>NC_139829.1:19739278-20339278 GCF_963691815.1 Echiichthys vipera | reverse complement strand
AGGGCAAACAGAATGAAGTACGGAAATACGGCAGTGAAATATACAACCTGTGTGACACAAACAGTGGGAAACAGAAATTGATCAATGTGCGGGTTTGTTGCAACAGTTGAGCCATTGCGGCCTGTTTTCAGTCACACCTATGAGAAGGATTTGTGTTTTGCTTTCAATGAAACAGCTCAAGGTTATCTTAACAACGAAGGTCGAAACTTTCCAGTTGATTCATTACTGTACAGTATATCACATAAAATCGTACAAAGAAACATGCATTTATTACCCCATTTGTTACCCAATTTCAAAGCTCTTCTCTGTTTCATACAATAACATCCTTCTAAGCTGGTGGAGCAATCATTTGTTTTTTCGTCTGAAGCTTGTCTTGTTTATCATATTTATCTACTTGATGAATGAATATGCAACAAAAGTATCCAACTTGCAAAATAAATAACACATGAGGTAGAATATGATGCATAAAACGTGTATGGTACCAACTCAGAGTAAAAAACGTCAGATGTCATGGGGTCCATAGACCCCCTGGGGTCCTTGAGGGAGTTCCAGAGGGTCCCATGGAAAAATGGTAAATTGTTAATTTGTTTATTTTAAGAAATGAGCCCAATGTGAGCAAGAGTCTTAAGAGTGACTATTCTCCTCATAGGTTTAACGTAACTCACAGTTCTCAACTGTAGCTGACAACTATAGATTTCTGTTCCTATTCTTAATAACAACCACATGTTTTCAGATGGAGGTCGCTGAAGCATAATCTTATCAAATTGGGGTCTGTGACCAATGTGTATCAATTTTGGGGTATTTGATTTGAAGGTTGAGAACCGCTGCGATAGCATATAATATATATCCCTGTAATCAACACAAAAATGAACACCTTGACTATAAACCTCCTGGTCTTAATCTCTGACATTGCTGAATTACAAACATTAACTGTGACAAAAGGTCAGAGGACGCCATTATGCATAAACAAATCTTCTTACCTTGCCAGTGGATTTGACTCCTTTAAATATGCACAAATACACGATGACCCAGGAAATAATGAGATAGCCAAAGAGTTCCCAGCGAAGGCCACCAGACTCTTCAATGCCACTGGTTTTCTGCAGAAGTCTGTGACTGGAATAAAGGAAAAAGAAGCATGAAAATACAAATAGCAAGTGATTTCCATTATTGAAAACCTACCTTGCAGGACATGGGAGTTACTGCTGCCTCAGTGGATTCATTTGTTTGTGTTAGTGTTTAACGTTGGTGTTTTAAAGGGTAAGGAATAAACAACATTTTTTTAAAGGCTAAAATATGTTTAGGTGCTGCTCTCATCTACAGGTACATGCTTAGCCCCTGTGGCTGTCCTTCAAACTAGGGGCGTGCCAACTGCCATATATCGCTACTGTAGGTAATACACCAGCTATTGATAAGTACCTTATACAACTCAAGTTCCAAAAAATCAAAACTATCTCTTTAACAATCAAATCTAAAGAAATCTGCGTCATCAGTTTTGTCAGATTTAATTGACAGACAGCCATACAACTGTTCACAAATGTTCATTCACATGTTGTTGAACCCTGATGGTTGAACAAGAGTATATTACATTTTTCCAGACCCAAACAAAAAACAGAAATCTCTCCTGTAAAATAACCAAAACGTTTGGCAGAAAAGTGTTATGTAAGACCCACAAGTTCCATATAAGATGATTAAGAAAATAGGGCCTTTATGAAAAACACCACATGGTTTTAATGAGGGCTGCTTCCTCCAGTAAATGTAAAAAGCAGCTGGAGTAGTCCCATAAAAAGTGTAAACTATATAGAAATAGTATATTTTTATCCTCACTCAAAGAACTGTTGGCTGGCAGACTGCAAGTGGGTGTCGTTGCCGGGGAAACCACTGGAGCAGTTTCCAACAGCATTCCAGGTATTGTTGCAGGACTTCCAGGGCAGAGTCGCTCCGAATGAGTTGAAGAAATAGAAAAGTGCCCAGCTCATAAGAACATTGTAGTACGTTGAGAACACGAAGGAGATAACAACTGTTGCCAGACCAACACCTGCAGAGTGACACGTAGGGGGAGAAGACATTCAGTGAGAGAAAACTCCACAGAAATGATGCCATCTGTGGGGAAGAAGTTGTACACTTTCTTAAATACACTTTCCTCATATTCCATATTCTGCAGGGAAGTATCGATTATTTTTGCCCAGGATTAAGTTATGGGTATAGTCTACATAAAGATAGACAACAGAGAGGAACCAGTATGAAAGGTTAATCTCTGCTCAGCGCTGGCCAAGCTAAGGTCAAGCAGACTCGGCCACAGATAAAAGGCATTCCTAGAGCCGTGGATTAGAAATTCCATGGTGTCACTTAGGCCAGTGAATATAATAGGCTCCAAATGAGTGAGATCAAAGTCCTCCAACAGATGTAAATTATTCAGTCCTTTAACACCTGTGGTTCTTAGCTGTGCATCAAATTTCAGTTCAGGTGTGTGTGTGTGTACCATAGGTGTGTTTCTATTTTCTTCCACCTGTCTCCTCCTCAAATAACTCAGAGCATTGACTCAGCTAAAGAGATTGGCCGCTAGAGCAGGTAGAAGTTTATTTGATCCAAAGGGCATTTCGTTAGGGTGTTGACAGGGAGGACTCACTGAGTTGTTGAGGGTTAGATGAGAAGATCAATACCACTCTCATAATACTGTATATAACAAGTGCGGCTTGTTGCTGCTCATGGGGGAATTGATGGACCTCTCTAAATCATGAATAAGGCCAACTGTATGTGAAGTGTCTTGAGATAACTTTTGTTATGATTTGAATTGAATTGAATTGAATTAATATGGTAAATATGTAGCTGGAGCTTGCAGCAGGTTAGCTTATCTCACAAATCTACATGTCTTGTTTGTTTAATCCGTACACAAAGAGAAATATTATTTTAAATGCTATTTTCTGGAGTATCAATTTGCCAGGTAACTGACAAGAAATAGTCTGGCACATAGCCCCTATAAGCATTGACTGTATAAAATATGGACGTAGTCTCTGTGATGTCTAGCTGTTTAGATATATAGACCAAAAAAGTTTTGTACCAGTTTGTACATGTACAACATGTTGGGCATTTGAACACAGGGGTCAATGGTGGTTTAAAGCAAACCTCAAGTGGCCATTTGAGGAACGATTTGGTTGCCGCTTGGTTTCCAGTGCTTATGCTAAGCTAACCTTACTGGCTGCTAGCCCCAGCTAGGCTACATATTTTCCATACTGGGGTAGAGTAGCATCAATCTTTTCCTCTAACGCTCAGCGACAGAGTGAATAAGTGCATTGTCAAAAATATCAAACTATTTTTTTTCTATTCCTATTCTTGATCTTTTGCTGTCATTGCCGTCTTTGTTAACTTTGTCATGACAATGATAGAGAAATGTTTCCCCACTAAGGGCAAAAGTATATAAAAACTTTGCTTCCTGAAAACATTTTTTCAACTCACTGTAGACTGGAATGCCATGCCCCGCTGGCTCCAGTGTGACTATCTGGTAAAATGGAAGGAGAGGTGGCTGAAAAACAGCTCTGTGTCATCATAGTGACAGAACCAAAGGAAACCCCCTCTGAGCTCCAGGATCAGCTAGAACCACTTTGTATGGTCCACATTAAGCGCTCCTTCCTTTGTTATGCCTGTTTGCCTCTTTCCCTCTACATAACTAGCTTACATGGCTGACTGTTCCACTGGTACACAACACACGTGTTGTGAAGTAATTTCAAACTGTCGAAACATATCAGTCGGCTGTACTCAAAAAAAAACATACAGAGCTGACCAAGAAGGAGGAAATCACTTAGAGCTATCCCCTTCTATATTTTTATTAGTTTATTAGTGTCATGCCTCAGCTGTCCACTAGATGTCTTCACCGGGACAAATGAGATCAACGAAGCAATGGCAGAACATCTTACCGATTAAAATCATACATTTATATGCTGTGATTAAGCATAATGCCGTAAATTAGCATATTTGATGATTTGTGATATATATTTGTGGGCATCTAAATCACGGATCATAGGTACATCACAGCAAACTGCACTGAGTTGCACAGAGAAATCAATCAAAAGAACATACAGAAAAAAACTACCTGCCTTTGGCCCTTGTTTAGCACAGAGCATTAACCAGGAAGAAATGAGCGATAAATCAAGGGAAGGACCCATACGTTTTGACCGGGTAGATAATCTCTGTCTTTAAAGAGATGAGAAAACTATGGAGAAAAATCTTAAGTTAGAACAAGACAGACAGCATTTTCAATTCACACCCATAAGTATTGATTGTTGATGGCTGGGCTCTTGTTTGGTGACTGCCAGTGCTCTCTGGGTCCACACATTTCTTTTCATTCATCATGTTTGATTTACGATTTTGCAAATATCTCCTGGCATGTATGACTTTAATCACTGCTCTTTTAAAACAAATAACTCATATACTGATTCACATGATTTGTATGAGGTTAACAAATTAATATTGAGAACTGATGTAGACTTCAGTGACCCACATTTGACTTAAGGCAAGACACTACAGGTGAACAAGGTAAACCATCAAACTGTCAACAATGTTTAAATATGCAACTGAGAAGCCAAGCTTACATTCTTTAATACTTGTTTCATTTTGTCGACTTATTAAGTCAAAGGTTTTTACAGAGGGAATTTAGGATAGCGGTTTTTCACGCCATAATTCAGAGAATACTGTCAACAGCCATTTAAAAAAAAGCTATTTTCACCATCTTTTCAGGAATGTAATGTGATAGAAATCTTAGTATAAATGATATATTAACAAATCCGTACGTTAAACTTTCAGAATAAAACTGGAATGTTTGTTGTATGTTACCGAAGAGACGGTTTACGGCTCAGAATATGAGGAAAAAACAGTCTAAAAGATATGTGCTTTGGAGAAATCTATCAGCAAATTGTGTATTTGGATGTTTTAATTTGCTTTTCTTCCTGCTAGTCTGAAAGAAGACATGTTATGGAAGCAAAATAGCCCAAAATCTCAAAATTGACCAGTGCATGAAAAACGTACCTGTAGTGTCTGTCCTTAATTATCATTCAGATAAATCAAATTTAAGGATATATATATATATATCAATGTTCATTCATTTTTAGAGGATGTACAATCAAATAAAAGGCAATGAAAGTTGATTACAGCAGTGATTAAATTAATCACTCAACAAGTTCCCATCCATCAATCCATTTATCAGACTGAAGAAAAGAAGATAAAAAGCATTCCAACGATGTAGCACAACCCTCTGAACTGAACATTTAAATAACAGAAAACGGTAAAAATTTGATGCAATTCTGGAGCTGCATCAAATATACAGACAGATGCCAGTTACTCATTAGATTAAGTGTGTTATGAAAACAATGTTAAAAAAAGGCATTTTGACCCAATATTTAGAAAAAAGTCAAGAAATCATTCTAAAAAACAAATAACCACTTTCTTCGTGACACATGGCTTAACCTAAGAAATACAAACACACACACAACAACATGTTCATTATAACCTGAATAAAGATGTGTCCTCTAATTCTTTGTTCTACAGGTGTGTGCCGGGACAGAAATACCATATTACTAACTTTGCTAGGCTAAATGTCATTTAATGTATACTGATAATTATAATTATTTATAATTAGCTGTAATTTATAATGCTGTGTTATTTTTTTGAGGGGAACACTAGCCAATCCTAAAATTGTCCTGTTTGATAGTATTATACCTGTTTTAAAGTAAAAATTTAATCAAGCAAGCATAACAACTCCTTAGGAGAGTGGTGGCAGCGCTGCTTTCAAAAACTAGACTGGGCACGATAACATTGCATTCCTCCCTGAAGGACAGTTATCTATCCCTTGTGCGCAAGTCATTTAAATCAGGGCATGTGTTTTTCCTGCTCCATATTCTGACAATGATATATTAGTGGGAGCAGCAATGGCCCAGGTTTTTTTTTATTTTATATCATATTTAATCAAGCTGTCGTGGTTGCATGTAACATGTTGGGACATCACTACAGTCTACTGCTTATTTTCTTTAGCCTGTTTCCCAATCGATTTGGCTGTACATGTTGTTTCCCAAATGTTTGTGCTGCTGATTCACACCCCAACAAATACAGTAGTTCTGTTCTTGAAAGCTTTCACACATCTTGTTCTGTACAAGTCTTGTCTCATCTTTACTTTTTGTTGCAAATACTAAATACAGAGAAATGCCACTCATTCAATGATCGGGATTAGTTGCTTATACCATTTATAAATGTGATGCCTTGTCCTCTCCAGGAAAAATCTAGTTCAAAGGTTCTTTGTTTACATACTGTATTGATCAACTGGGATTTCTTGGACTTAAGGTTAATAATTAGCGTATTTGGGGATGTAATTTGTTATTAACTTTCAATAATTACAGTTATGGTTTCAGTAAAGAAAAAAAACATATTCTCTTTGCAAGGCTTTCCACAAAAACATGATAATTCACCAGATGTTCATCCTTGTCAAATGAGAGGGAACTTTGGCCTGGAGAGTCACTCACCTTTCAACAAGGGACAGATTTTGGCGAGAGCATGCACTGGCCCCAACCGAGTGTACTGCCCAATAGAAAACTCCATGAAGAGCAGAGGAAAGCCACACAGGATCACCATGATGAAATAAGGGACCAAGAAGGCACCTGAGTCAGAGGATTAGAAAAGAATAGTGGGTGGTACCTCCTGACTATGGTATGTATAATGATTAGGCAACTGCTGTGTCATTGTTAGATAATGCATCTCAATCTCAGTCTCCGACTTAAACTCATACTTAGTGTATAACAGGAAAAAATTACCCCATATTATAAAAGTGAGATGTTCATGTCTTTTTATTATAAAGCAGGTTGAGGTGCTACATAAACTGATTGAGAAACAATTCAGAAATGGTGCCTTTAAACGAGCCATCAGGACATATAGTTGTGATGTCACAACTTCCCTTTATAAAAGGTAGAAAGTGCCTTTCTTGACTGCAATGACAGTGCATAAGCGCAGAGAGTGCAGATGCAGAAAACCAAGAAACGCTGACCAATCGAAGCAGACTGGGCTTTAGGATAGTAGGGGGTCTTAATGAGACGGGTATATTCAGATAGTATGAGAAATCAAAAATACAAATCTAAACCTGAAAATGAGCATAATACGGGACCTTCAACAAATCTGTTTCCGCTTAACAAATGTGTCTTGATGTATTTATTATTGAAAAACGCTTCCTATTTGTGGAAAGAACACATATATATCTATGAATGAATGACTCACTATTATTTATCCATTGGTCTACACCCACACTTTACAATGAACCACAAAGCTTACGTCAGTTCAGTAAAACTGAAGGGTATCGACCTGAAGCTTTTGTTCATATACAGCAACTTTGTGCCGAATTGTGCAGAGTCATTGTTACAATGCAGATGTTATTATAACCATGAAAGACAATATCTATTTGTATAATCTGTTTGTAAAACGATGATGTTGTTTATATCATGGTTATGACTGAGACTGGTGTGTAATGCAAAACTTGTAATGCAAAACTGAAGTGTTGCATGCTTTCACAACAATCAGGATGGAAATAAACCGCGAGGGGCTGGTCAAAGGGACTTCAGTTACAGTAGAGAAGAAATTCCTTTTTACGGCCCACCATTGTTTGTTTGTTGTGTCAGTAACTTCACTAAAAATGGCATGAAAGTAATATAACTACTTGAATCACTATGCACATAGGAATGTAGTTGAACTACCAGCAAGCTACTTCAAAATGTGGTTTATTACTAGTTCAATTACATGTAGTTCACTAATCTGGAACAGTGAGCAACAACTCAGCCGTAGATTCTACCTTTGTAAAGTTACTAATGTACAGTTTTAGGTGCCATTGTCAGAAAAGTGTAAATCCAACTGTTTGTTTAATACTAAGGTCATGGTCAATAGTGTTGTATATATTTAGAGATTGTTTGTTTTTGGCCTAACGTATTTAACATACATGAGGAGAGCAGACTATTACAATACACCTTTTTGTTGTTTTTTACAACAACACCCTCAAGTAGCCTATGCACAAGAGAAGTTCATTACATGTGTTGAACATTTGTATGTCTGGGTTAATTTCTCCCTAATCCACCCCTGCTGTAGATTATTTTTGCACATCAGGGTTATAACAGCCAACATCGTTCACCTCTTAAAGCAGTCTTACCTCCACCGCTGCTGTAGCACAGGTAGGGGAACCTCCAGACATTACCCAGTCCCACCGCGTAACCCACCGACGCCAGGATAAACTCCAGCCTCCCGCTCCACGTGGGTCTCTGCCCCTCCGCATCCACAGTCTTCTCGGCGATCACTTTGAGGTCTAAGTGTGTCAGGGCATAATCTCTCTCATCTGGGGGTATCTTTGAATTTTCGGCTACGACCTCCATGGTGGCTGGTTAGCGGTGAGAGCAAAGCGACGGTTATTGTAACAGTTAACGGTGCTTCGCTACAGTGTATCATATACCCGGAAAACAACAAATACCGTCAAACTTAGACTGAATCAATCACATCTATCCCGTTAAATGAGTCCTGGCGAGTAAATTATCCCCAGGTAAAAAGTGTCTATGGTGGTCTATACTTAGCCTGACCATGCACTTCCTGAAAGACTAGTTACTTAATAATGACTCGTCCATTTAAAGAATATAATGTGCTCCATTAAGACAGGAAGGACAGTCTCCGACACAACGATCGAGTACAAAGCCCACCGCGTTTGTTCTCCATTCAGCCGACGGTCTTGTGTAAATGTGACATAAGGGCAGATGTCCTTTTCCATCCTTGCCGCTCAGGCAACTGTCAAGTTAGAGAGTTGAAGGTACGCCTCTTTTCAAAATAAAAGCCTTGTTGTGTAAAGCCTTGTTATGCAGCAGGCCAGGCTATGAGAATAGATGTGTCAAGATGAACTTTCGACATGTCCTGTTTGCATCGGAGGAAACACATATGTTAATTCTGGCCATGTAATCTACTCTTACATACCTGGACACTTATCCACGTCTTTCCTTGTGCAATCACTTTATCCACCACTTAAGTGCAATTATTTAATCTTAATGCTCATTTCCGTCATATACAATCATACATAAGTTATCTTATACAATTCCTCTACATTTAACTTATCTAATTTAATTTTCCATGAATGTTATTTGACCTTGTTATTTGTTATCTACCTCATGTATATTTGACTAAGAGTTTATTGTTTACTGTTTATTGTTTTTTTTTTTATACTTTATGTATTTATTTAGCTAAGAGTTTGTTGGTTATCCTATACTGTATTTTTTTATACCTCCCTTGTGTTTTTGTAAGCTGCTGGAAATTCAATTTCCTTGCAGGAGTTCATCCCAAAGGATCAATAAAGAGAAGTCTAAGTCTGAGGTGAGGTTGCACATTTGTGACATTTTGGTCAGCATCACCAATCCTTCAACCACAGCACTTTGTGTGTGGAATTGCCAGAGTGATTCTGGGTTTAGAGTTTAAACTGTATTTTAACACAATTTTTGGCTATCATTCTCACTTTTCTTCCTGCTCGTGCACTCTCCTTCTCCATCCTCCTCTCCCCCCTTTGCACTGACAACTAGGTTTTGTTTCAACATTGGGGTTGACACGTTGTAAACAGGGTCAGGGGTCTTTCCTGACAAAAAATATGACCTTTACCCAAAAAAATAATGCTGTGGAAAAAGTAGACCGGTCCTGGATTTATCAGGACATCTAGTCACCCTACTGTGGGCAATAATGTAACATCATTTTGACCTTGCTTTCTTACCTAAACCAAACCTGGCTCTCTAAAACACACACACACACACACACAAATGCACGCATGCAAACACATGCACACACACACACACACCACACACACACACACACACACAGACACACACACACACACGCACACACACACACACACACACACACACACACACACACACACACACACACACACACACACACACACACACACAGGACAAGTTATTTACAGTTGGCTTGGAGTTGGGCATCATATCTTCTATCAGGCGAGATTCAAGGTTTAAAGTTTTAAAGGGAAATTCCGGTGTAAAATCCTCCCAGGGTCTTTTCAGGCAAATTGGGTCACCAAATAAGCCATGAAGACAATTTTTTTCATTGGACAAATATTAACGTAGATTTTCCGGAGAGTCGCTAACAGTCGCTAACAGCCTGTCACGGCTAACACGGATACACTCGGGGCAGAGAGTTGGACGCATTAAAACGTCTTTTTTAACCACTGATACTACTCCAAAAAACACCAAACCTCTGCAGTAGCATGAGAAGAGTCCTGATACATTAATTGAAGCACCAACAACGTAGTATGTGAACACGCAGTGTATTAAAAGAGTCTTTTAAAGGACTAACCTACTGGCCCCGGTACCAGTTGCTCCATTCAAGTCGATTACCAAATACAATCCAAAAGCAAGGAGCCCATTGATGATTTATTCCAGCAAAACACGTAAAAGTTGTGGTTTGGTGTTATTTGGAGCAGTAATAGTGGTTAAAAAAGACATTTTAATGCGTCCAACTCGCCGCCCCGAGCTAATCCGTGTTAGTGGAGGCAAGCTGTCCAGCAAATCTACATTAATAGTTCAAACACAAAAAAAATTGTCTCGATGGTTTATTTGACGACCCAATTTTCCCAAAAAGACCCTGGGATGATTTTACACCGGAATTTCCCTTTAAGGGTTGCTGAGCACCTAAGACAAAAAAAGTCCTATTTTTAACCCTCCAACTGTATTTTAACGCAATTTTTGACTATCATTCTCACTTTCCTTCCTGCTCTTCCACTCTCCTTCTCCATCCTCCTCTTTCCCCATTTTCACTGACAACATTGGGGTCGACATATTGTAAGTAGGGGTGTTGGGGTCTTCCCTGAGAAAAATCTGAGCTTCAAACACTTCATTTCCTGCATTCTGGTGAAATTTAATGCAATAATTTGTGCCTTCTCGTCATCAACTTATGGTGCAATTGTTATTGTTATTATTAATTATTTTCCTGTGCTGTTCAAAACTTTCTGCATATTCAAAACACCACATTCGTATGGGGATG
This sequence comes from Echiichthys vipera, assembly GCF_963691815.1. Taxonomy (NCBI): domain Eukaryota; kingdom Metazoa; phylum Chordata; class Actinopteri; order Perciformes; family Trachinidae; genus Echiichthys; species Echiichthys vipera. Next base: position 20,328,229 of record NC_139829.1, on the reverse strand, counting down.
GGTTTTTTTAATGAATCATCTCAACAACAAATCTTGACCTTGACCTAAAAAAATAATGCTGCAGCTGCACACAGGAAAAGTTATTTACAGTAGGCTAGGAGTTGGGCATCCGTCATCTATCTCATCATATCTTCTGTCCTTCTGTGAAGTTAATGGGTTAGTTAGTTAGTTAGTTAGTTAGTTAGTTAGTTAGTTAGTCAGTCAGTCAGTCAGTCAGTCAGTCAGTCAGTCAGTCAGTCAGTTAGTTAGTTAGTTAGTTAGTCAGTCAGTCAGTCAGTCAGTCAGTCAGTCAGTCAGTCAGTCAGTTAGTTAGTTAGTTGGTTAGTTAGTCAGTCAGTTAGTTAGTTGGTTAGTCAGTCAGTCAGTCAGTCAGTCAGTCAGTCAGTCAGTCAGTCAGTCAGTCAGTCAGTCAGTCAGTCAGTTAGTTAGTTAGTTAGTTAGTTAGTTAGTTAGTTAGTGATGATACACATACAGACTTAATATCAACACATACCAATGACACATCGATTCTCTCTCCAGTTCAAACAGTGGACAGTTGGTTACATTAGCTAAGTAGGAAAAAAGTCAGCTAACTAACAACTAACTCCTCCTACCTAACAACATAGAGAGTGATCTGTGATTAAGTGCAGCAACAAATAGGGCTGGTGATGATTATAATATAATGTGTTAGCATAGAAATGTGTAACACATTGAGCTACTTGCTGTAACAAGTGCACCACAGACAGAAACTACACGCACTGTGCCCAGGGGCTTCAGGTGAGCGGGGCAGGTGGGAGAGAGAAAGTGGATCATACCACAACAGGGTTGGGCTGTCTGTTGTATTTTAGGGGGATCAGATGTTGAGTTTCAGCCATATTCTGTCTATGGTTTTAACCTTTTTTAAGCTGGTCAAACATAGGCTTGTGTTTAAAATAAATAAATATTACTCTCTGTCTAGGGGGGCTGGGACTCAATTTAGGGCTAGCTTGAGCACCCCTAAAAGCGGTCTAGACATGCCACTGGGAGTTGACATATCCACATGGCTGAAGGAGAAGACATGTGATATATAGGGCCTACTCCCAAAATGTGCAAATTTCCAGCCACTGGGGGCCCTATAGCTCCATATTCAGTGTGTTTTAATCTGATGTATTAAATTAGATATCTCTCATATTACAAGGGTTTCCCTTATTTGCCTATTGTGCCTTTCTCTCATGTTGGCAGTGATGGGCTTTGTTCTGTGTTGTATATGAAAAATGTAATAAATATAAATATATATATATTTTTAAAACCATTTTTAACTTCCATTTTTAACTTCAGAACAAGGCAAAAGGGAATTCACTAGCAAGAACCCCGCCATACACAAGATGGGTTTATAAGAACAATAAGAGAATGAGAAAGACTATACGATGAAATACGAGAAGCTTTAACTGCCTGTAGCTAGTCTGCTTTGCCTAATGTGTTGTGGGGAAACTTTGACGGTGGGTTTTATGTAAAACAGGAAGTGCACGTGGTTAAGGTGTGTTCCTGGTGCTGAAATGTTGCTGGGTAGCATTTCAGGAGCCCCCTGTATATGTACACATGAAAACATACCAAGAAAACAAGACCAGCCTGCCTGAATGACAATCAGGGGCTCTCATCTCTGTAGTAAAGAACAGCGTTTTTAACTGATTTGAATAATTATCTGCTCTTCATCATTAATCACCTGACGACATGATTGATTGATTGATTGATTGATTGATTAATTTATTGATTGCTTGATTGAATGATTGAGTGATCGGTTGATTGATTGATTGATTGATTGATTGATTGATGTACACATGCTCTCAACAACCTCTTAGTCTCTCTCTCATTTTGATAATAAGAACCATTCCCCACATCATGTATATTAATACGAACCTATCTCTACTCAACGTTTATTCCTCTCTACCATTGCCATGAACATGTACTTTGCCCAGAACATGTCTTAAATCTACAGGGCCCTGCCTAAATATCCATGTGAGTCCCTAACTAGTGTAAAACTATTCTTAAAATACTTTTTTACATGGGGTGATGGTTCACCACCACCCTGACCAGTTTATTCTGAGCTGTGTGAAGTTTATTCTTAACCCTCTTGTGCTGCTGTTCTAACCCCCAATGACACTGTGTGTATTTATATGTGTGCAATGTATTTATTTCAGTAAATACACTGTACCAACACATTCCTTTCAGTATCAACTAGTATTGTTGCTGTTCAAAGGAGGAGATCATCTGTGCTTGATGAAAGTGATTTCACATGCTCTCTCTCTCCATTTATCAAGTTAGCTGCTCAGTTTACTCTTTACTGTTTTTTATCCATTATCTGAATGTACTGAATGAAATAAACACAAAAATGTGTTCATGGTTGCAAAACTGCAGGTTGCAAGACAAAATCCAATATGTAGTTTTATAGCAACACTAAATATTCACTTAAAAAGCAAAACAAGCTTCACAGTACCTCAAACCATAAATTAACATCTGGAGTCATTTGGTGTTAGTTCAGGAATTTCATGAAAGTAAAATTAGTGTAAAATTACAGGGAGACTATCACAAGGCTGACACATAGAGACACTTTATACCCATGGACAATTTTGGGTCAACAATTAACCTAACTTTTGGTTAATTGTTAATGATATATCAACAACTTGTTGTGAGGGAACAGTGTTACCCACTGCACCACTGTGTTATCAAAGTGTTATTAAAGACAGTTCACACACAGACCTAAACTAAAATGCTCCAGACAAAGTCACAGAACAAAAAAAACATGCAACAAAAGCAAATATTTCCATCAAACAAACAACTTGTGGTCAAATGCATATATTCTTTCAACCAGTCATTAAACAGTGGACAACAAAGTAAAAAATACAGCTATCGAACTGGTTCAACCTTAGTTTGAGCTGTATTTTTGTGTTTGTTGATACTAAACAGTATCAAGCAAGCCTAATACAGCTTAAATTGTATTATGTTCTCCAAAGGTGATTTTACCAGAGATAACTGTTGAAGAAAAATATGTTATGCTCAGATATCTTAATTCTGGAATTTACATACACCAGTGACGTCTGCTCCAAATGTGTGTGCAAAGGGTTGTTTTACTATTCTGGCGCCTTAGCAGATAAGGTGATCCTGCATCCTTGAGCTCTCTCTCTCTCTCTCTCTATCTCTCTCTCTCTCTCTCGCTCTCTCTCTTTCTATCTCTCTCTTTCTCTCTCTCTCTCTCCCCCCCCTCTCTCTCCCTTTTTCCTTCTCTATAATATGTAATGCTCTTTGTACTCTCAAGTTTTTGGTGTCTTAGTGTGCAAACATGCTGTACCAAAGGTTTCTCTGATTATGTATTAAACTATATATTCGAGTAAGAACAACTGAGGCTCTTGGAGTATAATCAAATTAGTACAAGTTTTCTTCATCAATAACAAACCCCGTAGCAGTTTTTATTTTTTATTTTTACAATGCCCTGTTGATATTCTGCTAAAAAAACATTTTTGAAAATCTCCATTCATTCTGTTGACATGTCTTACAGTCAGACGGAAATGGAAAGACAGAACACCCGTGGACATTCTGGCACAAAACACAAAGGCATCTTGATCTCAATCTTGGCAGAAGACGCAGCATCCACACTCAGAGTTGAGAAGTGGAGGGACTCGACGTCACATAGGCAACATCAAATGTAGTCATACTCTTTTTCCAGAGCCTTTCGCTGAACAATAAACGGTCAAACCCATAACATGAAAATTATGATTTAGTTCCAAAAATACATATGTGTAATCAAGGACGGAAAATGACTGGGACCAGAAAATAATTGTTTCATTCCAATAGACACCAATGTAAATTTTTCAGGAGCTGAGGTCCCATAGGGTCGACCTGAAGCTGGACAAACTAGATACTCATTAGCGCTCTTGCTTTCTTCACCAAAGAACAAATAAAGAATTTCACCCAAACTAAAAAGGCTACTCAGAAACTTTCTTTTTAGTACTGCATCAGATTTTCCCATGCCATTCCTTTTCAGCCATATGCTAGGTGTTGACCTTGAATCTTATTTCCATTTCCTTTCAGAACTCACAAATGCTGAATACCACAAATAAAAATAAATGTATGAGTAACCGAAGAAAACGTGTGTGTAGCTACCATTTAGATCATTTGGTCTTGGCTGATTGCGGACTGAAGAATTGTGTAAAGGCGTTTCACACGGGTAAATAAGAGATTCATGATTATGAAAGTAATTTAAATCCGTTGTGAATAGATGTTTTCCTTTTGTTTAACTCAGTTAACCTAACAGAGTTGTGTGTCTTTATGTTTGCAGCTTTGAAAAAGGGCATGAAAAAATTGTGAAAACAATGAAAAAGTGTTAACACATTTGCAAAGGAGACTTCTGTTGTGCTTAGAAATTGATGAAGATGGTCAAATTGATCCCAGCTTCAGTGTGTCTTAGCAATCAAGAAAAACTGTAACATGATAAATTCAATAGAGCTGGTCTCAAGCGTTGTCCATGGCGTACAACCTCAGAAAATATCCGGCTCTCTCAAGTACCAACACTAAGACCAATGTTAAAATACAGCAGCGTAGGTCTACACTATTCAGCTACAGACAGGAAGGTTTATACCTAATCAGAAGATTACTGTTTTTATTGTTGACTATCTTCAGCCACAGCCACGCTGTAGGAAGAGATAGCATCAGAACTGTCATTGTTTTCAAACCAGTCATTTTACCATCACAGTTTAGCTTGTAACTCATGAACGTGACTACGTAGCAGGCTGATATTGAAACAAAAATATGAGAAGAAATGCTAAACTTGTTTTAAATTACATTTCAAAGACCTTAAAAGTTTAAGTATTTTTTAGTGTTACATTAATTTAGTAATTAATGTTTCCTTTTTATAATTTTGGAGATTCCTTCAAGTACCACCAGAGAGAGCTTGAGTGCCACCAGTGATACAAGTGGATTAGGCTACACAGCAGTATATGAAGTCAATAACATTATCCCCACCTTTATCAGCTGCAACATTAAAGTGATATTTACATTAATATATCAATAATGTAATATTCTGAAATGGGCCATTCTAGATAATGAGTACCTTTACTTTTTTGTACTTTAAGTACATGTTGATGCTATTTACTTACACGTTGAATGCAGGACTTTTACTTGTAACAGAGAATTTCTGCACTTTGGTATTACTACTTTTACTCAAGTAAAAGCTCTGAGTACTTCCACCACTGTAAAAATGTGTTAGAACATTTGTAAATACTGTGCTTAGAAAGTGATGATGAAGTCGGTCGAAGTTGCATTAAGCGTGTCTTAGCAATCAAGAAAACTGTAATATAAGAATGTAAATATTCATGCAGTTAAAGATGGACCTATGTCATGAGATTATATAAAATATTGTTTAAAATGAATGAAGAAATGCATGCATTCTGGTAGTGAAATGGTGCAGTGCAGTCATTTTGGCGGTAGGTGGCGCCACTGTTGTTCCCTTCCAGTTTGGGGACAATCCTCAGTTTCCTCCTGTTTCCAGGTGCTGCAGTTGAGCCCTTCCGCTTTCCGTACAGGAATGTGAAGACTGCATTACGTCAACTATCCTGCCAGCGGCAAGAAAGCAGTCTCGTCCAGTAGGAGTGTGGTTACTGATTTCTGTGGAGAATTAAAGGGATTGGTGCTTTTTTTCTGAGCTATTCAGAGTTGGAAGTCCTTGGTGAACGACGGGGAGGAATGAACCTTTGTAGCGGCGCATATCAGCTCTCCTGCTAAGTATGAAAAGTTTGTAAAAGGATTTGAATATCGACGACACTCGGAAAGTAGATGGAGGAACCCGAAGGTGAGCACTATCTCAGGTTGTAATTTTTAACTGAGCAGAGAGAGGTTTCATTGTTTACGTTTAGCAGAATGTATCGTTATACACGGCGAGTTAATACAATGTTGCAAATGTAAAGCTTTCTCTGTGCACGTCGAGCGTACCTGTTGTTTTCTCACATTCCCGCAGTTACTCGGTTTGACCAGTTTCACCGAGCCTGATTTACTCAGAATTGTAAGCATTTAATGCTACTCCAGTTTTGTGCGGATCCTCATCTCTTACAGGTACAGATAAATGTTACTGTGCGGGATGTGGAGGAGAAATTCAAGACTCGTTTCACATGAAAGTCCTCCAGGATACCTGGCACCAAGCCTGCTTTCAGTAAGTGTTCCCCAGTTTATTATTTTTATACCCTCTCCACTGTAATGAGCTCAGTTTGATTAGTAGTAGTCTGAAAAGTGAATGCTTTGTTTTCATAGGAAGAATAAGGGGAACCGTTTGCATTGACATGGATTTTTTTCTTTCTCTCTCTGATGGTCAATGTGCTGGCCGCTTTCTCTGTTTCTGTGTATTACAAATGGCCTTGTGGATGATCCCAGAAGCTTCTGTCTTGTAGCCTCAACATGGGCCTCCTAGATCTGTTTTTAACAATTCACCATTGTTTTTGTGCCTCTCTGCACAAAGTGTACCATGTAGGATGTTCATTCCAGCTACCGTCACAGCTGTCAAACCTCTGCACAGGGAAGTGCCAGGTTCTTGTATACAGGTTGGTCAGGGAAATGGTCCTACCATTCTGGAGGACTTTGCCCAGACTCTCTGCCCCTGCCCCTGCTCCAAGGCTTAATGATTGTCACACTGGAGCTGATGTGAGCTCTCTGGTTTTCACAGGTCACTGCCCTGTAGTGAGATATCTCTGTGTGGGGCAGTGAACCCGTGGCTGGATGCCGTGTTGACACACTGTACATGCCAACATGATATGTCACTCATAGGGTCTTCCCCTTGGTTATCAGCAACATTCATTTGTTCTCATGTGAGATAAGATTTTTAAAAACTGATGTCAGTGGTTGATCCAACAGTTGCTGGCCTGAACCGTCACGTGACATCTGAAGTGAACGCAGAATCTCATCTGCATTTTTTTTTAAATGAAAAGGGTTAAGTAGTCCCCGCGCCTCATTCGACATTAACATCATAAAACAGATGATTAAGAAGTGGTCGCCTTGATCTGCGGCTGATTGGTGCACAACACAGGCCAAATACTGCAGAGTATATCCAAAAATCCTTTGGTTTTCGTGACTGGAGTTTGGCTCTGAAAAGTCTGATGGCATCTCCAAAAAGCCTTATGAATAGAATAAACTTAATGCTGACTGTGTCTGACAACTGAAATAGCTCTCTTGAAGTTTTGAGCCAGTATCCAGCAGCACATTGTCTTTACATAACCTGGGATTTCACTCTTTCCAAACACAGCAGCTCCTTGTGTCATGTCATGGCACAGTACCTGACACTGCTGTGATATTGAGCATTGATCCTCTCCCTTTGTGCTTTTATACTCCCTCACATTTCGTGGCATTCTCCTTATCGCGTCTTTGTCTGAGACGTCTTCAGTTAGGCTCTTTAAAAACGTGCAGATATATGATATTGTTGCATGTGTGTGGGAAGCCAGACTGCAGTATTGTTCCAGTTGAACTCGGAAGTCGGAATTTCTGGTTTCCCAGTCGGAGATCTCTTGCAGCCCCGACCTCGCAATCCAATATGGTTGCCCCCGGCATCAAAGTAGTTGAAGCAGCAGGAATACACTTCTTATCTTTACTTCTGTCTTATTTGTGCTTCCTTAAATAGTCATACACACAGTACTGCCCATCTTTCATCTGCGGACAGCATGTTGCTACAGTGTTTAGAAGCACAAAATACATCATAAAGCATTGTTATGAGCTGGTATTGCTAACAGTCATAACCCCTCTAAAATGTAATGGTTTTCTGACTTTGTAACTGGACAACATTCCCAGTTCCGACTTCAGACTCTGGAGATAAATTACTGGGATTACCTTTCAGGCAATGCTAGTGATTTTTACTATTCACACATGCAGCCACATTCAGGAACATTTCTACCAGGCGCCTTGTCACACTTACCATATCTTCACTCTGCAGTAATTAGATACTCTAATCACCGCTCACAATTATGCTTAAAGACCGTAACCTCTGAACTTGTTCAGAAAATTGTACAGCAAAATTTAATAAATGTTCTTGTTAATGTGATACTCCCTGTGGTGTGCCTATTGTTTATTGTCCACATGCTGCCACTCTCCCCTCCATGTACCTCCACCTTGTATAACATTCTTACAAGCTGACGTCACTCTTGTTCCAGTAAATCTGGCAGCAGTGGCAGTGTTATTGAGGCCTATAGGTAACGGCACGCACCACTCTGCTGCACTCTGCATTCCTAGACAACGATTCAGAGATGTGAGTCCACTGTCTCAGACACAGACTCAGAATCCTTTTTTTTTAATTTTCCATACTACATTATCCATACTACATTATTTTAAGTAAGCTGGATATTTGTAACCTTGTGCTTTAGAACTGCAGATATTATCATCATATTTGGCCTCAAAAAGAGTATTGTATTTCATATTTCAAATACAGGATTGGGGGGTATTTTTCTGTCTTGATCTGTCCAATTTTTTTTTTCTTCAGTGAAGTATGGAATTGGATAACACAAACAATTATGAACATACATTATAAACAAAATCCTCATATACATTTGGAAAGAATTGGCATCATTATTTTATTGCTTCCTCTGCGTTTTAGTGACACCTAACGCTTCCTTAAATCGGACGCAGTACAGAACCGACAAGTTGAATGACGGAAAATTAAAGTGCAGCTATGCTGATATTCGAAGACCAAAAAACTACGCTTGCTGGTTTAAGTTTTTCAAATGTGCAGATCTGGGGTTTGTCTTTGTCATGATTGATGTTAAACCGAATATTGGGGGGTTTCCAACTGTGTCGGATAAAATGAATTAATCAAATAATTGTGAAAATAATCTGCATATTAATCCATAATGAAAGTTATTGCCATAGTACTTTGTCTGGACAAAAATCAGCAGATCTTTGCTGATTGAAATTAGATCTTACGTTGACATGTAATCTAAGCCTAATAACATTAATAACGCAGTGTTCTTGTGATATGAATGGAGAAACAATTGCCACTCCATGGAAAGAGGTTGTTGTAAAGAACATTTGGAGCACAGCAGTCACACACCCAAAGATAAGGTCCCAAGTGTCCTCATAAGGTCAACCTCACCACAACTTGACTTCTCTCTTTTACTATCTCCACTTCATACTACCAACAAAGGAATACACTCCAGGAGGAATGTGGATTTAAGGAAATGAGTAATGTTTACTTTGTAATGTTTGTGCAGGCAGGACCCTTAGCATTGTTCATTGAAGAACCACCTGAGCGTGCACACCCTCCATTCACCAGCAGTCTAGAAGGAAGTCAGGTGTTTTTATAAGCACCCTTGCATCACTTTATCTTGATATATTATAGGGGCATAATGGGCAATAATTATAATTTAGGTTTATATTTTTCCTGCCACACCTGGACAGATACTGAACGTGGTACATACCAGTCTAAATATTTCACTTTTAGCAAGTCTTTGTCTTCTTTGTACGTGTGTGTCTTTTATTTGACTGGACCAAATGGGTGCATTGGTATTACCAGGCAATACTGTTTCTGATCCGTCCAGTACTGTTGTGTATGCTGTAACTTTTAAGGCACATACCAGTGGCAGTGTTTATAGAGTTAAACAATGGAATAATTATATATCGGCCAATATGCATTGTCAAACATAACATAATTAAAAAATCTTTCAAACACAAATCAGATGACTGGCCTTCAGAGCAGCTGTGGTCACAGCAGCACAGCTACCATTACTCATGCAGTCTTTACCTCGGCAAACTTTCAGCTCTGCCTCCCCTCATCATGTCAGAGGGTGATGTATCAGGCTTGAGTCATTATTACACTGAACTTAGTTTCTTTCATCTCAGAAGAACAGACTGTTTGTTTCCGCACATTATTTGTGATTATGGCATTAGCATGGATGCCACTTGTGTGTCCCGCCCCCCCCCCCTCCACTTTTCTCTTCACAATGGACACAAACATGTGGTCTTCCCTCTATTAGGCGGCTCCTTCTTAACTAATGCCAGAAACCGTTGAAGTATCTGGACTCTCATCTCTCGTATCTCAAGGTTAATAATCCTGGATCAACTATAGCTGCAGCGCAGAGAGCAACATGATGCACGAGGCTCAGCTGAGAGCTTCTCCCAGCACTGCACCAAAAGATAAAAGATGCATAAAAACCTCATTCCCTCTCAAAGTATTTTTCTGACCTAATATCATCAGTTTCCAGAAAGGCAAAAGAATCAGTAGAGCTCTTGGCTACATTAGGTAAAACCCACAGCCCTCAATTAGAAATAGTTGTTAATCAGGAAGTCGCTAAAGTGTCAGTTGAAAGTTTATTATTGTAGTCAACCCTCTGTGCAACCTTCCGTGTATTGCGCCACACCTGCTTTGTTATATCTGTTTTTCATCCGCAGTTCAGGATAAAATTATTCCCGTGGAAAGTATTGCAAAACAATCACCGGACAGTAGAGACAGACGTGATTTATTGTGATTCATTTGTCTGCACTTCATCACTTAAAATCTGAAGTCTCTCTCAGCATCTTTATTTAAATAACATGGAAAGCAAGAAGGCTGAGAAACAGTTGGAACATTTGCAAAGTCTGAATGCAGTACCAGGACTGCATACATTTCAGTAACTTAATCTCTGACTGAACAGTTCATCCTTGATTGTATTCTGCCAGTCGAAGCTGCTGCCAGCATTTTGCATAACCAGTGCAGCTTGTTCAAGGAACGCTCATAGCTTTCAGGTGCTATCCACTCAGCGGGCAAATTCCTCATTCTGAACATTTTGTCCCAAAGTCAAAGCCAGAAATGTCCCCTTGATCTGCCAAGTATCTTCTCAAGTGACTGCTTGGATCACTCAGTATTATTATGCTATAAAATTGAGGATGACCAAGTCTTAATATTTCCATTTTTGTATCATTTTGCCTTAATTAGACAGTTCACAGTAGATAGAGACTGAAATATGGCAGGACAGATTAGCATACAGTACACAATCAATGTCCCTGACTGAACCCAGGGTGTTATAGTTGGTTATAATTTGAACCTTTGACCACTAGGCCGACAGGATGCATTGTCATTATTTACATTGACCTAGATTAGAAAATGCATAATGAGAAGTGCGTTAAGTAACTACAAGTAAAAACTTCCAAGTAAACAATCGGATGATCTGAGGACTTTGCCCCTGTAGAGATTTTTATTTGCCTCTTAAAATGGCTTTAGGTTGTTGTCAAAGCGATAGTGCAGTTTTCCCTCACACAACTGGATCATATTAAGGTTCTGGAAATTGGCAGACTTATTGGTAGTGTGCAGATGCTAATACCCAAAACTTTCCTTGCATCCACCATCTGCAAAGGCTGTTAAGATTCTCCTATCTCAAAAGTGGAACAACTCTTTGTGCTGTCTATTTTTCTAACACTATAACACTGCACACATGCAAGACCCAGCACATCTCCGGAAGAAGATATTTTCTTTGCTCTTCACCTTGTTAAAGTCAGAGAAAAGTACATGTTGAGAACATGCTTGCAGCTATTGTTCCTGTCCATCAAAGTGGCGTGATTTATGGTTTCTGCACAAGCTCTCTTTTACTTTTTGACACCACTCACTGAAATGTGATGTACATAATATGGGTTTTGAAAAGATGTACAGATAGGTTACCTAGTTTGGGTGATGGTTCAACTCTTACCAAACTGCAAATATCCCTTTCATATTCATAAATAAAACCCATCAATAAATTGTGTGATAGTAAGTAAATTGATGAAAACAAATATTTTATGTTTGTATTGGGAATGTCAAATAAAACTCATTCCAAACACCCATTCCTTGGTTACATCTTCTCAATGATTTGCTGCTATTCTGTGATTTATTTCATGTTCACAAAAAAAGCTGTCGGACAAAATAAGAGTGGGGTACTTGTTAAACTTGTATTTGGGAGAGCAGTGGAATTGATGCTTCATGAGGATCTTTCAGACATCAACCTTTGAAATGATCAACAGGCCATATCCCTTTGAAGGTGAATGCTTTACAGTTGGGGAAAAAAGCCCTCATCTCTTCAATCTTCTCTGTTCTGTACTTAACATGACCAAAACTGTTTTTGTCCCCTCAGGTGTTCTGTGTGCTGTGACCACCTGACTAACTGGTACTATGAGAAGGAGGGCAAGCTTTACTGTCGAAAACACTACTGGGAGAAGTTTGGAGAGCTCTGTCATGGCTGCTCTCTGCTCATGACTGGACCTGCCATGGTAAGTCTGCTGTTTAACACGTTACCATTTGTCAAGAGATTTCTAGGTAATGTTGGTCCATCGGTCAGCACCAAGCCCTAACCACAGCAAATTCTAGGTTCATCCAATGCGGAAGTGCCAAAAATGCAGTTCGCTCAGTGGCCACTAGGGAGTTTTCGAAATAGAGCAATTTCTCATTGACCCCGAAATGAGCTAAAAAAATGATCTTCGGCTACTTTTGATTATGAACTTTCGTCTCTTGCAAGTCTTCCAACTTTATGGTTGCTCTATACTAAATTTCTGAAATACGCTTTGAATGCTAACGTGTGCTGACACCACCCTCACGGCAAACTTTTTGTTTTTACCCCACTATTGTTAAGGAGTTGAAATGACCAGAATAGTCTGTACAATTTTTTTTTGTTTGTATTTAAGATCTTTTTTTTCTAATATATTTTCTGGTATAAATGAGCACTACAACCTTCCAGACTGTTAGGGTTTGCTGGCTTGTGATTGCAGGTTGCAGTTTAATGAAGCCCAACACTGGGTCAAAACTATAAGTCTGTTTCTACATGTGATTGTCAGGCTTTCAAAGTCTCCCTTACCATGGTCGTATAACAACAGTTGCCAACAATTTCCTCCTCTACTTACATATTACCAGAACGCCAAAAGAGCATGCCAGTGCTCTCCGTTTTCCACTTTCTTCCTACTGCTTCAAATTAATACTTACATGCAGTGTGTGTGTGTGTGTGTGTGTGTGTGTGTGTGTGTGTGTGTGTGTGTGTGTGTGTGTGTGTGTGTGTGTGTGTGTGTGTGTGTGTGTGTGTGTGTGTGTGTGTGTGTGTGTGTGTGTGTGTGTGTGTGTGTGTGTGTGTGTGTGTGTGTGTGTGTGTGTGTGTGTGTGTGTGTGTGTGTGTGTGTGTGTGTGTGTGTGTGTGTGTGTGTGTGTGTGTGTGTGTGTGTGTGTGTGTGTGTGTGTGTGTGTGTGTGTGTGTGTGTGTGTGTTTTTTCTGAAGTTTCTAAAGAAAGTAGGAACGGGAAATTAAATTAAATCAGTGTGTTGTAGAGGCCAATGCACCTTGAAATCATGTCTTATAATGTAACATTAAGTCCATGTAGATTTAAAGTAACTGAGAAACAGAAGTTCAAGTCAAATCTGACACCAGGTTGAATTTAATCCAGATTTGAAGCCAGACTTTATTTAGTATCTACAAGTTGAAACATGAAATTCAGGTGGCAGCAGCTCTTTGCTGGTCACACCCAGGGTCATTTGTGTTACATGGAGCCAGACTGAAGTTTTTCTTTTTGCCACCAAGCAACACACACAATGGACTCTTCTATTTAGTATTGGCATCCCGCTTCATCAGCCAGTGAATCCAAGTGTTTTTGGCACTGCAGCCTCTCAGCCAGAAAAAGGATCATTGTAGGCCATCAGCAGAGGAGGGCCATGCAGAGCTGCTGCTTCTTGTTAGGCATTCAAGTCCAGAACACAATTGTTTTTGTCCTCATTTAAATGTGTTAGTTTACTGGTTGATTTAAGATTTTTGTTATATTTTAAACGGTGTCTTTGACGATCATTTCATGTATTTTTATATGCTTTTGTGGTCCAGTTTCTACCTATCTAGAGTGAGACCCACTTAAGTGTTCTTCACTTTGATCTTGTTTCGCCACGTTTGCACGGCTCTGTCTTGAAGCCTGAGGCTGGTTGTGACTGTGGTCGGTGACAGTGGTTCTGGTCTTGGCCTCGAAGGCAGGGAGTAGCAGACAAACTCCTGAGATGTCACAATGATTTGGCTTACATCACTCTAATCTCTCTGTAGCAGCAGGGAATCCTTTCCCAGCACTGACTCAGAGCTGTGGCAAATGTGGGGAAAAATATTGTGTCAACCTTCAATGTGCGTAACTTGCAGACAACTCAACAGTAATTCTCAAGATGTGTCCCAAAGTCCATACTACATACTAATTCTAAGTCATACTGTACTTTTGTATTTGTATTAAACAAATTATGAATGATTTCGAAATAGACAAAACAAAAATTAATAATGTCAAAGTTTGATTTATATCTAACTGTGCACATATTATATCATTTTCTGTTATTATGAAATGGTTAGTGTGTTAATGTCTTTTGTACTAACTGAAAATACTCTCTGTGTATCATGAAGATTATTCATTGACGGTATGTCATATGGAGCTGGGAAACACCCTGTGTTTTTAAATAATTCCTAACTCAATGATATTTAAATCTCTGTTAAAGAAAACCTTCCTGTCATTATTCATTTTTACCAGTTTCTGTCTATATGTACAAGATTTTTCTGCCTAACTTTCGGTCTCTCTGTCAGGTGCGAGTGTAGATTTTGCACTGAAACACATCTCAAATGTAGGCTTAACACTAAGATCTCCCAATTGAAGCTGAAATCAACCTGATTTGTGCTGTGCATAATTAGAGTACCCCATCTTGCATAAGAGAGATGTAAAACATGTTACATCAATTTCAGAAAGGGAAATCAGACGGTGTTAATGACAGAGACAGCACATGATTTTGAGCTGGTTTCATGGGGTTGAAAGTGAGAACGTCAGAGACGTGTGGCTCAGACCTGTAGGGGGAGGTGACATCATAGCAAATTCCAGACAGCGTGAGAGTAAAGCAGGTGTTACGACTGTGTCACTACTCACGGGGGGAGGAGGACAGAAAGCCACACATCCAGCACAACACACTCATCTCTGAGGAGCAACACAGCAGGACAGGGCAGCAGCCTAGACGTCGGAAGCTTACTACTCTCTGCTTCGAGTCGCGTGAACATTTTGAAGATCAGCACGTTTTGTTTGTGATTCCAGGTGGCAGGGGAACACAAGTATCACCCAGAGTGCTTTGTGTGCCTGAGCTGCAAGGTGGTGATCGAGGACAGGGATACTTACGCCTTAGTTGAGCGATCCAAACTCTACTGGTAAGACACCTGCACATTCTTTTCTAAAGCTTTATACAATATGGACTTTTGGAGTTGGGTGTGGGTTAACATCCTTTAAACACTACTCTCAATATGTATGCTAATCATAAAGTGTGGAAGTGAAAGTAATGTGAACATCCTTTTAGTTCTAGTCTGTGCTTGTACAGGAACCATTTAGTTATATGGAAGCATGAATGACATTTATTGTAATGCATAGTGGCATCTTCACTGTTCTTACCCTTATGTGACATGTGTTTTTATCGTTCGAACATGTGACTTTATCGTTCAAAGATGGACTTTGAAGAATAACAGTGTCCTTATTCCATGAATCCTTCAATTTTACATAATTGAAAAGTAACCCAACAACAAATACATGTCCAACCGTGTAGTATTTCACCCCTTTTTCTGTTGTGTGCAGTGGAGAGTGCTACAAGCAGGTGGTTCTTACGCCCATGTTGGAAAAGCGCTCACACGACTCGGTCCTAGACTGCTTTCCCCACACAGTGACCCTCATCTCGATGCCCTCCGCAGCCAACGGCAAGAGGGGCTTCTCCGCCACAGTGTTGAGGGACGTCAACGGCTCAGCAAGTGTTCAAGTCAAAGAGTAAGTGGGACCCGATGGAGGCTCACCGCAGTACTTGTCCTGCTCCTTACATGAGTAATGTAATACTGATTTATATGTGTGCTAAAAAAGCAGGGAATTGTTAGCAGGCTAAGGGTAGTTATTTATGTTTTAATATGATATAACAGCTTGACACAGTTCTCTTTAAATCGATACATTCCCTCTATAGTGCTAATACTCACATATAGGTGTTGGGTCTGTGCTGTTCCAGAGTCAGAGGGATGCTTATTAGCCCAGAGGTCCGAAATGCCATCCATGTAGGGGACAGGATTCTGGAGATCAATGGTCTTCCTGTCGGGACGTTGATGCAGGAGGAGGTGGGTTTATTTCTTGCACACACCTCTGATACTCACAGGGTGATATGTGATCTGAAACTTGTCAGATGAAGGTAATTAGTGTTTCTGTTAAGAGCAAGTCCATTCCTTGAGAGCAATTTGCAAAACTATGTTCTTGTTATACAGCACATGCAAATGTAATTTTTGGCATTCCTCACATTCCTCCATCACTGATACATTCTTCAGCTAGGAGTGGACAATATATGACTTGGTGTGAATGACTTAGTTTCTCATCTCATAGGTGTCCCAACATTTGACTGTTAATCTTATTCAAAGTCAAGTCCTGGGAACTAATCTAACGCTTCTGCTCTCTGCGTTTGTAGTAGAAGTGGCTCTACCACTGCTGTACTAGCATGTTTTTTAATAACCAAGGCACTTCAACAAAAACCTTTATTTTGTGGAGAAACAAAAACAGTGAGCAAAATTAGAGAAAAGTAACGATTGTGTCAAAAGAGAAGATTTCAACAATGTTTTCTTGTGCTGAAGTTATTCAAAGCAAGGGCCTCTACACTTCCTATTCATTTTTTAATTCTATAGCACATCCGCACCCACAAGACCTGCTGTTGCAGGGTTTCAGTCACCTTAGAGCGGCTTTCCATCTTGCAAAGTAACCAGGAGAGCTGCCAGATAAATAGGGTGTCCAGCAATTAAGTAAATCGTCACTAGGTGCCTTATTAACACGAATAACTGGGAGGTATCTGAAAGTGGCTTCTAATTTTGCCCACTGTTTTTTTCACAAAATAAAGGTTTTTGTTGTGCCTTGGTTATTTAAAAAAAACATGCTAGGACAGCAGTGCAAATTCTGAACAATAAAAAAAATTATATTTCAGAATAATCAAGAATCAACACTTTGTTCTCTAAATCTGTATACAATACTTTCGCCAAAACACTCTGAGCTTAATAGACAACTGTTTGCTCTAGCAGATGCAGATATGTTCTTTCCACAAGATGGCATTATTTTAAAAGGAGTTTGTATTCTCCTACTTCATGAACTAACACATTTGAAAGAAAAACATAACAAAATTAGCGTAATCTCAGGAAGAATTCCAGGATCTAATCATTTTAAACTCCTTTAACCCTAACTCTCGTTCGTCTGTTCAGGTGGATGATCTTATTCACTGCACAAGTCACACGCTGCAGCTCCTAATAGAGTATGACCCAGTCAGGCAGCGTTTAGATCGGCTCAGGCTGGGATCACCAAGAACCAGCCTGGGAGTCCCAGCTACCTCCCGCATGCGTCTGTCCTCACCTTCTGACACGGTCCTGGAGAGAACCGATGTGGTTGATGATGGCACACTGAAAAGGAGGTCTTTAAGGTATGTTTGAGCATCCAAAACCACACAGTTTACATATCAAAGGTCTGTAATGGACAACAGATGAGTATATATAATATTTGTGATTTTTAATCAACCATATTCTCTCTACTCCAGGCGCAGTAACAGCATATGTAAGTCCCCCGGGCCATGCTCTCCTAAAGAGACGCCTTTTATTACACGAGACATCGGCCGCTCTGAATCCTTGAGATCCTCCAGTAGCTGCTCTCATCGCATCTTCCGGCCATGTGACCTCATCCACGGGGAGATATTAGGAAAAGGCTTCTTCGGACAGGCTATCAAGGTCAGCCTCCAACTTGCATCATTTCTTCACCGTGTATTTAACTTCTACTATTTAGGCTTCAAGTAATGCAAATGTTGCTTTTGTCTCACTAACAGGTGACTCATAAAGCCACAGGAGAGGTGATGGTGATGAAGGAGCTGATCCGTTGTGATGAGGAGACCCAGAAGACTTTCCTAAAGGAGGTTGGTAATCTGCAGCAGGAGGCCTGCGCTTCCTCACAGACAGAACAGTCCTCTGGCTCTGCATGGAGCTGTGATTCATTTTGCTCACGACTAAACGCACGCCACATGTTCCCACAATTGCCCCTTTGTAACTCTACTTCTGTTTCTGCCTAATCTTCAGGTCAAAGTAATGCGATGCCTCGAACACCCACACGTTTTGAAGTTCATCGGTGTGCTGTACAAGGACAAGAGGCTCAATTTGATAACGGAGTATATTGAGGGAGGCACCCTTAAGGATTTCATCCGAGATACGGTGAGTTTAACTTGATTCACTTCACTTTCACTCGTCCTTCACAGTAGAGCACAAAACACCCTTCAGTGGCCACAGAAAGAGTTGTGTGCAGCTCAGAGTCGTGTGGGAGGGGGCTGACCTGAAGTAAACTCTGCACTCAATCGGGGGCTTTCGGCTCTTTAGTAGGCTGCCTGGCATGTCAACTGGCCAAGACGTGGAATGAGAAAAGTTGTGGAAAGTGTTCCCAGGTGAACTGTTAAGAGCCCTGCACCCCTCCCCCCACAGCTGATTGTTTTTGAGAGGCAGTTCAGTTCAACACATGGTTCAATGAGTAGAGGGAGTGTTTTTTTGTCTGTAATTATATTTAAGGTATTTGGCAGAGGGACAGTTTTGAGGGTTAATCTTGATCACTGCATCTGTTAAATACTGTTTTCTTTTCTCTATCTTGGTGCAGAAAAGTTTTCTATTTACCCCTGTTATGTATTATGAACTCTGAGGGAGCTTCTATTAATTTCTCTCTCTTGTTTTTTTTGTCTTTACTCGGGACTAACAGGATCCGTTTCCATGGGAGCAAAGAGTGAGCTTTGCAAAGAGCATCGCTTCTGGCATGGTGAGTTGGCCGCTTGACAAAGACATTACTATTAGTGAAATCTTTGCCTGCTATTTTCAGCTGCACAAATGTGTGTAAATGTGCTTTATGGCACAGGGGAAGTAGTTAAAATGACATCGGTCACAGTAAATGTGTGCATAGTGCTGAAACATTTTATGATATAAAAGGACATTTTCTTACACTTGTGTAAATTTTACCCTCATTGACTTCCCTCTTTGTTTCAGGCCTACCTTCACTCAATGAGCATCATACACAGAGACCTCAATTCTCACAACTGCCTTGTTAAACTGGTAGGTGGCATGGCATCTTACCAGCTATGACACACCGTAAAATCTGAACAATGAGAATAAAGGGTGTGAAACATTTGTACGTTTCATAAACTGAGTAAAAGTTGGCACACATTCAGTTGTGAGTAAAAGAAGTTCCCAGCCCTGTGATTTATATATCGTTTTATCTATATGAACAAGAATAGTTGCACAGTTTTTTTTAAGTTTAACTTTTTAGTTCAAACAAGATTCAACTATAGAGCCTCCAAAAGCATTTACTATTTGTATGATTCCTGGATAATGTAGAGCATTTATTCTTCTTCCATGAGAAACTAAAGTCCTGCCTTTTTATATTTTATCACTTTGTCTCCAGTTGGTTGTCAGATCAACTTTTGCTTAGTTATATCTGAATAGTATACATTAAAGTAATGTGGCTTTTTACTGTACACCAAGTTCAAGGTGAACCATTGAGTGTCATCTGTCAACAGGACAACACTGTGGTCGTTGCTGACTTTGGACTGTCCCGACTTATATTAGAGGACAAAGTCAAGCCTCCACCTGAAAAGCCAACCACTAAGAAGAGGGTGTTTAAACGCATTGACCGAAAAAAGCGGTACACTGTCGTGGGAAACCCTTACTGGATGGCTCCAGAGATGCTAAATGGTGAGTCACTGAAGAAAAAAACCAAAACAAAACTTGATTTACGGAGGATAATTCCTTCTGTGGGTCAATCAATGTATTAACTTTCTCACAATGTTTCAGGTAAACGCTATGACGAGAAGGTGGACATTTTCTCGTTTGGAATTGTTCTCTGCGAGGTAAGAACATGCTGACAACCGTGTCAAAATATTGGATGCCATGCAACTTTCAAGTCTCAGCAGATCTAAAATGCAATTATATGCTTTAGAAATTCTAGGTGGTTATGCCAAGAAGACAGCATTGTAGTTTCTGGACTGAAACATGCAGTGACTTGTGCTTAATTTATTTACCCAGAGGTTTCTAAAGTGTGTGTTTGTTACGGATGAACGCCTACTTTCTCCTCTGTTATGATCCAGATCATTGGAAAAGTCTACGCAGACCCCGAGTGCCTTCCCAGGACTCTGGACTTTGGCCTGAATGTTGGCAAGTTTGTGGAGAAGTTCCTCCCTGAAGACTGTCCACCTGCTTTCTTTCCACTAGCTGTGGCCTGCTGTGACCTTACACAAGACAACCGGTGAGCACCTATTGCTATTGTATTTGATAATAGCTTACACTTCATTTTTTTAAGAAAAGCAGTGGTAGAGCACTGCGTCTTGATGACCCGAACAAGGCGAAATCAAGGTATGCAATAGCTTTGCAGCAAAAATAGGGAATTATTGTATTGGGATATGGGAATAATATCCAGACAGTTATTTGATCTCAGGTCTGTAGATTCAGTGGGGAAAAACAACTGCCGAAATCAGATGCCATCTCAACCTGATGCACAGGGCCACGCCTCTGCTGCCAGATTGCTTCCTCATGTTTTCTCTCAGCCTTGTCAGTCTCGTTTTGACCTCAAACCCCTCTGTATTCCCTTTCTGCTCCTTCCTCCTCTCTCAGCCCACCTTTCCAGAAGCTTGAGGACTGGTTCGAAGCTCTGTTTCTCGAACAGGAGCTGGGGATCCCACTGCCAGCCGAACTGGATGAACTGCACCAGAGAATGAGTCAACTCCACTGGCCTAAAGATGGCTCCCCATGCCAGAGCACCGATCTGGGACAATCATCAACCTCAACAGCAGCCTCTCCAGATTCTTCCAGCATAACAGACAGCGGCATCTAGGACCTGAGCTTCTCTTCTTTGACCCCTCGGAACTGCTGCACTAATACTGTGGATGAGAACGAGGGAAATTGCATTGAACCCGAGCCATATTCGAACTGGATAACCTGAGGTAGCTGGATCAATCTCCCTCTATGGGACCTTAACTCTGACAATGCCAGGAAAACTGCAATGTGAGTGGAAAGACACATTTCAAAAAGACAAGTGTTAGTTACTAATATGTTTTTACTCCTTTTAAGCCCCCACTCAACACGCAGGGTTGTACTAATGTTTACTGTGTATAAAGACAAAATTCAACTTTCTTCGGCCCTTTCCCCAACAGAAGACACTGAGTCCGATGTCACAGCAGTTTTGTTTTTCAGCTCTGGAGTTTTCTATGTGCGGTATGCACTCATCAATCCTTGCCCAACAGAGGACTTACTTCCCTTCACTGCAGCAGCAAAGAAAAACAAAGATGCTCCACAGTCTGGCTGATTTAAGTAAATACTGTAGAGGGCAGGGCTTGAAGAAAACAGGTGTGACTTAAAGCAGCAGTGGAAGCAAAACACACACCGACCCCCAAATAGTTTCATCACTCTGAGATTTGGCACAAGATGGCAAAGGAATGTTACATTTTTCTTTCCGTTTAAACACCATTTATCAAATTTTTGACAAGATGGTTACAAGAAAGGTTCTGTACTTCGTAGTCTGGCTAATTTAATACATTTCTTAGAAAATGAATTAACACTATTATAGTGTTATATCATGCAACAGTTGACCATAAAAAGTTGCCTTGTACAGGAGAACTGGAATTTTATTTCTTAAGCAGTGTATATAAATATGTACATATTATGCCTCTAATTAATGACATTTTCTAATGGGACCGCTAGATTTGTAGTTTTTTAAACATTTCGTCAACGATGGACGTTTTTACCATTTTGCTATCATCCTGCGAGGTACTGACGACCAGTTGCAACCACTATTATTTATATCATTGTAGTGTTTCATAAATAAACCTTCTTAAAGTTGGCTCTTTGCTGTCATTCTTCAATTTTGCATGTCAGTAAAACTGTTGCAGCTCTTCTGCTATGATTCAGGCTCAAAGTTGAATTATTTATAAATCAGTGTTTACCATTAAAAACACTAACAGAATGTGTTTGGTTGTTCCCTGCAAGAAATCAGTTGAAATTATCATATTTTGTTATTTGTCAGGGTAACTGATAAATGACACAATTCCAATTTTGACAAAAGATCAGTTCTTGTCCTCTGAAGGTAATTGAAAAATAATTCAGAAATATGCTGGCTTCTGTTTCACAACAGTACTTCTTATGTCTGTTTCATAGCAAATATGTTTTTTGAACCTTTTTTAAATATGTTGTTCGGACAAAAGCAGATTGAAGACCTCCCTTTGGTATTGTGCATTTGCCATTTTTCACATTTTAGAGATCAGATAATAAATAGGGTTGGCAGGGTTACTTATAAGATGTATTCTGACGCAACTACTTTATACGTAGTCAGTAACCTAATCCAATTTTCAAAATATTTGAGTAATGTGACTTGATTACTTTACTTTTGGATTACCTCAATACCAGATAAAGATATAAAATAAAGGCAAGAGAAAAGAAATATCAATAAAATGACCTCCTTGGTATATTTTTTTAAAGCGCTTCAAGGGCATTCAGGCAGTAGCCTATAGGCCTGCACTGAATGTACACAAGTTTTGTTGTGTGAGACTTGTGAAGTGTTGTAATGTTTGTGTATAGCAATATACAAATATCAATAGCAATCAATACTCATTTTTAAATGTACTGTTAAAGTAAGTAGTAATAGTAGTCCTAACAATCTCGGTCTTTTTTTCCCGTAACTTTGACGAAATACAGTTAAATTTTTTGTATCCTAATTATTTAATGCTCCATGTGTTCAATCTGTCCCTAAGCCTGATGATAAATTGGCTTAGTGACCAAATATTCAATAAACATTATTACTTACCGCCTTAAAAATGATTCTCATTGACTAGAATTAATATCTGCTTCTTTGAGCATCTTGGAATCGAGCTGTGGATCATCAACTGAATATGTTCAGTTATTTAGAAAGAAAATAAGTGTATTAAAGTGGATGTGCCGATCACTGAGTCACATCATGAGATCCACACTCCCTTGTTTCTGTAGTGGTTAGAGTTGACATGCTCTAACAAGCCTCTTCAGATCTCTCTGGCCTTCTTACCTTGTTATCTTGACCTACTTTTTCAGGTGACTCCACTTAATGAAGTATCTATTTAACAATTGCCAACAGAGGGAGCCAGGTTCCCGCAGTCGGTATAACAGTCCAAGGATTCTTGCTGTATTATGTTGCTCTACCTCTATAATTCTAAATATACAGATTACATCGCATCAGAGTCTTGACTTTGATGTTTTATTTCAGTCTTAGCAGTGAAAATATGCATTCATACAATGTACTAAATTCAAACGTTGAACAACAGTATTTTGAACATGTTGCTTACATGAAGAAAATAATATTTACAACCAGCGCGTTAAAATCACAAAACAAGATCATGTGGAGTGATGGACTGAAGTCATAAACAAACTGGCAACACACCGACAAGCACCGTGTGTAACAAACCAAAAATATTCTGTGTACGATGATTTCTTGTTCAAGGCAGGTATTTTCCATAAACGACTTCTTCAATCAGTAGTTCTACTTTTAAGGATGCAAGAAAAATGGCTCCTGAATACAAACATAAAACAGGTAACCATGTGCATGCTCTCATTGAATGAACAACATCAAACTTTGGACTGTTTCTATTCTACTCCATCCCTGTCCCTACCCTGAAGCATCAAGTGCATAACTCAAATGTCTGAATCTAATCACAAGGCTTCTTCAGCACTTCAACACAATCGCGGTCCTGCTCTGCAAAGGCATGCTCTTTCTTTTTCTGATAGTGGCAGTGCTATATTGTCCTGAGGACTATATATTGTCTCTCATGCTTCCTGAGAGCACTCCGTTTATTTCCTGTCATTCCTTAACCTGTGGAAGAAAAGGGCAAGTCCTCTTTCACTTCTGCCAATGACTGTCCGTCATGCTTTTTTATAACCAAATCAACCCGTCAGTCGAGTACAAATAGAAAAAAAAAAGAATCAGGGTTTAAGATAAACAAATACATTCAGCAGTATATCATGCTAAGGCATAGTTTGAAGCCTTCCCTTGTCTTCATTGGGCCTGTTTTACTTCACGTTCCCTCTTGTCTCAGAGGAGGATAGATTTTTTTGGACACCTCTGTGTCACTAAGACAAAGCTGTCTTTATACAAACACGTTTCTTATTGACGTCTCCTTCGGCACAGCCAACAGGTCAGTACAAATGAATCCTCCTGTGGAGAGCACCTTCTCCACATAGAAACATACTACAAAAAACAAAAAGGTTATGAACCCCCATTCCAAACACCATCTCTTCAAAAAGATACACACCATTATAAACACTCACTAGTCTTTTAGACCAGATATTTATACTGTTAAGGGGGCAGCACACAGCCTTAATTTCTCTGCTATCAAATGTATCAAAAATGAATATTAAAGACCTCATGACATATCTTCTGTAACAGATTCATCTTAATGGTTTCTAGTTGTTAAGACTGTGTCCACAGCTTTTTGTGTTTGTGCCTCAGATGTATAATAAACAAAAGGAAAGAGGACACAAAGGACACAGCACTCAGTTCAAGTCTTTGGAGCAAACACTGCTCCCTTACTCCTTTTAAAACAGAGGTTACTCAGGGAGGCAGAAAAGGAGAATATGAAGAAGTGCTTTGGTCCACAAAAATGTATCACAGTCCTGCGTTTGAGGACTACACGCCTTTCTCATGCTCCGGGGGTACCGGCTTGAGGGCCCATGAGAGGGTCCTCGCCCTCTACACCCTCCTGGGCGGGGGTCGTCTCGTGCTCCGCTGTGATCACGATGGTGTTCTCATCTACCAGCTCACAGGTGGGGTTGGAGAAAGCTGACAGGGGCAGGGTGATCCTCTGCATCTCGCGCTCGTATACTCGTTGATCATGCTGCTTTTTCAAGTCCCGACCCCTAAACACAAACAACAGAGATTCATTATGTTCAAGACGAGCAACTCCTCACATACAAGTTGTCATGTCATTAATGTTAATTAAATAATATTGCTTATAGTCCCTTTAATTATTCCTCAACTAAAAATCAAAGCTATGGTGCAAATTAACAAATCAGTGTCAGTTCTTATTTTTTGCTGTTTCCTGTCAGAATAAAAATAGTAATAATTGTCAGAGTTTCTTGGTCTTCTGAATCTGCACCATCATTGCGGCCGCGGAATGACAATGATAAAAAAATCTCACTACTCAAAGGAAATCTCACTTTTTACTATATGGGACCTTAAAGTTGTACTCCGTAAGATTTGAGATATGTTGTTTCTAGCAGCCTCTTTGGCAGTAATATGTAATTGCAGGTGAGCCTGTTCTTTCAGAGCCCTCCATCTTGTCACATTCACGGTCACTATGTGTGTTGACTATTTATTTTTTATTTCTTGCTCTTTACTAAACTTTATTGAAACACATTCACCTCTCTGCTTCCGGCCTGTCCCCCTATAGGTTACCCTCTTAAATCCATACACACACAAATGTTCCTATTACACTTCCGCCCTTATTATAAGCCTGACACAAGTTGGAAGTTCACGATTTCTGATTACAAATGAATGCAGCATAACTGTTGGTGATGAGTTAGACTAGCGGACCAACCGCTGTCAGCAGTGTCACTAACATGGCGGCGTATTTACATCTAGCAAGGGCATGTCGCCACAGACGTGGATATTGGAATACTTGGCAAAAGGGCAAGTAGAAGTGCTTTCATTAGTGGGTCACATGATCCATCACGACTTATTTAAATCTTTTTTTGATAGTAACTTAAAAGACAATGGAATAGATGAAAATCTTACGGAGTACATATTTAAGTAGTCTTGTGGCTGATACTATGTACAGCAACAATTTTTTTTTTTTTTTTGGGGGGGGGGGGGGGGGGGGCTAAAGCTAAATATACAGCACACTTCAGATACCATACTGTATGTAGATAACAGAACCTGTAAGTGCCAGTTCTGAAGCAAAGGACATATGGTGAAAGGGAACAGAACACTGACAAGCTGCCTCGCTGTGTTGCCTTGTCAGTGTTCTCCTCCAAGGCAACACAATGATGCGGAGCAGCATGAGGCGGCTTTCTACTGACCTGGAGCCAAATAAAAGCAGCAATACACTCTTGGATTCAATACACTTCCAACCTGCATGCTTCAATGCAGCATACTGCACAAATCTGTATATCACCACACTAGGGTGCGTCTTGTTTTTAGCTATGAGGATATCACAATCCCCAGAATCTTTTTTGCTTTCTTTTTACAGAACTAGTTCAGAAGATTCATACTATTTTAATGTCTGTACAGTACATAGGCAGCAGCTAAATCGTCAATTTGTCATTTTACGGGGGGTTATGTACCAGACTATTATCTGGACAGGACCGGAAACGTCCTGGAGCTGGTTGCCTAGGACATTACCCTGTCTGGCTGTTTCCCTGTGCCCGGTCTTTTTGCTAAGCTTAACTGTCTGTTGCTTCAAGCTACATATTTATAGGACAGTTACAGTATGAGAGTGGGAGCAATCTTGTCATCTAACTGTCAGCAAGAAAAAGAATAAGCAAATGTTCCCCAGATGTCCAACTATTCATTATTATAATAATTACAGGTTGTAAAAAGATGTCAAAGGGGACTTTTTCAGTGCTTGTGCATATACATTTGTGTATCTGAAGTGCCTACCAACCCACAAACTGTATTAAGAATAAGTAATAAGAAAAGACAACCCAGTCAGTTTGTGTGGGCTGCCTAGATGAGATTTGGCTCCCCTTCATATGTCACATGCAGATTCCTTAGAATATACCGCCTCCCACCTGAGTTTTCAGGAGGGGGTCTTAAAGAGACAGGCGCTAAAACTGAGTGTTTCAGACAGAGGGTGAACACAGGTATATTCAGACAGACAGTATGAGGAAAAATTGTGTTTTGTGAACATTAAAGCTGTAATGTAGATTTAAAATATGATCCTGAAAATGAGCATTATAGGTCTCCTTTAAAAGACTACTGCACGGCAATCGGATATGATATATTTTTAACACTGGGGGCGTCCAAATGGCATAAATTCAAAAAACACTTGATCATCATCGCTGCAGCGCCTAATGCTTTTCAGAGTGCTATTTGAGTCGCTCATGTTTGGGACGCCTACAAGGGATCTGTGCCCTTGTTGGTACCCTACCAACTCCTACTGGTTGGTCAAGAGCCTGTTGCATGCATTACACCCTTTCTTTCCAGGGGAGTGAAAAGAGTCAACTTCATTTATATTGTAGGAGGTGTATGGTAGTCTACATCCACTCCTGGCCAGTGGAGGAGCCTTTGAATTGCAAAGAATAGTGGCATGCTCGTCAAACAAATATCCCATTACTGAAGGGGACGTCACCGTACACCGAGGGCAGGTATAAACCCCTTGACATAACATGCTTCTCCTCCTTATTAATAATCACCTCCTAAATATAGACAACAAAGACCGGGGCACTGCTAATCAGATTTGAGAGCCAAACAAAGACCTGTAAGGGCATTTTGTGCTGTGTCAAAGGGAATCTCAACATTGCACATTACATAACTTCAGTGAATGCACAGGCTTCTCTATCCAATCCAAACTCTTTCAAGAATATCAAATAAGAATACTTAAAATAGACTGCAGGCATGTTCTGTTGAAGCTATTGTGTGTTAAAGGCCTTAAAATCTCTGCATTACATTTAAGTGGAACGACAGAGAGAATTGTTGGGAGCTTAAACAACAGCTGATGCCCTCAACTCAAGAGACCTTTAAAACAGTCACGGCATCACGTTTTAACAAATCATCTAAGCACTACATGTGCCACCAGAAACAGGAAGCCACAAGAGAACGCTCTGAAGCATCTTGACTTAGTGTCCCATTTACAGCAGACGCACACAATGTTAATAATGACATCCTGTAAACTAATTAAAGTGAATTAAATAAGTAAATGCTCTTCAGTTGCTCTTTCATAAAAAGCCTCTAAGACCGAAACAAGTGTTTATGTTTAAAGGTCTTGCTAACCTCTTATAGAAGTAGCCAAATGTGATGCCTACTCCGAGGACGATTATGATCGCCATCATGAGGATGCCGATGACATAGCCTGAAAAACAAACGGAGAACATTAGAAGGTTAGAAACTGAACATAAAGATTTAAATCAAGTACCAATGCATAACTCATAACTAAGATTAATTGAAACTGGAAGTGTGGTGAACCACCTACATCGTCAATGTTTTCAGAGTCATAACAACATACCGAGCGTGCCAAGGTCCTTTTTCTGTTTGGGTCCTGTGCGGACTCGCTGGCTGATTCCCATCACTGGCTGCACTGCAGCAACTTCTCCCTGAGAAGATCCTGACTTCGCAGACTGAAAACTCTCTGTGGAGGGAATACTTCCTGTTGGCTTGAGGGACTCGGCCGATGCTGGTACAGTAGAGGCTTGTTCTGAAGACACAGATAAAATATGACAGTATTAAACAACAGTTAAAGGTGTTTTACTTGGGGATGCTCTGAGTTGTGCTACTGCTGATATAATGCCAACTGAAGCTGAATCCTATCAATCAGAAACTTCAATTTTGAACTGTAACCATTGCTAGAGTTTGCGCGAAATAAAGAATATACTGTAGCATAAACTTGTATATTTATTTTTGCGATATAATTTAAATATGGTATCTATCCCTTTAATATTAGACCATTGTAGGTTATGTTGGATATCAGTGAGCAGGACTGATTTATAGCTGCTTGATTTGGTTATTTTCATATGATTTTTGCATCAATGTTATGAAACACCTTCATTTGTCAGTAACTGAATTTACTGAATTAGCCAGAAAGCTTGTGTATGTACGGACATTTCTAAGTTTGTCAGATCACTTTCAGAAAATGTAATTTATCACAATGTAAAATATCGTAACAATAATTGTCTAGTGTGTGGAGACATTTGTTGCAGTAATGCACTTACTGGTGCATCATCTGGACAAAGTGGTTTCCACTTAATGCTGGCCCAACAACATTACCACTGATACAAAAATCCTTAACCAGCAGGAAGAAAGCCCCGTCGCTGCGCTCATAAAGTTGGAACGTAAATCACTTAGAGGATTGGTTAGAACATGCTTTTTTCATATGTTCCAGCAGAAACAGGCTCTGCACGCTTGACTCCGTCTCAGGTGACAGGAAGGTTCAGCTCGCAGATGTCGACATCTGCTCTTTAACTCGTTTTCCATTTGCTCCACAAAAGTTGTTGTTTACCAACTCTGAAATTAATGGGCATGACGCCATGAATTGAGGTGGCCAATTAGCTGTTGTCTCCAAGCAAAGACTTCTCCTCTCTGCCAATGAGCTGAGGTTTGGGGCGTGGTCAACTGCTTTCTTCGAGCTGAACTTTCTGACTGCAGGGCTTTGTTATTGTGTGACTTGGTTTAGCTTCAGAGACAAGAGGGAAACAAAGGGGCGAAAAAGTGGATGGGGCTTCCCACAGTGGCTTAACCCTGACCAACTGACCTTCTGCTGACTAAAGTTGTTATTAAATTGTTAGTAATCCATGTTGCACATAGTCTGTTTTTGGTAGTAAAATAATTAAAAAAAGAGGATCCTTCTAAAAAAAAAAACTTTTTGGTTGACCCATAAAAGTTTATAACTTGGCTGCATCCTCTCATCAAGCTTTTTTGTGTGTTGACTAATTAGAAGATTTGCATAACTACAAAAACTTCACGTCATGATTTCCACCTAGCATAGCCCACTTTTTAAAAATAATGAGCGCTTTACAGAGAAGAGAACACAACTTCTGGCAGCATCAAAAGAGCACAGTGTGAAAAAATGGAGAGAAAAGCTGTCATTTTAGAGCCGTTTTGTCATTATCTTATGCAATTATTGCATGCATAATTAATATGCATATCTATCTTTTCCAGGTCAGGCTTTTGAAGCTGGTTGGTTTTCTACATGTGACATTTCTCTGTGCAAATGTCAACTACACTACCCAAATGTTATTGAGTACTGTTGTGCACAGTATTTACCTACCATTGCATGTATCAACTGCACAGAATTGTCTCTGGACTGTCCCATCTGGAGCAGCAATGTAGCACCAAGGCCTCTCAGAGGAGTCTGGGTTTCGGCAGCAATTGTGATCTCCCACACCTACAGGAGGAATGATAAAAACAGCACACGTCTGTTACTGATACCTCCTGGAATTATAGGCCTGTCTCTGTCAGTCGGCCCTGCTGAGTTGGTAAACCACTGGATTCATTAATCATTAACACTACTTCATCACACTGCAATGAACAGGTCGCCATGAGCACAAAGAAAGGAAAACGGCAGCCGCTGGATGCCAGAAACCATTTAACACATACTGAACATATAAATCAGAGGTAAATGTCTCGACTCTGTTGATTGTTCTGCATGTTTGTATGGCTTGATACGCTGCATCGACATCTCGGCAAGAGCTGCTTGTTATCCTGTAAGGAACCTTTTGTAGCTGTCAATGTCATAGACTGTATAAAAAAAACATCAGTGACAATTTAAATGGTTTCCTGTCTTCACTTCAAACAGCAGAAAACAGGAGATGAACCCCTTCATTTAACAGTGCATTTACTGACCTGTGCATTACAAGGAACATCTATTCAAGTTTGTTTACCTGTCTGTGAATCAGGATGGAGTGTAACATCATACTCTCTAGTGATGTTGGTCCAGTTTAGACAGGCCAGACCTGAGGAGGAGCTCTGGAGTTTCCCTCTGTAGTCCACACCATTGGATCTCATGCAGTCTGAGAACAACAACATGACACGTGAGCATTAAACAAAGGCTATAATTGATCAAAGCAATCAAAAAGAAGAGAGAAAAAAGATAATAATAATAATAGTTAAAAATATATATTATTATTAATATTAGTATAGGTAATTTGAAGTTAATATGATTACATTGTATAGTTTTTTTTAAACCACAAATTTTGTACAAAACTAAAATATATTCACAATATGTAATTTTACCGTTTTCATTTCCATTCGAGGCACTGCTCTCCACCGTGGCCACGCTCAGGAAAACAACGTGCAAGGAGAAAAACATTCTGCAGAGCTGACGGGCTGATTTCACCGACAACATGGTGTTCTGCTGTGCTTTTTCTCCAAAAAGTGTAAAAGTGAAAAACATGGACAAACTGTTTGTATTGTTTAAAGGACGAAGAGCCTATGCTAGATGTGAATCAGGCACACTGCTCCTCTCGCTGGGGTCCCAGCCCTTGTTTTTGTCAAGAGGAGCTCGGCTGTCTTCGTAAACAGCCTTCTGTGGGAGGAGGAGCCGAGGTGTCCTCTGCAGCACCGACCTCAAGGTCCTAAAGCCTCACCAGGTTCTCTCTCTCTCTCTCTCTCTCTCTCTCTATCTCTCTCTCTCTCTCTCTCTCTCTCTATCTCTCTCTCTCTCTCTCTCTCACACTCACACACACACACACACACACACACACACACACACACACACACACACACACTCTCTCTCACACACACACACACACACACACACACACACAGAGGAAAAACAACTTCAGCAGGAAATAGTCTGGCAACTTTTCATGACATGCAGCCTTGTAAAAAACAAACACATCCAAACAGTCAGCAGGGAAAGACAACTTCGTCCATTCACATTTTTGTTCAAGCTGCAAAAATAAAAAATAAAAAAGCCCAGATGTTTTTATGGTTACTTCTATAATCCATCTTAAAACGTTTTTCCTTCTCCCCAGCCAACATGATGTCAATGCTTATTCTGTGCTTGTCTATAAATAGCAGCTCTGCTTTCCATTTTGATTTTAACAACACACAGGGTCATTACTTTCCTTTTAAAATCCCCCATCCAATGGCAGAGTCTTATCTGGCTCTTAAGTGCTCGGTGGATCTGTCCAAACCCAATCTTTCCTGTTTCCCAGACCTCCTTTACCACCACATGGTCTGATTTTCCACTGGCCTTGGTCAGAAGGAGAGGACTCTACAGAGGGTAGTAAAGGACAGCTGCCAGTAGTATTTGTCTGCATGTGCCTGTGCACAGGGAGCTGTATACTGTACGCAGCAGAGAGGCCCTGTATTATTGTTGTTGGCTGCCTGGTAAAGAGGGCAGCCAACGCCTGAGTCAGTCAATGTTCACTAAGCCACTTTTCAAACAGACGCCTGCCTGGTTTTTCAGGCAATTACTAGAGCAAACACACCGCATCTGTCCAGCACTCTCCATCACACTCTGCTCATTCAGGGTTACAGGGGGCCGGAGCCTCTCCCAGCATGCACTTGGTGAAACCACAAGTCACTGGACCTTTAAAGGATGAACACATTTGGGACTGAGCCAACTAATACATTAAAAAAAAGTTAGTTAGTAATAATAATAGTAATAGTAATAACAGTTAGTAATGATAACAATAAAAAATGTTATGGTAAGCCATGATTTTACCTACTAAGCCATAATTATGAGATAAAAAGTTAAGAAAAAGTTTATATAAAAAGTAGAACCAGTGGTGGAAAGTAATATTGAGGAAATATTGTACTTTTTACTCCACTACATTTATTTCATAACTTTAGTGGCTTCACATATTCATATTATCAACAGAGGTGGCCGGTGGCATAGTGGTTAAAGCAGGCGCCCCATGTAAAGAGGTTGAAGGTTCTCGGGACAGTGCATTGTTGTGCATACTTTGCTGCATGTCCCCCCTCTCGCACCCCATTTCCTGTCTGTCCTATTTGATAAAAGGCTTGAAAAAAAACTTTAAAAAATGTGTGTGTGTGTATATATATATATTTATATATAATCAAGTTTGTTTTGGGGTGGGTGGAGGTTTTTTTTTTTACTTAAAAGTAAAAGCTCAGAAAACTTCTTCCACCACTGAGTATAACTACCTGAACTGATGTTGAGTGATTCAGTGAAGTTGGTGAAGACTATCTCGTGATTTTTATGTACCATCGCATAAATCTGACTGCATAACTCAAGATTTTGGTTGGTTGTCTAATCATTATAACTAATACATAATCAATTTGACTTACCATGAGTGCCTTTCTTTCATCATAGCGCATTTTTAAGAAATTGACCGCAATAACAATAACTGAGGATTATTGTTACATTTTCAAAATACTAGAATTCTTGTTAGCACA
This sequence comes from Echiichthys vipera, assembly GCF_963691815.1. Classification (NCBI taxonomy): domain Eukaryota; kingdom Metazoa; phylum Chordata; class Actinopteri; order Perciformes; family Trachinidae; genus Echiichthys; species Echiichthys vipera. The sequence continues at coordinate 20,295,208 of NC_139829.1, read as the reverse complement.
CCAAAATATATATCAATATATCAAAAGCTCAGACCTGTGTTTTGCTACGTCATTACCTGGGCTCACATTGTATAAGGCTGATAATATACTGTTGACTATTTAAAGTAAGCCATGCTTGTTTCCATGTCTCTTCCAGGGGGTCTCCGGCTCTAGGTAATTAAAGTAAAAGCTGCACTGACACACAGCACGACAAACAAATCATTTTATTACATTAATATCTCTGTTATATTCAGCATAAACAGTTCTAAAAATCTAAACACAGTCAAAATGACAAAGCCATTCTTTAAAAAAAAAAAAGAAGCATCTCTTTCATTAAGACAACGATGCTAGTGTAATTACATTTGTAGGATTAAAAATACCTGACATAGTGAGGATCCACTTGCTACTTGAGACGCAGCAGTGGAAAAACACGCACACGTGTCTCTATGCATTGTACAAACACCCAGTAAAACTGGTTGTACCTACTTGGCTTTATTCCCTGTTGCCATAGTTAGTTAATCATTTGATTAGCAGGATGTTGCTGAGAGCCAAGAAACTCTCAGCAATGACAGCAAAGACTTTTACTAAGCCACATGTTTATTTCCAGTTTTACACACTTTAGGAAATTTCCAACATTACTTTTAAACTCACTTCTCAAACATGAAAACATTTGTAATTCAAGGTTGATGCAGAAGACACAATACTGCACACATCGTTCAAGCAGATTCTGGTAAGATTTCTATGTCTTGTCATCAAAATTAAGCTGCTAAGAGCTCAAGCCCCATGTTTTTCCTTTGTCTTGAAGTAGAGCAAAGTTCAAGCCCCCCTTTGTTTTTCAAAAGGGCCTGAGCTATGAAGCTGGTCTGAATTGGTTCATGAATCTATGAATGTGAAATACTGTTGGTTTTTGTCTGGTAACAGCCATACTATCAGCAGCAGACATGTTTAATCAATAAATGCATACTCTCTGTATCATAAGGGAATGGCAGAATTCATGATAAGAAAATTCAAGGTTTCTCCAAAAAATGTTGATACCAGTTTTGCCAAACAACTTCATAATCTAGCATTACTGCGTCACATTCCGCGTAATATTCTGACGCATGTGTCGAGGACATAACAAGAACCACCCGCAGCTTCCTCTAAGGTGCATGTTAATCTCAGAGCTCCTCACGCCAGGTAAACATTACTTACACTGCATAAGCTTTATATATGAATCAATAATACAAGCTTGATGCCATAGCTGTAGCATAATCTAGATGCTCATGAGCACAGTGCTTCATGCATACACAATGGGGACCCTAAATGAAATACAGCTTGCCAAAAGCAACATTCATCAGGGCCACCCATCTCAAACAAAAGCACTGAGTTATCTGGTGATGTAAGACTGCTCTATTGTGTCTAGCTCTCAATCAGATCCAGTCAATCATCTACAGCTCTCGTGTGGTTGGAAAACTGACATTAATCCAGGAAGAAGGTCTCTAATGGAGCAAAAACATACACTATATTCCCCTGCTGGGCGCCGAGCAGTCGATTTGTCCGAATGCTAATGCATTACATCACTGCATCAGTCTGAGCACTGCTACTGTTGCAGCTGAGACAACGACAACAACAACAACAAATAAGAGCAACAGGAGCACTGCTCTGGGAATAAGAATGAGCATACTGCCATGAAGTGATGGTGATCATAACAGAAACACCTGGGGCTTTTCTCGTGGCTGTACCTCTGCATTAAAAAAAGCTTTATTATGAAAAAAACACTGGATAAAGCTTCATAAAATGAAATGTGATAAACTCTTATCTAAAAGCCTTGTAGCAAAAATAGGCCTCCCGAGCTTTTAAGAAACATGGCACGTAATGCCCAGTGGGTATCTTCTCTGAGGAGATAATATGATGATGGATACAAGGGACTGACGCTGAGCTCTTACATAACAGTCACGCTGCCCAGTGGCGGTGTACTGCAGCATCAGCACTTGCACTACTCATTCATGGCTACTGCTGTACATGTAGATATCACAGGCATTCTTGAAATATCCAAAGGTAATTTCATCCTGGGCGTCATCAGCCGAGAGGCTTTGTTCACTGAGTGGACAGAAAAAGGCCCTCGTTCCACCTTGGTGGCAGGCCTCCACCCACAGCAGCTGTTATAGCAGAGGAAAAGTGGACACCGTTCGAACTGAACAGACAGCGAACGTCCTGTAAACTCCTGTGCAATGCTGAAGGATCACAAAGGAGTCGTACATCGTCACATGTTTTCAACAGGTGGAGGAGAAAGACAGCCCTGGTAAACAGGCCACACAGGGTTCCGTGGAAATGGGGGTCCATGAGGAGAGACAGCCAGGCCGGGGTCAGCGTCTCAGCTAGAGAGAGAATAAATAATCACAATGTAACACAGACAATTTAAAATAAAGCACAGCTCATCTGATATTTATCGAAACACATTCTTATTCTGGTACCTGGCTGGAGCTCTTTGCAGACCGCAAGGCCGTCTAGCACCTGTGCTGCGCCTTCCTCTGCCCACGCTCTCAGGCTCTGCGCCACAGCAGAGGAATCAGAGTACTTGCTGGCCATCTGCAGCAGGTAAGGCAGCAAGTGTGCACACATCACAGAGGGCTCTGCAAACACATTGGCCTCATCCTGCTCGTACAGACTGGTACACCTGAATAGGAGAGCGGTAACAGCGACAGTTAAACAACACTGAATCAAGGCTGCTCTGTATGTACGAGTGTATTGAGTCAGTGAGGTAACGTACCCCATCTCTGAGGCCTCTCTCAGGGCAGATCTGAGGTCAGACTGAGGCAAATGACACAGCAGCACCTCTAGTGTGCAAGGAGTATCCCAGCATTCCTCCAGCAGCAGGTCCAGTAGGAGCAACAGAGCCCGGTTGACCTGCATAAGGTAGACGCTTCTCTGGCTTTCTCCTTTTCTTGCACTGTGCAGCATGGAGGTAAAACAGGCCGCTTTCATCCTCACCTGCTGGCTTTGGTCCTGCAGCAAGTAAAGGCCTGTGTTGATTGACCTAAACCAGAAAGATTCAACTTTTTTAAAATTTCCGTTCATCAGAGTGTATCATTTGATTGGCAATGCTATTTGACTTCCTGCAGACCTGAGCATGATGGCAGGCAGAGCGCCCCGGCTCATTAGAGGAACTCCAGCCACGCAAAGCCCTTCAGCACATGCCATCCTGAGCACTTCAGGGGCATCTGGGGACCGGTGGCATTCCAAGATGCTACACCAGCGCTGGCACAGGGATGTCTTTAGACTGATTCACACAAAGATAAGAAGAAAGTCAGAGCTGCAGGTAGAAGTGTTTCAGTGCAGTTTGTGACTTTACACTAAAGTAAAAAATAAAAAAAAGACATAAAAAATGTAAAAACCTGGAGTCTGAAGACTGGGAAAGCAGCAGACTAGCAGCATACAGAGCCTGGGACAGAAACTCTGGCCCCCCTCGCTGCTCCTCCAGATCCCCAAACAGCAAATCCAGACACTCAGGCATAACAGGCTTCTCCAGTGGGGCTGACGGAGGAAGATGTTGGGGTAAAGTAGAATCGCCTCCGGCCATCACCGCCACTAGTGCTGCAAGGTAAGTCCTCCGGTACTCCACATTGTGGCTCAACAATGCCTCCCTCAGGTTTGACTGGAGACAGAGAGCATTATTATAGTACTTTAAAGCAGCTATACGGGGGGCCGGCCAGTGGAACAGTGGTTAGAGCAGTCGCCCCATGTAAAGAGGTTGAAGGTCCTTTGCTGCATGTCTCCCCCTCTCCCTCTCTCTCTCACCCCATTTCCTGTCAGTCATATACGAGCTGGTTATAGAAATGTCTCAGTTTCAAAATAATGTCTCTCTATGACCTACACAAGCAAACAAGAACATCAGCGAGGAGACTGCCTATTTCTATAGTTATTTTGAGGTTATATTTTGCAATATGGCTGATACTGGGACAGGATCAGCAAATAGAAAGAGAAAAGAATTGACCAAAGGAAAAAAACAAGCAAGACAGTGATAGAGCAAGAGTGAAAACACCTGGTCGGTCATTGAACAGATGAAGAGAATTTAAATTTTAAGATTTTAAAAACGGATCCTGAATTGGCCTTCTTCCTCCTGTACGGTTTTACATCAATATATGGATTTACTGTATGTTGGTGATTAAAATAAATGACATGCTGTTTCACCATTGTCATATTTACATAGTACAGTTATTAATCTCACATAGCAACAAATAGTTACATTACCTCATCCTGCAAACACATACAGTAAGTTACATCTTTCTTTCACTCACAAAAAAAACACACACGAGATCAAGATCTCTACGACACAAGGCGGTAGTGCTCATGGATACACCAACCCTTAAACCGGGGACGCCAAAATCGACACAAAATTAAAGTTCCTTGTAGTTGCTTTGATCTAATTGTCCAATGATGAAAGTGCTTTTAAATGGCAGACCCAAACTGGCTCTCACACGTCATTATAGAAGAGGTGTAGAATGTGAAATCAGTTTTCAACATCGTTGCATATCCTTCTAATGGATGACCTTTCTTCTTTGTAACTCAAACAAAAACTTGAGTCCAATACTTGGATTATTCCAGTGGTTTCTTCGACAAAACACGTCACATTTACCATTATTATAGCAAAACTAAAATCAGATGCAAGAAAACAGGGTGCTCCACTCCAACTAAATGATGTAATAAATGTAAACAAGTGCAGTAACATAAATAACTAGGCCACATGAACAGTAGTGCCTATCTTTACCCACTGCCTGTAGATGTAGTATCACATTTTATCTAGTTAATCTTGAAGCCAGTCATTTAAACACTACACAGGATATACATGGGAAGGCACAACTGGGTGGTCCAGATAATGTAACATGCTGGAGAGTTTATCTTAATGACCTACATGAACAGCAAATAATAAAAGCTTACGGACACACCCGTCCTTATGTCCAAGGGGGGAAAAAAGATCTCCATCCAGATTTCAGCCTCAGATGGCGAGCATTGTATCTAAGCTTCCCCAATTTCCTCACATTGTGCAGTAAGACGATCGTCTAACTGAAAGCTGTTGGACAGGTTTTTTTTTTTTTTTTTGGAAAGGTTGTTTTCTTCATGCTGAAGTCTACGGAGCAGAACACGTCTCACCTGCAACACCCTCTGGATCACATCTTTCATGCCGGTCTGCTGCGGAACTCGCCTTTCAACCACCCATGTGACCAATGAGAGCCTCAATTCTGGGCTTGCTGCAGAGAAGCTGTCCCAGATTTGACATGCCCACTTTAGATCTGCACATAGGAAGTGGATGATTTGTTGATGGAAGGATGACAAGCCAATCTGTGGAGGTGATATAGATTAAGCATTAGAAAAAAAAATATCTGTTGAGGGATCCTAGTAGCCTTGTGGTTAAAAGCCTCTGAAAACATGTTGGGTTGAGATTTTTTTTTCCTGACTTACTTTTGCGTTACTTTGATGTTACTTTTTAAGCATGAATATTTAATGTTATAGAGAAATACTTGGCTTTTAAAGCATTAAAGATTAAATCTTAAATCTTCAAAATCTTGATTAATCTTCTTCATCAGGACATGTGGATGTGGTTTGATCACACTTGATGGACAATTTAAGGTAGCAACCATAAAATTTAATCATATTTCGATTCAACTGGATGTCACGTTTTTCCAACAGAGCCCAGCCCATTTAGCGTGCCTAACGAGACCAAATCTCAAGTAGGAACCAACCATTCATGTTCTCGTATTTGAGGTGTGGTGTACCATTGCCAAGAGCCCTTTATTGGGTGCTACGAATGTCTATCAAATGCATCTGTAAGTAGCTCACAGCCAATCGTATCAATTATATCAGATGACGTATGTAGAGCCACAGGCTACACTACAAACTTCAGTGTGTCACAAAGACGTCGCATCGTCATGGATCCATGGAATCCAGGGTGCCGAGCGGGGTGAAATGAAATCGCGTGCAAGGCAGCATGGGCATACCTAGGCTAGAACACAGACAAACTCGCACAGGCAGAAAAAAATCTTATGTGAAATAACCTAAAATGTCCAAACCTTGTTATGTTCAAGTATGAATCATTATCACTTTTAGAAGAATGCTGACTGAGAAAAGTTTCAGGGTCTTTGAGAAACAAAACAAGTAAATGCTACATCTCTCGATCAATTCTGGGCAAGGGACCTTTGCTGCCTGTCAACTCTCTCTCCATGTTTCCTGTCTCGCTAGAAATATCTATAATAATCATACAAGGCTAAAATGTCCCCCTAAAAAAACACTATCTTTTATAAATGGGTGTGTCAACATGTGGGTCACGCACCCGAAGCTCCTGTTGAGGTGTTTGGAGGTCACGCATGAGTGTGTCACTGAGTTTTGACAGGTAGGTCTCACAGCAGCGCCTTCTTAAGGAGTCTGCCACTCCGAGGTACGCTGCTCTCACCAGGGGGCAGCGCTGAGCCTCAGTCAACAGCCACATCGAGGCGTCAACTCTGCGCAGTACCTCACACAGGTCAGCTGAAGGGGCGCTGGGAATAGTACGAAAGACAGTGTCTGATGAATGAATCCACCAGGCATTTTTAAAGGCTGAGAGAGAATAAAGAGCTCTTTTAAGTCTCACCTGACCGCGGAGAGAGCTCTCTCTAGAATCGCTTTGATCTGCAGCAGCTGTCCGTGGAGCCGGTTGTGACAGCAGCGCTCCTGTGGACCGGGCAGCTGAGCTGTCAGTTTGATGAGGATGTTCACGTACTCTGAAGGGGGAGTCATGGCGACCAAAGCCTTCGAGGCCATCGCTCTCACACTGTAAATGGGACTGGCAGACAGCTGGAGTAAAGGAGGCAGGAAGTCTGACAAGGTTCTGGCAGAGGAAAATCACAGAAGACATTCACTGGGTCAAATTATATTCAGTGTTAAGATTCATAAATGTACAAAATAAACATTTCAGTTTTATTAGGGGAATGTGCCGGACCATTTTATCAGGGAGGGACTGCAAATTATGTTTGTTTTTTGATGAACAAACCAGATATAATGTGATATTATAATATAGTGGCTTTTGTTACTTTTCGACAGAGTCAGGCTAGCTAGTTTCCCTTCTCCAGTCTTAATGCATAGCTAAGCTAACTGGCTGCTAACTCCTGCGACATGTTTATTCTCCAGACACGAGAGAGAAAACGAATAAGCTTATTGCCCCAAATGTCAAACTATTCCTTTAACCAGTGAGTCTAAGTCCCACCATCAAAGAATCAATTAATTTCTTTGCTAAGTTCCTTCTTCACTAGGAAAAAAGTGAGCAACTTATTGATAAATTGATCAAACACTTGGTTGGAATAAAAACCCACATCTTAAGGCCTTGATAAAAAAAAACCAACTGCTGTATTTGTAATAGTTAACCAGACCAAACTGTGTAGTAATAAGTAAGCAGAAATCACTCTGTTGAGTCTTGGACTCCCGGCTGTAGTTGGGCTAGCAGGGTGAGGACAGGGAAGAGCGAGGGTTGAAGGTGAAACTTGGCCTCATTAGATGGGCCCTGGAGGTCTTGTGCTGCTGCTCTCAGCTCGCCCAGGAGGAAGGGCTGGAGATCAGGGTAGTGGAAGAAGAAGGCAGCGGGGGACATGCAGTTCTGGGTTGGGCCACCCTCTTCACTGCTGGGCCGCTGGCCGAGCATTCGCCGGCACAGAGAACCTAGAAGCACATTTTAATTATTGTAGTATCATGGGTCCTAATTAGAGCTGAGCCGAGTGTTTTCTTTTCAATAATCTTTTAATTTAATAACTTATTTTTCTATGATAGTTTCTGATTATATGAATTTTATAAGTACTGATTGTTTAGGTTTTGTACTGTTGGACATACAGAACGTGCAATATGAATGAATTAATTTGACTTTGGGAAATTGCCACAGAGAGTTTCTATTATTTTCTGCTATTTTTATTGATTAACCAATTCATCTAGAAAACAATGGGCAGATTAATCAATATGCCCCAGCCCTTCATTAAAAAAAACAAAAAACAGATTAAAACGAACTGTAAAGTTGCAGAGCAGCATTCCTCATGGCCCAGCAGGGAGAAGTGAGCAGAGTGAGGGACAAGATGGCTACAGCAGGAGCAAACTGAAGGATGGCTGACCCCAGACCAGAGCCACGAACCAGGGCCTGCAGAGTGTGAACTGCACACACCTGCAACGGAAAAAGAAAATTACGTGACCACACATCTGTCTTTTTGTGTTTTTAAAGACAACTATCCTCATGCTTGTGTTTACAAACCTGTGGCAGGTCCAGTGTCTGGTCCCAGTAGTTGGGCAGGGGGGTTTTCGCTGTTTCCAGTAAGATTTGCATACTTTGGGCTAACAGTGGTCTTGCTTTACTGGCCTCCTCTGCCGACACAACGCACAGGATGAGCATAGGCAACCCTGCAGCCCGCCGGGTCACAGAGGTAGAGCAAGGAGACCGCACAACCTGCAATCCCTATAAAGAGACAAGAGAGGACATATATTTATAAACCTGCAGTCCAGCATCTCCATTTAATTAATAAAAAATACATACAGGCATGTATCACCACTCACTTTTTTCAGCATGAGGGCTGGGATATCCCTAAGCTCTGGATCGTTGCTGCTCAACAGAGAGGCACAGAACTTAGTGAAGCCTGCACAGCATCCCTCTACTGCCCCCTGGTGAGAACAAACATGTCTTTCAGAAAAGAACAAGACAGTTGAGGTGATTCAGACTTAACGGCTCTAAATTGATTTATAAAACTCACCCAGTGCCGACATTTCAGAAGAATATTCTTGAACACTCTTGACGCTCTCGTTAGATCCTCTTTTGTCAGGAGGCACTTGCTGGGTTTGGATTCAGTGAGAATTTTCTCCACCAGAGAACCTAAAAAGATTCCTATTTCCTGATTAAAAAAAAAAACATAACAACTATTAGTGAGAAATAAATATACATTCAGTATATACGCTCAGCTAAAATGTGAGGTTTTGGCATCTTCCTAAATGTGGACGTATCCGATTAGATACCTAAACTGTGCATCTGGTTCTGTTTTACCTTGAGGGAGACCCAGCAGCAGGTAAGAACGAGGTTGTGCTCCTCAGATAGCAGCACACACTCCTCTCCATTCCCTTGGTCTCCTCCAGACTCTTGGGCGATCAGAGAGCTGATGGCGTTTCCCATATCGCAAAAAGAAGGGGGGGCATCTAACGCACAAGAGAGCGATTCACTTGTGTGGGGTGTGTAAATAACTCTAAAAATGTAGTGTGCTTCAGATCCAAAATCATCATTGTTTCTGTAGATCGCTATATTTTCCTACCCTTTTCAGTGGCACAAGCGTCCCGGTCTCCGTACAGAACACCCAGCAGCAACAGAGACATATTCTCCAGCAGGACTAGCACCTTAACGGTCAGGCTGTGGTCAAGTGCGTTATACGCACTGATGGGTGCTTCAAGCAAACACCTCTGGAGGGCACTTAGAACACCTGGAACATAATTCATGACAGGATTGAAGTAACTTATTATTTTTTAGCGCTAAATTTTATTAATGGTAGATGTCGGTGTTTTAGATCCTAATTCTCACCATGTATAGGTTTGGTTCTGGCAGCGAGCATCATGTCAGCCTTGGCCGTCAAATAGTGCTCCTCCAGCTCCTTCACCAGGAATTTGACCATACAGGAGTCGTTGGGGTTACTTCTGCCACTGAGAGTAATGTTACTGTTCAACCTGCAGTTCTCAGGCTGGTCTTGTGATCTACAGGGAGAACACATTATTTTTCTCTGCATCTAAAGCAGGCATAATTCTGAACAAGGGTATGTACAGGAGGGGGGAAGGCATACTTCTGAAGGAGGACTTTCACCATCACAGCTCCCATCTGAGCCTCCTGCACCCGAGGACTGCAAAGAAGCTGCTTGGTTCGTGTGAGCAGCACTGCTGCGATGTCATCTGGAAAAGTGGTTGGGAAAAACCTCAGCAATAACCCAGCCGAGAGCTCCCGAATCTGTAAGAAGAACAAAACAATCAGTCTTTTATCTATTCTCTAAAAAATATTCTTCAACTTCAATCTTTGATTTGAACAATATAAAAGAAATAGGAGGCGAGTTAAGGCAGCTCTACCTCATTTGTAGAATCCTCTAAACAGCTGATGAGGACCAGTTGTTTTGTCCTGCAGAAGAAATCCCACTGTCCTCTTTGTCTGGCGCAGGTAATAAGAGAGCCGATATTAGCTGAAAATATGATTTCACAAAGCTCAGTTTAATTTCAAGACAAAATAATACAAAACGATAGAAAAGTAAACGCCTGTGTGAAATATGCATAGAACCAAACACTAACACCATATAGTAGTATAAGATCACATGTTTTTTGTTTTCATTTTCTAACCACTGGTTTCCTTAACTTACCTGGAGGTTGTCCCTTCTTTTTGTCTGGGCTCCAGGAGTCTGTGCAGGTTTCCAGCACTGCAGACAGCAACAGCAACACAGTCTTCTTCCTCTGATAACTGTGTCCTGGTGCCAGATAGCTGTACGGAAGTTGACCCAACCATTCAACAAATCCTACACGATACACACAAATGTTTTAATGAACAGAAAAATGACAAAAGAATGGAAAGATCTGTTGCAAAACAGACACACCTTTAATTTACAAACAAAGCAACAAAAGCAGATAGTACTGAGCTGGATGTCTAATAACTGGTCTTATTTGTGTTCTGATATGACTTAATAATTTGAGCGAGCAATTAGTAAGGAATATAGAGATGTATACCTTCAGTATAGATGTGAAGTTTAAAAGAAAACGAAAAATATAGTATGATAAATGTATATCAATCTGTACAGTACAACAGTCTATTGTTGAGCATATAAAACAGCAGCTGTTGTCTCACCGATTCCTTGCTCCAGTACGTCCTGTGTCCTCTCTGAGTGGATGGCATCTCCTTTCTTTTTGCCCTTCTGTCCTCTGACCTGCGCTAAGCAGCCGTCTCTTATACGAACCAGAAACCTCTTCACTCCGGACTGAAAATGTTGCCGAAAAGACGAGGACTCGCAGTTCAGGTTCTGAGGAATAAACGCCCTCATTATTGACATCTCCTCTGCGGTTGGAGTGTCTTTGGTCTTTGGGCTGCAGCATAGGACGTTGAGAGCAGCGAGGCGGATTTTGTCATCTGCAGATCCCAGAGCCAGCTGGAGGGTTTCAAGGGTTGAGCTACCCTGCAGAGCCCAGGGAGAGCCTCCAGTCGTGGCTCGATAGGAGCTGACGATGCAGGCCCAGGCGTGGAGATGGCCGGGGGCAAATGGGTCCAGTGATGCCAGCAGAAGATCCACGGCAGATGGGAAGACTTGAAAGGTGCAGGGTAATAAGTGTGTGGAGCAGTTGTTCTGTAGAAGAGTCACATCAGACGTCAGCGCCTCATGAAGGACGGGCCGCCAAATCCTCGCCCACTGCTTGGCCAGATCCAGCTCTGTGTGTGAGGCATCACATAGCTCTCGCCTCTGCTGCTGGATCAGACACTTGTAAAGCTCCGATCCGTGTGGTGACAGGTGATTGGTTGACAAGCTCTTGAGGAGATGATTGGAGATTTCAGCATATTGATCCAGCACCTGATGGATTAAAGAAATGTTAAACGTCACATATTGCAAAAGCTGAGATTTCCATGTTTTATGATTAAGTCGGTTGAGGTGCTATATAAAAAATGTGAAAAAACGCTCAATTCACAGAGAAATGCACACAGTCGATATTCAGAAATTGTGTCGTTGAGCTGTCGGGACTTCTGAACGGTAAGTGCGACAATGACTGTACAGTGCCGTTTCAGTCTTTCCCTTGCTGCAATAACGGTGTAGAGACATCAAAGCTCAGATGTGGAAGAGTTGGAAGTGCTGACCAATCAGAGCAAACTGGGCTTTTTTGGAAGAGGGGCTTAAAGAGACCGGCGCTTAAACTGAGTGTTTCAGACAGAAAGTGAATACAGGTGTATTCAGACGGACAGAATGAGAAAAAATATGTATTGTATTGAACCTAAAAAATGAGTATCATAAAAAATGAGTATCATATTGGAGCTTCAAGTCATCATAAGCACAACATTATAACATTACTAACTTTGTAATAACCCTCACCATGTCAGTACCCAGATATGGCAGCAGGGCACAAAGGCGCTGATATTTGGCTTTGGCTTCCCAAGGTAGTTGGATTATTCGCTGAAGTAGAATAAAATAAAGAGTCTTCTTTGAGTCACAAAACAGCTTACAGTCCATCTCATAGAGGTCCAGCAGGAGACAAAAGGCTCCACGGACAAACTCTGACACACCTTCCACCTGTCAATGCACAATAATATAGACGTCAATGAACAATCGTGGCGGTGATATGTTTTTAAATTATTTGACAAGCAAACATGACTGTTGCTGTACGTGGTACTGAATATACCATATTTTCGTTTGAGTAGTTGTCCATGGGGTTTACAAAGACAAATAATGTCCTTTTATTTGTTTTAAAAATCTTCAGGTTTGCAATCATTTAATGATGTTAATTTACTCACTGGGCTTTCTGCATTGGTCCAGATAATGTGAATGAGCTCTTGCTGCAGGCTGCCGTCGTCAGGCAGAAGGCGATCGCCCGTCATCTTCCAGATATCAGCCAGACATTCTTTAACTTTCTTCAGCCACAGTGTTAATGCTGCAACAACATGTCATATTTGAACAGGTGATATTGCCATTTAAGCGCGCAAAAATGAGCAACCTGGACTCACCTTCAAACGCAAAGTAGTGACAATCCAGCTTCTCCTCGCACAAAGCATAGACCAGAGGAAACAAACCGTTCAGCAGTAAACACATCTGGAAAAGAGAGAACGTGGTTATAAAAGCCAGCAGAACAAAAGTTAAATGTGTTTTTGGCATCAGCTTCAACTAGATTTACATCTGTGGCATCCACATGTGAACTGAGCAAGATGTGAGGTCGACAGCAGGTCAGGAGGCCTCTGCTCACAGCCAGCCTGTCCACTCCGTCCTTCCCTGTAGGGCAGCACTGTACCTGGAGAGCACCAACAGTCAGCAGCCAGGGCTCTGACAAATAACAGGAAATATCAGTAATCTCTAGGCATTCACACTCAGTTATATAATTTGTAATACATATAGTGTTTAAGCTTTTTTGGATACAGTTCAACAGAGAAAGAAATGGGATACTAAGACCTCATCAATTTAGATTTTACCCATATACCTGTTGCTATTTGTCCTGCAGTGTTGGTGGCTACATACCTAAGTGAGAGACCTGTAGCAGACTCCAGGCAGCAGCTTCTCCAGCTCTGCTCTCTGACGCTGTGTTGATCAGCATGGCCACCGCAGTGCCTGCCAAAAGACGAGTGTCCCTGTTGCAGCACTGCAAGACAGAACACACTGATAAGACAAAATAAAGGATAACTGTAACTGTACAGATGTCTTATCTTTTGATTACTACACCTCTTGTTTTGTTGAATAGTCAATTTTGATTGGTCAATAAAGCCATTTTCAGTCTGTTAAAATGTATTTATGAACAGCATTGCAAATTCTGAACAGACCATTTCTAGAAGACCATTTTGAAATCAATATTTTGTGTGAGCTTGTTGATTTCTTTAGGAATAAGCCATGTAATAAGCGAATAATGCAGAGTGAGCAAGTTATTGTTGAGAATTAAACCCCTTCAGGGTCCTGCATCACCCTCCTGGTGTTCTAATTTGCAATCATGACCCGCTCGCTCTACATTATCCCTTACATAAGTGACTGTAAATTAATAAGAAACCTGTCCAAGTATTATTTCCATGAGAGCCTGAAGGATCTTCTGCAGTGTTGGGCCCCTGTGGTCCCTGCCCCACACTAGAGGAGCCACTTCACTGGACAAAAGCTGGAATATTTGCAAGCACACCTGCAGAGATCACAGTTGTCGGGTCAGTAACACAGATCACACAACAACGTCTGCAATGGACGGATTCATGAAGCACACTGATCTTCGTGTACCTTGACGGCAATGTAACACAGTGGCCCGTCTCTCAGGGATTCTTGCTGCAACACAACCGGGAATAACTCGGACACTTTATTCAGCAAAGACAGGAAGGACCCTCGCCACACCTCACGACCAACAGTGCTATCTTCCAGGAACATACAGGCTAAAAAAGGGGTAAAGACAACAATAAGTTGATAAAAGCTTACACGTTAAATGAATGACATGGTAATAACACATCCTCTTTTGCACTAACCTCTCTGCAGCTCCTCAAAAGACAGTACCTGGCAAGAAGATGAGGGAAAAGTTATCTGCAGTGCCTTTATGCAAATATATGACAAACACAAGTCAAGTGAGAGCCATGTACCTGGTCATTGTGGGCTATGGAGTGCAAACAGTCATAGGTTTCTCTAAAAACCAACTGGTGGTCCACCTTCGCCACATGTTGCAACATCTGTAAAGCAAATGTAAAGTTTTAATGTGTTTCCATTTTGTTTTAAGCATTGTACGGCGAACAGACATGCAACAGAGTGCTCACCTGGTCCACTTTACGACAGGCTGTGGAGATGTTGACCATCTGCAGCTGCACTGAGATGAGGAGTCTGACAAGAAGCAGGAGACGACTCTCCTCTAAAACATGAAGCTGAGCCTCTGAAAGTCGCCTCAGCAGCTGGAGAGCCTCCTCTAAACAGCGCTCCTTACATCGTTTCACACTGCTCCTGTTCATGCAAGCATACTCATTCTGTCATTTTTACAGCTTATTCGAAAGATGTAGGTTCTCAAACATGCTGAGGTGACAGGCACCAACCTGGAGGATTCAGACAGTTTGTCACAAAAGGTCCTGAGTGTGTGGCTGACATCTTCAGGAGCTTGGTCCTCGCTGATCACACAGTCTTGGAGGCTTGTCAGAAGGTCTTCAAATGACAACATTGTTTGATTACCTCCACTGGACAGGCTTCAAATGTCAGACACTTCGGGCAGCACTCTGGCACACCGGTCACGTGACTTAACACTTATTCTGCTATTTTTTATTCCGGTGGTCATCGTGGAGTTGCAGCAGCATGCTGCCACCTAGAGGCAAGGTTATTTCATGTTTCAAATTAAAATGTCTTTTATTGGCAAAGTATCAAAAACACCCCCAAAAATTAATAATTTAATATGTTAATATTTCTCTGAAGATGAAGGGTTGCTATGTGAGAATGTGACCTTAGCGCTGGCTTACAAATTCTACTGGACAGGAAATGGCATCACAAGTATCACACTGATTCGCACTGTTGGGACTATCACTTTAAATAGTAGTGGTAAGTGTCCATTACACCTGTCCATGATTGACTTATCACCAGTCATAGTTGATGGATATGTTTGATGTAGTTTGCTTCTCTGTCTCCCAAACAGTGGCATTAACTACAAGGTATTCTGCAGTGTTCCTAAATGGAGACGTCATGGGTGAGTCCAACTCAGGAAACCCAGGTGAGAGCAAGATAAAATACTTTGTCCTACGAAAGGTTGTGGAAGTGAACTGCAACTATTACAATGGGTGACACAAAAACTCTTTAAATGATAGGTTATCAGGTGGGAAGGCCTGTCATTGCTGGGATTGTGGACACTTGGGACAATAATACAGGCTCAGTACAGAGGACGTCAATAAATCTTTGGAAACCAGGTAAAATCCATTCAGTCATGCTGTATATTTCAATCAAAACAAGCTGACTAAAACACCATCACCTTCTCTGGCGACAGTGAGTGATGGACTCTGTTCCACTGCTGAGACCAAGCCTGTTCTGTTTGGGGAAAATTCAACATCAGGATGTCTGCTAC
This sequence comes from Echiichthys vipera, assembly GCF_963691815.1. Classification (NCBI taxonomy): domain Eukaryota; kingdom Metazoa; phylum Chordata; class Actinopteri; order Perciformes; family Trachinidae; genus Echiichthys; species Echiichthys vipera. The sequence goes on along the minus strand of NC_139829.1, from coordinate 20,279,488 downwards.
TCATCAGCCGACAGATGACATGACATGATGAGGACGACAGTTCACTGTTTTTTGTGATTTTAAAGGATGTTCTTACCAGACAGTAGTTACATGTAACTATGTAACTTTTTTTAAATTTTTTGAAAATGTACAAAGTGGAAAGGGTAACATTTATATTCAAACAATGAATAAATGGTACAAAGCATTTGCCAAAGTTTTTTTCCAAAGTGGATAGCAAACTTAGAAGATGCATGATTAAGAAACAATAAATTGTAGAAAATATAGAAAAATAAAAAAAGCACAGGGGAATATAAAATATAAGAATAACAGGAACAATATCTAAAATAATTTTAAATATTTTAAACCCACACTAAGGCACAGAGGAAAGATACTACTATTGCACCTGAACAAACTATTTCACACTGTGAAGTGAACCCAGTTGGTGAGCATTAAAGTGCAGTTATTTTCATTATTTATAATTATTGTTTTTGGTGTGTGTGGTCTTCTGGGAGCAGTATTGGTAGAGTCTGACAGGAAAGACCTGTGACAACGCTCCTTCACACACTTTGGGTGACGCAGGCATGCCGTTCAGGAAATTAATATTTGAATATATTGAATGAAACTCTGAATATATGGAATATACACATATACCATATATATGGTATATGTATAGTGACGCAGTCTGTCGCTATATATATATATATATATATATATATATAGTAACATAGTTGTAGTTATACAGTAGATATATGATAGTTACATATAACCTAACCTACCCGTAGAAAAGTCGATGCCTCTACCACTCCAGGCCAGATAGGGTCGTTGCTGTGCGTTTAAGTACTTCTGTGTTTCTCCTGTTTCCCCAGAAGAAGAAAAAATCTAGGCCGTGATTGGTTGAAGTGCGTTGCCAAGACATCACTAACAGTTTACAAATATGTCGACTTATCTGAAGTGAACCAAATGGCTAACGTGGCTGATTTATTAAGCCATTTATCTTTTTCACGCCAAATTACATGTGTTTTACTGTTCATTTCCTTGACTCGGACTCAAAACATTGTCGGTAAGACTTTAAGATATACAACACATCATTCATCCAGTTTAAAATAGCTAACGTTAACGCTAAAGAACTAGCCAAGAGCTAGTTAGCAGACAGTTGTACTAACGTAAAAAGTTGCGTTAGTTGAATTACGCATTTAATAATTGTATGAAGCTAACATGTGAAGCAGTCAACAGAAATGTTACCGTTATGTTTAACAGTTTTCCAGCCGTCACAACTAACTGCAACTCGACCAACGGTCACTGCACTGTTGCTGGGAAACACGTCGGACATCTCTCTGAGTGTGAGGACAGTTTCTCCATCTAATACAACAGGTAACAGCGACACAGACCCCCTGATTCTCTGCCTTTAACAGCTCCCATCTCTTTGTGTTTTAGGAGAATGCCATGTTTGTTTGATTTTTATAGAAACGGCTAGTATTTAGAAATATCATGTTAACAAATATACCATTATTCAGTGTAGTGGCTTACAAAAAGAGAGCACGAAGGCTGTTGTCATTGCTGTTGATGATGGTTTGTTTCCTCTTACAGGAAGCATTGGTTTTCCACTATGTGTAGCTGAGGAAACACAGTGGGTGCTCACAAGGGAGCAGGTGGGAAAGGTAAGAAGCCAATCTTATAGTGAACATTTCCATTATATTAACAGATAATGTTGAAATAAAGCTTGAGTAAGGTGCAGTTAATACTAGAGCTTATGTTATAATGGGAACATTTTCTTATTTTGGTGCCTCAGACGTCAGTTCGTGTTCAGTTGAGACTGAATAAAAGTCTGCGTTTATGTGGTGAGAATGAGACGGACACAGACTGCTGTCCAAAGCCACTGTGTGTCCTGGAGACCCTTCAGGTGTCTGCCTGTGTGGACGGGACACCTCAGGCATCACTGCTGATCCAGGCAAAGATACACGCCCTGTTGGTTCCTGCTTATGCTGGGGCTGGTAATTCAAATGAATCTTATTTCATCATATTTGGCCTTTATAGAGAGTGCCACATGTTTGCTAAATCTAAATCTCCTATCCATTTTAGATAATAAAACATTGTTGCTAAATATAAATCTCCTATCCATTACAGATAATAAAACAGTCATTCCAAACCAAGTGTACCAACCACTGGGCTCTTGTCCCTGTGACCTCACATTCAGAGCATGTGATGTACGCTGCTGCTGTGACAAGGTATTTACAACAGAACAGTGTATTGTAGACAAATACATTTCCTTCTCTAGGATTCAACTGTTACGTATCTGTCTTCCTTTCTCACAGGACTGTTCCATTCAAGATTTGAAGCTTTTTGTGTCCCACTGTCTCCCGGGGCCCTTTGGTGGACAGGTCTCTCCTGTCCCAGATTATCAGTGCTCTGCGCAGTCCTCTGATAACTCCCCCGATTGGTTTCCATTTTTATGTGTCAGCTCTCCACCTAAAAACAACCCTTACCTTGGGCTCTTTTACAAGGGAAACACAATGTGAGAAATCATTGAATATATGTTTTTTTGATTTTGTAATTCATTTATACATTTTTGTGTCATGTCTTCATCATCTTTTACCCTTTTACCCTTGTCTAGCACATCTAAACCTGGCCCATCCTTCCAAATGCCTGTTTTGTCAGCTCCAGTGCCAGTTAATGTTTATGTTCATGGAAGTCCCATATTCACATTAAATGACAAGTACTTCACTATTCCCCAGGTTGGTTATATGTATGTTTTTTTAGATTATATTTTGTTTGTGTTGCTAAAACTGTAAAAACTAATGCCTTATAATTCTGTTCCGCAGACGGTGCTCGGTCAGTCGGTAAAAAATGCTCCTGTGGCATTTTTGAAAGATTTCAAAGTCACATGTGTAACTCTGCTACACTCCTGTCCAACTGGAGCTCCCTTACAGACACTACCAACAGATTTAAGGATTAGAGTGAAGGATGGGCAAGGAGGTATGTTTTACCTGCTGAACATACTATAGCAATGCTTTGATATGTTCTGGAGCTCTTTGACTCCATGTGCCTTTTTATGTATTCCAGGTGATGTTACAGTGGATGTAATTGATGAAGTAGCAACTGACTCAAGTCAGTTTATTTTAAGCCCAGATGCGTCTTCAGGTAAAGGGATTACAACATATATCATTACTAAAACAACTTAAACCGACAATTAACCTTAATGATGCAATTTGTTAATATTTCTCTGAAGATGAAGGGTTGCTATGTGAGAATGTGACCTTAGCGCTGGCTTACAAATTCTACTGGACAGGAAATGGCATCACAAGTATCACACTGATTCGCACTGTTGGGACTATCACTTTAAATAGTAGTGGTAAGTGTCCATTACACCTGTCCATGATTGACTTATCACCAGTCATAGTTGATGGATATGTTTGATGTAGTTTGCTTCTCTGTCTCCCAAACAGTGGCATTAACTACAAGGTATTCTGCAGTGTTCCTAAATGGAGACGTCATGGGTGAGTCCAACTCAGGAAACCCAGGTGAGAGCAAGATAAAATACTTTGTCCTACGAAAGGTTGTGGAAGTGAACTGCAACTACTACAATGGGTGACACAAAAACTCTTTAAATGATAGGTTATCACGTGGGAAGGCCTGTCATTGCTGGGACTGTGGACACTTGGGACAATAATACAGGCTCAGTACAGAGGACGTCAATAAATCTTTGGAAACCAGGTAAAATCCATTCAGTCATGCTGTATATTTCAATCAAAACAAGCTGACTAAAACACCATCACCTTCTCTGGTGACAGTGAGTGATGGACTCTGTTCCACTGCTGAGACCAAGCCTGTTCTGTTTGGGGAAAATTCAACATCAGGATGTCTGCTACTCATCAGCCGACAGAATCTGACTCAGTGTAATCTCCTGAGGTCAGTAGCTCAGCATGAGTTTGTGTGTGATCTATAGCTATATGCATTTGTGCTTAAGTAAAATATATTGTTTTTCTCCTTTTAGAGAGACTGTTACATCTCTCCAGGCTGCTTTGGTCACAGCCACATTTGTGGCAAAGAGTGGAAACCCAGATCCTTTAATTATGACCGACTGGGTGAACATAAGCTGTAAGTAGATGGTCCAAAAAACAATTCACACAAGATGTCCTTTTTGTACAGTTCATGTATCTTTGTTTATTGAGATCATACATTTACTTATGAAACTAAAATGTGTATTTTTGTTCTAACTAAATGTTACACTCAACATATAAATTCCAGTTGTGACACTGAACTCAAGCACAACTATGGAAGACACCACAAGTTTATGCTACGGGATTCCATCCCACCTGCATATCCATGTTTGGAGTCTGATCACTGGCATTGTAGAAGGCATACCTCAAAGGGATATTCAGGCTTTGCAAGTCAGGTGTGTATCAGGTGTATAACCATTGCAATGTACAGTGTAAATTACATCCTCAACTCATGAGGAGCCGGTAATCATTTTAAGTCACATGTCCTAATTACCATAAGTATTGTAAGTCATGAAACTCAAGAATCTGATTTTGGTTATTTCTAGCTACAGCTTATCCCCCTGGGCACTAGAATGTGGGGGAGGTGATGTCTCATGTGAGGAATCAATGGAGACTCAGTTGTTCCCCATCACCTCCTCTGTCACCTTTATTGACATTCCCATCAACACAGGACCACCAAAAACCAGGCAAGACTGACCTTTATGTAGAGAGTTGTTAACTTGAGCCAATTAACTTACTCTATGTATGAGCTGCCTGAATGATTAGAACCGGGATTGATTTTTGTTTTGCTTTGGGGTTTTTTTACCCAAGGTTTCAGATCAACTTCACAGAGTATGACTGTAACAGGAATGATGTTTGTTGGCCTGAGCTCGCCTTCCCCATCACCAAGTATTACACAGGTGGGAATTTATCTAGTCCTGTCCAGTGTTTTATTCTCTCCTGTAGTAGATCATTCAGTAAATTGGAACTACAGCTGTGAAATAATGCTGCGTAAAACCCTGCTTAAGTTTTACAATGGATCTTGACAGTGCAATTACTGACTTATTTCACTTTCATCTTCCCCAGGTGAGCCATATTCGCAGTCACTGGCTAAAGGCCTTATCTTAGTTTTCTTCTTTATCACTGCCTCGATTCTTGGGACTCCATGGAGACAAATCCGACAGGCGTGGAACTAGTGCCGCGCTCAAAAACTCATAAGTTGCTGAGAAAATTGTAGAGGAAGACACACAGATGGAGGGACAATTGGAGAGTTAGAAGTCAACGAAGATGATGCATTTAAATGAAATGTAAATAGACCTTACATTGGGCAATGTTTGTAATACTAAAGTTTTACATGATTTTAATATGTTTGTGGGGATGTGAATAGTTGTATTAGTGCACGATTTTGTAAATAAAAAAATATTTTTTTCTGTGAATTTTTATGTTCAAAACAGTTCTTATCTATACGTTTTAAAAGTGCTCTCATGCAATCCTCTAATCTATGTTCATATCAAGTGCTGCAGGACTCAATTCTGGGTCATTGTTTATTCAGTTGTTAGATGTTTCTAACTGAACCATGCTATTGGTTCTAGGTATTGTTACAAGAGACTAGGATGTATCTCATTTGTCTTGCTTCCCCTCATTTGCATATTTTCAACTGTCTTAGTACCACCTACTTATGAAAGAAAAACCTGTTTTCACACCCATTAAATCATAACAGGTTAGTCCAGCCATGATAATATAAAGGTCTATTCCTGCAGATTAACATAATAATATTTACAGTACAAACATTGTGTGGTTGATGACAACTGACGTCACCCCTGAGAAGATTGTTCACTAATTTCAAATATTCCAGATACTTGAACCAAGTGCTACACACCAGAAACAGTAACTGGACCATGAGGATTTTTTTAACACACCCTTTACAGCAGGGTGTCCAACCCTGCTCCTGGAGAGCTACTGTCCTGCATGTTTTAGGCTTCTCCTTACTCTAACACGCCTGATTCTAACGATTTTCAAACCTGTGACAAGCTTCAGCTGCTTGATAATGGGCACATCATTAGAATCAGTTGTGTTGGAGCAGGGAGAAACCTAAAACATGTGCTCCAGGAGTAGGGTTGGGCACCACTGCTGTGCAGACTGGATAAAGCTCTGATGGTCTACTTATGCCTATCAACTAAGGAAAATGTAAAATGTGGATCCTTGTCTGTGCCTGCCATATAGTCTATGGCAGCGGTCTACAATGTTTTTTAGGCAAAGGACCCCTTATCTGAAAGACAGACAAAGCAGGGAGCCCCTACTACAAATGTTGTATTAAATTGAATTGCATTTCAAACTGGACCAGCAGCTAGGGTGGCTTAAAGCCTACACACCTGTCAATGGTGTATTCAATACTAAGATATTACAATGAGCATTATTAACATATCCATATATTTATACACTATATGTTAATGTTAAACATACCTTCAGCTCAACTGTATCTTTGCACGGCTACCTTAGTGTAACAGTGTTTTTACAGGTCTCCCTAAAAAGTCGATCAGACGGCTGCAGTTAATCAAGAACGCTGCTTCTCGAGTCCTCATTAAGACCAAAAAAGTAGACCACATCACTCCAGGCGTCAGATGTTTACACTGGCTTCCTGTCTGTGAAACAATTGATTTCAAAATACATCTGTTGGTTTACAAAGCACTGAACCAAAATACAAATGAACCATCCAGGCCTCTCAGATCCTCTGGGTCAGGTCTGCTCCATGTCCCCAGAGTCAGGACTAAACATGGAGAGGCAGCATTCAGTTTTCATGCTCCACAAATCTGGAACAAACTTCCAGAAAACTGCAGGTCTGCTGCAACTCTTAGTTCTTTTAAATCAAGACTGAAGACCTTCCTGTTTGCTGCTGCCTTTCAGTAAATAAAATAATGTATTAAACTGCCTGCACTGCACTGTAACTTCCATACATGTCTTGAAATCGATACTTAACTGACAATAAATGCTTTCAATGATCTTTTACCTATATTACTCAAATGGATTTTCTGCAATTCCCCAGCTTGGGATCAATAAAGTATTATATTAGTATTATATATAGTATTATTATATTATATATTATATTATATATTATTATAAAGTATTTCTATTCTATTCTATTTTCTGTTTTCCAACACTTTTCTTAGAATTGTAATTATTTTTACTTGAATGTCTTTTTCTGTGTTTTCCAGTGTATTTAAATGTCATTTTATCTTTCCAATGCGTTTAATGTTTCATGTAAAGCACTTTGAATTACCTTGTTGTTGAATTGTGCTATACAAATAAACTTGCCTTGCCTTAGCCAGTAAGCCTATTATCAGGATTGTGTAAATGTATTTCTTTATTTTTTTACAAATGTATATTTGCTAATAAGACGTCAGATTCATGTTAATGTATATTTTCAGACATATTTAAAAGAACTAAAACGTTGGAAAGATTATCAAACAATTTGGCGGACCCCTGCATTAACTCCGAGGACCCCCATGGGGGTCCCGCACCCCTTGTTGAAGATCTCTGGTCTATGGTGCCTGCGGGCTGCATGCATGTGTTTACATTCACCTTCAGACAGCAGTGAGGGCTTAAAAGCACGGGTGAAACTAAATGTGTAGTGCGCAGACTCCCGGGAGCCGCAGTGATTGGTCAAAGGTTCACCGACTGCTGTGGAAGTTGATCGTATTCAACAGTGTGAAGTGACGTGGATACATGGCAAACGGACGTCTTCTAAAAAACTTTATAAACTATGAGACGAGTCGCGGCCGCATCTTTGGATATGTTACATTAGCCGCCTGAACACCGGCTGCCTCACAATTTCATATCCAACTTTAACCAAACAAGTTTTTCACGCTAGAATTAACAACAGTGCTCGCCCGGCTAGCCCAGTAGCTAACAGGAGCAGCCTCTGTTGTAGCGATAGCTGTCTAAAGCCAACGTCATGCAAGTCAAATATTGTTTTATCACCGGAGCCAAAACATGAAGAACACGAAGAAGGACCTGTCAAACCGCCGTTGACCTGCTGTAATTGACAGAACTCGCCGTTGTTAGCTTGCTAGTATTAGCCCTTTGGCTCCAGCAGGTAGATATCCGAGCGAACTGTCAGAATGAGCTCTCTGCTCCGGGGTGAAGAGATGTGTCTGGCCCAACTGTTTCTACAGTCCGGGTCATCGTACGACTGCATCAGTGAACTGGGAGAACTGGGGCTTGTGGAGTTCAGAGACGTAAGTCCCGATAAAACGACTTAACCTACTTTTATCTGCTGTCATGTCTTACTTTGAAAGTTACTGCTGAGTTTGCGGACATTGAAAGTCATGATTCAACAAAGTGTAAGCGTCTAACTTTACCTGTCCGTGTTCTATAACACGATAGTCCTCTAACTTTGACCTCATATGAAAGCAGACGTTGTATGGCAAAAGGTTTAACATTTAATCCACTCACACTGCTATCTGTGCTTACATTTTATTGTTTTATATTCATTTATCCTAGTCAAAATTGAATTCTTACGAGTCAGTATGAGCATTTGAGATATCCACAGTGACTTATTCTTACTAGTACAAGTGACGTCACATTTTCCATTCATGTGTATTGGGCTTTCAATTCTAGATATCTACATCTATCCATTCTGGATATCTGTAATGAAAAACTTACTAGGGAAAATGCAGTTATCAGATCCGTAATGACATTTTTACTAGTCAGGATATATTTTGGATAGTCAAATTAACATTATGGGTATCTGAAAATTATGGCTAATAACAATTTGATTGCAGATATCTGAAATGAGAGTTTTCCTTAGTATGAATTACATTACAGATATCCAAAATGGTCATTCTAGATATGTAAAATGTAATTGTGAATGTCTCGAGTTGAAAACCCAGTACACATGAATGGCAAAAGTGACATAATTTGTACAAGAATGTCATTGTGGACATCGGAAATGATCATTCTGACTAGTAAGAATTAAATTTTGACTAGGACAAATGTTATTATGGATATCTAAAATGTAGTTGTCGATATCTAGAATTGATGTCCAAAGTGAGGTAATTTGTACTAGTAAGAATGTCATTGTGGATATCTGAAATCTTCTTTTTGACTAGGAAGAATTGAATTACAGATATCTGCAATAAATATCCAGTCTAGCTATTAAATGTCAAAACGCTTTGCCATAGACATCACAATTTTTCTTGTACCTTAACAGAAGGACGTCATAGATATCTCATAGATCATAGCTGTGTAAAGTGCTGTTGTAAGTGTTTGGTTTATGATGTTTTTCCTGAAGATATTGGTATGTTTTCTCAATAATGAGTAGGAGTGATTGCTCATCATTCAAGTCTGACTGAATATGTCTTTTGCACCCGTTCCAGCTCAATCCCAGTGTAAACGCATTCCAACGAAAACATGTCAATGAGATAAAAAAATGTGAAGAGATGGAGAGGATCCTTGGTAAGGACACCTTTATTTTTAATATACAGTAGACCAAAACGATATCTATCCATTCATTAAGTCAAAGTTGTTGTCAAGCTTTGGGCAGGAAATGCAATTATTTTGCCCCAGACAGGATTTATATGAAGCTGTGACGAGTACAAGGATCTACAGAAGATGTTGAATTTAATTTAGAGCCAGTGACTGCAGTCATGAGAAATGTCAGCTGGTTGTAGATTTCTGTTGTCCTTAATTACCTAAACTCTTTTATTATTAGATTAGGGTAACACACTGTCAGACTACTTGGAAGCTTTGAAAGACAGTTTTTTGGGTCTAGAAAAGATATATCTTTATTTTTTTGACAGGATACCTGCTGAAGGAGGTCAAGAAAGCAGACATTTCACTGCCAGAAGGAGACGTGAACCCAGTGGCTCCTTTACCAAAGCACGTCATGGCTATAATGGTTAGTTACTTGCTTATGTATCGTCATTATCATTTTTGAATTAAATATGTTGACGTCAGTATTCCTGGAGAGATTTTAAATCAGTTTTGAGTTAATGCCACTGCAGCTAAATGAATGTAGGGGAGTACTTTCTCTGTGTAGAATCTTACGTTGTTCTGATCTAGTCTGTGTTAAATTGATGGATTAAATGGATTAAGCCATCAAGACGGGAGAGTCGCTAACAGCCCGACGTGGCTAACACTGATTAGCTCAGGGCAGAAGGCATTAAAACGGCTAACCACTAATACCTCTGCAGTAGCATGAGAAGAGTCCCTACACATAAAATTAAGCACCAACCATGTAGTTAGTGAACCCGCAGTTTATTAAAAGAGTGTTTTGAAAGACTTATCAACTGGCCCAGGTACCAGCTCCTCTTGTAGTGAAGTCCATTCAAGTCCGTCACCAAATGCAATCCTAAAGGAAGGAGCCCATTGGTGCTTCGTTTTATGTCCGGGGATACTTATCATGCTACTGTATTACAGGAAAAAAACTGTCTCGATGGCTTATTTGATGTATATACATGTAAGTGCCGAAAAAGACCATGGGATTATATTGTGCTGGAATTACACTTTAAAGCCAAAATGTTTTCAAAACATAAATATTCTCATTATGATTGTTGATGTTGATGTTATAATAATAATAATAATAATAATTATTATTATTATTGCCGTTATTGCCCTTACTACTGGGTGTATGTGTGTGTTCACAGGAGCAGCTGCAGAGGCTAGAAGTGGAGTTAGGTGAAGTCACCAGCAATAAGGAGAAGCTGCAAAGGAATCTACTGGAATTGACCGAGTACACACACATGCTGCGCATCACCCGCAGCTTTGTACAGAGAACAGCAGAGGTTGGTGTGTTGTTCTGTAATGTAGCTGGATTCTTTGCATGGACATTTTCATCTTGTTTGTACAGCAATTTTTTTTTCTCACAATTTGGTAATTAGAATCTGGTCTTTGTGATTTTGATATTCTTCTTTAACTTTGCATCCTGTCTTTACTTTTAGCGAGAGCCCCTGAATGTACAGTATGAGGAGTTTCCTTTCCTAGAAAAAGACACAATGATGGACTACAGCAGCATGCAGAGGCTAGGAGCCAAACTGGGGTAAGGGATCAGATTCATTATTTATGTTAGTGTTTGGACTTGGTTTATTTAATTTAATTTAATTTAATTTAGAGTTGGCAGTAGGCACTCCGTCTGTCACGGTTTACTTGTTTTCATAATTGTTGTGCCTTTCTTTTAAACTACAGTATATTGTAATATAAGATTTTCAGTTCACAAGGGTATATTGAGGAAAAAATAAATGGGTTGCACAGCTGGTCCTTCACATTTAAAGAACGTTGCACTTTTATTTTCCCAGTAAATAGTTTTCTGCGACCTCTCTGTCTCTCTCATTAGCCTTTTGGACACACAAACAGGAAGTTTGGCAGGAAGTTCACATTTTACAATGACTGAAATGGATCTGCTGCTCTTTGCCAACAACATGTTGCTCACCTGCTGACGTGTTTTTGAATTTGGCAACATAAACAATGTTATTATTTTATTGAATTCTATTGGGTTTTTTTTGTGATAATACAAGTTAGTTTGAAAGTTTGTGTGCTCTAGCAGGCGCATGTTGTTAATGTTCTACATATTCTCTTGCAGTTTCATTTCTGGACTCATTCAAAGGACAAAGATCGAGGCCTTTGAGCGGATGCTCTGGAGAGTATGTAAAGGCTACACTATCCTCAGCTATGCTGAGGTTGAGGAGTATTTGGACAATCCTGACACGGTAGGTTTCTGCAGAGAACGTGTGTGTGTGTGTGTGTGTGTGTGTGTGTGTGTGTGTGTGTGTGTGTGTGTGTGTGTGTGTGTGTGTGTGTGTGTGTGTGTGTGTGTGTGTGTGTGTGTGTGTGTGTGTGTGTGTGTGTGTGTGTGTGTGTGTGTGTGTGTGTGTGTGTGTGTGTGTGTGTGTGTGTGTGTGTGTGTGTGTGTGTGTGTGTGTGTGTGTGTGTGTGTGTGTGTGTGTGTGTGTGTGTGTGTGTGTGTGTGTGTGTGTGTGTGTGTGTGTGTGTGTGTGTGTGTGTGTGTGTGTGTGTGTGTCAGTGGATTTAGTTAGAAACAGTGCAGAGGACAGAGTGTTGTAGATAACGGCAAATGACAAAAAGGAAAGGAAAATCTTCCAACTGTTAATAAAAAATTATAAATAATGGGACAAATGAAAAAGGATATTGATAAAGCTGTTATGAAGTCTGTTGTTGTCGTCCTTGCTGTTTTCAGAAACATGTGTTGTGATCTTGTCTGTTCACATAGAGTGACAGCACTAATCCACTTATCCATTTTCTCTGCTTGACCAGAAGGCAGGAATGAAGGGCTGCAATTGATCTCTGGTGGAATGTCACGACACACTTTCACTGGTGGAAAATCAGAAAATTTATAAGCAATGTTTGTGTTACTGAATTTTTAAAATTTTTGTTATTAAAGTCTGAAAGCAGTGTTTTTCAGATGCTGTTTCAGAGGTCAAAAATAAACTTCCAACCTCAAATACTTTGAAGTTTTTGTTTTGCTAATGAACAGCTTGATTTTAAAAACAAATATACATACATATTTTCAGTTTGTTTTAATGAAATATACTGAAAAAGTAACCGTGTAATCAATTGAAAACCTACTCTGCATTCAAAATGACACTTCCTTTTTATTATTGCTGACACATCTGGCTCTTATCAGTGATATACGACACTTTCTCTTATTGTCTGTCTGCAGGGCGAGCCTACTAAGAGTGTGGTGTTCCTGATCTCTTACTGGGGAGACCAAATTGGCCAGAAGGTGAAGAAGATCTGTGACTGGTAAGTATTCCACAATACTTTGTCTTGTGTTTTTTTTAGTAGTAGCAATGAATTGTTATTAACATACTGTCTCCCTCTACAGCTACCACTGTCACTTGTATCCGTATCCCAGTAGCAATGAGGAGAGAAATGATGTTGTGGAAGGACTAAGAACTCGCATTCAGGACCTGCACACAGTATGTCTATTGTCTAGTATCTGATTATATGCAGATGGTTAATTAGTGACAGGAAGTGTCTGTCATTCACTAACGGTTTACTTGTAACTGTGTTTGCTGTCACCTCTTTGTTAAAATATAAGCTAGATCATTTCAAATATGAGCTCTCCAGGTGTTGTCTTGTTGGTGGGTTTTAAGATAAAGGAATACACTATTTTCAAAACACCCTTGCAGAAAACCTCGTTTTCAGTGAATTACAGTACATCCAGTAAGAATTAAACTTAACTAAATTAAATGATTGATTTATTTTTGAAAGATTAACCAATTTTTTTTCTCTTCTTGTGAGCCAGTGGCAGTGATAGGGTTAGTTGAGTGAATCATTTGGTAGCTTTAACCCACTGTAACTGAAACATAGAATTGCACTCACCCCCTGTAGCACATGATCAACATGAGACCTCAGCTGAAAGTTGAACAGTTTATTTTTTTCTCTCTCATGCATGATTGTTTTCATCCCCTTTCTTGACGGTTTCTCATGTCTCTCATTCACACACAAAATGCACTCTCAAATGCTTCTTCTTTTTAAATGTTTATTTCTCCCTTTTAATGTTCCATACATAATCATATACATTCTTTAAACATCATTGTTGGTTTCCCTCCTTCTTTGAAAGTATTGAATATATTTTTAATATGATTTACCAGTTGTTCTTTCCGTGTGCAGGTACTTCATAGGACAGAGGACTACCTGAAACAGGTCTTGATTAAGGCCTCAGAATCCGTCTACACCTGGGTCATCCAGGTCAAGAAGATGAAGGCCATCTACTATATCCTGAACCTGTGTAGTTTTGATGTTACTAACAAGTGTCTGATCGCCGAGGTGTGGTGTCCTGTCAATGACATTCCCACGCTGCGGAGGGCCCTAGAAGAAGGATCGGTGAGAAAACTTTAGACAGAGCTGCTCTATTTTTGCTGTTTAGTGTATGAAAAAGACATTTTACATGACTTGGTGAGGGTACTGAAGGACCATTGTTCTTTCAGATTGCAGGACAAAGATAGTGTGTATATGGGATAAAGAAACACAAAGTTGAATTAATTGGGATAACTGTTCCAGAGGCTTATTCATCATGTTTCCACACCTGACTGTCTGAGGAATAGGTTTTGTTAAAAGTGTTGAACCACAAAAGGACATTAAATGTTTTTCTTGTTAAATTTTTGAGGGGATTTGCATGTGCTGCCTACAAATTTGCATCACTAATCAAATGTTTCAAGACACTATGGGGAGGGATGTTGGGATTTTTTGTTTTTGTTCCTGTTTCTTTTTTCACTTTGGGGCAGATACGTTGATACACTGCACTACTATTGTACTTTTTCTTGTTTTGATACAAAAATTAGGGGGAAAAAATGTTTCAAGACACTGGTGAAATCCGTTAACGGCAACATGCTGACCTTTTTGATTTGACGTTGATATTTCAGAGAAAAAGCGGAGCAACAGTTCCATCCTTTGTCAATCGTATCCCCACCAACGACACTCCCCCCACCCTGATAAGGACCAACAAATTTACCTCTGGCTTCCAGAACATTGTGGATGCCTATGGAGTGGGCACGTACAGAGAGGTCAACCCTGGTGAGTTGGTTTCTTTGTGTGAATTCTTGTAATTGTGTAATACTCCTTCCTGTGATAACATAATAATGCAATCAAAACTTAACCCAGAACTGAGTACTGATACCATTATAACTGCTACTTTTATGTCTTTCTGTAATTAATTTTCCTGACATAAATTCAGATTTTCATCCTATCCTTTTCTATTGTCAATTAAGAGTTGTTGTTTTTTGTCTTGTCTAACTATTGCTATTAATTTTAATATCCTGTTGTCTGTCCTTAATTAACATTCAGTTCTGCCTTTTTTTTGTGTCTCCGCCTCATTTGTAGCACCTTTCACAATCATCACTTTCCCGTTCCTGTTTGCTGTAATGTTTGGAGATCTGGGTCATGGAGCTATCATGGCTCTGTTTGCTCTCTGGATGGTGCTGTATGAGAACAACCGGAAACTTAAAAACACCAGGAATGAGGTGAGAGAGTATTTCAAAGCAATTTTTGTTTACCTAATACTCGTTTGTGTGGCATACAGTGTTTCTGAAGTACAACTGAGTGATTTGATGTGTATGTTCAGATCTGGAACACATTCTTTGAGGGGCGTTATATCATCCTAATGATGGGTCTGTTCTCCATCTACACTGGCCTGATATACAATGACTGTTTCTCAAAGTCCCTTAACATCTTTGGTTCCGGATGGAGTGTGAAGGCCATGTTCAAAGTGTGGAAGTGAGTACTTCATGAAAAGAAGGAGTTAATTTTAACAGTAAAAACAGCTAAGCAGGCCAAGAAATGTATTAACTCAGTATTAGTTTTTCTGTTAAGAAATGATATAAACAACCTATTGTGTGTTTGAAGATATAAAGAGAAAATGACTTAGATTTGATAATAATGACCTAGCTTTAACACACACTGGTGGCTTTATTTGTGTCCTAACAGGGTAGATGATATCCGTGGGAATCGTTTTCTCACTCTGGATCCAAATGTCACGGGAGTTTTCAACGGACCGTACCCTCTGGGAATTGACCCAGTGAGTAGAGAATATTGAAGAATAGTCATCATGAATACATTGGGTTTCTCTTTGCTTCTCATCACTGTGGTGGTTTTAAAGAGCCTTGGTCTTACTCACAATCACAATAAACTTGTCACCTGTGCACTTAAAGTTACGCACATTCACAAGCATATTATTGCTTGAGGCTAGAGGATTCAGGATTTCTAAACTGTGATTTAGTGGTCATTTTCAACTTTTTACACACACGTTGACCAAACCCTCATAATGCTCAAAGTAAAGAAATTTCAACAATACAATACAGAGTGCTTTAGTATGGCCTACACATGAATAGCAGGGCCATTTCCATGTTAACCGTTTATTGGGCAGGTGTGACAGCCCCCCTCGCTCTGACATCTCTCCCTTAAGTCATGCACATAGGTCCAGCTACTACTACTAGCCTAATACTTCTACAACCACTACTAGTACCACTGCTTCTACTGCTACTACTAGCCGACTACTGCTCTCACAGAGCTGGTCACTGATTGGTTCTCACAGAGCTGGCCTCTGATTGACCCTCACAGAGCTGGCCTCTGATTGACCCTCACAGAGCTGGCCTCTGATTGACCCTCACAGAGCTGGCCTCTGATTGGCTCTCACAGAGCTGGCCTCTGATTGGCTCTCACAGAGCTGGCCTCTGATTGGCTCTCACAGAGCTGGCCTCTGATTGGCTCTCACAGAGCTGGCCTCTGATTGGCTCTCACAGAGCTGGCCTCTGATTGGCTCTCACAGAGCTGGCCTCTCATTGGATCTCACAGAGCCGGCCTCTGATTGGCTCTCACAGGTCTGCCTCTCATTGGCTCTCACAGAGCTGGCTTCTCATTGGCTCTCACAGAGATGGCTTCTCATTGGCTCTCACAGAGCTGGCCTCTGATTGGCTCTCACAGAGCCGGCTTCTCATTGGCTCTCACGGAGCTGGCTTCTCATTGGCTCTCACGGAGCTGGCCTTTTGCACAATTTCAGCTTTTTTGTTTTTATTTGCAACTGCTTTGGGCTTTTTGATATCACAGGGCGATTTTCACGTAATGAGAGTTTTGGTTTTGTTAAATTTTCCGTCCGTTTAAGATTTTATAATGGTTGTGTGAGTGGTGGAATGTTCAGAGCTAGAGTGCGTGACATCATAGCTAGGGTGCGGAGGAGCTGTAAAATTTTCTGAAAGAAAAATCTCAACAACCTGCTCTATCTCCCACAATTTTTACTCTTCTTACATCAATTTAAGTCAAAACATAGGAAAATGTGTGCTGGTTGCAGACATGTAACTATGGGATTAAACAGGAGTACACATTTGACCCCATGAGCCTCCAAGCGACAGGAGTGCCAACCAGTTGCCCATTGTGCTGCAATACAAACTGAGACAAGAAATTGTGTGGCAGACAATTACAGCAGTCTGCCACCTGTCGTTCACAGTAAAACAGGTTTTTCGATACAACTTTTGGATTTTTAGCCAAGAGCCAGAGAGCCAAGAGCCAGAGTATTGTTGCCTACTTGTTGTTGCCACAAATGCTACCACGTCCTGTGTCTGGACAGATTTCTTAACTGTCTGTTAAAGGGAGTGTCCAATCCTGCTCCTTCATGATTAGCAGGTTTCTCCCTGCTGTAACACACCGGAGTCTGATGATCTGAGCATTACACTCAGGTAAAATAGGTTAAAAACTTTTAATGCTCTGCTCTTTATCAAGCTTCAGCTGCTTGATAACGAGCAGAGCATTAGACTCAGGTGTGTTGGAGCAGAGAGAAACCTAAATATGCAGTGGCTCTCCAGGAGCAGGATTGGACACCTGGTCTATCATGTACTACTACAGCCTTTTTGCTATTATTACTTCAACTACTACTGCTGCCACTACTACTACTAGCCAACTTCTGCTTTTACTACTTTTGACCTTGGATGTGCACCAAGTATCAAAACAGGGAAAAGTTAAGCCCACAATTAAAATTTCTTGCGTAATTTTCTAGTTATTATTAATATTATTGTTATGCCCTGTGATAGACTGGCTTCCTCTCCAGGGTGATGTCAGCTGGGATCGCCCCCGCAACCCCGACAGGGACAAGCGGTTGAAGATGAATGATGATGATGAATTATTACTACTATAGTATAGTAATAACGAGGACTATGAAACAGCGGTTAATGTGGAGCAGTCATGTCCGGTGCTGATACAGTAAATTGGATCAGTGCCTCAGTATTAAAAATAGTTGGTTGCTTGATTAGATGTAATGTTACTTGCACAGAGATGCACATTGTGTGGGGAAAACGAACTAGGTTGAATATCTGGGTTGACCCCATTGTATAATACAGTATATGTCATCTTTCTATTGCACAGATTTGGAACCTGGCATCCAACCGCCTTACATTTCTGAACTCCTATAAGATGAAAATGTCAGTGATAATTGGCATCGTACACATGAGCTTCGGGGTCATGCTCAGCACTTATAATCACTTGTAAGTACCAGTTTATTGTAATGCCCTCAATGTTAGATGTTATAGTTTTTAATAACTTTCCTTATTTGTGTCAACAAAAACAGGCACTTCAGGAAGAAGTACAACCTGTACCTGGTGTTTCTCCCCGAGCTCCTGTTCCTGCTGTGTCTGTTTGGCTACCTGGTGTTCATGATATTCTACAAGTGGCTCGTCTTCTCTGCTAGAGAATCCAGAGAAGCTCCTAGCATCCTCATCCACTTCATTAACATGTTTCTCATGCAGGGGGATGCAGTGCAGCCTCTCTACCCAGGACAGGTGAGAAGCTAATGTAAACAGGGTTCGTACAGGTGCTTGAAATCCTTGAAAATGCTTGAATTTTAATGTTGTGTTTTCAAGGTTGAAAAGTTTAAATTGTATCCGCATTTCTTTCACAACAAATAGCTAAAGAATAGAAATTTAATTTAATTTCTTACATACACATGTACATATTCCTATTTACACAATTTGAGTTGTTTATAGTGTAATACTGTCTCTTAACAGGATTTAAAAAAAGAGTGAAATAATAAGTTTTAATATGTATGTATTTATAGAAACATATAATTTACCACAGCTGTAAGGTGCTAGAAATCCCTTGAAAATGGACCTTGAAAGAGCTTGAATTTGACCTTTGAAAAGGTGTCTGAACCCTGTGTAAGGCTCCATTCCTCCAGCTCCATTCAAAGTGTTGCCTATGTCCTGTTTACCAAACAGTTTAAGTCTAAAGTTGTTAAAAATGCACCGAGATAAATTATACCAATATGATGCAATGTTGTTTTGCTTCTTCCAGACTGGCTTGCAGGTATTTCTTGTGGTCATTGCCGTTCTCTCGGTCCCCGTCATGCTTCTGGGGAAACCTGTATACCTTTATTGGCTTCACAATGGAAGCCACCGCCTAGGAATGTACAGGGTGAGAATTTAAATTGTCTGTTAATGTTTGCATACTGTCTCGAACACGTTTGCAAATATGTATTCTCTGACTGGAAAATATACTAATCTTAATAGTGTCCCTGTATGTTCTCAGGGATATGAGCGTGTGCGGCGTAACAGTGAAGAGGAGCTCTACCTGATGAGGGCTCATGACATGGAGGAGGGCAGCAGTCACAGTGATCTCTCTACTAGCGGAGAGCGACAGACAGAGGAGGTCAGCTCAGCAAAACAACTGAATATTAAATTATTAATCTATGCAACCATTGTTATTTGTTACTGGTTTCCGACGGTGATCCTGAGTTTTGTTGTTGTGACAGTTTGATTTTGGGGATGAATTCCTGCATCAGGCCATCCATACTATAGAGTACTGCCTGGGTTGCATTTCCAACACGGCGTCCTACCTAAGGCTCTGGGCTCTGAGCCTGGCACATGCCCGTGAGTATGAGGGTTTGCAATTTTTCCCTTCTTCAAACCTGTGTAAGCACACATTGAACACAAAGTGAGTGTACCAAATTCTAAATAACTTAAGAGTCGCTTAATTAGCTCTCTGTTGCATAGTGTTGCCGTATGGAAACAGTGACTTTCTCAATTTTATTAGAAGGTAGTAATTTAAAATCCATATTTACCTGATTAGGCTGGAAAAAAGGTTTCCTACTTCATATGACAAATAATTGTTCACTTGCGCTTTCTTCTTCCATGGACATGTGTTACTGAGAGGCCCCCAAAGTTGACTAATTGTTCAGTATTTAGGAAATATCCTCCAGAAAGAAATGCAAATACCATCTTGGGTCAGTTTACTTTTTTTATCATTAAAAGCAGTAAAGATGGGATATATTTCTTTTTGTTAAATGGTCAAATACATTTGCAGCCACATGGCAACTATATGTAAATATGGAAGATATTCAGGGGATTCCCAGGGGGATTGACTTGCTGAGAATCAGGGGGGATCCAGTGGGACTGACTGGTTAGTAATTCCTCAGGGTGGAATTTCAGAATAAATTCTACAGTGGGACTGGAGTCAAGTTTTGCCCCTTCTCCTTCTCTCTCCTCCCCTCCAGCTTTGAGCAAGATGGCTTACTGTGAAGAGACTATCTGGTAATACTGTGAGGAGGTAAACAGAGCCAAAAGAAGCCACCTGGGGCCCATGCTTGTAAAGACCTATTCCAGAGAAGTCATTAGGAGATTTAAAAAATCCAGATGTGCACTCAACCTGTTGGACTGTAATTGATGTCCTGAGGGAGGAACGGCTTCTTAGATTTCCACAATAGGTGACATTGGGTCACAATGAAGAATGTATTGTGAATTTGATTTTTTTTTTTTTAAGTTAGTTAACAGTTATTAAATGGAATAAAAGTGTGATATTATGGGGCTTTCCTTGATTGTGCATTATTGCCATATGTCAACAATTTACCATCATATTGTCAAACCCATTAAAGAATTTTGCAACCTTTGTATTGGCATTGAAGACATTAACAGGAGTCAGCTGACAAATGTAGACCAATGACAGACCGGAGATCATGCTGTGTCTTGTAATTCCCTAATTGGATAGTGTGCGTGCTCTTTTGTCTGCTTTCACAGAGCTATCAGAGGTGCTGTGGGCCATGGTGATGCGAGTAGGGCTACGAATGGACACCAGTCTCGGAGTGTTATTCCTGGTGCCTGTGTTTGGCCTGTTTGCCGTTCTCACTGTGTCCATTCTACTGGTAATGGAGGGTCTGTCTGCATTCCTGCATGCCCTCCGGCTGCACTGGTAAGATAACAATAACCAAGAAAAGTACTTGTGTCACAAATGGGTCCAAAGGGCTTTGAGTTATTGTGGTTTTTACATTCATAGCTGCTGCTTGTTTCTTCCTCAGGGTGGAATTTCAGAATAAATTCTACAGTGGGACTGGAGTCAAGTTTTGCCCCTTCTCCTTCTCTCTCCTCCCCTCCAGCTTTGAGCAAGATGGCTTACTGTGAAGAGACTATCTGGTAATACTGTGAGGAGGTAAACAGAGCCAAAAGAAGCCACCTGGGGCCCATGCTTGTAAAGACCTATTCCAGAGAAGTCATTAGGAGATTTAAAAAATGTTTTGTCATCTTTTAAAAGTTTGTCATGTTAAGAATTTCTATGGTTCGCTTCACTGACTTTGGACTGAAACAGGCTACCCTCCCAACAGTGTCAAGAACACAGACGGTACAGGGTGTACTGTTTCTTAATTAATGTTTTCTCATTTCAACCAGGTATTTTGCATCAGGATCAGCTAGCTTCATTGTAGTTTGAAATGTGAGGCTCAAATTTAACAGTAGCTCATATACCTAAAACCATCAATTTCCTAATAAGGAATTATTGGTTACAGTTGCTTGTATGGGAAAAAACACATCAGCCAAATTTGGAATGAAAAAGTAAGAAAGAGATATGATTTTAGTATAAGCTAACTTTGACCGTAATAAGTAAATGGATGGCCCTAAGGTTTGGCGCCATAGACAATACTTGTTAGGTTAAATTTATTGCTGGTTTTGGTCTTCTCATTTCAAGTATCATTAAATACGATAAAGATAAAATAACGTCCACCTTTTCCGTTGATAATAAAAAATATCCTCATTTATTCACTTTTGTTTCCCTCCATTCGTTCTCGTCTGTATCTAGTTATCATTCTCATTCATTTTAGCACAATTGAGTATATTACTATCTTGATATTAGACAGAATTGTCAACTCTGTGGAGTGGGTGGATTCTAACGTCCGGACCCTGGCAATTATATTAAAGCGGCTAATTGCACTTTTTTTTTTACTTCAGTTTCAGTTTTGGCAGATCTGGTTTCCATACACAGAGTAGCGAGCCACCTTTCAGTTACACAGTTCTTGCTCAACCAAATGACAGCATAGAGTATCATTCTTCAGTTTCCCCTGTGTTCTTTCTTTGTAAAGGATCTTTGACTTGTCAGTATTGAGAAGTGCTCGAACAGGTGTGTGAAGACGACTGATGTATATACTTTACTTTTTACTTGTTCTACAGAATAATTTTTTAATTTATTATATTTTAAAATGTATCAGAATTAAAGATGAATGTAAATGGGGTAGGATTTTTACTTGTATGCATTCACAGTGTTGCCTATGCGTCTGCTACTTACTGTACAATTTTAACATTCCTCGCATTTGTTGACTCAGCTCTGCTGGTCGGGAGCCTTTACTTTGAAAGATTCTATATCTATGTTCAACACAGTGGCCAGGCTGTAATAAATCTAATTTGGAGAACATTGAATCATGTACTAATAGGAGGCATTATTATCTAGTATTAGCTCATTAGTAAGTTGCAAGTCTTGTTGGGTATTGGTATTTTTGCTAAGGGAAGGAGACTTAAGTGTCATCAGTGCTGCAATATTGAGATTATTCACTTGCAACACAGTTTGCAACAGTAAGATACTGCCACATGTTTTCAAAAGTCTTGACTTTGTGTGTCAAGTCTTAACGGGGATGGTGTTCAATTTTGATGATACCTCCACTGTTTTATTGGGTTGAGTGATATTTGAGTAGCAATTATTTGCCTGTATTTCACATTAAATTGTCATGAGTTGGTTGAAGGGCTGTTGTAATTTCTTCTAACACAGTCCTGATCTTGCCATTCATTTTAATACTAGAATTGTAATTTTTTTTTTTTTCATTGACAAGCACTCCATGTTCTAATGATTTTGAGAAAATCACCCTCATGTCAACAATAAATTGTATTTCTTTGAGTAGTTTTTTCCCCTGTTATTATATATCTATGTGATCATATGTGGGTCCATCTTCGCTGAAAGCGTACACGCCCCCACAGCCTGGGCCCAAGGATGCATCATGGGATGTATAGGCCGTGCACACTCATGGACACACTTGCTATTTTTTATCATTATTTTTTTCACAACTTTATTTGCAAATTCTCACAAACCTCATGTGACACAATACATAGTACTTAGTACATTTAAGAGGTACTTAAATACACAATAAAAAATTACGTAAAAGAGTAAAACAAATACAAAATAAGTAAATAAATACCACCAAATGTAATAAAAAGGGGATATATATATATATCACAATTCCTTGAAAAAATATATCAGCTGTATAAATACTTATTTAAAAAAATTTGGATGGATTCAAAATAAATATGAAATTCTATTTTGAAGGGTTTAGAGAGAGATTTTAAAAATGTAGCTTTATGGATGTGGAATTTTCCTTGTATGGACCTTTTCAAAGATGTAAACATAAACATTCCCTAACAGTCCAAGTTTACTTCCTAATGCGGTGTATGTAAATTACATCAGCTGACAGGAAGTTACCAAGGACCAAAGATGTTGCCTATCAATGGAATTCCTCGAAGTTGTAAATTGACAATCCAATTTATTGTTTTGTTTTTCTTTTCATAGTAGATAATTATATATTTTGCTTCCAATTTAATGAAGTGGTTGTTTTGAATGTTGAAATGGTTCTTCTTGAAGTACACTAACTTCTCTATTAGAGGGTCCATTTACAGACAACTGCCTTCCAGGCAGCACTCTGGGAATACATGCGCCGAAGTAAGCAGTGCGCGAGACGTTTGGTGGTTGTCGTGGCAACGTCCAACGGCTGAACTACATCATAGCGACAACTATAAGCTAATGTTGACAACGTGTCAAATTGCACATTAAACCAGAAAATAGTTAAGGTTTTTAATTCTTCAAATGTGGAGTAACTAAAAAAAAACATGGTCCACGACGATTTACGCGTCGAATGGATCCGACAGTGCGTATCGGCCGGTTTCAATTTACCGGACACTCACGACTGCTTTGATGAACTACTCGGTCGGGGAGATGGAGAAGAAGAAGAGAAAATGATCCGTTATTTAAACTTCGTATCTGAGGAAGACTCGCCTTCATGCCTTATCATTTTCAAAACTATTATGGAGGAAGAAGTTGAAGTTGAAATTCCAGTTGGTAAGTTGTGTCGCTCATGTAGCCATTCCCAGAGGCGAGTCTAGAGTCTGCTGGGGGCCCTAGGCAAAAATTCACAGGGGCCCCCTCGAAACCAGTGTTCATCACCATTATGTTATAAATAATATGGCTTAACAGCCAGATAGTCATTGCAAACTATGTGTGTTGTCACTCTTGTAGTTTAAAGTTTATCAGCCCTTGGGGGGGCCCCTACTGGTCTCTGGCCCCATGCAGTCATCTGCCTTGCCTGCTGGCAAGCAAGGGGTGCCTCTGGCTATTAGCATAACTTTACATTTGGGTCATTTACTTAGGCATCAGCATCTCTCAAAGATAATTGATGCTAACTTAACAGTTAGGCTAAAGACCAACGACCATTTTCACCATAATACACAATATTTACAAATTTGGGCAAGCGAAGGTGTAAAAAATGAGCAAATGAAGGCTTTAGACCTGTATATTTTTTAATTTTGTATGCAGTCGTATTCATTCTAACTACAATGTTCATAATCACAGAACAGAGAAAAGATGGAGACTCTTCAGATCCTGACAAGAAGTCCTGGACTCAAAGTGGAGCGGAAATAACCTCAGACTCAGAGGAGACGTTTGAACCATGTCCCAGTCATGTGAGACAATCATTACTTTCCAACCCTCTTGGGTTATTTGTTTTCTAATTGTGGCTGTGTTTCAAAAAATGAATTTGTCTACTGTTGATGGACACTTCTGGTTTTGTGTTTTCAGAGGACTGAGGTTCAAGTAGTCCATCGCATTGAGCTTCACATGGCAGTAAACGAATACCCGGAGAGATTTTTGAAATCCAGTGTGTTCTACTTTCTCAGGAACACAAAGGGTGAGAACACAGATCAGTATCATTACATTGGAGCATGTTCAAGCTCCTATTGTTCAGATAAAAGATTAACCAATATATTATTTGTGTAAATAGAGACCATTGTTGAACCATTGGACATAAATGAGGCTTGTATGCTGATGCCCAGGCTATTTGACATTGGCATGCATAGTGGACATCCCTTTCTTGTGCTGCAGAACAAACTTGCCAATGTAAGTATAATAAAAAACAGCAACCACTAACAGTCAGACAAAAACTCAATGTAACAACAACAGAATACTGTCACAATTGTGATTGTGTCACTGTCACAATCAATCTTTGTTTTTTCTTTATATCAAAAATTTTACAAAATGAAGAACCACACAATTCATACTTTCACTGTGTCTCTTGTCAGGTGTATATACCCTTGATTACTGCCCACCAGATGAAGATAACTGGTGCAGGTTATGAAAGCAGGGCTGATTCTCCTCAAGAGGAGGAGACCAGTGGAGAGGATAAAGAGGAGAGCTCAGTGAAGTCAAGTGGGCAATCGACGATTCGTGATGAGCTGCTGAACTGGACGTACAAGTATTTGGGCATGCTCAACACAACTATCCAACACCTTCAAATTCAAGGTGACTTAAATTTTGTTAAACTCTGCAGAATAATCTACAAGCCATTGGAATTCCTCATTTCACCCCTCACTTCTTCAGCATATTTTGAGCTGTCCTTGTCATGAGATTACTTTGTGAAGAATCTGAAATTATTCGATTATGCAGGCTAACTTTAATTACACATGAAAAACATTTCATAATAAAAGGACAATCTAAAAATCAGTCTCTTCGTCGCAGATGAGGTTACGCTGCACATCCCTGAGCTAGACCTGGAGCCGGAGGTGGATGTACTTCGGTCCAACCCAGAGATGGTAGAGAAGTTAGAGCAGTGTGTGATGAACTGGCAGACTCAAATTACCTTTTTGGTTGAGGAGCAGCTAAACAAAAAGCCACAGGTTTGTGATTCTCCCTATATTCTGAGTTTCCAGAATGCCGGGGGGCAGACTTGATGGTATCAACTGAAGGCTATGGGGCTGAGCATTTACATGTATAATTGCTGCTGAAATATGTGACATATTATCCCCGTCAGCTCCAAATTCAATTATTAGGTAGAAGAAAGCATAAAACATACTGTACATTGTGATAGACCAATATGAAACATTTAGTTTTCATTTTCCACCAGGCACCTGGTCCTTTGGCTGAGATAACTTTTTGGCAGGAGCGTGCATCCATCCTCAGTGCTCTGAGTGAACAACTCAAACAGCCTGTAGTAGAGAAGATCTTGGAGGTGATGATCAAAGCAGATGCAGGAATTATTCAGACAATGGAAGGAACGGTTGCTGAACTTACTAAATACCGCGTGGAGTCAGACGATAATTTACTCTTCCTCAGCACACTGGAAAGACACTTCATGGTGAGCTGCACTTGTTATGAATGCATTATTGCTGAATATTCTTTACACTGAGATACTTCTCTGTTAACAATGAACAGTGTAACTGACAAGAGCTGGTGGTTACAATCATAATTGTGACTACAGAATTGTTTTGCTATCCTCACCTTCACTTCTATCAAAGTTACCGTTGTCTGTTGTAGAATTTGGCTACTGGAGCAAATTTAAGTGTGATCCTGGATAACATCCTTCCTCTGATGGAAAGCCTGCAAATTGTGTGGATAATCTCTTGCCACTTTAACACAAATGAGCGTATGGTCCCTCTAATGGAACGTGTCGCCTGGCAGCTGTGTGAACGTGTGACTCAAGTCATTGATGTCCACACGCTATTCAAGTATGTATGGATACATTTAAGTTTAACGTTGGAGGTTCAGGGATTTTAAATTGAACTATATTTTATAATGTCAGAATCCTTTATTCAAATTGATTGTTTCGTGGTATAACCTAACAATGTGCTGTGCCTTGGACAGAGATAAGAGGGAAGTGGCCAAATCCAAGGTGCATGATGCTAAGAAGGTCCTGGACCAGTGGAAGTCATCCTACTTCGAGGTGCGCGTTCAAATTGAAGAATCAGGCAGGAATCAACGCTGGGAATTTGACCGTAAGAGACTGTTTGAGAAGACTGACTACATGGCCTCCGTCTGCCAGGACCTATACAATGTTTTGCAGGTATGTGTACATACACTTTGTACCTCTCACTCAAAAATGAAAATGAAATAAAATCACCTCTGGTTTTTGAAAGAGTTCTTCCTGATTTGTGTTTGTTTGTTTTGTGCAGATTTTGGAGGAGTTCTATAACATCTTTGGTCCAGAGCTAAAAGGTGTGACCGGAGACCCAAAACGCATTGATGAAGTGCTGTGCAGAGTGGATAGTCTGGTTTTGCCTATTGAAGACGTCAGTTTTAAACCTTTCAACATCTGTAAAATGAGCAGCTGGAAAATGATCATGCAAGACTTTGACACTACTGTTCAGGTGAGTTTAGGACATCTGGAATGCAGAAGTTGTGGGAACATGAGGTCTGTAACAACATAACAATTGAATAAACCCTAGAACACTAAAGTTGCAATTAGTAACACCATCACTAACGTTTGATATATTTTACCTTAGATAATATACCCGATAAAAAGTACTTCTCATCAAAATATATTAATGTAAAACAATACATGGCAAATTAAAGTACTCTTCTTTCATTTCCCCCATACAACATCTCATAAAATGAAAAAAGGTATAATTGGGAGACCCTATAAAAAGGCTCTAAAATTAGTGGAATAATTAGGGAATTAGGGAACAAAAACATGATAAAAACAAAAATGATGGAATTGGGACCTTGTCCTTCAGTCCACCCATTTCTGGGACATGTGAGCCCTGTTTGGTAAAGGAATATGGAAAACACAGTTTTTCTGCATTACCTACAATGGACAAAATATTTTACCCGCTATCACTAACGTCTGGTCAAAATCACCCGGACATGTGTCTGCTGGAAAAAAAGCAGCGATTGGAGCAGGGAAACACGCCTACCTTCAGTAACATCAGTGAGCAGACTGAAGCTACTGAAGGACTCATGTGACTCAGACAACGGCAACACAATGAAAATCACATGACAGCAATCATGCGGCTAAATATCACCCGTCTTTAGGGTTCTAGGGTTATGCGTGATTGTATCTATTAACTGTGTAACTTGTCAGTTTTGCACCAATAAAGTTCCATAATGTTGTGTGTGCTGTTCACTTCTCACATGTGTCTGCTCAGGCTATTGAGGGAGAGGCCATCAACTTCATCGATCAGTCTTTTAAGACACTGCGCTCTTCAGCTGCTGCCTTTGACATGCTCCTGAAAATGAAACACATCCGCTCAAGAGAGGCCGTCAACAACCATTTGATGAGAAAATTTAATGACATCCTGGCTCAGTATTGCAAAGAGGTACTGCACTGTTAAATCAAGAAAAAGTACTGGTTGATATTTGACTTACATGCAGTTGGATTTCAAATTATGTGAATTTACGTGATAATATTAGACACTACACTTCAATTGAGGAACAGAGTTCATCCATGTGTTTTAGAATGTGACTTACATTTAGTAATTACCTTTGACATTTATTTTTTCATTCAACACATTCAAAAATGCAACAAAACAATATTTCATGTTAGGCTGCTGTGCCGGTTTACCATTAGAATTCTGAATGGAGTGATCATAATCGACCACAAGCACTTTCGTAGAATGCCAAAGTCTTTTTTGTTGTAGGTGGACAGTATAAATGAAATATTTGAGGCAAATAAGGATAAACCACCACTAAATAAGGGGGAGCCTCCAGCAGCAGGAGCCATCAGATGGGTTCAATCTCTTTTTCACCGCATCAAACACACCATTCTTCCATTCCTGCAAGTGCCGGAGATACTGGAGAGTGAGCAGAGCAAAGCGGTGAGTTATTTCACTTTTGCACAGCTGTATAGGTCAATATAAATATTCAATTGTTTAGACACCAAAGTGTTATGAAAGGCATTTATAACACTATTGCTGCATTTTCTCAGGCCAGGGACAAGTACATGGAAATGGCAATGCAGCTCAGGGACTATGAGGTGAAGAAGTATGAGAACTGGCTGGCTGAAACCGATTGCAACTTGCCATTGCTAATGAAAAAACCCCTGTTGGTCATGATTACCAGTGAAACCCAAATCCAGGCAGAGCTGGTATGTATCTCTTACTATTTACCAACTTATAACTGTTACTCAAATATTGTATAAACCACACATACAGTAACTGTCTCAATTTCCCTGCATTTTTCTCACTTAAAGCATGTCCCACCAACTAAAAGCAGCCTACAGAGGGGTGTGCGATACATTGTGAACTTTGCTCCAGAGATCAGGACAATTGTTTCTGAGACAAACAACCTTGTGTCATTGGGCTATACTGTGCCTTATCTGGCTAAAAATGTTGCTCTACAGGTGCACAAACTAGTCAGGTAATGATAATCACCAGTAACTGAATACCAAACCAATGATCGATGGATTCTCTGACCTGACCTGTCTCTTTCAACCTTGGCTTTAGATATGCGGATGACCTGAAGAACCTTGTCAACTGCTTCCACTCTGTGATGGACAGCCTGAGTGAAGCAAAGTTCATTATGCTGGCTCAAAAGATCAGAGCAGTCGAAAAAGAGATGTATTTCGGATGTAAAAGGCTCAACTGGAATTCTTTGGGTGTGCTGAATTGTCTCTTTAGTCTGATTTATGCATGTGGTCTGATCAAATTAAAATCCCATAATACTGTATGTGTTTGGTTTTAGGCATCCCCGAATTCATCAAACAAAGCATTCAGACTGTCTCTAAGTTTGAGTTAGTTGTCAATCAGATTCACAAGAATGAGAGGGACATTGAGTCCAAGTTGCAATCCATGGTGATGGCCAATTTACTGAAATCTCCAGTTCCAGATAAATCAAATGACTTACCAGGTAGGACAATATTATTTGGATATAACGATTATAATACAAGATTTTTCATTGACTTGATTGCATGTTTTTCAAGGTGTCAAAGAATTCTGTGAACGTATCGAGCAGGAACGGACCAAGAATGTGCATTTGTTAAGTCGGAAGTATGCAGACATTGGACCACTCATCACTAAAACAGAACATTTGATCATGGGAACCAGCAGCGGAAAAGCCAAAGACATGGCAGACTATTACATGTACTGGGAACGCAAGGTGCTAGATTCCCTCGTAAAGATGGTACTGAGGTAATTACATGATGTTAAGGTTTTTATAGTAATCCTCTTTGTCAGCAGTAATAGTACAGTATCTGTCTCAACCACTGTAACATCCCTCTTGTTGACTTTCACATGTAGGAACATCCAGGCCTTCAACATGGCGCTGAGGGGAAGTACTGCTCTTTTCCAAATTGATGCCATCCTGTCTGCCCCTAAGATTGTGTTGCAGCCCCAAAGCAATGAGATCTACTGGCTAATCATGCAGTGCATCAAAGACTGTGTAGAGAGCACAAAGGTAGGATCATCATGATTTTCCCATTGCACCACTGCATTTACGTTTAAAAACATATTATTTTTAATTTAACACGGACAATGTGACTTGATTCTGCCCCTATGGTTGCGTTTCAGCAATTTGTGCGCTGGATGCATGGGACTTGCATTGAGTGCCCTCCACAACGTGTGAAAGGTGAAGATGAGGTGGTGACATTTAGTTTCTACAGTGACGTGTGGCAGCATCCTCAGATAAATGAGAGTGCCATGGCAGTGTCCCAGAACATCCAGCGGCTGCTCTTCTCTGTGGATCAGTATCTCGTCCACTGGAAACGCTATCGGCCCCTTTGGGAAAAGAACAAAACCATCGTCAATGAAAAGTTTGCTGCAAGAAATCCCTCCTGTGTCATGTATGATGATAAGCTGCAGTTCCTTTCTCGTATCAAGCAGGAGGTGATGCTGGAACCTTTGTTTAAGAATGAGCATGTCATACGTCTGAACCTGGAGCCTCTGGCTCACACAGTGCAGGAGACTGCTGATTCCTGGATCAGTTCACTAGGTAGCCTGCTGAACACGCCTGCCAAAGAGGATCTCTTCAACTTGAAAGATGAACTCATGGTACTGAATCTTGCTACACTGTATCATATGTTTTTATTGTAAATATTATTTGATTTTATTGTGTGATTTATATGTATGGTTATTTAACACAACAGCAACTCTCTGAGAAGCTGAAACAGAACCCTGACTCTTTTGAAGTCTTGAAGTCCGTCCTTAGCACCATCTCAGACATCAGGGACATGTCTCTAGATGTGGAGATGAGATTCACTGATATCCAGGAAAGATACAGAACACTGGCCATGTACAAAGTGGAGGTAATGTGTGTTTAATCTTAAATCATTGCCTGTCAAAAGCATGCGTTGATGTTGTTTCCCTTGTTGACCATTGACCATGTGTAGGTCGGAGAGGATGAACTGGAGCTGGGGGCCAATATCGGCCAAATGTGGAGTGACCTGTTTGCAGAATCCAGAAAAGTGGATCGAAGTCTGACACATGTCAAGAAATCATTTACTCAGGTAAGACATCAAACCCACACAGTCTGCTTAAACATAAAATGAACAGTTTTTATATAGAAATGTACATTTACAGTTTTCTTCCTACCCCCCCCCCCCCCACACACACACACACACATACACACATACACACTCAAAGACTACAAAAGATAAGATTGGAGAGTTTAAGCAGGAGTTGGATATCTTTGCTGAAAGCTTCAACATGCATGGTCCTGGAGCTGTGGGAGATGATTTGGAGAAAGGTAATTTTGCACCTGAACCCTGCCTTCAGTTGTTATAGCCAGACCAACAATATGGTATTCAATTTTGAAATGTAGTAGAGGAACCAGTCTCTCTCTTTTTGTTTTTTGCAGGACTGACCATTATGGGAACATATGAGGCAGATCTTGCCAAGATAGTGTCAGGACGGCAGGAGCTAGCTAATGCTGAGAAGCTGTTGGATCTGCCAATAACTGTGTACCCAGGGGTTGTCAGCATGCAGAGGGACATGAATGGCTTGAGACAGATATATGCTGTCTATAAAGCTCAGAAGGTCGGATGTGGTTGCATATTGGGACACATTATTATGAGTACACATAATTCTGGTCAACATGTTTTATCAAGTATTTCATGTGTTTGTCCTTACATCTTTTAGGACGCAAAAACGGAGTGGTCTCAGACTTTGTGGGTGGATTTAAACATCCAGCTTCTTCAGGAGGGTGTTGAGGGTCTCATCAAAAGCTTGAGGCAGCTGCCTAAAGATGTGCGGGCATTACCTGTGGCCTTCTTTCTAGAAGGACGCATGAAGGAGTTTAGAGAGTCTCTGCCTCTCCTGCTGGACCTGAAGAATGAGGCTCTCAGAGACAGGTTAGTGTGCAAATTGACACCAGAACCCAACTGGAAATACCTGGAATAGCTAGAAATACCCAAAACATAATAAGAGTATTGTGAAATATAGCAAATGTATGTTGACCATGATATAAATCAAATTAACCTGTCTTTATATTTCGGGCCACAGACACTGGAAGGAACTGATGGAAAGGACCGGTACTAGCTTTGAGATGGACCCTGACACCTTTACTCTGGAGAACATGTTTGCAATGGAGTTGAACAAATATGCAAATGTCATTGGCGACATTGTCACCGCTGCTGTAAAAGAGCTCAGTATTGAGAAGGCAAGTTTCTGTCCTTGTGAATTATCTCAAAGTGGAGATAGGCATCAGTTGTATCGGTGAAATCACAAATACTCTACATTATTCACGTGTCAGTGTTTGTGTGTGTGTGCTTTCAGGGAGTGAAGGAGGTGGTTGAGACGTGGGAAAACATGAAGTTCAGCGTGTCGCCCTATTTTAAAGGCACCCAGGAACGTGGTTCTATTCTGGGTGCAGTGGATGAGATCCTGCTGAATGTGGACAACGATGCCATGAATTTACAGAGCATGGCGGGCAGCCGTTTTGTCGGACCTTTTCTTGGCACCATACAGCAATGGGAAAAAGACCTGTCCCTTATCAGTGAAGCCATAGAGGTCAGTGAGGACGGCCAAATCTCACATCACACTTGAGCCAATCTACTAAAACCACTTCTGAAAAAATACTTCTTGCACAGGTATGGTTGTTGGTACAACGAAAATGGATGTACCTGGAGAGCATATTCATTGGTGGAGACATTCGTTCCCAGTTACCGGAGGAAGCTAAAAAATTTGACAACATTGACAA
The DNA here is from genome assembly GCF_963691815.1 of Echiichthys vipera. Taxonomy (NCBI): domain Eukaryota; kingdom Metazoa; phylum Chordata; class Actinopteri; order Perciformes; family Trachinidae; genus Echiichthys; species Echiichthys vipera. Next base: position 20,246,615 of record NC_139829.1, on the reverse strand, counting down.
AAAGTTTAAAGAAGTAAGTGTTGCCATAATATTAGACTGATGAAAACAAAGTACTCTGTTACTGGACATCTCAAAATAATGTCTTCTGAATTGTTTGTGTAGATAATGAGTGACACAGTGAAGGGTCCAAACATTAAGCGGTGTTGCCTGATGCCCAACCGTCTCACAGACCTTCAGGCCCTGAGTGATGGTCTAGAGAGGTGTCAGAAGAGTCTTAATGACTACTTGGACTCCAAGCGAAACGCGTTTCCTCGCTTCTTCTTCATTTCGGATGATGAACTGCTCAGCATCCTGGGGAGCAGTGACCCTGCCTGTGTCCAGGAGCACATGATCAAGGTATCACACCACTAAAAGGAGGAGGAGGGATAAAGAATACATCATTCATTATTTATTATCATGCATTATCCTCTATGGGGAGGATCACTGTTTGCCATTTGTGTGAAACATTTCCTAGACAGTTGTTTTTCTTTGCTCCACAAGATGTATGACAACATAGCATCTCTGAGGTTTGATTTGGAAAGTGATGGTGAGACAGTAGCTGGAGCCATGGTGTCTGCTGAGGGTGAGGTGATGGAGCTGAGGAAACCCATCCCAGTGGAGGGCAGGGTGGAGGAGTGGATGACAGGAATATTTCTGGAGATGAGGAGGACTAATAGACTTATCACCAAAGAAGCAATATTTCGCTACTGTGAAGACAGGAGCAGGTGTGTGTAGATATTATATACAGTATATGAGAGCTGTTTTGCTAATGGCTGTGTGTGCAAATAAGCCACAATAAATTTGTCTTTTTTTTTCTCTTAGGGTGGATTGGATGCTGCTGTACCAAGGCATGGTGGTGCTGGCTGCAAATCAAGTGTGGTGGACCTGGGAGGTAGAGGACGTCTTTAAAAGTGTGAAAAAAGGAGAAAAGCACGCGCTGAAGCACTATGCTAAGAAAATGCACAAGCAGATTGATGAGCTGGTAACACGTATCACACAACCTATGAAGACAAATGACAGACGCAAGATAAACACAGTGCTTATCATTGACGTCCATGCAAGAGACATTGTAGACAGCTTTGTACTAAACAGGTAAACTTAACCTTTGACAGTTTAAACTTTTTTTCATCACACATGACAGTATAACTCTTGTTTGAAGGTGGGCTTAAATATAACAACATTTTAATTCTCTTTTCCAGTATAATGGACGCAAAAGAGTTTGAGTGGGAAAGCCAACTTAGATTCTACTGGGTCCGTGAACATGACGACCTGTTTGTGCGTCAGTGCAGTGCGTCGTTCTCTTATGGCTATGAATATATGGGGTTGAACGGTCGATTGGTTATAACTCCGCTGACAGACCGTATCTACCTCACCCTCACACAGGTTTGAGAAGCTGTCAAATGTATATAAATCACATTTAAATCTTTCTGTCAGCTTGGTTTCACAAACCCTGTATGTGGGTGTGTATTTGTGATACAGGCCCTCTCCATGTACCTGGGTGGAGCTCCTGCAGGACCAGCTGGTACAGGGAAGACAGAGTCCACCAAAGATCTGGCCAAGGCTTTAGGACTGCTCTGCGTGGTTACAAACTGTGGTGAGGGCATGGACTATATGGTAAGAAGCTCAACCTGATCTCTGACGTCTTAAGAGAGAGCATCTATCAATGTCCAAAAACCGAAGTACATTGTTTGGGACTCTGTCATAAAACATACAAAATACAACCACTCTCCTTGAATAATAGAGGGTGTTTGTAATCATCAGGCATGTATGCTTATTTTATGTTCATGCACCTCTATGCTCATGAAAAATACAAGCTACACAACTTTATACAAATTGTTGGATTGCTTGCCAATGTGCTCACTTGCATCATTCTCAAAAGTGATGGCCAGAAGCTGCATTAATTATTTGTATGATCTGTTGAGTGCAAATGTTACTCAGTGGCACACTCTGCCAGAGCAATAGCAATACTCTGTTTTCCATATCACTAGTTTCCCTAAATTCCTTTCCTTTTTGTGTGCAGGCTGTGGGTAAGATCCTCTCTGGCCTTGCCCAGTGTGGAGCGTGGGGCTGCTTTGATGAGTTCAATCGCATCGATGCCTCTGTGTTGTCAGTTATCTCCTCCCAAATCCAGACTATCCGCAATGCTCTCATTCTGCACCTTAAATTATTTCATGTAAGTCTAGTTATGCAGAACCAGTTATGAATATATCGAAAATAATTCCAGTTTTTGTATAAATTCATGGATATTTCACAAAGGTTATTACTCTTGATAATTTAAGTGGCTAACTTGTTTCTTTAGCATATACACAGTAATGTAGTACCTTTATTCCCCTAAATCACCCCTTTCTAACCATGCATATCAGTTTGAAGGTCAAGAGATCAGCCTGGACGAGCGCATGGGGATTTTCATCACCATGAACCCAGGTTATGCAGGACGCACAGAGCTGCCAGAATCAGTCAAAGCCCTCTTCAGGCCTGTCGTGGTCATTGTGCCTGACCTGCAGCAAATTTGTGAGATCATGCTCTTCTCTGAGGGCTTCCTAATGGCCAAGGTGAGGGACTCACACACAACACAAATTACCTTGTTACTATTAGGCTGATGCTCCCATCGTGAGTAATGATGGGAGTAATGATCCATGCCTATGTAATATTACTATAATATACAAGATTTATATTAGTGTTCTCAGGTAATTTGGAAATAACCATGGAAAAATATGTTACTCTACACTGTTACCGAGGTTTACTACTTGCTGCTGAAAATAAAAATTTCTTATTGAGGATATCACCTCTACACTTTTGTTAAATGCAGGTGCTGGCAAAGAAGATGACGGTACTGTATAAGCTGGCACGTGAGCAGCTGTCCAAGCAGTCTCATTATGACTTTGGCCTGCGAGCTCTGAAGTCTGTCCTAGTGATGGCAGGAGAGCTGAAGAGAGGCTCACCAGACCTCAGTGAGGTAGAGATGTTTTATTTTCATAGGGTGAATAGAGCTATTGTGAGGTCACACTGATTTAGACTGTGATTGGGTAGGTGAGCTTTGCTGAAAAAAGTAAATATGAAATATGATTTTTTTTCTTTAAAGCTTTTGTAATTCTCTATGGTCTTTTGTCACTTATTCACTGTTATTTCTAACTTTCCTCTCCCCAGGATGTGGTGTTGATGCGTACTCTCAGGGACATGAACCTGCCAAAGTTTGTGTTTGAGGACGTGCCCTTGTTCCTTGGGCTGATCTCAGATCTGTTCCCTGGGCTAGACTGCCCTCGTGTTCGCTATTCCAACTTCAATGATGCCGTGGAAGAGATCCTGCAAGAGCACAAATATCTCATGCTGTCTAACCAGGTCTCTCATCGGGGTTTTAGATTTGATTCTTTGAGTTACAGGCTTTCCTGGTCAACTGAGTGAAGTAACATGATGTTTAAATGATGTATTTTTCTTTTTTTCTTTATGCTGTCTGTGGTTTCAGGTGGATAAAGTTGTGCAGATGTATGAGACGATGATGACCAGACACACTACTATGATAGTGGGCCCAACAGGTGGAGGGAAATCAGTTGTGATCAGCACATTATGTCAAGCTCAGACCAAGTCAGTTTAAATCATCTAAGTTTACACCACCTTCCTGATCTTTTCTGTGGGAAAATAGCGACATGTGTTTTATCTCGTCATCAGATTGGGATTTCAAACCAAAATGTATCCCCTAAACCCTAAAGCCATGAGTGTCATTGAACTTTACGGTGTTCTGGACCCTGAGACTCGTGACTGGACTGATGGGATCTTATCCAATATCTTCCGAGACATCAACAAGCCTACTGAGAAAAAAGAGCGGAGGTAAAAATAAAAAATAAAAATAATCTTAAAGGAAACATTACATAATCAGTTGGTGATGGTTTGCAACATAACAGTGATGTTCATATTATATTACATACATGAATTTGACTCACAGGTACATCCTGTTTGATGGGGATGTGGATGCTCTGTGGGTCGAGAATATGAACTCAGTGATGGATGACAACAAGCTCCTCACTCTAGCCAATGGAGAACGGATCCGTTTACAGAATCACTGTGCCCTGCTGTTTGAGGTTTGTCTGAATTTAATATGGCTGTCAGCAGAATAACTTTCCCTACAGTTTTCTGCAAAGCAACTGTCAGTGCAATAATGCAAGGAACATTAACCACCACAGGTTGGAGATCTACAGTATGCTTCCCCTGCTACTGTTTCCCGTTGTGGAATGGTTTTTGTTGACCCCAAAAACCTTCGATACACCCCATACTGGCAGAGATGGGTGAACGACAGACCTGATGGGGTATGAAAAAAAACATATACAATATGTTATAATTTCACTTGTTTATAGTTTGATAATATCTAAACACATTTTATATTATTTTTCTAGGAACAAAATGTGCTCAACAAACTGTTTGAGAAATATGTGCCCAGCTCTATTGACATGATTGTGGACGGTATTGTTGATGGCAAACAGGGTCAGAAACTGAAGACTATTGTCCCTCAGACAGATCTGAACATGGTAGGTTAATCTCATCCATCTCAAATATACTCCAGTATTGTTTTATTTATGCATGAGCATTTTTATAGTCCCATATTCAGACTACAGTACCTAGGTGAATTGTGCATGCACTGGCTATGTGTTTAGGTGACTCAGCTGTGCTTGACACTGGATGCTCTGCTTGAGAGTGAGAGCAGCAGTGCTGAAGTCCTGGAGTGCTACTTCCTGGAAGCTCTGTACTGCTCACTGGGGGCAACATTGCTGGAGAGTGGCTTGAACAAGTTTGATGAGTTCATCAAAAAGCTTTCCTGCTTAACAACAGTGCATGATGAGAAAGCCCTGGCTGGTCCTGGTGAGATCCCAGGTAAAGAGCAAGAACTTCGATGATTATGAAGTTAGCATACATTTAATATTGTATACTAGTGAACATGGTTGAGAGATATGACTCTTTGTGTTGTTGTTTGTATGTATGTATGTTATAAAGTAATAAAAACTTGATCAAAAAAAGGAGCTATGACTACCGTATATGCAATTGGCCATTATTGAAATCATCAATAATCAATAAACAGGATTTATTTATGGCTTTAGGTAAAATTGAGACATATCATTACCCAGTTTAACATTTTGACAGTTTGAATCAACAAATTAATAAGTTCAAGTTCCTTTAATTATGTTACACTATCTTCTTACTGATACCACAATATCTGCATCCATACAGGATACCTCCCGACTCTGTATGATTTCCATTACGATGGAATACAGCAGAAGTGGGTTCCCTGGAGTTCCCTGGTCACCAAATACATCCACAACCCTGAGATGAAGTTTGCTGATATTCTAGGTAAAGGTCAATTTTGTGAGCTGTGAGAAGGAACAAATCAAATGTCCTGCATGCATTCATATTTACTGTAACGTGTTGGCCCTCCAAAGCTCCTTCTGCCACTTTGATTCCTTCATCTTTGCTTTAGTGCCAACTATCGACACCACGAGAGCCAGCTGGCTCCTGGAACAGATGGTGAAGATAAAGAGGCCGGTGCTTTTGGTTGGAGAGTCTGGCACTTCCAAGACTGCCACCATTCATAACTTCTTGAAGAACCTCAATGCAGATACAAGGGTGAGTTTACCATCTAACCATGCATGTGCACATTTGTTGCGTCGCTTGAGTTTAAATTCTTTACTTTTCTTCTTTACTGTTTCTAGAGTACTCTGATCATCAACTTCTCATCCAGAACAACCTCAATGGACCTGCAGAGGAACTTGGAGGCCAATGTGGAGAAAAGGACCAAGGAGACCTATGGGCCTCCTATGGGGAAGAGACTGCTGGTCTTTATGGATGACATGAATATGCCAAAGGTCCTAGCTCTCAACAAAGTCTCCAATATCGGCCACTGTGACAGTGCTTGTATTTTTTACTTTATTGTAATATATTGTATGCTCATCCAGGTGGATAATTACGGCACACAACAGCCCATCGCACTTCTGAAGCTTTTATTGGACCGAGGAGGCATATATGACAGAGGGAAGGATCTTAACTACAAAATCCTCAAGGACCTTGGTTTTATTGCTTCCATGGGAAAAGCAGGAGGTGGGAGGAATGAGGTGGATCCCCGCTTCATCTCACTCTTCAGTGTCTATAGCATCCCCTTCCCTGCAGTAGAATCTCTCCACCGTATCTATGCCACCATTATCAAAGGCCACACGAGAGTGAGTATCTGTTAAATCAATACATATCAGAATCTCAAGATCCCTCAGATTCAAACGTCTTGATCAAATATTTTTAGGCATTTGAAGACATCATACAGAAGGTTTGTGATAAAGTCACCTCCTGCACACTGGAACTGTACAACATCATCATCAAAGATCTTCCACCCACTCCCTCCAAATTTCACTACATCTTCAACCTGAGGGACCTGTCAAGAGTCTACAATGGACTGACCCTCACCAAACCTGACAGGTCTGGTCAAGCACATTCACTCTATTCGATTAACAGAGATGGTGCAGTTAGAAGAGTATTTTTTAAGATGTATTCGCTCTACCTGATTTCTCTCAAACAGGTTTTTGACTGTCACCCAATTTGTGCGTGTCTGGAGAAATGAATGCCTGAGAATCTTCCATGACAGGCTCATTGATGAAACTGACAAAGCCTTGGTAATAATTATTAATAATAGTAGGAGTAGATATTTACAGTAGATTTTATTTTGTATTGACCGCACAGACAAATGTAACGTGTGTATTACAAATGTAAGTTCATCTACTATAACTGAATAGTTTAGTATTGTGTTTAAGCTTTCAAATGTACCTAATGTGGGTTTTTTTGCCATCAGGTCCAAGGCCACATAAAGAACCTGATTGAGGAGCATTTCAAGTCAGACATGGAGGCAGTCATGAGAGACCCAATTCTTTTTGGAGACTACAGGACAGCCCTCAGTGAGACTGAGCCTAGGGTCTATGAGGACGTACAGGACTACGATGCCTCAAAAGCCCTGTTTCAGGTATTGTCAAGTTATTAACTGTTAATGAATTCTGGTGGGTTGTCTCAGACTAATGTTCATTTTGGAAAGTACTAATATAATAATATGACAATTATGTCATGTATTCTAGCTTTAATTATACTGAAACACTGTGTTTTTGCAATCTGCAGGAAATTCTAGAGGAATACAATGAGAACAAGTCGAGGATGAACTTAGTGCTGTTTGATGATGCTCTGGAACATCTGACCCGCTTGCACCGCATCATCCGCATTGATCTTGGCCATGCACTGCTCGTCGGTGTGGGGGGCTCTGGCAAGCAGTCACTCACCAAGCTCGCCGCCTTCACTGCCGGATATGAGGTTGGTGGTGATGGGCAAATAATTCTCAATGATGAACGCATGTAAAATTCTCCTTTCTCAAAAAGATCAAAGTAGAAAATGCTACAATTACAATAAAGGCAGAGCAAATTTATTTTGTATAAACGTGTTCACTACTAGAAAAACATGTGGGGAAATACGTAGACAGGAGAGACATGTAGAATATTTTTGGATCTGATATCTTAGTTGTGATTTTACTTCAGTGAAGCATTGGTACAAGAGGATTTAGAATAAAGTTATAGGTGACACTGTCTTCAAATGTGGAAACAGGAGTATTAAGAAGCAGCATTTAAATATACCTTCATATGCATCTTTAAAAAGTGGTTCTTAACTCTGATTTCTATGTTGTGAAACATCAATGTAGAGAAATTTTTGCATAGAAATCTCTTGCATCTAGCATCGGAATTTGCTTCTCCCAGGTGTTCGAGATAACACTAAGCAGAGGATACAGTGAGTCCAACTTCCGTGATGACCTGAAAGCACTGTACTTGAAGCTTGGCATTGAAAATAAGAAGACGGTGTTCCTCTTTACTGATGCCCATGTTGCAGAAGAAGGCTTCTTGGAACTTATTAACAACATGCTCACCTCAGGTTGGATATATCGCTCTAACCTCCTGGCTCACTCTGCGTTTATTTTTATTAAAAGCTAAAGCCATAGTAGTGATTATGCTCTCTTTTTATAGGCATTGTTCCTGCATTGTTCCCTGATGATGAGAAGGAGTCTGTTCTCAACCAGCTTCGTGATGAGGCTCTTACGATGGGAGCAGGTCCTTCTAAAGAGAGTGTGTGGCAGTACTTTGTCAACAAGAGCGCCAACAATCTACACATTGTTTTAGGCATGTCTCCAGTGGGAGACACCCTGAGGACACGCTGCAGGAACTTCCCAGGTGAAATGTGGTGTCAGCTACTTGATTTTATTATAATTTATGATTTAATTTCACTAACTGTGTGTCATTTTTTTCCCCTCAGGACTGATGAACAACACTGTGATAGACTGGTTCCTGCCCTGGCCTCCACAGGCATTATTTGCAGTGGCTCAGTCTTTCCTCGGTGTGTAATTTCAGAAATTTAAATTATGGAAAATTTTATTTTCAGATGACCATTTAAGGACTTTATTTACTTTCTTTTTTTTTTTTTACTTTAATGAGACCTACAGCTGGAATATCATCCTTAAATCTTGATATTTTTTAGCAATTCACAAAGTTTAATTTTAATTTAATTTTTTTTTCTTTACAGGTGAAAGTCCTATGATTCCTGAGGCACACTCTGCAGCAGTGATAGATCATGTATGCATGGTCCATAGCTCTGTGGGTGATTACAGCAAGCTTTTCCAACAGAAACTCAGACGTTCCAACTATGTTACACCAAAGAACTACTTGGACTTCATTAGCACCTATTCTAACCTCCTGGAAGAAAAGGACCAATATATTCTGGGTGAGAAGATGGAACTTATAATAAATTATTTGGCTCTGTGTGATATGTTTGTGATTATTTGTTTTGTGAACTGGTTCCTGTTCCAGCTCAGTGCAAGCGTCTAGAGGGAGGTTTAGATAAACTGAAGGAGGCCAGTGAGCAGCTGGCTGAGCTGAATGTCAAGCTAGCAGAGCAGAAGGTGGTCCTCGCTGAAAAGTCCACTGCTTGTGAGGCCCTGCTGAATGAGATTGCCACAAACACGACTGTAGGTCAGTGAGTAACTGCATCTCTTAACTCAGGGTTATTATAAACATGTACTGTAGGCTTCCGAAACTAAACACAGCTGTTACAAACCACTTATCAATGACTTTTTCTTTTTCTAGCTGAGGAGAAAAAGACTTTGGCAGAAGACAAAGCTAAGGAGATTGAAGTGCAGAACAAAGTGATAGCTGTTGAGAAAAAAGAAGCTGAAAGTTCCCTGGCTGAGGCTCTGCCAGCATTGGAGTCAGCCCGTATTGCCCTACAATCCTTGGAAAAATCTGACGTCACAGAAATCAGGTAGCCTCTCCTCCTCACTCAGAGCATCCTTTTTATAGTGTTGTTGAAAGCTAGCATGGTGATGGCCAAATTGCTGACACGTACGTTTGAGCCCTAAACCTCTGTAAAGAAAATTATACTGTATGTGGGGTTGATTATTACCTAGAGATTTTATTTATTCATTTTAATTATGTCATAGACAAGATGACATAAGGGACAATACATCACACCGTGTGGATTACAAATACAGACAGTGGACATAAAGTACAGATAACAGAATAAACACAAATTTGAATCGAGCACCAATCACTCACAGAACCAGAACTTAACATAACTGACTTTAAAAAAGCAAACTTCATCTTTAATCAATATTCTTCCTCTACCTGCCTTTTTCTGCTGGTCTAATGTGCAGATCCTTTGCCAAGCCACCCAAACAGGTGCAGGTGGTTTGTGAGTGCATCCTGGTGTTGCGTGGCTACAAGGAGATCAGTTGGCAGTCAGCCAAGGGGATGATGTCAGAGGCTAACTTCCTGCGCTCGCTGATGGAGATGGACTGTGATTCCATAAATAACAACCAGGTCAGAACTGTCAAAGGTAAGTGGGCTTCATGATCTATGCATAATATGAATAGTAACACCCATGTATTGTTTATGATAGTGGCATTTGCATATGCCAAGTATGCTTCCTTAGTTTTCCTTGAAATTTCCCCTGGCTAGGCTTCCTAAAGAGTCTCCAGACGACCTTTGAGGAGATGCAAGCCATCAGCAGGGCTGGCTCAGGAATGCTCAAGTTTGTTGAGGCTATCATGGGTTATTGTGAGGTTGCGAGGGAGATCAAACCCAAGAGGGAGAAGGTAATGTAAGTTTTGTACATACTAACTTCATGCTCTATAAGGAGGAACACAGATTAAACAGCCATTTATCCAATATTTCTTTAGGTAGCACGCCTAGAGAAGAACTTCTTTCAAAGCAAGCGGGAGCTGGAGCGCATTCAGAGTGAGCTTAATGATATCCAGAGAGAGTTGCAGGCTCTTGGAGAGAAGTATCAATCTGCTCTCACGGAGAAACAGCTGCTACAGGAGGAGGCTGAGCTCATGGAGAGGAGGCTGATAGCTGCTGATAAACTAATCTCTGGCTTGAGCTCTGAGAATGAACGGTGAGACTGTAAAAGATGCAACATATGGAGTCACAACATTTAATCTAACCATTCCTGCTGAGAGTTGCATATTTGATTCATATTAATCGTCATCCATTTGTGTTTCCACCTATCTCTCTTTACTTTTCCCTTTTCAACTATCCCCACTCAGGTGGACACAAGATTTGGAGGAGTTGAAGCAGCGGCGTGTGCGTCTCCTGGGTGACTGTCTGATCTCTGCTGCTTTCCTGAGCTATGTAGGGGCCTTCAGCTGGGACTTCAGGAATGAAATGGTATACCAAGTATGGGTTAAGGATGTGCAGGAGAGAGGCATCCCCTTGAGCCAGCCTTTCAGAGTGGAAAGTCTTCTGACTGATGAGGTAGAAATCAGCAGGTGAGAAGGAGTGTGTTTCTCATGATAGAGTTTAAAACTTGAGAATATACGAAATGAGTTTGTCAAATAAAATGACAGGAATTAGGTGTTGTGGTTGCAATGCAAGTGCTTGTCACACACATGTGGCTTTATTTTGGCTGTCCACTGACAGTGGGTTAGTGGGGCTAATTATGTGTCAAATAAACCCTTTGGGACAGATGGGGCTCTGAGGGCTTGCCTCCAGATGAGCTGTCAGTGCAGAATGGAATCCTCACAAGCAGAGGGAGCCGTTTTCCCATGTGTATTGACCCACAACAACAAGCTCTCAAATGGATTAAGAAGAAGGAAGAAAACAATAACCTCAAGGTACAAACATTTCATTCTCGTATGATTCATTTCTGCTTACAAGCCCCAGAATGACTGCTAACTAAACTTTCCACTGCTGGCAGCCCCCGAATCAGCACTTTGGAAAGAGTCACAACGCACTGTCCTGACTGTGTCATCATCCTTTTTTCTCCCAGATCTCATCTTTCAATGATCCAGACTTCCTGAAACAGCTAGAGATGGCCATCAAATATGGCTTCCCTTTCCTTTTTCAAGATGTGGATGAGTACATCGACCCTGTGATTGACAATGTCTTGGAGAAGAACGTAAAAGGAGCAGAGGGCAGGCAGGTCCTCATGCTTGGTGACAAGGAGGTGGACTATGATCCCAACTTTAAACTGTACCTCAACACCAAATTATCCAACCCCAAATACTCCCCATCAGTGTTTGGAAAAGCAATGGTTATTAATTATACTGGTAAGATTCGTTGACATGGCAACCATAGCCTGTAACATTTGAACAGCATATTCTAAATTCTTTATCTGTCTTTAATTTAATTTCTATGTATAGTGACCCTTAAGGGTCTGGAGGACCAGCTGCTGAGTGTTATCATGGGCTTTGAAAAGAAGGAGCTGGAGGAGCAGCGCGAGCATTTGATCCAAGAGACAAGCAACAATAAGAAGCTGCTGAAGAACCTCGGGGACTCCCTGCTCAGAGAGCTGGCCACATCTTCAGGCAACATGTTGGATAACACAGAGCTTGTTCACACATTAGACGAAACAAAAACTAAAGCCAGTGAGGTTGGTTTGACTACAGCAAGTGTCAGTGAGCTCATGAAAGAATAGTACTTATAGTACTCAAATAATGAATCCTATTTTTTTCTTGTTTGCTATTGTGATCATTAGGTATTTGTGAAACTAAAGTTGGCTGAGAAGACATCCATGGACATTGATAAACTTAGAGACGGCTACCGACCTGCTGCCAAGCGTGGTGCTATCCTGTTCTTCGTACTGACAGAAATGGCTCTGGTGAACAGCATGTACCAGTACTCTCTAGCCTCCTACCTGGAAGTGTTTGACTTTTCTCTACGCAAATCTCTGCCTGACTCCGTCCTGCCCCAAAGACTGAAGAACATCATGAACACCCTGACATACAGTGTTTATAACTATGGCTGCACAGGTAGATAATAAAGACTGAATAATGTAATGGAAGATAAAGCACAGTACTTGTGATTACTTACTGTGGATATTATAACCTGAACTGACTGCATATCCTTAGGTCTGTTTGAGAGACACAAGCTGCTATTTTCCTTTAACATGACCATCAAGATTGAGCAGGCAGAAGGGAGGGCGCCTCAGGAGGAGTTGGAGTTCTTTATTAAGGGTGAGATGATCCAGTTGAACTACTCTTAAAAATGTTTCAGTAGATGACGGTGATCCGACACACAGTGTTAAAAGTCAAGTGTCTTGTTTTTTCCACCTAATGTGTAAAGGTAATCTATCCCTGGAAAAGAGCACACGGAAAAAGCCTTGTGATTGGCTTGCAGACCAGGGCTGGGAGGACATAGTGAGACTAGCAGAGCTCTTTCCTGAGCAGTTTGGCTCTCTGCCTGATGATGTAGAGAAAACTTCCACTGACTGGAAGTCTGTAAGTGACCACAGTGACAGAAATCACCATAGGTTAGTCAAGTGAGAGTTTAACCTTGTTCTTTTTATCCCCAGTGGTATGACTTAGATGCACCAGAACAGGCTGTATTTCCCATGAAATATGAGGAGAACCTGTCGGCCTTTCAGAAGCTGCTGTTGCTTCGCTGCTTCCGTGTTGATAGAGTCTACAGAGCTGTGACCGACTACGTCAATGTCACCATGGGCGAGAAGTGAGATTAGTGCAGTTCAATATATATATGCAATATATGTGTTATAATTTCACTTTCACTATGTATACCTGCATGTATATACAATAGTGCATCTTAGTGTATATATGTACACTGTATATACTGTGGTACAGTTTAAGTTGACTAAACTATTCTTTGGCAATATTTACAGAAGATATCATTTACTAAAGCCCTGTGTTTCTACACGTTTTCTTGTCTTTTTGCTCAGATATGTGCAGCCCCCTGTGATCAACTTTGATTCAATTTATGAACAGAGCACACCTTTTTCCCCGATTGTCTTCATCCTGTGTCCCGGTTCTGACCCAGCCGCTGATCTCATGAAACTAGCAGAGCGGTCAGGCTTTGGAGGCAACAAGTTCAAGTTCCTTGCTATGGGTCAAGGTCAAGAGACGGTACTAAAGACTTGTTTTCCGTGTCACAGCTGCTTAGCCTTAAGTATGGTCAGGTGAAATGAGTAAAGGGATCAGAAAATAGTCACACTAAGTAACAAAATAAAGTAAAGACTTTGAGTGCAACTGTCTTCTGTGTCTGTGAGAAAGGTGGCACTGCAATTGCTGGAGAGGGCAGTGACCCGTGGTCAGTGGTTGATGCTTCAGAACTGCCATCTGCTGGTAAAGTGGCTGAAGGATCTCGAGAAGTCCTTAGAGAGGATCACCAAGCCCAACCCCAACTTCCGCTTGTGGGTCACCACCAACCCCATCCAGGATTTCCCCATTGGCATACTGCAAAAGTCTCTAAAGGTGAAACACATTTTTTTTTTTTTGTAAATAGAAGGGCTTCTGAGATCCAGTAGTGGACAGGATTTTTAAATTTTCGTTGTGTTAACATGTAGTTTAATATTGTGTGCAGGTGGTGACAGAGCCTCCCAACGGTCTCAAGCTTAACATAAGAGCCACATACTCTAAAATCTCCCACGAGACCTTGACTGCATGCCCTCACCCTGCCTTCCGCAGCCTGGTGTATGTGCTGGCCTTCTTCCATGCTGTCGTTCAAGAGAGACGCAAGTATGGCAAGATTGGCTGGAACGTCCCCTACGACTTCAACGAGTCAGATTTCTTCGTAAGTGGCATGGGAGTCATTTTGGCCACGTTTGACATAAGTGATTTTACTTTATTTTTAGTCTCCATTTACTGCAAGTGGTATAATATCAACTACATAACAGATGGCTCATATCAAGCAGTCCGATTGGTTGTTAGCCGTGATATAATACTCGTATATCACAGCGATGACGTCTAATTCCTTTACACAATCCTATATCACTCCGCTTTCATCTTTTTATACAAGGTGCTTGGAACTTCCTGCTGTTACTAAGCAACCAAAACCGCTTGCGCAGTGGTCTCTTTAATCTAGTATTTTAAAACGTAAAACTGGCTAACAAAATGCTATAAAATGGAACATTTGTGGTCAACTTCAACCTCCATGGTGGCTTACTTTTCAGTTTGCAGCTCCAACTTGCCATCCTACCTTATACGATTGCATGTGATTACACTTGATTGATTGTTTGATTGATTGATTGATTGATAACACTGGTTATTAGGTTGGGTTGACTGCTTGGGATGTGGCTAAACCGCTAGGCTACGCTAGGTTCAGCTAACAGGGCAGCAACAGGCTAAGTTAAGTCAAGATAGTACATTCTGTAACAACCGTCAGCCAGGAGGGCCTATTTCTTTGTAAGAACAATGCTTTATGCTTTGCGTAGGGCCGCCCCTTAGCTGCGATATAATCCCAAATTACCATGACTTGTCGTGAGCTATTGCTTAATGATGTTTCACTTTTCTATTGTTTAAACAATTGTGCTCAACAGGTGTGTATGGAGATCCTGAACACCTACTTGACCAAAGCTCACAACCAAGGAGACAGCAATATTCCCTGGGGAACTCTTAAATACCTTACTGGGGAGGTTAGCCTAAATTCCTTGTGTTTTAACAAGACTATATCTATTACCTTGCTGGCTCATGCTGTACATTTAGCATGTCTGTATAATGTTCTATAGGTGATGTATGGTGGGCGAGCCATAGACAGCTTTGACCGAAGGATCCTGGGTGTCTACATGGATGAGTACCTTGGTGACTTCCTCTTCTACACCTTTCGTCGCTTCCACTTCTTTAGTAACAAGGACGTAGATTACAAGATTCCTCCAAATGGACCCAAAAAAATATATGTTGGTCAGTTTTAATTTATATTGCTTTACATGCTCTAGCTTTAAATTGTCTGTCATCTCTCACAGCTTTACCCTGCTATCTGTTACAGATGAGATTGAGACCCTGCCACTGGCAAACACACCAGAGGTACTGGGTCTTCATTCCAACGCAGAGATAGGATACTACACTCAGGCAGCTAAAGACATGTGGACTCACCTAATAGACCTGCAACCTCAGACAGGTATGATGTGGCAACTTTCATCTCCCTTGCTCCTTAATTGATTTCAAAGAAAGAAACTGTGACATTGCTTGCCTCCATGTTGAGTTCTGATTGCTACAGAGCCTTCCTGCAATTAATATTTACCATTTTTCAGAAGGAGAAGCTGTTCCATACTGTTGAAAGGTGTTTTGCATTACTCTCTTTGCCACTGTGTTGCCAAGTACTGCCTCTCTTTTAGTCTTTAAACACTCTTCTATGCTTCAGGTGAATCTGGTGGAAGCATAAGTCGTGATGAGTACATCAGCCAGGTGGCCCAGGACATTCAGAACAAGCTCCCCAAATTATTCGACATGGATGTGATCCGTAAAAAGTTTGGCACCAACATTTCCCCAACCTCAGTGGTGCTGCTTCAAGAGCTGGAGCGCTTCAACAAGCTGGTGGTCCGCATGCAGCGCTCTCTGGCTGAGCTTCAGAGGGTGAGAAGGAGTGGCAGAGGACTATAAGATATTGAGGAAACAAACAGACAGGTGTTGTGTCTTTGTGCTTTACACAGGGTTAGATTTGTTCTCATTGTATCCCCTAGGCCTTGGCTGGTGAGGTGGGTATGAGCAGTGAATTGGACGAGGTCGCTTCGGCCCTTTTTAATGGTCACATCCCTGCCATTTGGAAGAAGTTGGCACCTGACACTCTTAAGTCCCTCGGCAACTGGATGATCCATTTCAAGAGGCGTTATGAACAGTTCAGCTACTGGGTGAGGACTGACACCCAGATCATTTCTCACATGTATTCTTGTGTATTCTGGCATTACAAAAAATAGTAAAGAAACAAGAATTCATCTTTATGTCTGATGTATCTTGTCCACCAGGTGGATGAGGGAGAGCCAAAGGTTATGTGGCTATCAGGACTCCATATCCCAGAGTCCTACTTGACAGCCCTGGTCCAAGCTGCATGCAGAAAAAATGGTTGGCCTCTGGATCTTTCCACACTGTACACAGAGGTGACCCAGTACCACAGTGAGGATGAAGTCAGTGACAGACCTGGACAGGGTAATGAAATGAACACTCATCATTTGCAGCATGATCAGTGATGCCTTATAAAGACTGAGCATGTTTTCCCCTGCAGGCTGCTTTGTGTCTGGCCTGTATCTGGAGGGAGCAGACTGGGACACGGAGAAAAGCTGCCTGGTGAAGAGTAAACCAAAAGTTCTGGTTGTTGAACTGCCCATTCTCAGAGTCATCCCCATAGAGGCCCGCCGCCTCAGATTACAGGTGTGGACCACAGCTACTACAGGCCTCCATACCCCACTTTACTTCACTATATTTATGTTTTTTCCTTACTGTTGTGTGTATTTGTATGCATTTCTTTACTACAGAATACAATACGGACACCAGTTTACACCACGTCTCTGCGAAGGAATGCAATGGGTGTGGGGTTGGTGTTTGAGGCAGACCTGTCCACCACCATGCACATCTCCCACTGGGTGCTGCAGGGAGTCTGTTTATGCCTCAACGCTGACTAAAGACAGCCCCCAGTCTCACTGAGCTTGATAGTTTTCAAACAGTCTGTTCCGACATGTTAATTGATAACAATGATGCCGGATGTCTGCTTGTTCTGAGAGAAAGAAAAAACTTTTGATACCTGTGGTTTATAACAAATTACAAGGAACCAAATAAGTTATGACAAATTGTACTTTTTTTTCATTTAAATAAATTGATAGATTGCTTTACTAGTTATCTACTTCATAACTGGCATCATTTTCTCACTAGATGGCAGCACATAACAGTACAGAGCTCTTCACCCTGGGCAGTCACTCTGGGATTTCTCTTTGGTGTTACAGTGGGCTTAAGTGCTAACAGGCTATAGTGGGTCAGGATCCTTCAGGTCAAAAATCTACAGCTGTTTATCAACGAATGAATATTTGTGATTTAGTTCAGTTGGGATTCTGTCAATTCCTAAAAAGAACAGTAGATGATGGCTATTTCTGCTGAGGTTGTAAGGGGAACATAATCTGCTGAATACAGTGGAAAATGTACCACTGACCAAAGGCTGCTAACGTTTTCCATTTTGCCCCAGTAGCTTTTAAGCTGTTCTGTACAGTAAAGGTAGCAGTGTGTGCTTTACTGTAACATTGAACTAACAGATCTAGTGCAGCACTGAGTAATCGAGGCTGCTGAGGTCAGCATGCCAAAGCAGGTGAAGTTTACTCTAAAAAATCAGACAGCACCGGTGGACCTGGCAGCTGGTGTGGCAGTGAGGTCACAGAAACACAGAAATGCTAAGAAAAAAACAAAAAAAACCCAGTTTTGAGCCACAACGTGTGCAATATACGTCATGTAGCCTGAGTTGTGTGAGTGCAGCTGTAATCAGGAATGTGCTGGTTAGACTAAACTCTGAACTATAGATTGAAACAATCATAACGCAAACTACCAGCATCATGAAATATAATACATTTAGATTTCAGCCTCATATGAGATCACTTTTATGCTCCTCCTTGCTGTATTGTGTAGCCTTTATACCCCCCCCCCCCCCCCCCCCATGGTAGAGAGTAAAGGTTACACAGGCCCTTCTCAGCTTTAACTGGTGGGACTGTCATAAAGAGTCATAGTTTATGACCAGACACACACAGGAGGGGAGGAATTGTGTTTCCCTGTTGAGATGAGGGAAAGAATGGTCTGCTGTTTAATGAACTTATATTCTTCACAGATAATAGGTAAAGCTGCTCTTTCTGTTTGTACAGTAAAGGGGAAGGAAATTATGGCAGCAGGGGAGTAACTGCTCAAGAAATAAGAAAAAAAAAATCCTCCCCATGGAACCGACCCCCGTCTCCCTCCTCAGAGGTCAAAATTATTTTCAGCTGCTCGTGACTGGAGGGATTTACATAAACCCTGCTCCAGTTCCTGTTGGTACTATTTGCCTGCACCTAGTGGCCTTGTAAAATGCCATGGGTGCCCTGAAACAAAAAAACTTTGACACATCATTTTCCAGCCCTCCCCCAACCCCCCAACCCCAAACGGTTTCCTCTTGTTGTGATTGAGAGCAGGTGGGCTAACTCAGTCCCATTCAAGTGCATGCACTGTGTGCAGCTTTCTCCCTGTAGTTTGGTATAGGATGTGATTAGTGCCCGTCTTAAAGCCTGTCTGTGAGTGTTAACGCCATCTTTCATTAGCTAAGGACTTCACCAAAACTACAGTATACTAGCCTTGTTGCATATAAGTGCTCTTCGCAGGATCCTTTGCAGCTGGTGAAACTTGCAGCTTAGCCCATAAGAGGTGTAGTTCCCCCTCCCCCCCCCCAACCACAGATACACATCTTGGGCCTCAGTTTTTGGTTTCAGTTGCCAGGTGTTTAGTTTGGAGCAGGACCGCAGTCCTGTGGTTACTGGCTGCTTGCACTGTAAACCTACATGTCCCACATGTATGGGCCGATGGAGGTTACAGTAACCTCAACTATTCTCACTGTCTGACTGCTAAAGGCAACCATTGGACAGAAACATGATGGATAGATAGATAGATAGATAGATAGATAGATAGATAGATAGATAGATAGATAGATAGATAGATAGATAGATAGATAGATAGATAGATAGATAGATAGATAGATGGATGGATGCTGAAGAAAGGGAGATGGATAGATGTTGAAGAAAGAAAGATAGACAGATGTTGAAGATAGATAGATAGATAGATAGATAGATAGATAGATAGATGGATGCTGAAGAAAGAAAGATGGATAGATGTTGAAGATAGATAGATAGACAGATGTTGAAGATAGATAGATAGATAGATAGATGTTGAAGAAAGAAAGATAGACAGATAGACAGACAGATAGATAGATAGATAGATAGATAGATAGATAGATAGATAGATAGATAGATAGATAGATAGATAGATAGATAGACTGATAGATAGATAGATAGATAGATAGATAGATAGATAGATAGATAGATAGATAGATAGATAGACTGATAGATAGATGGATAGATAGATAGATAGATAGATAGATAGATGTTGAAGAAAGATAGTAACACTAGCCTACTGGGACTAACCTTATTTTATGGGCTTCCAAATATAACTTCAAATCTAAAAACCGGGCCAGAACATTGTCATCATTTGTTTTATGCAGCTGCGTTCAGCGCAAAATAAATAAATAATATTACTCATCACCGGCACGACTCCGCTGATTTCAGAGCAGAAGCAGCAGTCCATTTTTCATTTAGAAACGACGTACAGTGCGTAATGGGCCGTCGCATTGTCTTCTGCGTGAGGTTGAAACGGGGAAGGGTGAAAAAGACCCAGCAGGCAGGCTGTGCTTTTAAAAGACCCGAGGAGAGTATAAAAGTGGGTTCATGCCCTGCCGCTGCAGTGAGGCTCGACTCGATAAGCGCACAGGCTGACGGAGGCAGAGCAGAGAGAGAGAGAGAGACTGAGAGAGGAGGACAACACATTTAACACACCCACACACGCCGGATTCAAGGTTTATTTCCAAATGTCGGCTCGCTGTCACACGTAGTTTAGTTCACTTAGGTATTTAAGGCAGGCTATTTTACACAGAAACGAGTGTCAGACATCGTTTTCTGCACAAGTTCGTGTTTGCTACTTTAGTGATTAGGATGCGCGTCTTTTCCAGCCGCCCCGGTGCTGTTTGACACATTTCCCCCCCCTCACCCGAGCTGGATTCAACAACCGGTGTGTTTTCTCACCGGGGGGAAGTCGTCGGGCTCATTTCAAACTTCTGTCTGGCCGTATAGGCTACTTTTGATGCCACGGGAATGGGACCGCGCCAACGGGAGAGCGTGTCCGCGCTTTGTAGTAAAAGTTTGCTTTGGACTGTGCTGTTCCTCTGGCTGACCGCGTTGGTTGACGGGACCTGGAAGACGGGACTTTATAAAACCTACTCAGCCGGGACAGCAGCCTCTCACACCTCAGTCTACCAGAAAAGGTAAGAAAAACATCCACTTCAATGTCACTTTTTAGGCTGTCATTGCAACACATACAGTAAATATACTGTTAAACCTCAAACATTTATTGCTTCACTCACACAATAACCCTTTGTTGTCTACAGTCTATTTTTTAAACTTTACACTCACTTTTGTGTAACCTCTCCTCAATGCCTGACTCTGCAGAGCTACTCCCATCTCCATCCATCTACCAGGTCCTATTGTCTTCCTGACAGTTGGTTTCCTTTTTCCTGTGCTGGCAGCACACATTTGCTCTGCTGACTCTCCTCCTCATTGTTGTCCCAGATCACCCCCCCCCCCACACACACACACACACACACACACACACACACACACACACCCCTCTCTCTCTCTCTCTCTCTCTCTCTCTCTCTGTGGGTCCTGAGAGCACCCCACTGTCTGAGGTGTGTTGTGTGCTCTTTATCCCTGCAGCAGTAGTTACTCCATCATCTGCTCCTCCTCAGCTGTCTCTCCAAAGCACCACCTTTTAGTCCTCAAATGTTAAACCTGCTCCATGTGGATCCCAGTGGTGAAGACAGGATGCATCTTGAATAAGTGTTTCAAGGGAGTGACGACATTAGTCTGCCTGCGATAAAGTGCACAAGACTGATAGCTTAAGAAAGGGCCACTGAATGAAAAGGGCGATGAGGTGGTCCCAAAAAATGTATTGATCCTGAGTAAGGCTACCAGACTAAACACACAGGCAAGAGCGCTGACAGGCTCTGCTCCCCTCCTGCATGGGCAGATGTTTAACTCGGAGACCAGCCTGTGCTTAATGATCAGAGGATGTTTCCCATTTCACAAATATTTATGCTGTCAGGTCGAGAGCGTGTGCAGATTATGGTGTGTGGGCCTGAACGTGGCCGGAGGCTGAAACCTCTTCTCTGTGATGAGGAGGCCTGTTTTTCTTCTGGGTGTGTCCAGGTGGCTTTCAGCGCTCCCAGGCTCACTCCATCGGCTCACCTCTCCGCCCAGCGCCCCCCAAACTGAGGTTTGTGGACATGTTTACTAAACACAAGCAGCTGGGGACTCCAACTTGTTTTCAGGGAAGGGGAGATGAGTTTACAGTGGGTTCGCTGCTGTTTGTATGTGGCAAGTGGAGGAATGTCAGGATAGACGCGGAGAGAAAGCTGTTGTTTGGTGTTGGTCAAAGGCAGAGAGGTCAGCGGGTTTGAGGTGACAGAGGAGCTCAAGTCCACCTGCTGTCTGGCCTGATCTTTGAAAATAGCAGTTTATGGTGTGTCAACAAACCCCAAACAGTGGCAGTAGGATTTCGGAGAGCAGAAGGCTCTCTCATGGGCATTAGTGACTTGACATTGAATGACAGAAACTTAACTTGTCATTGGAGGGCCGGACACTTCAAAGGAAAATTAATTTTAGCAGACTGGAATTCTCTAAGAATGTCCTCCCGTACCGGCCCTGTCTTCACACAGTGATTACCCAAATCACAGGGGATTAACGACTCTTGAGTTATTTTGCGTTGGCCCTGTAGAGGAGCTGATAAAGTGTTCCTTCACCCTTGTCCCTCTTAACGACTATATGAGCTCAGCACATCGAGGGGTTACGGAGGTAGTTGCTTCTTTCTTTCTTGCCTGGCTCACTTCTTTATCCTCCCTCAGAGGACTTGTCATGGTCTGACAGGCAGTCTGAACCCCATGGCTGCCCTCATTCTTCACCCATCTTAACCATAACCACGTTTTCTTTAAGCATGGGAATGAAGATGACAGAGATTTCAGTAGGCTGAGAGCCCGGTGCAGCTTAAAGCAGAATGGCTTTAGATTTTAAATATCTTCAAATAATGTATGTGCTCAAGGAACATTTTCCATGGGGGTATTAGGAAGCAGACATCACCGATGGCTGATACATTAATCAGGATGATCCTCCAGGGAATGAGCCCATATACCAGTGTGGAGCGTCAGCAAGGAGTTGATTCATTGGTTAATTGTCACTTTCTAAGCAAAAAATGAACTCTGATCTGATGGTTTCATCCTCTCCAGAAATTGCTCATTTTTATAACATTATAAACCGAATGTCTTCGTGTTTTGGGCTAGTGGCTGGACAGAATAAGCTTTCTTAGGACATCTTGGAGGTTTGGGAAACTGTGGAGGGAATTTCTCCCTCTTTTCTGATGTTTTAGACCAAAAGATTAAGAAATATAAATGTATTGATAATGAAAGCAGCTGTCAGTTAAAAGCCCCTCACTTTTTGAAAAATAACCAGACTCTAGATTCTCAAACATGAATATATGCTTGTTTCCTTAGTCTTCTATGATTGTAAGCTGAATCTTTTTGAGTTTTTGACTGTTGGTTGGACAAAACAAGACACTGAAGACAGAGCCTTGGGCTTTGGGAAACTGTGATGGCCATTTTTTTATAAACGATTAATTGATCAATTGATAATGGAAATAAGCCCTAAATCAATACCTCAATCACATAATCAGGCTGTACACAGCCATAGGTGTGATATGAGTGAATTATTCCGTCGGGAGAAATTCCCTTTTGTAGTCCCAGCCTGAAACACTTAAAGATGCATGCACCCGTTACACACATCGAGCTTGCAGGTGTCCAGGTCTGAAAGCTCAAAACAGACAAAGACAAATGAGAGTTTTCCTTGTTCCTCAGAGTCTGCTGTGAAGAGTCACTTAGCCCTGACCTTCAAGGCTTCACTGTGGTGCTTTGATGATCGTTACTGTCCTCTGCACCTGGAAAACACATGCAGCTTTGAACCTGCAATATGGTAGCTCACCAGCCCTAATGTTCTCTATTAGAGAAGCTCGGATTCCTTCCTGATACCGATTCAAAAACCTTAACTTGTAGATCTGCCAAAACCAAATACGCCAATCCAATACCATTGAATTATTAAAAAACAAACAAAAAACAATAAAATATATATAAATTACATAGTATTGGATTGATGCACTTGCATACTCTGTTAATGTATCATTCAATAATTCTTCAAATTCTTCAAACTATTACGGTTTTACACTATTCTCTTATAGTCTTCTCTTGATCTTTCTGGTTTCCTAAAAAACTGCAGACTGTGACTCCAGGAATTTCATATCCCTCTCCCTTCATTAATTTCGCTGTGACCCATACTCTATATTTCTCTCTTTGTCATTTGTGGTTGAACCACATTAATCTTATGCCTCCCCTTTATCCCGTGGGACAAACTGTGCTTCATAATTGTCTTTCCTTCCATTTCCCTATTCCCGTCGGAAGCACCCTTGTGTGACCTTATGATAAAATAACCTTTGCCTCTTCTCTCCTCTTCTCTCGTCTTCTCTCATCTGTCTGGCCGTTTGCCACATCTGTCTTTTGTCTTTTGTTTTCCTCAAGTATTTTTCCCACACAAAGAAATTTAGAAAAATCTTTTAGATTTAGATTTCTATCCATGCTGCATTTCAAACATATCTTTGAGAGTTCCTCCTCCCACAGTACATGAATGGATGGCTGGACGGAAAGGGAGTTACTGGGACATTTTTTAACCGCTCACACCAGCGTTTTCGCTCTCAACACTCTTGTCAGTTCACACGGCTGTACTCCCAGCTTCTTCCTCCCCACGCAGTCTGCTGCAGAAGTTGCACTAACTCAGCTGCTCATGAAAGATGCAGACTGCACAGAGCCACACAAGGGCAACTATAATACAGCATACCTGTATGAGCTTTTTTTTGACAGGTTTGTGAGCTCTCTGTCAGCATTTGCATTCATTCGGAGTTCAGCGTGTTTTTGTTTCCCCTCAGTGATCTACTGTCTTGGTGTCTGTTTCGTTGAGGAACAGATGGGCCGAAGATGTGATTTTTCCGTCCCTTAAAGATTGTGGATTTCTTTCACAACTGTTGGCCGTGAATGTGTGCGACTGCGAGAGAGATGGTTGATGATTTATTTAGCTTGGACCCGGTGTTCAGAGTGTGCCATGTGTGCTTAGAGACCTGATACTCACTGCGGGCTGTTTTTGATGGTGAAACAGCATGGCACTGGTGAGTTTCACACTTCATAACACAAGGACACCTCTCTTAAGAGGAAGGTGTTGACTCTGAATCATTTTGAAACATTTTTAAGAGTGAAAGACACCAAGCACCTGCCTCCCAAAATTCAATGGACCATTGTATAGTAGTTATCTGCACCACAATGAGGAAGGTTATTTGCTGCAGGCCTTGTAAGTAAGACATTTTTAATCTTTAGATTTTTACATCCTAGAGAAGATAATGATGTTACCTGTACCCAGTTAATTAAATTATCTTTAGGCATCTCCGCCCTCTATGCACTAGGGAAAGTATTCTTGGTGCCTTGTAGTTAATATGTATTGTGAAAATCGGTTATGCAGGTATCGGTTGTCAAACCATTTGGGAAATTGTAAACTCTGTTATGCCAACTTTTTGTTATTTAAGTCACTGAAGCAGCAGCACCGGTCGGCATTTCCTCTTTGGTAATTGCATAAGTGCAATGCAAAGAGAGAGAGAGAGAGGGAAACCATAAAACCCACCCCCACTTCCCTCCTCGTACCCCCTGGTGACGATCTGAGCTGTTCCCAGGTGAAACCTCCTCTCAGCCTGGGAAACTCAGATGTTTATCTGTTGGGTCTGGAGGATAAGTGGTGGGGAGGAGTTGGGGTTAGTACCCCCCTCCCGTTACTCCCAGCTCTACCTGACCACAGCTCCTTCAAAGTCTGACATTTTTCCACTGATGATTAGAGCACTTTTTTCTAGACTAGAGGAAAGCAATCACAGGGTAATCATATAGATCCATGTTCATTTTTTGTAACCTTAGAGCTGATGGATATACTAAGATACATGAAGGGTGTGTCTGTATTTAAATAACATGTGTGGTAGATTAATTCCCTACTCGCTTTACTTACAATTCAAGCTGTCTAACTTGATCTAACTTTTGCACACCTTTTACATTTTAATAGTCACTTGGACACAGTTTTCATTTTGTAACTTCATCCTTTAAAAAAAAAGTACCATTATTCTATTAGGCTACGTGATTATTGCATGAATGGGGAAAAAATGAATAATCCAGACAAAGCCGTAGCAGAGACATAGTCAGATCAAAAAGAAATACCTGCAGTGATGCACAGACATTTCTCTGCTGGCTGGCTCAGGCCTGTGTGCGGCCACCACAACATGTGGGGATTGTTAATGGGAGCTGGTTCAGAGCTGCTTCGCATCCTCCGCCTTTGGCAGTTTCCTTTAGTGTAAACCCTCTCCCTCACACACAAACATATGGTCTCACATATTGACAAACAGACTTTGGTGGGAACACCCTCCTGCTCTTGCAAACACATTGGCAGCAGAACACACAAAGTGTAGTTTTGTGCTACGTGCCGCACCGTCTCCTTTGTGGTTTCTACATGGAGCCCCCTTTCTATACATCTATTGATTAAGTAAACACAGGCTATAGTAACTGATGTCCTTGTTTCTCCACCAGCTGTAGCCATGTGAAGGTAATCTTGGTATTTGTACACTTAGTTTTTAATAAAATAATAGTAACATGTGGCATCTCAAACAGCCTGAGTGCGTTTTCCATACATTAAAGGAGAGTAATCACCCTTCAGTGTTTTGTTGATATGATTAGTAGGGGATGTGATGAAGCGGGCCTCTTAAACTAAACTTTTTTACATAAACATTTCATAAACAACCCTTGGGGAGGGTTAAACCAAACCAATCAGCTCTCAAATGAATCACTGTTAATTATAATCACATAATTTAGTGCTTTTAGCCTAATGGCGGCATCAAGTACTTTTACTATGGGAAACTTGGATTCCAATGCAAGCGAGTGCACTTGACTCAGCCTGCTCTAAGTGATCATATCCTCATTATCAGATCTTAACCTCTGACCTTTACATATGCTTGTTTTCCCCCAGCAGGTCAGTTTCTTAACAGCCTCAGTGAATCCTGATATATAATGTCTTCTGAGACCGAAGCCTCTGTGGATGGGGAGTGGACTCATGACCCAGAATTAACCTCTGTTGAAAACTCTAATCTCTGAGAGCCAAATGCAAAAGGATGTGTATTGATAGAAGAGGGGCCACAGTGTAAATACATCCCACAATGCACTCCTGCATATCTTGTGACTGATTAAAACCGTGTAAACACCATAAAGGAGTTTCAAAACAAAAGGGTGGGGGAGGGGAGGGAAGAACCTGAACCCCCCAGGGAAACAACAGAGTATTGAATGGCCAATTTCCTTTTGTGAGCATGCTGTAGTGAGAGTGTTTGAAGGTGTTTGACAATACACTGTACATTCTGACTTGAATTCTTTACTTTGAAAATATGATTTTATTCTTTATCTAAATAAACAATAAAAACTGTTTTTATTCTGACTTCCACACACTCTATTTCTTTTTCTCCCTGCAGGAACTGGTGTCCTCACACGGTCACTAAGACAGTGACTTGCCAGGTGCAGAATGGGACAATCTTGCAGCGGGTTTACCAGACGTGCCGCTGGCCGCAGGGATGTACAGGGGGCAGGTAAGAAGGCGACCTTACTGCTACTGCTGTATCCCTACTGATGACGAGTCAACCCACTGTAAACCCACAATAAAAAACAAACAACTGTGCTGTTTGGTATTTTGTTCCTTTTCTAGACTTTAACTATAGTGGAGTTTAGTTTAGTAGCATAAAAACATTTATTAGTACAACGGAAAACCACAACAATTGTGCATTTTATGAGAAAAGTAGTAAATTTCAAACATCATTAGTGCATACCATAAGGTTTTTTGTCAGACGTGGAGGGAAGTCAGATCAAAGATTGCCGCGAGTCCACGAATTATGAGTTTGCTAAAATGTAACATCTCCGGTCTCCCTAATCCCTCTTTTTTTTCTGATCCTGAATGTATCATAGCGAGCAATGGAGAGGAAACTGTAGCAAGCATGCTGTTCTGCGGTTAATAGGGGTCCTCTCTCAATACACTACAGTGTGGGCATAACCCTCCTAATAAGTATGTCCTGTAGATCTCAAGAGCTTGCACTTGACACTGCACTTCCTTGGGTCCTAAGCAATACACCCACAGAGTGTAAAGTCGATCGGATCGGATAAAAGGTTGTTGAGAAAATCGAAGGACAGACACATAGACAGACCAAGCCGCAAGCTCTGGGGCTGAAAAAAGAAGCTAACACAAAGTGCCAAAAACCGCAGTTCCTCATATAGCCACTTGAGGCCAGCTCCAAAAGCGAATCAATCCCCATTGACCCCCATGTTAAAATGCCCAACTTAAATAGAAATAAACTTATTTACAGCCCGGTACAAAAACAGTGTTGCTTTCTATAGCTAATTTCCCCATTCATGACAACTACATTGTTATACAACTCACCGGTTTGAATAATATCAAGGCTTAAAGTTATGCATATTCACTCCATCCATATTTTTACAATCTGTGAGACAGAGAGAGACTCCTTTGATTTTAGTTGGATATGATGGGGGACAACTTGAGCACTACTGTGTTGGAATAACAGCAGGTTTTCATGTTCTTCCCATGGTTATGCCGACCGGGAGAGTGAATCATCTGTCATTCACTAATAAATCTTATGAAAAGTATACCAATTTCTCAACAAAAGATCAAAATGCGACGCAGCTGCACCACATGTTAGGCGTTTCTCAATCTGCTTTCTTGTCTGGACTTGCGTTCTGGTGTCATCAGTTGCTGCCCAAATACTGTTCCAATTCAGTAGTCCGCATCTCGCCAAGTACAGTCCAAATGCAGGTTAAAGCACGGGTATCCCAGAATGCATTTCACATTAATGACCGTACTGTGTTCTACCCGAGCCCCCACCACAGTGACTTCCTGGTTGATCCAATACGGAAGTGCCAAAAACTGCAGTTCTCAGAGTGTCCACTAGTAGTTTGCACAATAGAGCAGTTTCCCATGTTAAACAGGCCGTTTTCACAGCATAATTAAACCTATTTAAGGCCTGGTACAAAAAACAAATTCAAGTCTGTATGTTTAGGTAATATCTCCATGACAACACTGAGGTGGTTGTACCAGGCTAGTTTTTATTTTATTGGAGGTTAAAGTTATGAATAAGGAGCGCAGCCTCTTGAGTGACAGCTAGCCGCTGGGCCTGACTTCGTATCCGAGGCTAGTGGCCAGGATTATCCTGACTTGAATACAGCCTACTATCGATGGCACATACACTAGATGCTAATCTGGAGCACCGGGAAAATTCGGGCCGTAAGGGTCGCCGTGAGGGTCGTCTATTGGCATGGTACTGTGTTGACTATCAGTTCAAATCATAGATCATAAACGCTGGCCGCCTGCACTTGACTCGCGGAGCCGGTGTAATCTCCTCTAGAGACTCACTCACTCAACAATAATGTTGCTAATTCAGTAAACGTCAGCCAGACGGACGTATCGCCCTCCCTCCAACGTCACATCAATGCCCTTTGTTGGCAAGAGGAAATGAGGCGGGGTCAAAATATAACAAGATAGTGACTCCAAGAGGCAAGTACAATTAGATCAAGTTGAGAGAACGGGCCTCGACGGAGAGGCTACGTCCATTTTTTATACAGTCTGTGGTCCTCCTCTCCTGCGGAGTTTCGGCTTCCGACTCGAACTTGCTAGGTCTGAAATACTCAGCCCACAAGTCCAAACTTGGCGTACTTGGTATTGAGAAACGCATGTTGTGTTCTGAGTAAGGAGCAACTGAAACATTTTACACCTGTTCCTAGGGGTAGACAAAATGCATTCTGGGAAATGAAGGAAATAAAAATCATGGTTGAGGAGTTTTCAGCAAATTCACTAAAATATCTAATTAAACCAATTAAGAATGAAAAGTAAAAAGTCATCAAAATAACTCACGTCATAACACAGAGTAACAAAGGAAGCTCCCAGATATCACAGTCACAGTGCATACACAGACAGCCAGACAGACTGCGTGTGTGATGACTTTAGATATTGTGTCTGTTTTTCAGCTACAGGACTGTGGTCAGACCTTCCTATAAAGTGGTGTATCGCACTGTAACCTCTCTGGAGTGGAAATGCTGTCCAGGGTTCAGCGGCGCTGCCTGTGAAGAAGGTAAGTAAAGATAGGAGGAGTCTCAGACATTAGATACACATTAGTTATACAGCACATTAACATCAACACACAGGACATTAACAACAGTTGGGTCTCTTTTGAAGGGAGCCATTATCACAATCTAAGACTGAAAAAAACCTTCCCTCTTTCCTCTTTTTTTATCATTCTTTCAAGCTTACCTATATGTCACCATCTGTATCCCTCTGCTGCGTATGTGCCTTCCACTACACATGTACGAGTAATACTTAAAAACAGGAGTGATTTCCATTAGGCTTACATAAGGCAGCTTCTGTCTTCTAAATGAAGTTAAGACATAAGATCCTTCGGCCTCTTCTGGGAGAGTCAGATACCGCCTCTTTATTAATCACTTGTGAATGTGTTCATTCTAAGAGTCATTGTACTACCTAAGGGTTGATTCTTACGTGTGGTTTTTGAGTTTTACGGTCCAGCTGGAACCAAGTCTTCATGCTCCTAAAATGCCATGCTAGGGCTGCTGTTTTCATTTTTCAACTACAGTAGCTGCCCACCTCACTGCCAAACTCACACACACACACACACACACACACACACACACACACACACACACACACACACACACACACACACACACACACACACACACACACACACACACACACACACACACACACACTCCCTCCCAGTGTATAATGACTTCCCCTGGCACTGGCCCCTGTGTCTCTGCAGTTGGGGAGAAGGGTGGAGCGTCTGTTTATGCCAGGACTTAGCTGGGTGTAACATAAATCGTCAGACTTTGCGACACAAAAGACAATAAATGACTCATAATAAATGTTTACAGTGTTTAAAGTGGTCACTTTTTTAGTGGTGCAGAAAGTAGAGGCTGTTTTTCTCTTTTATGCCACCACTCCCAGGTAAACTAACTCTCAGCTCTCCCAGTGGTCTACAGGCTGCTGCAATTGGGCTTCAACTGGAGACATTTCTCCACTGTAAAACTGCCTGAATATTCTGCTTGTTTTAGACCTTTCCAACTCTCAAAGTCAGAGAACACATTGACAGTCAGACAAGCCAGACTTTACTTAACAAAAGCAGGGGAACACACAGTCAAACAGGGAGGAAATTATCCAATTAAGTTGTTGCTGGAGGAGATTCCCCTCCGGTTGTCATGGCAGTAGGGGGCTGTCGAACCAGCGGGGATGCTGGGATTAGCCACTTATCTGAGCGTCGTTCCGGGTGGCTCAGATCACAGGCGGCGCTGAGTGGAAGTGACAGGTCCCATTCACAGGGCCTTTACTCTCCGGCACCATGGATGCTATCCAGGGCCACCGGCGCTTTGTTCTGCTCCTGCCGAGTGAGCAGAACCTCTCGCCAGCGCAGAACCTGATACCCCGCTGCTGTCTGCCTCATTCGCCGCTTTAAGAAGAAATAAAAGCTTGCCACACGGGCAAAGCTGGAGATCGGATTGTGTTTAAATCTGTTGCCATAGTGAAGTAAAAGCTGTACTCGTAGTTCAGTGGGTGCAAGTTTCAAATCCGGGCTTTCAGTACCTGTTTGTGGCTCCATCTGCAAATCTCTACACATTTCTCTATGGATTTCCAGACAGCTTTGAACACTTGTTTGACCCTGAGTTAAAAGGGATTAAAATAACCTCCGTTATATAAAAGAACAAACCACTATCATCCTTTTTCGAAATCTCCTGTCTCGATCAGACATTAAAAACATATTGCTTTTGATCTCATAAATCTCATAAAGAGCTAACACCGGATACATATATCTTTAAAGACCGCCAGTGGAGATCCAGTGTTGGTTATGTTTGCTCCCATTATACCTTTTCCTCTGCTTGTCTGCTTTTCACAGACTGTGGAAAATGCGTATGATCCGCTTGTTTACTCACGCTGCCCTGCTTTTACTTACACCCTTCTCTCACCAGGCCACCCCAAAAAGCCCCTGGCTATGTCTGACTCCCAAGGCCGGTCTGCATTACAACAGATCTCCACAATGTCCATACCATCAGGTCTGGGGCTGCTTTAAGGTGCAAGAGAGGAAAGGAGGTGCGTTTTAGTCATGGATATGGTTATATGTCACATGGAGATGAAAGAGTTGTTTTCTCTTGTGTCCCTCCGTTCTCACCCCTCTGCCTGCCAGCTGATTGGTTAACATACATAAATCAACAGCTCCAGTCTGAAATAAAGACAACATGTCTCTGCTTTAAATTTTAGATTATGCGTTTCCAAAGCAGCAGAGATAAATGAGAGAACGTTATGGGAAGAGTTCAGGCCATGCTGTCATCCAGTCATACACTGGCTAGTGAGAGTTTTTGGCTTATGAAGCTTGAACTGAGGGCTCCAAAAGCAAAACATTAGATCACACCCAGGCTGATAAACAAACTTACTCCATCAGAGTCCAAGTGGAGTAAGATAACACTGCATCAGACAGGCACCTTTCACATTTGTTCTATTTTTTCATATTTTCTCACCCCAACCTCAGAGCTTGGCTGGAATTCCAGTCCAATGGTGTAATTACTGGGTCCTAATTGTTTTCTATGAGGTTTGGAAGATATTGTCTTACTTATGGACCTGGAACACAATGGTCTTTATCTGTGATTGAGCCTGAGAAAAAAAAGCTAAGTATTTGCAGATGGAGCACTTTCATAGCCTGCCAGAAGCAGGGATTTAATGTATGCCTGGTTGGCTTTGGCATTCCAAGTAAGTAAATGCTTGTTTTCAGATGGGATATCCGAACTTGTGCTACATTAAATACAAATAGCAAAATTATACCTCATTTAGAGGCAATTTTGTGATAGAAGAATATCAACTGTAACCCATAAGAGCTACATTATTACATGAGAGTTGGCTCTCAAACACTTCTATACAGGTTGCATCAGCGTCAACATACAGTACATCAATAAAGGGTGATCGCACGCTCAGCAGTCTTGGAAATCAGTCAAATTCATAGGTATTTTAGACTTTTACCCTCTCTTTGTTTATTTTGATGGAGTCTTAAAAGTGTGAGGATGACACTACGAGACAGCAGTAAATGTCTTTGCATTGATTTGATTTGAACGGGACAGCACTTAAAGGAAACATGGCTGCAGCTTATCGCAGGAGGGGGGCCTGCATCCAGCAAAGCATACGGGGGAACGTAGGCTTGAATTAGCACGGCTGTCAAAGTTCTGCCGTGGGGGTCCCCATCAAGCCGTATCTCGCAGCCAAGCGGAGGCTGCGGTTTCTGGTTTGCAATTACGGTATGGCTGGGAGGCAGAGGCGTGCTGTCTGTAATAAGCCGCAGAAATGTAATCTGTGTTTTCACAGCTCAACACAGCTTATCACAGGCCTGCATGCTAAACCCCGTGCTTTAAACATCAGTCAGCTGCAGCTTGCCATTAGCAAAAGGAAGAGTAGGAGTGCGTGGACGCCGGTATATGTGTCTGTCTTGATGCCAGAGTGAATGTGTGGGTGGCAGAGCGAAGTGTTGAGGATTTGTACAGTGAGGGATGCAGCTGTTGAGCAAAATTAGCTGATGTAATGGCAGCGGGCTTTAATAACTGTGAGTGGAGCGAACCCAGCCTGAGGTCAGAGGGGAGGGAGCTCAACAAGGGCAGGTGACCTCCACTCCCACTCCTCTTAGACCACACATGGCAGCACCATCAACGTCATAACAACGGTGTCACCTTTTCATTCAGCCCTCCTATTTCTTTCAGTCAGATTCTTCAAACCCCCCCATGTGTTTGCATTAGCAGGTGTTATATTCCCTCTTGCTCCAATTCATTTACAAAAAACAGATTTGATGTCAGATTTAGCCACAACCAGAGTATTTATGCACTCATGAGAAGAGATTCGCAAAGACACATAAATCACATGCCGTACAGGGAGGAAGGCTGTGTGCAGAAGAGGCCACAGCAGCTGATATTCATGGTTATGTAAATGGCCAGCACAGCACAAGTGCTGAGCCCAAATTGGAAGCAGCTGAAGTTAAAGCAAACTGGGCTGAGGGCCCCAGATGAGATTAGACATGGGAGCGTCCCAACCCTTTGAGCCCACACTGCTCCGCTCAGGGGAATTGTCATTATAGTCATTAATTTACAAACACCACCACTGAAGAGACCGACCAGCCAACCTAAAATGAAGCAAACCAAACAGTGGAGGGAAGTTTTTCCTCTTCTCCTGTCTGCCTACTGTTTTTTTCTTATGTAAGTGTGTGCTGGTATGTGCATCAGGTTTATGAAAAATCCTCTAATTATACTTTATAGAAGGGTTCAGGTATTTAAATTGGGAGTATATACTAATAATTATGATAACATTATTATAACATGACATTATTTTGAAATGTTCCATGCAAACCACATACAGAGCAGTCTATGGAATAATAATGATAGAGTTATTATAATTAGAACTCCCTATGCCCTTATGGTCTATGTTTGACAGTAATATTGTAAGGCCAAAGGTAAAAGACAGGCACAGTAATGGTACTATATACATTTCTAACCAGATTCATTCATTTTATTTATTGTGATATCAATTTTATTGTACTGATATCCTGTCTATTATTGTTTACCTGCATCTAATGGCGTAAAGTCTTTTCTAAAATCGACAATAAATGACAGTCAACTTCAAGACATGCAGATGCAGAATTCTGTAGCTGAAATGTTTTTAAAGTTTTATACATACTTAGCCTTGATTCTGAGTTAAGTTTTTATGTATCTGGCTCCTGGACTGGAAATGCCTCTTCTGCTTACTGATTTATTTATTATTTCACAACACTTCCCCCGGGAGTGCATTGAAAACTGTTTTTCCTGCAGTCAGAAAGACATAAAGTGGGCCGAGTCAGCAGTGCAAAAAGGACTTTTCAGGGTGAAAATAGACACACACACACACACACACACACACCATGGCAGCTGGAGTATTCAACTGTCCCCAATAAAGCAGAGGCATTTCCCCCTCGCCCAGTAGTTTAAGTGGACTGGTGTGCTGACAAAGTGACCCACAGACAGACAGACAGGCTCTTTACGGCTGGATCACGCAATCCAGAGCAGTGAGAAGAAAGACGCTCTCTTCCTGGCCAAGATGAGGCCAACTGAACTGATAACAAAGCTT
This sequence comes from Echiichthys vipera, assembly GCF_963691815.1. Lineage (NCBI taxonomy): Eukaryota > Metazoa > Chordata > Actinopteri > Perciformes > Trachinidae > Echiichthys > Echiichthys vipera. The sequence continues at coordinate 20,212,220 of NC_139829.1, read as the reverse complement.
TTATCATGTAGAGAGATAAAGAAAAGAAAACCCTTTAAAATCCCTCTTCACTACTGGAGGTGTGAGCTCTACCTCCCTTTCTCTCATCTCTGATCCACTCGGCCACTGATGCCATTAAAACTGCATTAACCCTGTCTTCTCCCTGCCTTTCAACATATCACCATCTCTCATCTTGAAGGTTTAGAGTGGCATGATGTAGGTACTGTATAACACAGCGCTACTGTCCTTAGGTAGGCTCTGAGAAGGTAATGAAGCATATTTTGAATTTTGCCGTCAGTGCTGAGACAATGACAGCATTTATGGAGCAGGTATACGCTCAGGGTCCTGTTTGTTCCATACAGCGGTGATGAGTTCAGCGGACCCAAATGCTGCCTGCAGTCCACTGGGAAGACTGGAAATCTCTTTAACAACCCTACACTTATTGCAAATCACCATCTTTCCACTAATTTTTCCCTCTTTACGTAGCTTCCTAAATCTGTACATTGCATTTTTCTCCACTTACTTTTGCTTTTACCTTCTTTTTTAAACGGGACTGCCACAGACAGATTATTATCTCCGCCAAGGAGGTCATGTTTTGACCTCAAAACTACTGGTCTGATTTTCATGAAACTTGGTGGAAGCGTGTAGCATGGGTCAAGTAAAACCCCATTCAGTTTTGGAGTGGATCTGAATCCCCGGAAAGATACACAAATTAATTTTCACTTTAGTTAACATTGTGAGTTAGGGAATTAGGGCTGCATTCATGTGGTGCAGGAATAATAAGTGTGTTTCCGATCATGTTACAGAATATGAGTTCCCTGATCTGTTCCCTTTTGTCTTCGTCGCCATGCAAATACCGTTTCTATATAACGACCTAATGCTCATGAACACACCAAAGTTGGAAGAACAACTTATCAACTCGGGAAACGGGACAATCTGAGGAGCATGTGAACTTATCATCGGTTTGTAGCATGTCTCCACTCTCCAAATGCCATTCTAGTTCTTTCAATTTCTAAGCGTTATGAACTGATTCATTGATTGAATATATTTGATGAACATAAACGCTTTAAAGCCTAAAGACTGATTTCCACACTTTGGTTTGAGGCAAAACATGAAATGTCAAAAAAAATGGAAAATGCTAAAGGTGATGTATTTAAATTGCTTGTTTTGGAGGACCAAATATCCCAAATCCACAGATATTTAATTTAGTTTAACATTTAACAAAGAACAACAGCAAATCTAACTTTTCTGAGAAGTTGAAGCCAGCAAACCTAACCAATTAATTGATTGTCAATCGTTGCAGATTGATTTTCCCTCAGATGACTCAACATTTGAACTCCCTTCTACACAAATTCAGTCTTTCTCCTGATATCAGTCATGTGAATCCCTGTGAAATCCAGTTATATCCACATTCGTGACCACAAAAATATATAAAAATCCAATAAAAAAAGTTACTTTAAATAAATATTCTTCTCTTACACTGTATGAGTCTGTGGGTTTTACACTCCCAGTAGCCGCGATGATCCGGCTGCTCATTTGTCGTTGTTATGAGTTCATAAACATATACAACACCACATAAGAGAGTCTCCAGGGTTGTGGCACAGTGGGTGGGGATTTAATGAAGCCGATCTTCAAACCTCCTCCACTCCCATGTATACTCAACCACAAACAGACCACCACATCACAGAGATGTTGCTGTGGTGTGTCGTGGTGACATCATTTATGGCCTCTCGTATCAGAGACCTCCCAGACATCCCCCTCTGGTTCGGTGTCAGTTTCCCAGTCACTCAACGTTGCATTTTTGGGTAACGTGTATAATTTAAGTCATTGCCCCCATCTGACTCTTAAGGACTATTTTGAGCTGGTCTTTTCATATATTTCCATTTGCTCATGTGGTTTATACAGTGCTCAGCGGAGATGAGGGGAGGGTTGCTGATGGTTGTGATTAGTTCTGGACACAAGACAAGATCGGAGAGGAGGTTTGGATGAACTGCACCAGCAGTCGGCCTAATTGGAGACATTCCTCGTTGGCTTTCAGAGCTCAAACCTGACAGAGGATTTGGGCATTCCCCTCGAGGAGCCAATCATCTTGACCAGAGAGAAATGACCTCACTGGATTGGCTAGAAGAGTAGAGGATGACAGAACTCGCCTCGAAAGATCATGTGTCTGATATATCAAGCTGAAGCTACTGTATAAACAGCTGACAACGTGGGACTTTACAGCCACAGAGAAGAGAGCTGTGAGAAATCTACTAGTGTGGGAGTGTGTTTGTGTGTTTTCAGCTTAGTGTTCTGGCAGGACAGTGTTCCCAGGTGCCAAAAACCAAATAACCCTACAAAGACTCCAGGTTTATCATAATTTACCTTCAAATTCAAACTGCAGGGCACTCAGAACAGAGTTTAAAACATGCCAACTGTCTGTTCTGTGGTGACATCCATCGATTAATGGACTCTAACTACACTAGTGTTTATTAAGCAGGCAAGACAAACTATGATTTAAGTAAATGTATTACAAGTAAAGCATCCAATCATGTTTGTGAGTGGCCACAATGGCTATCTTAAAAGATCTGCAGAAATGTGATTAGATACTGTGTTTTCTTGCAGATCCAGGGTCAGTTTTTCATAACAGATTATTGACATAGTCAATGTACGATTGTTCTAAACCAGCTCCGGACCATTTCAGTATTGTGGAACAAAATTAAATGAAGACACGCCGACCATCTGAATGTCTGAATTATCGTATTGATCGTACAAATTGGTAAAATGATTGTAGAAATACAATAATCATCACACACCTGTTAAAAAGGAGGCAAGAGACTGTGTAAGTTAGGCATTCGTCATCATCATCATCATCATCATCATCATCATCATCCTGAGCTCCCCCCTATAAATCTGATATGTGGTTAATGTGGATTATCTATGTGTATTTTGTAAAGCACTTTGAAATACCTTTGTGTATAAAAATTTGCTATTTGAATTAAATTTGCTTTGAATGTTACACTTAAAGCCATTTTCAGCACCGCAGTGGTTCACAGAAAGTGCTGTTTACCCTGCACTAATAGAGCATGTCTCACATGCATCATTTAGGAAAGTGCTCGTATCGTCCGAGGTCATGTCTCAGGGGCTTCTCTTAATATCCACACACACAAATGGGTCTGTACACACATTCAGGCGCGTTCATTCTACAGCGCTGCACCCGCGGCGCTTCCTTTTATCGTCTTCTTGCTCACTTTGAGACACACATCTTGTTGGGATCAGCTCAGGGGCACAGAGTGATGTCCACGTTGTTCAGGAAGTGTGGTATGCTTCAGCGGTCCAGGACCAGTCCAGGAAGAGGTTGTAGCAGTGCACTGGTGTGGCTGGTGAGGCGGTGTCAGGGGCTCAGAGCCAGAGAGGCCCAGCGGGGTGAGCTCATTAACAACAGGACGTACCCCTGAACCTCTAAACCCAGGCCTGCATTCCGTCCGCTTCACTGCCCCCTGGGTCTCATCCAGGGGGGGCTTTAACAGCCCCGTTGTTTTGGTTGGACTCTCGCCACAACCAAAGCCGAGCTGTGCATGACGACCCCCCCGCCGCAATCAGGACCATAAATAGAGAGGGCGCCTGTGTGTTCCTGCTTCCTCAGGTGTTTATGGCTCTCTCACTCATTCATACTGCGCACACAGCCAGAGCCTGGCTGCAAACAAATACTTGCACACACGCAGAAAAAAAAACACCTGCTTCCACAAGCACAGACACACATATATCAAGTTTGTATGTTCAGACAGACACGTGACTCACACTATATTAAAAGTGCATTTTTACACCACAGATGACTCGGGTCATACAAACAAAACAAAAAAACAGTGAGCTAAAATTGCTTACACGTCAATTAACAAATGTTATACAGCATGTGTGACAGACTTACAGGGCAGTAAGTCACTGCTACTGTTCCAGAGTTAGATCTTTCTAACTACAGTATCTGCCACTCTCAGCTGCTATCATTGACTGTGGGTTGAGGAACAGAGGATGATGGGGGGGTTGGGGGTGTCCTTCCTGAGTCGGCAGGAAGTAAAGTATGCGTTAGTAAATCGATCATTTTTGGCTGATTGGAGAAAAAAGACTTCGGCTTTAGAAGATAGTAGGGAAAGTGTCTGACATTTTACCGATTAAACAATGAATGGCATGGCCCAGGAGGCAGAGCGATACAGGTGTAGTAATCGGAGGTTTACAGGTTGATCCCCGGCTCCTCCAGAGAAAGTGTTGAAGTGAACCCTTAACAGCTTTACATGGCAGCTCCTGCCACGAGTGTGAGTGGTCGGTAGACTGAAAAAAGCGCTAATGCCGTCCATTTACTATTTATTCGATTAATCAGGAAAATAACTGAAATATTAATGAGCGGTATTGATTGTTAGTTGCAGCCCTCTAGGGAGAAAGCATGTTAGCTACAGCATAGCTACATAGGTTATATGCATTGGCTCTGTTGTTTTTCCCCTTAACAGTAAACAATAATTCTGGCTCTAGAGGTTCAAGTCTCTCTTAGGGCTGAATTGTGTGCATGCTTCAATGTAAGTTAGATGGTTTTACAGAGCAAAAGAAAAAGAGAAGGGAAAGTACAAGGTTAAGTTTCACTGTGAACATTCTTTGGATGCTCACAGTGGTTACATATTTTTAGTTTTTCTCTATTGTGTGTATTGACTGAATAATAAGTAGTTATCTGAAATGAGACAAATGTTGATACTGATACCACAGCTGTACAGCTCACAAGATCTGGGACTGAACCACTGCCTGCACACAAATTGGCCTCTCTGAGCCTTTTCAAAGTGGTTAGCCTCTATGAACAACCCCCATCATTACATCCTATTTACAAAAGACCGAAAGGATTATTCTCAGTTAATGCGTTTTATATGAACCCTTCACTTTGTCTGTGTAAGCCTAGCTACTCGAGTAAACAGAGCCCTATTGAAGCAGAGTTACTAAATCTGTGGCCAGATGGGTTTTCGTCCCCGAGACAAAGTGGAGAATTACAGTTTATCCTGAGAGTCCGCGCTCGGCTCAGAGTTGGGGGATGATTTGTTCTCTGTCTCCCAGATACAGAAAGAGATGAGTGTGTAAAACGAGAATGGCCTTGAAAAGGTGGCATGGCTCCAGTGGGACACGTTTGTCCAAGTGCTGCCAGGTAGAAAAGGCAAAGAGAGTGTGAGCAGAAAAGAAAGTGTGTTTTTCCTCCTTTCCTGTTGTCACAAGCTGACACTTGCAAAGAAATGGGATGGCACTGTTGTGTTAAAGGGATTGATCGGATTTTATGAAGTGGGGTTTGTATGAGGTACTTATCAATCGCAGGAAACTACAACCCAGTTTGGAGCGGACAAGGCGACAGGCACAGAAGCTAAGAAATTTACTGCTGTGGACGGGGGCAGCAGCTAAACATATTTTAGCCGCCTAAAAACGAATCAAGTTTAAGTGTGTGCTATATTTTTCACATTTTCACAGCTTTAACTTGCTGTCAGACAGCCCTTTTTCCGTTTACAGTGAAAATATTCTTAATATAGCAAACACTAATACTCATTTCCTTTTTTTTAGGCAGCTAAAATACGTTGTATATTGCTTAGCTTCTGTGTCGGTGCTCGTCCCTGCTTCTCCAAACTGGGGACGTGCTGACCTCTACTGTAGGTAACACCCTGACTATGGATTAGTAACCCATACAACTCCACTTCAAAAAAACTGAACTATCCCTTTAAGCCAGACGAAGGAAAAATATTACATTGAGGGGACATTGAGAGAAGGAAATGGAGGGGTTTCCTTAACTGGAAAGGCCCGTTCTTGTTCCTGTTAAAAGGCCAAAGAACAGGCTGATGAGCATCATTCATACTTTCTCTACAAGCCTTTACCACAAGATTCCTTTGAGTTAATTTATCTTTTCATAATGTAACTGAACTTTAGAGGTAAAATTAGGGTTGAGGCTCCCTTGTCTTTGTGTGCTCTGTCTCACAGTTCATGCACCGCTAACATGAACAGCCCCCCCTCCGGTGTGGGTGGGTAGCCATAAGGACGCCAAAGGGGTGAAAGGGCAGAGAATTGAGGGGTGCAGGGGTTTGTGCTTCCTGCAGAATAATAGCAAGTATTGTTCCTTAAGTGGCAGCACTGTATCAAGAGCGTTGCAGAAAATGTACTCATTTGGTGTCAGTCTTAAATTTCCTAGACACTTCAGAGCCGCATGTTGTGAACAGCTCATGCTAAGGGAGTACAATGCGTCCCTTTTTTGGCCCGAGTATATCAGTGAATCAAAAGAATGATTAAAGCTGAAGAGAGCGCCGTACGAGTGCCTCCACAGTTAGAAAGAGGTGTGACTGAGATAGCCAGGGAAAACTGTGTGCATTTTGTGATACGTTGTTGTGGTATATGCTTTGTTCCCCTGTTTTCTCTTCATCTACAGCGTCAGACTAAGGCTACATATACTATGCTTTTGTTGTGTAACAGCAAAATGAAAAATCTCCATCCTTCACACGTGTTTTCGCATCGTCTCAGAACTAATTTCTGTCCACCTGAAAATGCATATCACGGACCATTTGCATACACTGGGAATGTGGGTGCCCAGACTAAACTGCAATCCTGGAGTTTTTAAATTAAACTTGGGCAGCAGCTTTTCCAAATGTCTCCATTTTAGGGGTCCTAAAACATCAGAGCAGTGTGGACGCCAGGCCTAAACGTAGCAAAAGTTATGTTTTAAAAACGAGAACATATTCGTACGGATGTAGCCTGGAAACTGTAGCCAGCACGGATACCTGCCAGAAATAAAACAACTCCAGAGCTCATTAAGAGTGACAGCTAAGTCTCAGCCACAGGCTAATACTTTTTCTCTGGATGTCTAATAGTGATGGAGGCCTCACACACTCCTTGGTCTGCATAGGGACAGGAGAGGGCACGCCGGGAGATGAATTACTAACACAGCTCAGGATCATTCATCCATCAGAGCAGCTCTTTTCCGCCAAGCTGGAATTCCTTTCCCCTAGCTGCACCTGACAGTGCAGAAACCTTAGCCTGAGCTACCGCCAGTTCGCTTTTTTTTACAGAAGTGCAGCTGAGTTTTTTTAGGAGGTTCTTGGTCATGACCAAGGCAGCTTCTGTCAGCAAGCAAGCAGCCGCCCTCCTCTCCTGGAAGTGCTCCAGGGATCGATCTGAGTGGCCGTGCGGCAGACGGGTGGAGTGCGAATGGCTATAGTCAGCAGTTTGACTGATGCTAATGTCGTTTGAATGAAAGTTGGAGTGGAATTGTTGATGAAAAGCATAGCTGTTGAAAGGGAATTGCGTAATACGTTAAAGCTGCCCGTGCAGAGGGAACAGGGACATGCATAGTTGCCAAGGACAGTGTGGTCATTTTAGAGGATCATTATTATATTCCAAGAGAAAAAAATCCAGCGATGTTGCCAAATTCTGCTTTGATGAACACCAGGAAGTCCTCCTTGACACCCCCATTCAGAAAATCTAAACATCACCGAACCTGTCTTGGAAGTTGTGGCACACAAAGTTTATATTTGTCTGCATCATCTCTTTTTCAGAATGTTTCAGTATCCCACATACAAGTTCAGGATTTGTATGAGAGGAAGAGGAATGGCTCCTGAAATGTAGCTGTTTGATAAAAAAAATTCTGCAGTTACTGGTTACACAGTAACCATGAAGTTTGAAAACTACCCCGTAAGTAAGGACAGCTACTGTTTTTGCACATTGTCATGTCACTGATTCCTCACTGAAGTATAGGGACGACTGGATGGAAGAAATCCAGAAGACATAGGTTTACATCTTCATGCATCTTTTTAATTGTATTTGGTCAACACCGTTTCCAGCACCAACATCATTTATGGTTGTTGTGGATTTAGTTTAGCTTTAGCTGCAATTTGGGTGAACTGACCCTTTTGGACTGTCCTCATAATGACAGTGACAACGGTGGATTGTTTGTTGAAATGCTTAAAGATACTTGTGTTTACTTAAACGTGACAAAGGACCTCTATTGGTTGTGTGAATCGCGACTCGTATCCGTAGGGAACAAAGACTTGAAAAGGGTCGGGGTGGATGGATAGAGCAAGAAAGCATGCGACTTTCACTTTTAACCGTGATCCGGATCTTTCCCTAACTTTAGCCTGTGGTCTTTTTCTCGCAGTCATCTGTTACAGAAAACGCTCAAATCGGTTGTGTCCGCGGCAGTGACGAACAACACATTTTGTCCTTCAGTTTTAAAGGACTTGTTGGGGTCTTTAAAAGTCCCTAAATACTGCAAGCTAGCTAATGCTGCACATTTTAACAACTGTGCAAAATGTCCACAGTGTGGAGAAGTTCAGTGGTTGCACAAAGCTCTGGCAGACACAGATGTGACACTAAACTATGGTCTGGTTGTGAAATCAGCCCTGAGGGTCGATGGCTGTATCTCATGATCTCATGTATGATGATAAACCTTTGCACTCTTTGTGTTTTCACCCTCATTCTAGAGCTTTGATTCTCTGCCCGAACCCGATTGTGGCCAGGCTGTAAATTCCCCCACGCCTGAACCCGTAATTTTCATGTAACCATATTTGTATTTTTTCTATTTTTCAGTTGAGCAGGAATGCTTTGTGCTGTAATCAATAACTGGCTGTTGTGCATAATTGACAGCAGTGGCTTCAAACAGTCCAGAGACTCCCAACTGTCATTAATGCGGAGAAACGTTATACAATATTTATTTATATGACAGTTTTTGGACCGTGCTCAACATTCGAGAAGGCCCATATTGGAGATTGTGTCACAAATATCTGTAACTGTACTGAAAATAATTAATGTTTGTTATAAATTAGTTAATGTGACAATTCTTTATTTATTTAATCTATTTTTTTACAGTTTAAATTCAGGTTTTTAATTGGACCCAAAACTACTGCTGTGGTTCTGGCTCAGATCGAAACTATACAGTTTCATTTAGAGGCGGCTCCCATCATAGTAGAGACTTCCTACCCTCACTAAAAGACTTAAGTGCTAAAACAGTATAAAACTACTTTAATTTTCCACTTGTGTTGAGTCTGATCCTCTCACCGCCGAGTGATGTCATGTTTAATTCTGAAGCTTTACACTGCAACACTTTTTTATAGTGGTCTGGTGTATAGTTTTATGTAGATTGGTGTATAATGAGTTTAAAAGGTTGGTCTGTCCTAAATTGTCACTTTGCGATTTTAACAGCTTTCATTAGAACTTTAACAAAAAAAATAAAGTCAGCAGTTAGCTTTCATGTTTCGTGTGTGGATCTTGAAACTTAATCTCTCAACAGTGGCTTTTATGAATCAATTAAAACGCTATAAACAGCAGAGTGTGGAGAGTGAGTAAGAGGATTAAGAGCTCATGAGAGGTGCCGGTGATGGTTTTTGGCTGACCGCTGCATCTTGAAATCCTTAATAGGCAGCCACTCTGTACTTTAACCTGTCTGTCTACTGCTGTGAGAGGGGGAGATGAAGGAGTGCAAACACTTTGTACATATTTTCCGGTGTCACAGCTTGATATACATTTTTGGGCTTGGAGACAGACAGTGGGACACATCCATCCATTTTTTACTGCCTGGAGTTTAGGTCATTCTCAGCCAAGACCTCCAGGTCTGCTCCAGAGCACAACTCACACCGCCAGATATCAGCGATGAAGAGGGGAGGACATGGAGGAGACACACATCACGTTCAGACTATGCACACACACACTTACGTGTATGCGCTAGACAGACTGCAAACACACACGCACACACACACACACACACACACACACACACACACACACACACACACACACAGACAGGCCAGATGTTTTATCTCGTTATGTGTCAGAGTGCTCCGCTCCGAGTATTAATCTCTTGGAGCTCGGTGCTGAGTCTGAGGTTGCTGATAAGTTACACCATGCTGACCATGGGGGGTTTGCCTGTTCGTGATTTAGACCTGAAAAGCCACAAAAGACCCCATCTTGGACAGACCTAGTGTGACTTCTCCCCTTTCTATAACCTGACAATGAAACTGTTAAACTGCTGCTATAATGATGATGTCTGTGTTGAAAATGAGGTTCTTGCGCTGATTAAAACTGTGCTGATGATCACTGTATGTGATTAAAACACCAAGCAGTTTATCACACATTTATCAAGTTACTCATTTTATTCAGTGATGCTGTCAATACCTGAACATCCCTTTAGTCTGACTGGTACTGACACAGACACATTTTCTCATGTTATGGCTTGTCTCTCTAAGATCAAATGCTTGATGCCACAAAACTTTTCTCTGGCTCTATGAGTCCAAATGTGAGGTGTTTTTATTCAGCCTGCCAAACCTGATCTGTGACTTGAAAAAGAATCTTGAGAATCTGTCCTCCAATGTCAAGTACTCCACCCACAATTTCAGTGTCATTTTTTGACTCAGAGCTTTGTTTTGAACTTACAAATCGCAGAGATGGTGCAATCGCTCTTTTTCCTGCTCAGGAATATTGAAACAAAAAGGTTTTCCATACTTTCATCTCGTCACGGCTGGATTATTGTAATGCTCTATTCAGGGCTCAGCAAAGAGGCCATCTCCCGTCTCCAGCTTATCTGAAACTCGGCTGCCAGACTTTTAAAGACCCCCTCCAATAAAAATCAAGGGTTTCACCTTGTTAACATGTCTATATGGTGTTTTTTGTATGGTACTACAAGATATAACGTGAGCAAAATGAGCAGTCAGCGCCATTAAATCTGCAGTAAAATCCAATGACCGTCTCTGTTTTTTTCTGCCCTCAGATTCATTGTGCACACACAAGAAAACGTGATGACACAGTGCAAAGAAAATGTTAACTGTCCCTATATTTCATGTTAAAAAGTGATTGCCACTGATTGCAGCCAAAGGCCAAGAATTAGTTATCAGTCTCTGAAAATGGTTGCCAATGGCAACCTGGCTGGAGACCAATTCTAAGGTCCAGGACTATATCCTAATCACTCCCATCCTCCAATCACTTCACTGGCTGCTTGTTTGGTAAAGAATTGATTTTGAACTTGGCTGAAAGCTCTATATGAACTTGCTTCTACCTGCATCATAGATTTACTCAGGCCCTATAGGAGCCTTTTCACTATTTCCTGGCATGTCAGACTGAAACCTTACTAGTTGAGTAGCTGACTATTTTGATAACAGATTAATCTTAATTCTTTAGCAGAACTGCGGCTTCTCTTCTGTGAATATTTGTGTTTTGTCTTCTACTTCTATGACAAGTGAATAACTTTGAGTTTTGGACTGTTCGCCGAACAAAACAAGCAATGTAAAAATATCAGCTTGGGCTCGGGAAAATTCTCATGGATACTTTTTTTTTCTAATGTCATTTCATAGACTAAACAACCAGATGATGAATCAATCCTGACAAAGAATTGTAATTTGCAGCCTAAAGCGTTTACTGTAGAGTTTGTCTTGAAGTTTGTTCTTCTCCTCGATCAGCAGTTTCTCACTGTGTGGGTGTGAGGGAGTGCAGGGAAGGCTGTTGTTGAAAAACTTTGTGAATGCCAGGAGGGAGGAGTTTGAATGGGGAGCTTGTGTTCCTTTGTAATGCAGTGCTGAGATAAGGGCAGCATCCACCACGTCATCCCCTGCTGGAGCCCCGCGAGGTTGGTCGACCCCTGTTGACCTGAAACTGTGATCACACAGTCTGTTTTATTAGCTGACAGGAGCGACATGATGGATGGCTCAGCTCTGTTCGCTTCTCGTTTGCCCTGTTGTTTCTCTCTCTACAGTAAAGGCGGTGATGGTTCTGCTCTGTTTTGATCTGCTTCCTCTGATCCTGTAATCTGCTCCCACTCCCCTGCACCAGAGCCTCAACTCTGTATGTGCGCGCTTTCATCCTCATGTGCAAGTCTTCACACAGTCAGCTCTGTCTGTGGGCATGTTGTGTTGAAGTGCCTTTCAGAGATAAGACCCTCATTCTGGTGTGTGAAAACACTGTGAATAGAAGCATCCCATTTCCCTCCCTCTGTCTCCTTTTTTCTTTTCCTCTCTTATCTTCAATCTATTTCAATTTTCCCTGCAGTTTTCTCATTTTTTTCTCTCTCTGAGTGATCTGTAAGCACTAAATTGCGGCGCACTTGCGAGCTGTGGGAGAGTTCCTGTGTTACAGTCTTTAGCCAGAGAGCGAGACAGAGAATGAATGTCAGATTAACGCCAGGGCACTCCATCACTTAGCAGCACCACTGGCTTGGCAAATCAAGCCAGGGAGAGAAAGAGTTGGACATAAAATAACACTGAAGGAGGAAGAGTGCATCACTGAGAGCTCTCCTAGACTGAATCATCGAGCGGCCCCCGCTGGTGTGTCTTCGCCAAAAAAGGAAGAACAAATCCCTACATCTGCTCGTCAACTTGTACAGTTACAGTTAATAAATCTGTCTTTGAGGCATAAATAAGTAAAACATTGAGGATCTTAATGTTGAATGTGCGCATTGCGCTCCCCAAGACAATTTTTCACATTATCTGTAGTCGCTGTACGTATTTCATGAGTCCTTTTGATAATGGCTGGTATGAAAGCTTGTTGATGTTGGTTTTAGATTAAAACTGACTGTATCATTTGTTCATGTTGAACTTGTAAAACAACAGAACATTTGTCTTTCAGTGAGTAGATTGGATTTAGGAAAATACCTCCTCTGTACCTGCTTAAGTAACAAGAAAGAGATGCACTTCACTTCTGTTTGTGGACCAAATAGAAATATAGACATACATTTACTTTTTTGAATTCTTTCTTGCACGGTCATCCTCTTTAAATTTTCTTTGCAATATGTGGTATGATGACCCTTTTTACACTATTTTCCTTCTGTAAGCACCTTGAAAGAAGGTGAAGTTGTTCCAGAAATTCTGACTCAACATAATTTACACACACAGGTGTGACAACAAACGTCCCCTCCTTCTCTTTCTTTTCCTTTTCCTTTTCTTTTCTTTTCTTTTTTTTCTTTTGCTCCCATGCCCAAACACTCCAGGACCCTGATCTGGAGACTGCGTTCTTGAAAAACACCCAATATCCTCTGTGTCTGTATTTTTGTCCTCTGCACTGCCCCTCTTTAGCTTATCACCTCTTTGTAGAACACACAGAGCATGCATACTTATCTCCAATGATCCAAAATACAAACAAACCCCGCCTGCATGAGGGTTTCCATCTGCCAGAGCAAGCAGACATGAGACAGAACCACACTTGGAGTAACACTGGCCAGACCTGAGGTGTCGTCACCTACTCCAGACGTAGCAGAGATAGAGCATGTGGATGCAAAAAGACACCTGTGCAAAGGGCACATAAGGCCTACATTAGTAATAATCTTTCATCTGTGCTGATAAAATGAAGAGCAAAGATATCCTGCAGCTTTAGTGGTACACACACACACATACACACACACACACACACACGCACACACACACACACACACACACACACACACACACACACACACACACACACACACACATAATCAACTTTGTTTTTGTTTGCTAGACCATGCCATGTCATGATTATGCTTATCTGCAGGGTGCTGAAATCCTCTGAAGGTCATTTTGTTTATTCCCAAGCAAGTTTCCAAAACATGCTGCGTGTAAGTGTTTGTCATCAGGATTGAGATGCTACAGATAGCTCTGGCTGTACGTGGATTAGCCTGTGAAATTCCTACAGCCAGTAATTAGTGTCCTCCACTGCACACACTCTGTGTCTGCTCTTGGTGTGGGGTTTCTCCATGAAGGATCTCATTATGTTGGCCTTGTTAATCCTGATGTTGTATTTCCGACAGAAGACCAGCTGTGAACGATTTTGGTGATTGAAATACTTCACACATTGTAGTGTCACGATTAGGACTTCCTCTGTGTTGTCTTACATGGATTAAAGAAACCCTGTTCTTTCTGCCAGGGTAAAGGTCAGACGCTGTATGGATCTGTTGAGGTGTTCTGAGGTCACTACATATCAGTCATCCTGTTTATTTTGTCTATCTTGTGTTTTGCTGGATGTAAGTTTAGCCAGTCTTAAGCCTGCGAGTGATCAGGAGAATGAGGTCCAGATTGTTGGGCATGCATGTTCATTTACGTCTTCGTCATGAAAGGCTCCCTATACTGTGTAAACTGTATGCATGACAGAAGAGAGGCATGATTAAAATCTCCCTCGTTTGTGATTTGTGTTTGTGTAACCTCAGCGAGACGAGGTCACGCCTGCCTGGATTATTGCCGGAGTTAAAGCCTTACCTCCTGCAGCCCAGCCATCAATCAGCACAGTGCCGGTTAGCGCTGTGCTGGATTAGCGCAGGTTTGACCCACACCAGGTGTGTGTGACCTGTGTTGCAGTCTCACGTCTCGGCCGCGGTGTCGTGTTCCCTGGTGCTTTACCCTGCAGGTCTACCTAAGTTTAGGCTCACTGTTCCACACACTATCACCCTGAACCCAAAAAGCCCAATCAGCTTTGATCCCACCCTGCGGCCCCTGGAAGTGAGTGGGGTCTAATCCTTAAAAAAGCCTTAGAAAGACACAGAGGAATGCCTGGCACACAGCAGACCATTCACCCAGGGATTAGACTGAGAGGAGCTCAGCTTCACACAGTTATTTACTCCACTCACTCTGTGTGAGTATATACGTGTGGGTTTGTGGTGTGTGCATGCATATGTACATGTATGCAAATCTTTTTCTCGCATGCATACAGGGCTTAGACAAAATAATCTAAAACCCTCAAAAGTCTTTGCTAACGCTGTTAGAAAGCCAGGTCATATGAGGTTGAATGCTAATTAGAAGCATAATAAAAAGAGGTTTGGCAATCAGATCTTTGATACTTTAAGCTTATGTGAGTTTTCAAAGCAGTGGGAGCTCCAAAGAGTCTGAAATATCTGTGCCAAGGCTGAGGAGGCACTGGTCCAACAAAAGAAAAAAAAACGTGTGTCAAGTAAATCCGGGAAACAAATTGGGGCGCGGTGATACAAAAAAATCTATATATGACTGTTATAACACTATTTTTCCAATACCAATATACAGACTGTTCCCCTTTACAAAGACCCTTTTTTTAATTTTTCACAATATTATGAAAAATATAGTTAGCCCACTGTCACTCACTTACTCAAAAAGATAACTCGGTGACTGGATGAACCATCTTTTGATCAAATTGCTGTCGAAGCACTGTCTGGAGAACAGCGAACATAGATTTTCCATTGAGAAAAACCTTCAGTGCCGTTCTTTGATCTTGTTGCAACAAAGAAATATTCTGAAGTTCTGCTATAACTGATGCTTCTGCAGCCTCTGTGCTAACTTCTTTAGGAGCTGCCATTGGTGTTTTGAATGACTGTAGCGTCTGAAGCTGCCAGTAGCTCCTTACAGGATGCTGATTGGCCCGGACTGCTGGTGGTTCGAACATGAATGCATTACATCAAGCCTGACAAGACGGAGTTCTGTGATCTTGTAATATTGCTTTAATCCTGCTGCCGTGTGTGCAAGTTAACATCCATGCATAACCACACATAAAAAAATCTAATTACTGATGATTCATTACATCCGCCAAAACACAGGTAAAGAAGAACCTTCAACTGCTCATTGGTTAGGTTATAACTCAGAATTATTAATGCGGACAAACAAATTTAGTAAGATAATAAGTCCATTGAAAACTGATAAATTACAGTGATATTGAATTATAACCCGGCCCTATTGCAGATGCTGACAATATAAGGCAAATACTTAAAAGGAGCAAAAAAACATTACGGAAATGTTGTCTAGTTTGCGTTATGCCTGAAGGTAATCCCCGTTTCCTCACTAATGAAAAACCTTTCTGTTCATTTGTCAGTCTGGCAGCTGAAGCAATTTTATAAACATCTGTAACTCAGAAATCAACAGCAGCCGATCACCATCCGGTTTGATCACACCGGCACTCCTCCTTTTTTTTTTCATCCTCGAAGGAGAAAGCCGAGAGCTGAAAACACAAACCTGCTGCCTTTAATTATAGTTTCATTTTCTGCAGCAGCAGGATTATATTTGTCCATGAGAATTGAGGAGGCCCCATCTGTCAGCGCACTGAGAGGAGGGATGCAGTAGTATCAGGTGGATGACTGTGTTATTCAAACTCATGTCACAGACGCACCGTATCATGGTCAGTCTCAGTCTTGTGTGTGTTTATCAGGTAGGCAGTTGGACAGACATTTATAATGATGCAAAGAGTGATGAGCAGATTTGGGGATAAGTTGATGGTGAAGTCAAAAAGGAAGCTGCGTGCCGCAGACTCATCCATCTTATGCTGAACCTGGAGTGCAGAGGGAGTGATGTTGGTCCTGGCTCTGTGCCACTGTGTTGAGAGCCTACTCATATGTGACTGTGTCTCTATGTAATAGAGCGATGGAGCTTCAGGTGGATTTCATATGATCTAATGGAAGGGATGTGAGTCTGATTCATGATTTCTTCTTTCTTACATGAGAATATTCTTGGTAGCTGCCTCAGTGAAGTCTCTACTTGAGGAGAGGTTGTGAGCCCTGTAAATCATAGGCTTTGAGACCCTGCTGTTGAGTTAGGCCTGTGTCTACAGTAATAGACTGTATGTGACTCAGCCAGAGTCCACAACAAAGAACGTCTTTAAACATGCAGCATGTCAGGCACACACACGAACACACACACACACACACACACACACACACACACACACACACACACACACACACACACACACACACACACACACACACACACACACACGCTGCTGTGCTTTTATCAGCCAGACTTCCATGTCTGCTTTTCTTTCATGCATGAACGTATCCGCTGTCAGGGAAGATATTATGAACCCCCGAGTACTCAAAGTGCAGATAAGGTACAGTGTCTCTCTCTGTAGTAATACATTGCAAGAACCTCTGAACCATAAAGGGCTCAGTATGCTTCAAAAAATCTAGTCACTAATGCTCTGTTAAAGGTGTGTGCTGAGGTTTTCTTGTAAACAAACTTATATGTACATATTTTATGTATCTTTATGGTCTAACAAACATGTTGGATGTGTTTTATGCTTCATAAAACATTTCAAAGGCAGATTTTTTTATATAATTTGGAGCCAGCATTGTTTACATCCAAGTTTTCTAGCTAGTAGCTTTTCAAAGACAAATGTAATCTGGGACAAAATACATTCCCCTAAAACGTAATTGAGAAGGCAGTTTTGTTGTATGGGAACGTTATTTTAGGAGACAGGGATGATCCAACAAACACTCAACACCTTGTTTGAAACATACTGAAGCCTTACATGTTAGAGGGTTAAATGGTTTTCTAGCATCGAAGGGTTATATGATTCAACTGAGAGACTTTTATTTCCCCATTGAGTTACTGATACCGTTTCAAATCCCATTATTGTCTATTGTTTCACACAACACGATTCCTTTATTTTAACACCAGTTAAAATGGCAATAAACAGGTCATTCTTGACATCAGATAGGGGGGTTTTACTTAACAGTGTATATTTATACAGACTGTTTGTATTAGCAGTCAAGCATATTTACATGACGAGGGGAATATCTCGATGAGAAGATGTTGCAAATAAAAAGTATTCTCACTGACTCCTCTTCCTCTGTCCCATTTAAAAAGATGTGTTGAAACAGTGGGCTTTAGCTATTTCAGCATGTTACATCTAACATTTTTCAGCCTGACAAACCTCTGAGTGGAGCCGAATACCTCCACAGTAAAACGATCCAAACTTATGAAGGCAAAATGGAGATTAGGAGTTATATGAGATGTCCCAAAGGAAACTGACAAATCAAATGATTTGTTATGGTAGAGGAAATGGACAATGGTCTCTGAGAGAAGCTGAATCATGAGGAAAATTTAAACAATAGTGAAGAAAGATTTGGCCTACTTCTAACCACACATATCTGCTGCTCTCACTTCGTTTATATCCCTGCAGAGGGAGGCACGTTCATGATTTGCTATTGAAGCAGAATATATTGTCCTAAAGGGAGTTGGAAGGGCTACAATCTGGTGATCATGTCTTGGCTCTGGGTGGACGAGTGCTGTCACTATCACACAGTCATTGTGTTTGACTGGAGCTTTTTGTGTTTGGTTGTCATGGATCCTGCTGCGTGGTTGTCAAAGGGGACACCATTGTTTTTGTTGTTTACATGGGTGGTTAAGGAAAAATATAGGTTATTGAAACCTTTTCTTTGCAAGACTAATGTGTACTTGCACAAATCATACCACAGCAACAGGCCTCTAAGCTGTAATAAGTGAGCATTCAGACCAACCTTGGACAAATAATCTGTGTTTCACTGGACGTGTTCTTCAAACAGTCAGGGCGGAGGATTTACTCACCCAGTGCTGAGTGTATATAGCAGAGGACATGGGGCAGGATGTTTAGCTGAAGGTTTGTGGATTGGCCTGCGCTCTGCTTGGCTACAGATGTGGGCAGAGAGCTGGAGCGCTTGTCAACCTCTGTATGGTAATGAACAGGGTCAGGGTAAAGGGTCTGCTGGCCAGGAATTCAGCAACGTGTTTTTGCAGAGAGCAGCAGTGTGTTAACTCTACTTCTCCATTGCAGTTCCAGCTGCCGTTGGTCGACATATTTTTATTGCTTAGTCTGTGCAAGCTCTTGTTTGGATATTTTCATCCATCAGTAATGCCGTACTTGGAAACAAGTAAAGGTACTGCCAGTTAAGGGTAGCCTTTTTCAGTAATATATTAAGACATTACAATTTCAAATTCAACAATTACATTACAGTTACTAACGCTGCATTACTTTTAGACATTTGATTTGTTTGCTGTCTTAACAGGAGTTGGATAGAGGAAGCGTTCAGTGGAGCGTTTTCTCCGGGACATGTAAGTTTGGTGCAGTTGCTTTCCCAACACTGGAATTAAGCCCCTTTCACACATGCACTGCAAATTTATTATCTAAACAAAACCCAGCAGTATTCTCTGATTGAGCCCATGTGTAAATAGAGCAGCTCAGAGAATTCACAGCGAGTGGGTGTGCTGATGACGTTTCTATCATCTAGCTTGCATGAAACCGGAAATCAGAATTGATATACAGTGATTTACACAAAGACGTCACCAAAAATACCCCCCTTAAGATCCAGGAACTTCTGTCGGTAAGGGCAGACGCCAAAATAATCAGACAAATTGAAGGAACCTTAAGAGATTTAGCTGTTTATAACCAAATTAACCCTGACCACAGGGTAATCAGTGACATGTCCTGTATCCTGCACGCTCTTGCCAGGCGCCACCTCTCACCTAAACCAAGCGGAGTATTTCCAGTACGGTGGAAAGTGTCTCCTGTTATGTGCCAGCCGTGTAAAAGGTCAACTTCGGTCAATGCCTGGAACTGATCCATCAGACATTAGATTTCATACGATGGTTAATCGCTGAATGAGCAGTCGTGCGATTATGTATATTTTTAACGAACAAAAAGTTAGCCAGTCTTATTTGGAAGAAGAAAGTTAAGACAAATTGGAAAATGATTACCCAGGTTTGACCTACTGTACTCCTTGCAGTTTTTCTTGTTGAGTCTTGCTTGGGGATTATAACAGACTTTTAGGGTGTACTCTTTTTGTTTTTACCTTCAAATAAAGTGGGTGAGATGATCTTATTTAACTGTTGGCATTTCTTCCACTTGTCTGCAGGTGTTTCTTGCCCAATCACACTTTATTTTTTAGCAATGTTGCCTTGCTCGCAGATCTCCACAATTACTTTCATGAGAAGTAGTCATAACCAATAGGGGCGATGACCAAACACTATAAGACCCAAGTTGTATGAAAGCAGACTTATCCTTTGAAGCAAAACCAGCTTCTCATAATGTTGACAGGGTTTACTTATTTTAGTCTCAAAGGCTCATAAAGTGCACGCTGTTCCACAGGTCAGTGCAGCTGCAGCATGCACGTCAACAGCAATAACTTGCAGTTAATGTGTTACAGTACATGTACGTGTGTGTGTGTAGGTCTAATTCTGGTCCTTGCTTTTAGAGCTTTCGTTTGTTGGCCACTTGCTGCAGTTTTGGCTGAGAGGAGTGGGGTTTAACTATTGCGGTGTGTAGGGAGTGTTTTATATGGAGAGGTCACAGACAAGATGGACCCCTCCCTGCCACACTAAAGCAGCAGCAGAGGAGTGTGTGGTTTCATTCAGTAAGATCCTGGTCTTCAGCTCTGAAGTCCTGTTTTTTTTACTGGTTTCCTTGGTGACCACAGGAGAGACAGAGGTGGGGGGGAGGGTTGCACATCACTGGATAAGATGCCAACTGAGGTCACTAAAAGAGTGTAGCCAAGGAAAAGTTTACAAAGCAGCTTTTATTTGGGTCCACCAGGGTCAAGAGGGAGGAGCCCGGTTCCATCGAGGTTTCTGTGCCATTGTGTCTCTCTTAATAAAAGTGAAGGGTGTGAGCTGCATCGTCAGCCTCTGCCGCATGCTTTTATTAGACATCTGCTGCTTTCAAGTGGAGGAAATGTTTAAAGTGTGGCGGGTGGATTTGTAGTGCAGACAGTCCCGACCGCATACTATCTCAAATCGGCACACCGCAATCCGACAGATGCTGGCACGGAGAGAATTGTTACAATTTTGCTATATGCTTAAGGTTTTTGTTTCTGCGTACCACTGGGAAAACATAAAATTATATAATTCACTTTAAATTCTAATTGTTTTTTTACTTCCTCAAGTTTGTGTAAACACTAGATTCACTTTCTGTTTTGTGGCACAAACTGCATCTACTGCTGTTGTGAACCACCCACCAGCACACAACCTAAAACAAGTGGCTAATAAAGGATGGAGGCAGGTCTGCTATGCTCAGTAATTAGAGGTAAAGGGGGTGAGTGATTGTGAAACAAAGCTAAAATTTCCTGTAATTAGGATCTTTGAGTGACTCACAGGTATTCTCAACAATCTGGACCAAACCTCTGTGGGGCAGAGAGTTTGAAACCTTCTGAAAAATACAATAAGCAGGATGCCAGACGGGAGGGAGGGGAGGTTAGGGAAGGTGAGTGCTGCATCCTGTGCAGAGAGGTCTACCCCACAGCTGTCTGTGCCCAGTGAGGCCAGTCTCCTGTCCCGGAATGCCAATGGGAGCACATATCTTTAGGCCAGACAAACACCTCTGTCAGCAGACCGCAGTCACCCCACCAGTCAGGCCATTCAGCCCGGCGTTGCACTGTAATTACACACCACTGCCTGCTGCGGAGAGGGGCGAGAGGGACAGCCAGACTGAGATGCAGACCCTGTCACTGCCATCAGCATCACTACAGGCATGTGCTGGAAAAACAGAGAGAGTGAGAGAGACAGGGAGAGTGAGTGAGAGGGAAGGTGAGGTAAAGACAGCCCTGTCTGGGACAGAGAGGCGGGTAGAACCTCCTCCTTCCTGTAAAAGATTAGAGGCTGTGTGTGTGCACATCTGGATGGGCTGGAAGAGCTGAAAGGACTAATGTGAGAATCGGCAGAGACAAACTGAAGAAAATTAGAGAAGCAACACTGCTGGTCACATGAACTGGCTGACAGCTTTTAAAAACCTCAAGTTTATAGCTGCAGTAGGCACTGATCTTACTTACTTTCGGACAGCACAAAGTGACAAGGCCCTTCTCAGGTGGAACTGCAGTTACGTATTTATTTATATTATATACAAGTAGAAGCCAGTGTAACTGTAACTGTACAACAACTCTAAAATGTGCACTGTATTTGTAGTGTAACTTTTTCCCTGTGCATATGTCAATAAAGATCTGAATCTTGCATGACGAATCTTTAAAAATCAGTCAAACTTATTGGAATATCCTTGCTATGTTATTTATGATAGAGACACATCAAATCAGGTAATGTAAAAACCAAAAAGATGATATAGTTTACAATACAGATACAATTGGTTTAAAAATATTCACACTCAATAAAAGTCATGTAATTAATTTTGAAGTATGCTACTTCAATGCAAGAACATAAATCATCTCCTCAGCTGCAGTAACCAGACTAAATGTAATTCTTTATTGACCTCCTTGTTAGTGACTGATGGAGGTGTAGCTCTGCGGAGGGTGTAGTTAGTGGGTTGTGGTGAGTGTGTGCTGTCCTACGCTGCCTCAGCCTAAGTGTCTGTGCTGATTGATGAGGTGAGATGTGTGTGCATGTGGTGAGAACTTCTCTGACCCTGCATGCTCTCACCTCAGGGTCCTGAAGGCTATAGGTTGGGTTTCATTTGCAGCAGGTCTTTGCAACACCTCACCTAGACTTGTAAAACAGCAGATGTAGATCGGCATTTGTTTTCAACTTAAACACCCCGTGAAGTATGGGTGTACATCGATCTAGATCGATATATAGGTCCAATAATCAGTGATCTGATCGGAAGTGTGGCAATATTGACACGTGTTTAAGATGCACCTTTATTTTGAAATTCCTACATTGTTTTTCATGTAAAGGTCTGGAAAGGTCTTTTTGTGAGTGGATTTAAATGTCATCGATTGCAGACCTCTCAATTGAATCAAATCAAAATCGTACCGTGACAGACTTTGTGATCTCAGCAAATAGAGTAACATTGTCCAAAAAATCGATGTAATATTGCATCGTGATCAAACTTGTGATTTACACCCCTATAATGTGAAGGTGAGGATTCAGTCTCGCCCGGCTTGCCTAGTCTTGCCTAGTAGTCTTACTTTTTTGCTCTGGGATCAATTATCTGACCAATTGTTACAGCAAGGCAGCACTTCCTTCTCACCTGTAATTACAGCTGAACCTGTCCAGTGTGTGGGCCGCTCCGCTCTCAGACTGAGAGGTGGGGGAAGCAGAGTGGCAAAACCAAAGGAAGGAACTGATGAAGTGTGTCCCAGCCTTTGAGTCAATCACCTAATAAAAGACAGCCACGACGCTGGGAAAGCACAGTAAGCACTGGGGATCAGATGCAGGTTTGCACTGTGCAGAGCACAGAGCCCTGAGACCCGTCAGCTGTATGGTAGGTGGAGGCTGCTCATGGGTCTGCTTACACTTTAATACGATAACGATTTAATCAACTAAGTGTTAGTTCATTAAGAATGTCTTAAATCGAGGACAGCCCTATTTATTGTCATTCTGTTTAAATTGACTACACTGAAGATATAGTTTTGAACCAGCTGTAATATCAGTTCCCTTTCAGACAGCTGCTCATATCTCTCACTCAACTTTAAATTACTTCACTCATGATATTTTGTTTTGGTTTCAAAAGTGTTTCATTTAACTTCCGACATCACTTCTGAACCTTCCGTAATGTATCAGGTCTTCACTGTAAAGAGTAATTTGTCTACCTTTTATTTATTTTTATTGTTGCATTATAAACTAATGTGTGGCTGCACAGTAGAGAAGTGGTTAGCAGTGTCTGTCTGGGTTCGACCCATCGGCCAGCATGGGCCCTTCTGTGCAGAGTTTTTTGTCTCTTTTTCATTCAAAAAGAAACTAAAGTGCTGACTCAGCAAACAAATGTTCTGAGAAGCCACCTTATTCAGCTTGGTTTTATTTTGAGGCTTGCAGTGTTCTCTCTCTGTGTGTGTGTGTGTGTGTGTGTGTGTGTGTGTGTGTGTGTGTGTGTGTGTGTGTGTGTGTGTGTGTGTGTGTGTGTGTGTGTGTGTGTGTGTGTGTGTGTGAGTGTGTGTGTGTGTGTGTGTGTGCGTGCGTGTGTGTGTGTGTCCGTGTCCGTGTGTGTGTGTCTGTGTGTGTGTGTGTCCGTGTCCGTGTGTGTGTGTGTGTCTAAAGGCAGCAGCATTCTTCAGTCTGTCCAAGGCGGTGCAGTGACAGAGACAAACACCTCCCCTGGTTGGCTGTCAGCATCTGGACACTAATGATGCTGCAGCGCTGAGCTCAGCTAATTGACCAGACAGAGATGGATAAGGCCCCAGCACTCTGCTCTACAGTATCTGCTAGCTGCCTGTGTGTGTGTGTGTGTGTGTGTGTGTGTGTGTGTGTGTGTGTGTGTGTGTGTGTGTGTGTGTGTGTGTGTGTGTGTGTGTGTGTGTGTGTCTGTCTGTTTCAATGTTTGCGTTCACAACTGCTGTCTGACCCCTGTACTGTATCTCCCTACACGATCATCAGTTAGACTAAAGAAAACATCAGACACCTTTTATATAAAATATTTTTCCACCCTCTGCTGCAGACCATATGACGGGACAACAAAACTTAGATGTTCATGACGCTCCTAAAGGCCTGGTTTTGTGCAAACTGCTGAATCTTTCCGAGGAGGAGCAAATAAACCTTAGTGGGCGATGAGCTTCGAGGATCAGGCAGTCGTTCCAGCTGAGTGTGAGATGTGTGTTTCAGGGCTCTGGTTGGCAGGACTAACTGGGCTCTTAGCATGAGAGCTGTGGTTTATTTTCACTAGTAGAGCATCAGTGAAGGAATGACTTTGGCCCATTAATAACAGTGCGCATGTGTGTGTGTGTGTGTGTGTGTGTGTGTGTGTGTGTGTGTGTGTGTGTGTGTGTGTGTGTGTGTGTGTGTGTGTGTGTGTGTGTGTGTGTGTGTGTGTGTGTGTGTGTGTGCAGCTGCAGTTCTAGTCACTGTGCCCTTGGCTCTCACTCTGGTGGCACCAGCAGAGCTCCATGTGGGTTTTAAAGGGCCAATAATAAAATTGCTTTGGAATAAAGCTCCCATAATGATAATATAATGATATAATAGTAAGAACAGGTTGTTAATGCTTGTTTTTGTGTAATCCAAATAGAAATGTTGCTTTTCCCCCTCCTTCAGCCCTGTTCACACATGGCAGAAATGTGTCAACACAGTCAGTTAGCAGTCACTCTCTTTCTGTCTGCAGTGTCATGTCTCACTTTTTATCAAACTTTTTTTTCAATTTGAACTTTTATCCACTATGCAAAAAGTCTTTGGATGTTTATATTTTTCTCTATCTGCAATTTCACCATAATAAATTTAAGAGCATGAGCATGACATGTAATCAATTGAGATAACTCAATACAAATTTGAGACGGGTCTATCATCTTGTGAACTGCAGTTTGTCTCAGCTGGATCTTGACGCTGTTTAGATACGAGATACAATGTCTGTACAGACGGCCAGTATAGCTTTGTCGAGTTATGCGATGAAGCTAGTGGTCAGTTTACTCCCCTGCAATGTTTTTCATTTATTCCAGCAGCGAGTGAAGTGGAGCAGAGGAAACACAGAAGAGAAACTCCTGTCAGGATTTCATCTGAGGCCCACAGGGCAACATGTGTGGCTTGGCAGACCTATTGGCCAGACCTCTGATTTAAACAGTTTCATCGACCTGTCTAACCTTAGCCCTCCGCCTAGGACTGCTTAAGACTGGATGCTGCAAGAGCTCCCCTTGACTCTAGGATGGCTTCAGAGCTCCATAATAACCTTTTATTCATAAATCAATTCAGTTTTAAATAAGTGTTCTGCAAAATCTGATTTGTCCTGCTGCAGCTGAAATACTTTTATACACAATAGACAGTGCATATAATCATGCACATGAGCATGAACAATCGTAGCATTAATGCCTGGATACACACACTTATTTTGAAATGGAAAAGATAATCTCCATGCGACCTACGCTCATTTCTTTCTCCTTTTCCTATGAGATAATTGCATCAGCAGGAGCAAAGATTATTTAGAGAGTTGTTGTAAACAAATTTCTAAATGATGTGTGTGAGACAGACAGAGATGATGTCAGGGCGGCCTCTGGACCGCCAAAGTCTCTGCGGGGGTATTTCGTGAAGAGCTCTGACTCAGTCGCTGATTAGAGCCCAGCGCAACATGGGGGCAAAAGGTCAAATGCATTCACACTTTTCTTTGACCCCTCCCCGCTGGGGCAATTAGCCCACTAAGAACAAGAGATACAATGAACCGCGACTGTCAGGGGGCATTCATTAACTGTGATGATGTTATTGTTGGCCATGAGAGCGATGGATCGCACTCGAGGCATCTGATTCATCCTCATTCATCTTTCTGCAGCCTTAAACACAGCCTGCAAATGCAGAAGAAAGGGGGGGGGGGGGGGTCAATGCTTCATACAATATCTGGAGTGTGGATGAGGCCCTTGAATGTTCTCTACTCTACAAGGAGAAGGGGCGAGAGCTAAATTTCCTATCCAGAGCCCCCATTTGTAATTGAATGCAGCCATCTACATGAGCTGGGCTCCAGAGAAAGCGTCCTTAGCATGTGCCTGTACGTACACACATACACACACCTCCCTTTGTCTCTACAGTCGTCCCCCAAAGCGGGCTGCAGACGAGGGAAGAGCAGATCAAAGTGTGTGTTCCCCACGTTCGTTATTATTGAAAATTGGAAGAGTTTTCTACAATCTAGAGCGCATGCCATAACATTTCAGTCTCAGGTCTCACATGGTTTAAATCCATCTACACTTGTAATCCTCTGAGAAATACCCAGAACCCAAAACAGTGAAATCATGAGCACAGAGGTTGAGGAGAGGGAATTATTGAAGCGGTCTCAATTTACCCAAAACCATGTGTTCTGTGTACTTTTCATACTCCTCCTTTGCACTCCACCCCCACCCCCCACCCCCCTCTTTGGATAATCACTAAACCCGTTATGCTTTCCTGTCTTAAGTTCCCAAACGTTTATTTTTCTTTGGGACAATAAGCTCTTCATTTTCCCTTTCCTGGGTCTGCAGTGGATAGAGATGGATCATGACATCTGATGTAACAATAAGTAAGGCTGTTTAATAAGAACGCCGCTCTCCTGCTCCAGCTTGATGCTGCAGGTGCTATTTCATGGCTTCTTTTAGTATAGCACTTGGCGTTGACCGTGGCTGCTGGCTGCAGAATGGCAAAGACGTGCTTCCTGGTGGCTAATGAGGTGCTGAACCCAGCCTCTTGTTTGTATCAGGAGCACCTGGGCCGACCAGAGCCAGACCAGGCCAGACAAAGGAGTCAGTCTAGCATTTCCACAAAGGTCTGCCCATTCAAAACATCCAGAACCCAGAGACACAAACTCCCACACTTCATAAAATGAAGGCAAGACAGAATGCGAGCCGAGACTGCCCATTCTCTCTGCACAAGGAAACTATTGTTTGTCTTTACACTCCCTCTCTCCCAGGCTTTGCGATATTATACTCCATAAAGAAACAAGGCGAAAGGGAAGAAGCTTGGCAAAGACGCAATGTAACAGAAACAAAAGCCGCAACTGTCTCTAGTGATTTCCATTTCTGTCTTCTCTACACTCTGTCAACTTATTGTCAGCTCTTTCTGGCTCATAGTAAGAAGCTCACCTGGAGGACAGAAACTCAGGGACAGAAACCAGTTCATTTCTGGCCTCTTCTTCCTCAGAGAAACATCTTCACAGAACCTAGAGTGATGACATAACATAACACAAAATGACATATTGACACTTGCGTAGTTGGACGTTTGATCTGTTGGACTGTTTGTAGCTGTCACCAGTCCTCCCAAATGACTGTAATTCCGAGGATATTGTATTTGCATCAAGTTTTACCCAAGTGTGTTTGTCTGTCAGCCCATTATAATTTCCCAAATGATATCCCAGTGATGTCTTCAGATATCTCATTTTATCTGACCAACAGTCCAAAACCTAAAGATGCTAAAGTTTAAATCAAATCACATTTGAGTAGCTGAAACCAGAGAAACTGTTTTTTTGCGTAGAAGAATGATTTGATAAATCATCAATCCTCTCAGCTCTAACGTCAGCAGCTGATTTCCATTTCATTTAGTGGGCAGACAGCTATTGGGGCATCAAACAATTAAATAAATCTTGTTGAGAATTTGGAGTTGTGATTCCCACCATTTTATTGCCATTTTGCATACGATAGTAAATGATAAACGGACTACACTAATACAGCACTATTCTACCTTAATGGAGCACTTTACAATTTGCAATTGCCATTCCCCTACAAATGAAAGTAGAAACTTTAACAAATTTAAGGTCAAGAAATCACTATCACAGCCACAGA
Organism: Echiichthys vipera; assembly: GCF_963691815.1. NCBI lineage: Eukaryota > Metazoa > Chordata > Actinopteri > Perciformes > Trachinidae > Echiichthys > Echiichthys vipera. The sequence continues at coordinate 20,184,442 of NC_139829.1, read as the reverse complement.
GGTGACATTTTCTGTCTCTTTATCATCTGTTACAGACGCAGGGAACCAGCTTGCAGCTCAAGAGGCAGTGAGGAAGCCTTCCACTCTGCGTCGTCCGCCTGCACGGACGGGAGAGTCGCTCTCTAGTAAGAGCTGTGAAGATGTTACTGCTTTAACTGTAAAACACAATAGTAAATACTTCATGTTTAATTGTATGATTCCTATAGGTAAAGAAAGCAATTATCTGTTTTTTTTTAGATTGTCTCAACTGCAGTCGAATCACAGCTTTGACTGACAGGCTGAGCTCTCTGGAGGCGAAGGTTTGGACTCATTCATTTACAGTATTGGAACCACTGAGAAATATCATGCATTAAATAAGCATATTGCTTAATTGCCTTCACTTGTTAAATGTTTTCCTGCACCAGGTCCAATTACTCACAACCCCAGCCTCCATATCACATCGCCACCTTCAGGGTAAAGGAGGAACTGCACCAGAGGCCTCATTACTGATGGGGGCTGTGCCCGCTCAGGGAGCTCCTGGTGAGCAGGGACCTGCAGGTACATATATCATGCTGTCATGCATGAATATCTTGTAAGTTAAAAAATACTTAATATTTTTATTAAGTGGAGTCCAGGGTTTTATGCTTTCATAACTGAGTCAGAAATCACTCCTTGCAGCTTTTCGCAGCAAGCAGCAACTCTTACTGTGCCCTGTATCTGCTCACCTCTGCTCATATCCTATTTCTTCCACTAAACACACACACACACACACACACACACACACACTCTCTCACTCATTTCCTTTTGCAAAAGTTAGAACCCAGTTGTCTGTGCTGCTCACTTTCAGCGCTCTGTGGCTGTATGGAAAGCAAACACTTTGGAGCACTAAAGTCTCTCTCTCTCTCCTCTTCTGGAGTCGAGCCCGGCACTGTGAGATTTCACTAACCTGCTGCACTGTCAGAAGAAATGTAAAAAGTGATATTAAAACATATTCAACCAAACATTGTACCCAGTTGTACAGTGGCTAATGTGTGAAGGAAATGTATATGAGACTGAGTAGTTTCAGACTTTGTAAAAACCTGGTGCACATCACTGACGATGCAACTCAGGTGAGATTCCAATGTGTTATGCTAGTAGCGGCTAAAGTAGCCTCTAGCTTCAAGCAGAGACAAGAGATACTGCCTTCAAATGTAACTTCTTGTGGTTACGACATGATCGTTGTGTACACAATATGCTTTTCGTTGTGGTTAAGTCATGAGAACCTTGCTGCTAGGCAACACAGCAGCCACTGAAACTAACAATTTAGCAAGCTAGCAAACGAGTAACGTAATGCAGGACATGCAAACGCATAATGACAAAAGGAAAAAGATGAGGCTGTTGGGAATATCAGTGTTTTCCTCAGACATAAAAAAATAACAAAGAAAAACTCTAGGTGACATAAATTACAATATATAAACTTACGAGACACCAAAAAATGAATTCCATCAGTTCTAAAAAACATCAGCAAACACATCACAACTCATGAACTCGTAGCTTTCACTAAATTTCCATTTAGGAGGTTGTGAATACCACAAGAAAGGAGCATTCACACGGACCCCATTTGAAGGCAGCAAGAGGTTTGGGTGTGTTATGCTATTAGTGGCTAATGTGCCTCAAGACGCTAACCTCAAGCAAAGATGAGGAGCGAGCAACAGAGGGCTGGTAAACTGACTTCTTTCTAACTTGATAACTCCAGATTTCTTTCATTTTCAAACTTGTAGTCTTCAGACGCAACCAACTCTGACTCAAGTGACATCACTTGAGGTTGTTTTTAGCAGACCTCCAAGGGGTAATCCGTGAGTCCTATGTTCCCCGGTCGCATAAGGCTCTGCCTTCACGGATTTAATTCAGCATTTTGTTAGTGTTAGGGGTTACGGTTAGGGTCAGAGTTAGGGGGTAGGGTTAGGGTCTACATAGGCATATTTGCCAGGGAATTTGGCACTGATTGTGGAAAAAATAACAGACCAGGAAACATAGGACCCTTTCTGTGAAAAGCGGGGAACATAGGTCCCTTTTTTTTAAAAAGGGACCTATGTTCCCTGGTCACATACAAAGCGGGGAACATAAGACCCGGAGAACATAGGTACACTCCCACTTCAAACAGCTCCCTCCGGGGACACAAATGGCTTTATCTATATAGAATAATTTTTTTACTACAAAAAATGTCTTTAATTTATGAAATTAAATTAATGAATTTAGTATTTTAGAACTGAAATTTAAATCAGCCCTAAGGATGACACAATAAGTATTTTTACTCTATTACTTTACAGTGGATTTTTACACCAACTCCTCTCCAGGTATTTTTCAAAGAGCTACACCTCTCAGTAAAGCCATCTCTCTGCTTTCATTACAGGTCCTCAAGGGGAAAAAGGGAGAGATGGGCTTCCTGGCAGAGAAGGTAAATGTTACCATAGTTGCCTTTCAGTCCATGTAAAGCCATTTAAGATGCAAACCAGTTAAGGCTCCGTGATTACTCGTCATGACTGTTTCCTCCTCTTAGGGAAGCCGGGGTCCCGAGGGCTGCCAGGTCCCAGTGGGCCTCGAGGGGAGGCTGGGACAAGGGGCCCATCTGGCAACCCTGGATTTAAGGGATCTTCAGGACCTGCAGGTAAGAGAGGACTGAAATTAGAAATACACACAGCTTGCTGTTAGCAGACAGCTGAGAGAGACAAATGAAACATTTTCTTAGTAGATGTTGACACGGTTTGTCAATAAGCATGTTGTAAAGATTTGTGTGTGTCAGAGGGAGGGCGTTGCAGGGCAGTTGTATACTTGCCACTCCACTTAAGCTATTGTCACTAGAACAAGACATTTGAATGGCTCTCTGTTGACCAAAGACCTGTGGAAACCGCAGTGGAAAAATCAGAGAGATCTCCAACAATAGACTTATATGTGATGTCCTGCTGCAGAGTATTTGTCTTTCTCTTAAACCGCTCGATCAACCCACAGACCCACCAGCGGTAAATGTTAAAGCGTTCCAGCGGCCTGCTGGTAACTTGCTGGAATTTGGGCATTTTGTTGGTTGGCTTATATAATAGTATGTTTCTAAAAGTGCTGTTTAGTGGGCAGCAAAAACATTTGTTTTCAGACTACATAAAAACTCCTCAACATGTGCTGCCGCTCACCAACCACAATCATAAATCTGCTCTGAGTATTCAGAGCTCACTGGTTATGTACAAATAATAAATGAGCTGTTGGGGAAAAAGTAAATCCACACGCTGCTGTGACTTGAATGATGACCAAGTAAATGGCGGTATGAGTGTGTCACAACATCTGCTCCCGCTATAGGCTGTCGTTTCTCTGCTCTGGATCATGAAGGGAGTGCCTCTCCTTGCAGGCTTACATGACCCCTGTCCTGTGCCTGCTGCTGGGTAAAGATGAGATGTAGAGCAAAAGTTAAACTACAAACCCACTTTCTGAGAAGCACCATGTGACTTCAATCTGAAATGAACATGAGCTATATATACACAAATCCCAGGTCCTTATGATTTCCATATGCCTGTGGTGTTATTGTTTTTTCTATCTCCATTACTTCATAAGTACCCAAAACCAGAGCTGTGTCTTGCATCTGAAGCTCTGTTTTCCTTATTCTGCTTTTTTTTCATTTTTAAAGAGAAAGATAAACACAGCACTAGAATGTATCCAAAGTCACGGAAAATGTAGATGAAAAACAAACCAGTGATATTGTACGTTATGATGAATCCTGAGAAGTTACAAGAGATTTGTTTTACCAATTGTGACTTATATTTTGACGTGGGATCCCTGGGTTGCTCTAGGGAACTATTATGCTGTAGGAAAAGTGAAAATTGCCATTGACATGTCACATAAACTCTAAATGGTGACTTTGCTTGCCTGTTTAAACCACTGTGCTGCAGATTGTAGCTCACAGTCTCCCTGGTGCAGCCAAAACACAGCCGGTCGTGCTGCAGTGTTTATCGAGGCTAAGTGAAAACGGCCCACAGACGTGTCAAATCAGAGCTGTAATAACATTACCTTGCAAAGCGGTAATTATTGGACTGTCATTGTCAGTTGCATCAGTACATAAACAGAGAGGTGATGAGTCTGGGTCTGTTGGAGGGCAAGAGGTGGTGTTTTGGGGGGCAGCTTTACCTCAGGAGAGACCAAACAATGAGGTCAGATGTGGTTGTTGAGCTTTTTTCCACCTCCAAAAAATGGCTGGGGGAGGAGAAGGGACACGACTGACTGGCCCATATGGACCTGCTACAGGCTGTTACTCATACACACACATGTCCTAAAGCTTACGATCTGGATGCAGCAAGCATTTAATTTGCTATGAACCAGTGCCAGTGACATTTAGCAGAATTTAATGGTGTTTATTTGTGTTTTCCCCATGTTCCTGAATCAGATCACATTAAAGACCCTCCTATTAATTACAGAGAAACACGAGAGGCCAGTTCCTCTTGTGTTTCTCTGTTTCACAGAAACACAAGTACATGTAGAGACACACTCTCCTGCCAGACACTATTACGTTGTGTCATTCAGCACTTTATCTAATCTGTTTCCTCTCTGGTCTTTGTCAGAGTTTATCCTTCTATCATCACATCACCCACAGTGATTCATCAGTACCAGTCTGGCGTTGTGCCGTGTCTCTCCAGAAGAAATTTTGTGATCATATTTTGCAAAGATGTACCTCTGAAGAACATGTCTGTCATGATGTTTCTGTCATTTCTCCTCTTAGGCCCCCGTGGTCCCCCAGGACTCCCAGGAGAAAGGGGTCTACCAGGCCCGCCTGGCCCTCCAGGGCCTCCAGCTCCTGCCAGTGCCCACATCCCAGAACCAGACCACAGTAAGGCCCTGGACAACTATTGGGCTTCATACAGTTACCATGACACAAACTCCACACCAAATACTTAAAACTACTCTTTGTATTTGTTTTAAACATGAGTCCTAAAAGAATACTGCACTGATTTAACATTACTCAAAATGCAACTGGACCACCAACAGTTCGGTTGGAGAATTGGGTGTGTTATGCTAGTACAGTAGCAGCTAATGTGGCCTCAAGTCCCTGGCCTTAAGCAGAAAATGGGGAGCTACAGAGGTCTGGTAAGCTCACTTCTTTTTAACTTCGCAGCCCTGGAAGATTTTTCATTTTCAAAGTGGTAGTCTTCAGCCCAAACCAACACAGACTCAAGTGACATCACTTGAGTCTGTTTATCAGCCACAAAAGGCTTCATCCATCAAAATCCAGTGTAAAATCAGCATGCCTCCCTTTAATTGCTGTATATTTCATTTTAGTGTAAGAAAAAAGGTTTGCCATGATCCTAGGCCTTTGTTCCCAGGTGGTGCAGCTTTTATAGATTTCTAGCTGCAAGCTGCTAATATTCATGTGTCTTCAGCAATCTCACAGACATGTTCCCTCCTGCTGCGGAAGAGCGCTCATAAGTTTCCCTGGTAAACAAAAGAAACGAGGAGAATGAGAAACAGACAGGATGTTGGTAATCCTTAAACCGCTACTCGCTCCTTATTGTCTACCAGCCAAGTAGGACAGAATCAAAGAGTATTAAATGGAGGCAGAGACAGTCTGAGATTGACTCAGACTTCACATGCTGGGACGAAAACCTGTCCATCACTGATGTCACTCAACAACTTCCAGATGTAGGCCGCTCAGACAGCTGAGGGGGAGTGTGAGAGACGGATGGGGGCCAATGCCGGCTCTTTCAAGGTCAACGCATTGGTGGGTTTTATATGTGGATTCAGTGGTAAAATAAAGTATGCAGCGTGCAGATTTCTAAGCCTCGGGTTCCTGTGTGGAGAAAGCTGTGGGTACTTGGAGGTTGGCATGATGATTTTCAAGACTGCATGCCGTTTCTTTTACATCAAAGTAACAGTCGGGGATGTGCTGAGCTTCCTTTGGAAAACACTGGCTTATTTGGCTTTTACGTCTGCATCAGGAGGTTGGAATTCCCTTCTGCTGAACAAGAGAGGGTTCCTACACCAGCAGCCAGAACGTTAAGTAGTTAGGAGGGGCATTGTTGTTAAAAATTCTGACTTCAGTGTAACTGCTTTCATTCTTTATAGGAAATGAGAGTGTGTAGAAATAGACAGAGAGAGAGAGCGATCCTGTTTTGGACCTCTTTGTCACCTCTGGCCGTAATCTGTTAGCGATGCGCAACGTCCTGGCAGCTGGAGGATGTTTCTGGCTGTCAGCCCTCCTCCTCTCTGTGTCTCCTGTCTCATACTGTGATTGGATCTGTTTCCTGTCAGTATAAAATGACCCAATGACCGCACACTTCCTCTATCGCTCACACATTCATCACCCTCTTCTTAGACTCATTCAGCTGTAGACGTCCAGTCAGTGTTGTTACACAGTGGATATGGAAGGTTTTTCATGCAGTATAATACATACGTTTTCAATTAATGTGAAACACAGATTTACTACTGACAGTGCTTTTGAACACATTTTAGTGTAGTTTACTAACCTGTTGAATCAATTAGGTGAAGTTTGAGTATTTGTTGGGAAATACTGCCCTCTGGAGGTTACTCTGAAGTAATAAATAGGGCCCCATTGCCCTGAGTCCAGCTTCTCAGGCAGCATCAACGCAGGGGAATTGCTTTGTGCACTGTGCTGTTCACACATTTCACCAAAGGCTTCTTTAGGTTTAGGAGCTTGTTGGAGGTACAGCGTCACATGAATTACTGCAATTTACAGTGGTTTTATTTTGGCTCTCCAGACAACTATGCCCTTGTTAGACTATCGAGTCATGATTTGAAAAATAACAATAGATCATTGGTTTTATGCTCTGAGAACAGTATCAATTGTGATATAACTGCCATATTGTTTTGGGAATGTACCACACTAAATATGGGAATTGCCAATCCTTTTTTTGATTTCTTTGATTGAAATTGAAAGCTTTTTTCGATCAATTTTTAGATTTAGAACTGAAATCATGACACCCCTACTGCATAGCTCAACCCTGCATTTACAATAGTAGTTACATTACATGTCATGGCGGTACACTTTGGATTTGTTGACAATTATTGAAACCCATACAGAGAACCAGGTTTGCGTCACTGCCACTGATTCCCTTGAAGGCAAAATAGAAAAACAGGTCATTGATAAGATTATGCATGTATGATACAGTAATACATACCTAAAAAACTAAATTAGCTCCCATTTAACACACACATTTTGTTTCAACCCCAGGTCGTGGAAAAGATCCCTTCTTCAGCAACACTTTCCATGACTCACAAGGGTTGCCTGTTCCAGGTCCTCAGGGTCCTCCCGGGCCTACGGGTGAGTGTTTATCACTGTCCATATAATGTTTATCTTTGTATTGTTTATTATTGAGTATGTTTGTGTTGTTTGTGAAACTCTGCTTCTACACTGAAAATGCAAATTTCCCATACTTTCTGTAGCAACATGTAGGTTCCAGTTTTGTAATTTTATATGCAAGAAATGGTTATTTGTTAACATGGTGACCAAACACAAAACATCCCTCAAAGTTGAGTCCACCCACTTAAAAGCATAAAAAAGTCCTAAACACCTGCAGGTGCTGTGCATGTCTCAGGTTGAACTCAGTGCTCTTCTCCAGGCAGAACACAATTAAAAACCAGCATCGCCTCCTTCCAGAGGGTGACGGCATGTGAATATTTCTATCTATTATGCAGGTCCACCAGGTCCCAAAGGCCCAGTAGGACCTTCCGGCCCATCAGGACAGAATGTAAGGTCACACAACACATATTTCTATGCATTTTTATTGCGTCTTAGCACTGTCCAATTTGTTGCAGCACAAATTCATCATTGTCATTTTGAATTTCCTTTCTGATCCTATACAGGGGAAACCTGGAGTCCCTGGAACGCAGGGCCCTTTGGGGCCAAAGGGAGAGCGTGGGGAGAGAGTGAGTACACCCACAGCTCAGTAATATTTAGGTTTTCTTCATTTTACTCATCTTTAAACAACATACCTTTGGTTTTTCAGGGTCCTTTAGGTTACCCAGGAGAGAGAGGCTTCAGAGGCGAGTCGGTAAGCCACCTCCACCCTACTGCCTTGATAATTACGGCCTGAGTAAAGGCGCCAATGGGGGGGAAACATCAACACATGTCATAGCTGGTTATATTACTGTAAACTACGCTAACCAGCAGAGCTACAAATCACACTGACCAGCAACAACACAGTCTCAGAGAGAATGTCAAAGTAAACTGCTGCACTGCTTTGATAATTTGATGAATACATTTTATTCTTTTGTTAATGTTTCTTCTCAGGGAACACCGGGTCCAAAGGGGGAGCCAGGAGAGAAGGGCTTGCCGGTAAGAAAGTAGTTGGTGGTAGTTCACAGTTCACATGGTGACAAGGGGCCAGGGCAGGAGGGTTTTGCCTATAGTAAGAAGATTTAACCAAAAGGTTTTTTGAGCATTACATATTTCCTCTGTGTCTGTCTAACCCTTATTTTTCTTTTACCTCTTTCTCATTTTGCAAGAGCAATCTAAATGTAAGATATATTTTTTATTTATGTCACGTGTACACGTCGCAATGCAGTGAATCTATTCTGTAACATAAATCAAGTCTAACCATGACCCACATCTCAGGTTATGGTTATGATCGTTCTACAATCACCATGTTTATGGCTGTGATTGGCCACAAAGTGGTGTTCATATCTTTTTCTCTCAAGCCCCATACTTTCCTCCCCGTCGATAGCCATAACATGTTTTACATTAGTTGTTTCTGTGATTTCAGCTGTTGACCTGTGTGATTTTGTGTGTGAAATCTTTTGGTGTTAATGTGTTTTTGTTTTTTGTTGGTCCTTGGGGTGTGCTCTGGACTGCTGTCCCCTGTCACGACACTGTCCTCTTGACCCTAAAGCTGTCTGACTCCCTCTGCAAGCTACTGTCCCCATGGCTACCTTTCACAGTCACCCTTTTCAGCATCTGACTTTGGCATATACATGTAAATATACAAAATACAAGAAACAATGTCAACCTTGTAACGACACCATGCACCATCTCACACTGAGTGAAATATTATAGTAAAGACCCTCTAGAATCAATTTATTGATACATTTTTTTTAATTCAATCGTATTTGTTTGATTTTACGGACTTCAACATGTGTGAAATGTATATGCCAAATCACTCCATATGTGTCAGTGGTGGGTCCTTTTGGGTTTAGAGGTGTTGTGCTCTGATGTGAGTTGAGTGGATACAGCTATCCTCCTCTTTTACACCACACTGCAACTTTGCATGATTTCACCTTTAAGTACCAAATAAACTACAAAATGCATGCAAACGGAAATAAGGCAAAGTAGCTCTGAAGTTTTTCTCTAAGTAATTCTCTATAAACAGGACTAAAAGTCTACAGCCATGCTTGTTTCTCTGTGACAAAATGACAGTGTTAACTTGCTCTGATGTTTAGCAGATATGTTTACCAAGTTCTCCATCTTAGCTTAGCATCTGCTAATAGAGTGCTACAGGAATGACATCCCAACATCCCAACCTGGAAGTCAGCATCATTCCCTCGACAAAAATTAAGGGTTACAGAGTCAAAATATTTTTTTGTGAATTGAACCCCATGAGAAGGGGTTTAATTACAATGACTGGCTCACTCTTCATTATCCCACTTAATACACAGCTAGATTTATTTGATTTAAAAATGGTCCCCCAAAGCCTATGATCAGAGCTGCATCCACAACAGTTACTGTTCTTAATGAGGCCAGTAACTGTTAAACAGTAACAGTATAACAGACCTTAGAATGCCCTAATTAACCAATCCGAATTGAATATTCAACAAAGCCGCGTAATAAAATCAGCAATAATTTGACTCAATGAAACTTTGCCTTTTTTCCTTCAAACATAAAGTTTGTCCTTGGTGTGTCTTACTAATCAGAGCATCTCATTCACCGGCATCCAAATCTGTTCTCTGCATGCGTTCTTGTGATGGTGATGCTTTCAGATGTCTCTGTCTGCTTTACTTCTCTTGTTCAACTCCTTTTGTTATTTCTTGGAGGTACGACTCGTGAAGCCATTGCCTTATCCTTTCACAAAAGACACAAAAAAAATTAGATTTCAGTGTAAATCAATACTGGCTTCAGTTTGTCAGGGTAACATCGGGTAACTTTTGTGACCGCAGCATTAAGAATGAAGGCTGTGGTGCTAAAAATACTCGCCTGGCTTAATTGCTACCCGACAAAAAGGAATGCAGAACGCATGATCAAATCTAAATCCTGAGAGAGTGTAATCCAGCTGTGTTATGTCACCAACATGAGTCTGGTCTGTAACATGCATGCTGATGATGCCCAGCCCGGCATGAGCAGAGACTGACTTCATATAGTAGCATGGCCAGAGAATGAGGGAGATACAGAGAAATACGAGGAACAGATATGTCTGAGAGTGCTGGGCAGATATGTGGACTGTTTTAACCTTCTAACTGCTGAATTGTATTGAGAGACAAAAATGACTTGCATCTTGGCGAGCAGTTCTTTGGCTTGTGCTCCTTACCTTGACGGCTGTATCTATCTTCACAGGGGGACGGCATACATCAGATCAGAGAGGCGCTGAAGATCTTAGCCGAGAGGGTTTTAATCCTTGAGACTATGATCGGTATTCATGGTGAGTAGGAGGCCTGAGGCAGGGTCAGCTTTAGGCAGGGGTCAAAGGTGGGGTTGGGGTGGGGCAAAAACTCCCACCGTACCTCACTGCTGGGACAAGGGAGAGGGAACAGTTGCGAGCAGCCCCAGGACTCAGGCCAGTGTTTCCACCCCCTCACACAGTCCCCCCCCTGTCACTGCTCTCTGATAGGACTTTAGCTTGCAGATGTTCCACGACTTGCAGGCAGACCTTGAGCTTCTGGCTCGCAGGGTGACGCTGTTGGAGGCTATCATCTGGCCAGGTAACGCTGAGACATCCTCACCCACAGCTCTGCCGACCCTCACTGACCTTTTTTGACAAGATGTAGAAAGTCCTGATTGAGTGTTAGACACATAAAATGACCACTTGTTACTGAACTGCTGATGTATTCTTACGTATGAATTGTTTTGGTTGTAGCACAGATAATACTTTAAAGGCCCTGAAAACCTTTTTACTCAACCAAACGAGCTATTTCTATACGTGTGTTTTTTCTCGCTGGTTGATGTCACAATCTTCCAAGCATCTGCTGTATCAGAATTTAGCAACATTTGTCTAAAATCCGATGACAGTTTACTGTCACTCAAATATGATCGGACCACACCCAAACAATCCTGCTGAGACAGAGATTTCTTTATAGACCTTTTCAAAGATGTAAACATAAACATTCTAAACGTGTTCAAGTTTATTTCCTGTTGCAGTTCATGTGAATGACATCAGCTGACAGGAAGTTAACAAGGACCAATGCTGTTGCCTAGCAATGGAATTCCGTTGAAAAGGTCTATAAACTCAACTCGTTAAATGATTAATACCTAAGATTGTTTTTAACTTTAACTTTGATTGTTGTTATTTAGTCATGAACGCTATTAAGAAAAAGTAAGACTTGAAACCACGTTTTCAGGGGCTTTAATGTTTTGTACAATAATCATGCTTTGTAGGTTAAAGTGTACCAATAGATGTAAAGTATGTTAGTCTAGCCAGTAGTGCTGCAATGATTAATCCATAAAACGATTGACCAAAATGAAAGAAAATAAATCATCCCCAATTTTGATAATCCATTAATTGTTTGATAGATAACCTCCACACATGTATTAATACATTTATACAAATAATCTGCTTGAAACAATTATGTGTGTCTGATATGTTTTTCCCACACAAAAAAGAATAATTCCCACATTAAAATTCTTTCAAAGACATCTACTCCTCCTACCTCATTAAACATTTCACTTTCAATTTTGTTTTCCTGCTACAAGATGTCTCCTACTTTTCAACCCATTCTCAGTGTATGTGCACTGACGGCTTCAGGTTTCTACATTACACTTGCATTAGTTTTGATTTCTGAACTAGTTGCGATGTCACAAATCATGCTCGTAGGCCCGCCCCCTTAAAATCAGATTTTCAATGAGCACAGGGAAACTTTCCACTTTAAGCAGATAGCCTTCTCATGTCAAACTCTGCACCTACATCATTCTGCACAATGAGGCTCAACATCCAACAACATACTTATGAATGAAGGGGCCCTTTAAGTAATTTATCTTTTAAAATTACACACACACACAAAAGTATAGGATATGCATTGTATCATTGCAATTTAATATCTTTGGGTTTTGAACATTTCATAGAGAAAACAAATAGACAAATCTATTGATGAAAATAATCGTTGCAGCCCTACAAGCCAGATGTGCCTCCTTTACAGCAGAAGGGTTTGATAAATCCATTGAACATTAAAAAGTTAGTTAGTTGATTCAGAAGTTTGATAGCAAAACTTGGTGTCCGATCAAAATAAGAACCCACTCATGACACCTTCAGGCTAACAGCTCCATCAGAGTAGACCTTGATTAGGACTACTGCACATGTCCACGCACACTAATGGACAGGGAGGTCCCGTTCCAACTGCTGTCTTTCTTCAACAGAGCCTGATCTAGGGTCTGGGGATGGACCGTTTGGCACAGCCTCCCCTAGTTTCTACAGAGATAAGCGAGCAGGTGCGCTTCCATATCGACTTGCTTCTCCTCTGTCCTCCAACACCAAGGTTCGAGGGAAGTAGCCCCCTCCCCCCTACCGCTCACCCTGAGGATCACAGGCTGGGTTGACTCCCCCACCTATAGGTCTCAGCAGCACTCAACAGATTTAGATACCCTCTCTGGGCTTTACCGTCAGATATAGGGTGGGGGACACCTCAGGGAAACTCCACTGATACTCCACAATGCCCTCCTCCATCAGGAACCTGAGAACTAGCTTGACCCCCACCCTCCCATCGCCATAACCAAACACTTATCTTTACACAACCCACCCAGCAGCTCCCTCTGTATCTCATTTCTTTGGCTACAGAAAAAAAAATAGCCATGGAATAAAGATGGTTTAATGTTTTAAAAAAAACCCAGGAAAATCAAAATCTTCTGTGCTGCTCCTCGAGCTACAAACAGTTCTGGAAAATAAGGGTAATTTTAGAGTAATCAATTGAAGGAGGAATCAGATGTGAGAAAATAGACTGGATTTGTATTGCTTTCACAATGTAACTGCAGTCTGAAGAGATTCCACTATTTAAGTATATTGAGCATGTACAGTTTGCGGGACACAAGTACACAAACAAACCTCTTCTTCTAGTATTAATTTTGTTATTTTTGTATCATATTGTTTAAGTCAATGTTATGTAGTGCACTAAAAAGATGAAGTCATCTCTACTCTAACTGAGATATGTGTTGCTAACAGTGATTTGTAGTTTTCTGGTGTGAGTATTCCCCCCGCCCCTCTTAAAGTACACACTGATAAAGTGATTTAATATACAATTGTATATTTGCATTTAATCTGTGGAAAAAATGCATTTGGGTTTGGTGGTACATAAACAGAAATTGTTGTATTCTGGAAACAGTGAAAGCAACTCTGAAAACTGGCTGTCTAACACACACACACACACACACACACACACACACACACACACACACACACACACACACACACACACACACACACACACACACACACACACACACACACACACACACACACACACACACACACACACACACACACACACACACACACACACACACACACACACACACACACACACACACACACACACACACACACACACACACACACACACACACACACACACACACAGGTAATAGCAAAACTGTTAGTGGAACTTGAACATATTTTTACCACTGTTGACGGCTTAAATTGTCCTGATGAAAAGACTTGATAACTGTTTCTTTCATCTTATATCAAACTTATTGTGATACTATTTAAAATGATCAATTGTATCTTATTTTGTATGCTGTTGTGTAACCATTTCATATTTCATTCAATTTTTTTTATTCTTGCAAATGTGTTATTGTGTTAAGATAATCCTGTCTAGATGTTCGGTGTAATAAAATAATGTTCATTGTTTTTTCTAACATGCCTCTCTTTATTTGTGTTCACTCAACACGACTGCAGCCTAAATAAATGACTGCACTTTATATGCAGATACAGAAACTGTCAGTCTTTCCTCCCCACATTAATTCTAATCATTTAATTTGTTCCACAATTAGCCCACAGGGAAAAACTAATATTGAAGCTTGGCAGAACCCAAGCATATTGTTAGTCCAGTTCACTGCACATAAGCAAACACTGTTTCACTCCAGGAGTGTGAGGTCGTCTAGGTGCTCTGTGGTAGCAGAGGGCTCTTCCCTTTTGATACCACCACAGCCTGTTCTCCGACGCTGTCATCAATCAGCAGAGAAATGGCGCCATCTAGCTGTTTTGAGGCTGCTAACGCCACTACGGCTTTTTCCGTGGGGAAGCCCATCTTCTCCAGCTGCTGGAGTCTGAGAGGAAACATTGGTCTTTTAGTGAACGATTACTTGAAATTGTATAAATAAAAGTGTTTTTGGAAATAATGCGAGGACTTTATACAAACATATCTTCTCATTCACAAAAAAGGTAAAATGCTGATATTACATTATTACTAACCGCAGAGAGGAAACAGATGATTTGGAGACCTCCACTTTTGCATCAGGGTTGTCAGGAGCGTCCCTTAATGAGGCCAGTATTCCTGCCCTTAGCATCTGTTCCTCCAAGATATGGGCCTCGGACCATGCAGCAGACTCTTCCGTCACCCAGCCAGGCACTGGATCCACCCATGGGTGGTGGTTTAAAACAGATGGATCCCTCAGGGGGGGAGCAGTTGCTTGATCTTCAGGAATCATCTGAGAAAGTGATCTGGATTTGTGAGAACCGATGAAGTTAAAATTATGAAATCTGCATGCAGGTAGTGAGTGTGAGTATTCAGAGATGATTTTCGTGATGTAAACAAGATTAATCCCACCTCTGTGAGGTGGCATAGGTGGGCAATCTGAACCTGGCTGAAGTGCGAACATACACCCAATCAGGAATAAAGTCCAGGACCCTGGCTTCCTCCAGCTCCTGTAACATCCCAATGAAGGGCTGATTATCTGAGAGGTACATTAAGTATTTAAAAAGACTTGACAGAGAACAATTGTGTTGTTTATATGCAAATATGTTCCATACTATATTATAGACACTTGGGCTCAAACCCGCAGCATTCCACTTTCATTATGTCTCATCTAAACAGTTGCATTTTAATCACAAGGCCTGAAACAAAACACACACAAAGGGGAGTCCAGGAATAAAATAGAATTAGGAAAGTAATTATTCATGGTTAAATAGAGTATAAAAAAAGTGCTATGCTGAAAACTCTCTGATTTTAATTTCAATGTGATAATAAAAAGTTATCTTAAGCCCAAAACTAACACAAAAGGGAGTCAGACAGATGCATAGAAAGCAGTCTGTGCATCATAGATATGAAACTTATTGTTTTAACATCTATGCTGTGTGCACACCCACTCAGTCCCCACTAGAACTCTAACCAAGCTTTTAAAAACCGAATATACAAATACTATGTATATATTTTTGGTACGAATATCAAATGATAAATAGGAAAGGATACAGTTGTGTCCGATGAATATTGTGCAGAAGTGAAGCAGGGCAGGTGTCCCGGGCAGCAGCAGCAGAGCCATGAGCAGAAAGAGCCAGGGGAGAAACCAGACTGGCAAACACCTCAGCAGCCTCCTCTGTGCCACCTGACGACACTGCGCTGCAAACAGAGCCAGCTGGACGGCAGAGTAACCGCAGATACGACTCGCCTCAGCCCCACCCACAAAGAGAACCAGGGCGTAAAGCAGAGGTAGTACGGTCATTGTCAGGATGGAGAGGGCGAGGAAGGCGACTGTTCCCCAGCGACGCTCCTGACATGGTCCAACCAGCAGAACGAGAGCAACACTCACCAGCAGAGAGGGCAGCTCATCGTGACTGAGAGCATACAGGAACACATCTGAGGAACCAGAATCAGCTTTAATGGCCAAGTTAGAGTGAACACACACAAGGGATTTGACTCTGGCTTTTTTCAATACATTTACAAACACAGAAATAAACATACGGCTAAAAACAAGGATAACAAACGTGAACAATGGTAAACATTTGAACCAGCACTGTTCAAGAATTTAAAGGTGCATTTTCATTCTTCAGAAGTCAGAAAATGCTGTTTTCGGTTTCTCAAATAGGGAGATCTTCTTTTCTCTGTGTTATATCATATATGCTGTCCCATATAACCAGTGGCGTAGAGGAGGGTATACGCATATATGCAGAGTGTACGAACCTCTTATTTTGGCCGTATACGAACTTATCAGACAAAAGACACTGGAATATGTAGGAGTATATATCAAAATAATAGTCAATAGTTGTGCTGGACATATTTTTGTGGGACACAATGATAAAAAAATGTACTTTTACCCAATCTGTTCATGTTTACATACTCATCAACTACCACTACACCACTGCATGTAACATAACATTTCCAGCAGTTTTCAAGCACTTTAATTCATAATCCAACCACTTTTCAAACCTTGAAAACACCACACTAAATCACTAAATCACTAAAACACTAAAATTCAAGTGTTTTCAAGGATTTCCAGCATCTGAACGAACCCTGAAACATAAATATTGAACTATTATGTACAGATATAGATACAAGTAGGCCTATGTGTATATATGTGTGTGTAAACATAATAATAGTGCAATGGTGCAGAGTGCAAAGGGTGCTGTAACAACTATGGTTCACAGTTACCTCTGAACCTTGGGAAGTCTCCACCGGGACCTAAGCTGAGACTTGCCTGGACGCCGCCAGTATACATCAGCAGCATGAGTGTTATCAGCAAAGATGTCCCCAGGCAGAATCCAGGGCGATCTGATCCAAACCACAACCATGATGACAGTATACGATGAAGCATTGTTTATGGCTCAGCTGCACTTCCTCCACTCACTTGTGTTTGTGTGGCATCGTTCTGGTAAACAACCATCTGTCTGTGTTCATAGCTTTCACAACGATGAAAATAAAAGGAGTGCAGGTATGATAAATATGTCCTAAATGCATAAATGTGAAAATGATATCAAAGAGGAAAATACAAATATTTAGAAGGCCAGTCAGGTGCACACTTCCGCACTACGTCAAGTCTTCTTCTGTGAGTTTCTGGCGGCACGCAAGAGTAAAGGCGCTTTACCGCCGCCTATTGGACACAGAAGGTGCAAACATGACCACAAGTGCCAATAATTAGTCAAGTTTTCGTAATTGTGTAATTGTGTGCCGCTTGAAAGGGATTTGATGCATCCACCCCGAAAGGATGAACTGAATTTCACTCATTGACCAAACACTTTTCCCTTTTTTCCTCCTCTTATTTTGGCAGATTCAGAAAGTTAATTTTGACACCTGCATTTGATTTATTGCTGTGGAAAAAACCCTAAAAATATACACATGACTGTAACCAAATATACATAACATAAAATGACATTTAGCAGTAACATTCCTACTATTTGGTATTTTAATTATTACCACATTCCATTACATGAAAAATGCAGATCATTTCCCAAATCTTTAAAAGTTTCTTTTGATTTAAACAGTAGTCTGTAAAGTCCAGTTTGACTTAATAATTCATAATTCCTAATTCAATAATTCATTCAGCAATTAAGTCAGTTATCAAAATGTCTCTGATTCTCAGGATGCAATTTGCTGTTTTTGAATAGAAATTTAATCTTTTTGGATGTATAGCTGTTGGTTAGACAAAACAAGCCATTTTAAGATGTCCCTATAGACTGCTGGGACTTTCTCCTTATTTTTCAGTGGTGGAAGAAATATTCAAATGAAAAAACACGGTCTTCATTCAAAATTGTATTTCCATGACCTAGCAAAGTTCAATCAATATCTGTGAGCATGAGCTACTTTCTTTCAAAGCCAGAAACCAGAGAAGTAAGTCTCAAACTCGAGCTGCTCCATTGGACAATACATGGGAGGCTGATTTTGTTATTTTTTTGTTTTTTTGTTTACCCACATGAGTTATATTCTATCGTTGTGTTGTCAGTTCTGAACCAGAAACGTCCCTTTAAATTCAGAACATTCTCCCGGATGCTGGCCGTCATCTATTAGATATTTCCCAGTTCTTATGGAGCAGTTCCACACTTTATTCTTGATGACGTCACAAATTTGAGTTTTAGTGCTCCAGTTTTTGTATTTGGGAAAAGTTGTTGATGTTTACCAATATTTCCAACATGCATGCATTTTTTAAATAATCATAGTCCCTCCTTTAAGCAAATTTATAAAAAACATGTATATAAGTATTTGTTCTAAAAGTGCCCCCTGTGATTGATATATTATTTTGTGTTACAGCATTAGATTGTTACTGATGCAACAATGTGTAAGCTGTGTTTTGCTGTCATAGCTCATCAAGGTGGAGTCAATTTAAGCTATTTTACAGAATGTAATGTTTGGTGGTTTAGTCCATTGAAGTCCAGTCTGCTTTTGAAATTGAAGGTTGAATACGGAGAATGAGCAGAACACCGCCATCTAGTGTCTCAAGATCATAGTCGCAAAAACAAAAAAGAATTCCAGCAGTGGTGTTGCCAGGTTCGTCAGACCCGGTCCATTAGCTTACAGGAGACCGGAGGTTTGAACCCATCCCCTCTGGAAAATTGCACCATAAAAACAAGCATTGCAGAGGAGTTTGACTGACAGTCATCGTTAGCCGTTACCGATATCAAAGAGAAACGTAGCCATTTGGGCATGCGTTTTAATGCCGTTGAACTCCTTTATCTCAGTCAATCGAGTGAATGCTTGGCCTAAATTGACTCTTTTTTCCCATCTGCTGGGACAAATAAGCAGCTGCAGGATTGGTAAACTCCATTTCACCCAGTGCCAGCCTGCAGTAGCTGCTCCGAACAACAGACAACCCTAGCAACCCACATTGCCGGCTGCTATTGGCTGGTATCGTGTAAACAGAACGTGACAGAAAGTCATTGTCAGACCCGTAAAAAATAATTTAATATATAAATTCAGACTTATTTTTAAAAAATATATAACTTTTAATGAAGATTATACATATTCAACCTTTAATCAAACTATGTTTTAAATATTTCAGGGTGTTTAATCTTATTACGTTAATCCAATAGTTTTATAACAAATTAGGTGTATGCTCATGTGTGTTGCGTTATGTATTATTGTACTAATGTCCTGTACATTTTTTTTTGTGCATCCTATTTTTTAAATATACATTCAATAAAATTTGAATGTATTTGACAAGTGAATGTACATTTGAAAAGAAGGGGGGGGGGGACTGTTCACGTAAGGGCGCGTACCTCTCGCGAGATTTTGTTTTTACGGCGAAGATAAGGACGTTTCTCCAGCAACCACTCAGTCTTGTCTAGTCGTCTTTACACAGGGACTCTAAAATGGCGTCGGCTCCGGGTGAGTTAAAATTGTTATCTTTTTGCATAGATTTTTGATGAATTTGAGATATTTCACTTAAGCCGTTAAGAGGTTGTTTTTATTTTTAAGGGATTGTGCCGACTTAATCCGTCGTTTCGGTCTATACAACATCAAATATCGTTTGAGCACGAGGCCTAACGTTAGCACACCAGGCCTCCCGTTAGCGTGTTAGCTCATGGAGACGGTGCGGTGTTCTCTACATTTCTGCATATTGAGTTTGCTAAAGGATTAACACATTTAAAAAAATGTTTTTAATGCATGTGTCGATGATTATTACTCGTCTTAGTCAGTTTTGACGCATAGTTATGTTGAAATATTGGCTTAACCTACATCGGTGTAGTTGAATGGCGACCTAACGGCGGCTCAGTGTAGCGTGCTGCTGAACGTTAGCATCGCTGCGCGCGCTCAATGCATTTTTTGTTCGCAGTTTCAGTCGTCTTCTCTAACCGACATGTAACTTTTTTCTTTAGCAGATTACAGCTCCTACAGTCAGACCACTGCTCAGCAGGGGTAAGTCTTCACTTCACGCACTAAAGTGACTGAATGTAACGATGTTTATATATTTGAGCATCGAATGAGTTTAAAGAAATCAAATTGTTGAATATGTACTTAATGGAAATTAAACCGCATGTATCCGCGGTTAACCCTGACGTTATGTCTTCTGATGCTAAAATGCATTATTGTGTTTCTACAGTTATGCCTCTTATGCTGCACAGCCCTCACAAACCTATGGACAGTCTGCGCAGGTGAGATTTAACACAGCTGGGGGATTATTTTGTGCTGGGTTAGTGATTATATTGTAGTAATTTTCATTTTGAACTTCTTTAGTTTTAGTATAAATATGTAATTTGTTTTTTTAAGCATTACCCATACATCTCTATTGAATTAAAACAATGTTGGTTGATCATATGACCCACTAATGAAAGCACTCCACCCTTTTTTTGGAGTATTAAAATATCCCCCCCTTTTGCTTAATTAACAGGTTAGATGTAAATCGGCCTTTGTGTTATATAGGGGACAGTGTAGAGAGGTGAATGTTTCAATAACTTTTACGAAAGAGCAGAAAGTCAACACATAATGTCTGTGTATGTGACAAGATGTAGGACTCTGAACTAACAGGCTCGTCTGCAACTGCATCGTACTGCCAAAGAGAAAGTTAGAAACAATGTATCTCAATTCTTATGGAGTACATCTTTAAGGTTCAGCTGTTATTTTTTTTTCTACTTAACAGCTAAATCATCCCTTCTTTTTTCAGCAGAGCTATGGTCAACAGAATTATGGATCATATGCCCAACCTGCTGCTGCAGATGGCAGTTACACCCAGGCAACACCTGCAGCTGGAAGCTACACTCAGCCGCAACAACAGTATGGGTCCTCATATGCCCAACCAGCAGCAGGTCAGTAACTAATATACAGTAGTCGACTCAAGTTTGATGTAGCTCTACTTGAAACATTATGCACTGAGCACACAAGGGTTGGACAGAATGAAATTGAGCCACACAGGGAGTGGCAGGTAACATTTGAATATTCACTAGCCATTTGGACTGTGAATAGAATAGTTCATTTTGCACACTGGAGAGTAATTGTTTATAAACTACGCTTGAAGTCAGATTGATCACAATGTAATTAAGAAATTCTGCTTCTTTGATCTCACACACACAATAAAACAGTGGGTTTTTTGGTTGCTACTTGTATTTTCTAGCAGCTGGATATCCCGCCGCAGCCCAGTCTACCACTCATACATACTCCCAGTCAACCCAGGGTTATGGAGCCAGTGGTTATGAGAGTACTCCTGCTGCGGCTGCTCCAGCTGCCTCCCAGTCTTACGGCTCCCAGCCAGGATATACTGCCCAGTCTGCATACCCTGGTTATGGCCAGCAGGCTGCTCCCACTGCACCACAGAGGTATGTAGCCCTCCGCTAGGAACCGAATAACAAGTGAATTCCACAAGAACATACTGATCATTTTACTCAATGCTGTCTTTGTTTTTCTCCATCAGTTACAATGCTAGCAGCCAGCCAGCCAGTTACAACCAAAGTGGCTACTCCCAGCCAGCAGCATACAGCCAGCAACAATCTGGGTACCAGGCCCAGCAGGCGAGCTACGGCCAGCAGCAGGGGTACCAGCAGCCGGCCCAGACGCAGCAACAGGCTCCTCCTGCATATCCTCCTCAGGCTTCTGGTTCCTATGGGCAGCCTCCAGCTAACCAGTACAGCCAGCAAGGTGGACCTCCCAGTTACAACCAGTCCAACCATTACAGTAAGCTTAGCTCACCCTGGCTTGACTGTTGTGTTCTAATATTTTTTGACACCATTGGGTTCACAAAGCTTTAAACATACTTTGATGTGTGCTCCTGTTGTGTAGATAATTACAGACAGGATGGCCAGGGTGGAGGTTCTGGTTACTCTGGCGCAGAGTCTTCAAGGTACCCAGGATCAGGGGACAGCAGGGGCCGCGACGGCTTTGATAGAGGTGGAATGATGCATCGTGGGCGTGGAGGCATGGGCCGCGGCATGGGGTAAGTGTCTTTCCTTAGCACTTAACATCACATGTATTCTGACTCTGCAGGTCCTGTGGCTACTTGGGGCAGGGCTGAGAGGGGGTCCATCAAGATCACATGGAATAATCCAAAGAAAAAAAAATCTCGAATACCAAAATGACATGATTTATCGGCAGTCAGTGCTAATACATTATGGGGTTTCCCTGTAAAGCCTGTAATGTAAGGTGTAGTACATGCCAACATTGGCAGCATTTGTAGCTGATCTCATCCAGTTTCTCTCAGCCCTGCCTTTAAATTTTGTCAAAGGTAAGAAAAAGCTTGTCCACTTTTATGTGTAAGTTGATTTTAATCTGATCTGTGCATAGACGTTTAGGTTGAACAGCTTATGTCCTAGAACATCATTTGATTGAGAGCCAATATATAAAAATAGGATATGTTGCCTGTTTCATAATTGGTCAGGGAATGTGATAGAATTGATTTTAAGAATATCTTGCATCAAAATTATAAGGGGTTTCCATAAGGGAGGTTCAGACACTCTCACCATCAGCAGCATCTTTTTTTTTTTTTTTAAACCAGTTTACCACTATGGTCCATGATTACCAGTAGGCTGACACTTACAAAGATAGAAGAACAATGCCGTTGTATTAATTATGCAAGATTATACAGCATAATGTTTGTTTTAAGACATTAATAGACCTGGGCCTCAAACTGCATCTTGTTGTATTTCAAATACACATTTTCAATTTCTATATTTGGGTCAATATATTTCCTCTTGAAACGGTTTCCGCCCCTTTTTTGAATACATTTCCTGGTGTTATTAGTTTATGGTTGGATTTTGTGAGGCTGGTGCTAGCAAAGTATATCTTGTTACACTGGCCTGAAGAAGTAATGCCAAAAATTTTAAATTGCGTCATACAAATAGCAGTCACAAATGCAAACGATACTTCAAGCCTTAAGCAATAAATTGCATCAACTACAGGGGGACAAAGAAGATTTGTAGCACTTTATCAAGTTGAGCCAATTTTTTGCTTGTAGCTCCAACATCCTAACATATAAAATCTTCAGTATCAAAGAAAGTTATTGAATTTCTTTAATGGGTTTTGTGGTGAATGTCATTATCCATTCAAGCTAAAATGTCTGAAAACCGTAAACTTGCATTACAGTTTGAAAAAAAACAACAACTTGAGAGTATGGTACAAACCACAACTGACTTTCAAACACCCACTATTATTTGTCAGACATGCACTGGCAGCGTTTTGGGGTGTCGCGCCTCCTTGAAAAAGATGGATAAAAAAATGGATCTTGTGATGTTAGACACTGGAAAACACAGTGCTTGTTTAGACGGTGTATACATGCACTGTGTTAGACACTGGAAAACGCAGTGCTTGTTTAGACGGTGTATACATGCACTGTAACTATATGTGAGGGTGCTCTGGGGATTGTTTTAGTGAAGGTATCAAAGTCAATGGATTTTGGTGTTTAGTTCGATCCAGTCTAACATCAGCCATGCTACAAGAACTGGCATTCAGGTGTGGTGTTGAATTTAGGTGTGACCCTCATGATAGTGAAATAAGACCTCAATTGAGTGGGTCCATAACACACTTCCTCTGGTACCCTCATTGCCATGCAGATTGGGCATTTGCACAGTTTGCTCCCCGTTAGGGCACATTGTCTGCTATTCTCAAAAAATGGTTTGACCCAACCCCAAATCAGATTAACGGACATTAAGCTTTCTGGAAAAAAGGAATTAAAACATTTGACAATAGAACGGCTAAGGGTTTTGAGGTGAACACTGTACATTGCTTTGGTTTATGTTGGTGATCACTGCTATAAAGCTAAAAAAAATTAAAAGCTTACATATTTGAATCAGCATACCTGGTTTCCGAAATACTACAAATGCGCTTCACAAAATCAATCTTTGACATGACAGGGTTTTATTTTGGGAAAGAGTCATTTCTTTCAAATCTTGATCAGACATTTTTGTGTCAGATTGCACATGAATTATCAGCTGTTATTTCAGGTATCTTTTTTTAAAGAATTTAATGTACCCTTTGCGGTACTCCAGTCCAATCCATTTTTTAAGAATTTAATGTACCTTTTCTGGTACTCCAGTCCAATCCTTTTTTTTAAATGCGAGTTCTGCATGACTTCTTTCTTCTGGTTTTGCTGCGGCTAATACACATAAATACGTTCTTTAGATATTTCAAACGATATAGGGCTCTTATTGAGCAACTCTGCAGAGTTATCAAAGTAGACGTAAATAAGAATGCAATAACGAATAGTATTAATAGGAATACATCCCTAAATAAATTTAGAAATTCAGACTTGGCACAGGTGTTTTTATAGTTGTGTTTTCATTTTAATGTAATGCACAGGTGTTTTTGTGTTCTGAGGGGGTGTGGGCACATTGTCAATTTGAAATGTTTGAAATTGTTTTTGTGGTTTGGAATACAAATGTTTGATCACATTCTTTTGAGCACTTTTTAACATGCTTTGTCACATTTATACCGTGCAGGTAACAGTGAGAGCCATTTAAAACCATCTATTCTCTAAAAAGTATCTGTACTCAGTACAGAGTCGCCAGCTTAAGCAGCAGGAGGGAGCTAAAACAAAGATTCGGGTCTGCCTTTTTTCAAGAACTGAGGATGGTGGTTTTTATAAGCATGATGGGTATAATTATTCAGCTGAAAGTCTTTGTTTTAGTTTAACGTAACCCTGGTAAATGCTGTAAAAGATAAACATTTTTTGGTGTTGATTTGAACAATTGTATAATTGTACTTTTTATTTTATTACCTGGTGAACTTGATCACCTCTTGTGAGATTTCAGATGCATTGTCTGTATTTTTTTACACATGTACATATCAGTCAGCTTTAACCTTTTGTCATAACTGTTAATTGGGTGTTTCTGGGTACAGCTATGTTAGTCGTCAATGCATCTGAAATATTTCTTGTGTACAAATGTTTGGGTTTTGTTTCATTTTTGCAAAGGCAGTTACAATGTTTGTCAATATTTTTCACAAATGTATCCGCTACTGAAAACTGTCACAGAAGTTGTACTGAACTAGTTAAGAATGGCACATAGTTAATACTGTTATCCCCTCCATTCAATTGTGTATTTATAATTTTGGAGAGTTTTTAGTTGCTGTTGAGCTAGTTAGAATGTTTTGATTACTCCCTCAATCAAGCACATTGCTCGAGCCATGGAAGTGGCTGTAAAAGGGAAGTCGCCTTCATATCTGCATTTATTCCCCCATAGCAGCGCTGGAGACAGAGGTGGCTTCAGTAAGCCTGGTGGTAAGTTATTGAGTATTACACTGGTTAGTCCTTTCAAAGCCTTAAACTTTTTGAGCAAATATGCTTTTGAGTATTCTTACATTGTGGTTTGCAAAATTTATTTACATGAACATCTGAAAATATTGGGAAATTTTTTTCAATGCCTGAGACCATTTTCTCTGGGGTACTTGGT
The DNA here is from genome assembly GCF_963691815.1 of Echiichthys vipera. Lineage (NCBI taxonomy): Eukaryota > Metazoa > Chordata > Actinopteri > Perciformes > Trachinidae > Echiichthys > Echiichthys vipera. Next base: position 20,159,060 of record NC_139829.1, on the reverse strand, counting down.
ATAAAATTCAGTCACTGCTTATGGTTTGACAAAGAGTTTTTTGACAGGACAAATTTCCACTCATGTGTGTCTGCTTTAATGAATATGAGCTGAATTCCTGGGTTTTTTGGAAGATTTCTTACTGGTCTTAGAGGCTTTTCAAATGACACACAATTATTTGCCAAAGGGTCTGAGGTTCTATTTTCAATTCAATATATCACTTGTGGGAATTGTGGTGTACCATAAGAAGCCATTTTCAACTTCCCAATACGGCTGGCAGCGTCTATAAAGGAGTGTCTGGATTATCTTTGTAGTACTGCTACTCCTCAGGTGTTGCATACACTGACTTTTCTCAATCTGTTTCCCTCTCCCTCGACTGGACTACAGGACCTATGAACAGCGATGAGCGTGAAATGGGTCAGTAGAGTCAAACTAGACCCCTTATTACACTCTTGTACGGAATACAAACTCTTGAAGTGGTGTTGGGAGAGACCTTTTTACTGGATATTTACGTTTTTTATATTTGCCGTAGGACGCCCTGAAGAGCAGGATGACTCTGAGAACAGCACCATCTACATCACAGGATTGACTGAGAAGGCTAACCTAGAGGAGATGGCTGAGTTCTTTAAACATGTTGGCCCGATCAGGGTAAGAATAGCTCTTAAGTCTAAATGTTGTTGTAAGCAGAACTAAGGAGGAAACTAAATAAATTTGCTTTGTATGTTAAGATGAACCGCAGACTTGGTCAGCCTGCCATTAACATATACACAGACAAGGACTCTGGAAAGCCCAAGGGAGATGCCACCCTGTCCTACGAGGAGCCAGTCTGTGCCAAAGCAGCTGTGGAGCATTTTGATGGTATGTTTTATTGACTGCACATCAGACCTGAACAGAATCGCATAAATGCATGAATGTAAAAGCACCTGTTTGAACTAAGATATCTTGTAAATTGCTGCATCTATTTTTATTGTAGGAAAGGAGTACCAAGGCCGAAGGCTTAAGGTGTCAATGGCACGCCGTAAGCCCATGATGGGTGGAATGAGGGGTGGCATGCCCATGCGAGATGGCATGATGGGACGTGGAGGTAAATGTTAGCATTATTTGTTGGTTACACTATTTCAGGCCGTGTTCACACTATTATATGCAGTCACACCAAGTTGACAAACAGGAAAATATAGAAATAAATAATGGAAGTAGCAGGGTTCCTACAGGTGCGGGAAATCCTTGAACAATCTGACAACGTGTTGTTTTCAGGTTTTGAAAGTGCTTTGATTTTGAATTAAGTGCTTGAAATTTAGGTTACGTATGCCAAATGTACTTAAAAACCAGTGACGCATTTTTAAATACGAAACATTGTTTCTTTGCTTTGTTGCCTTTCTATAGAAAGCTGTTAGAAAACATAAATTTGGTTATTTGTAGCACAGAAACATCTGATTTGATGATCTGTATCCTTTATATACTGAATGTTCTGTATATAAACATGTAGTTCATTACTGCTGTAAGGTGCTGAAAACATCAGTGCTTGAATTTTACTTTGGCGAAGTTGTAGTAACCCTGTATAAGTCATATATTAGAATTTTTTTTCAAAAAGGCTGTAATTTACTTATCAGGTATGATGGGCCGTGGAGGAGACCGTGGTGGGTTCATGCCACGTGGTGGTCCTCGTGGCATGGGCAGAGGTGGACCCACTGGAGGCAACATGCAGCAGAGAGCTGGGGACTGGGAGTGTCCTAACCCGTATGTATTTATAGTGCAGTGTCTGTACCTTTTTTGTATCAAACAATAGCTTGTAATTTATGCAATGCTTATTTAATGGTCTGTGTTTCCAGGGGTTGCGGCAACCAGAACTTTGCCTGGAGGATGGAGTGTAACCAGTGCAAAGCCCCTAAGCCAGAAGGTTTAGGCGGTGGCCCTCCATTCCCCCCTGGAGGTGACAGAGGCAGAGGTGGAATGGGAATGCGTGGGGGCAGAGGTATGGACCGCGGTGGGCCGGCAGGAGCTGGAGGCCCAGGTGGCCCTGGAGGTTTCCGTGGAGGTTGGGGAGGCGACCGTGGTGGATTCAGGGGGCGAGGTGGAATGGATAGGGGAGGTTTCCGTGGAGCCGGCCGTGGAGGACCACCCATGGACCGAATGGGTGGCAGAGGTGGAAGAGGAATGGGCCCACCAGGTGGCAAGATGGATATGAGGTAAGAGTAAGACTCTTAACCAAATGTTTTATTGCTCTTGCTTTTAATTCCAGGGCTTACCATATTAATTTTAATTTTGAAGCCATTAAAGACTGCAAACCTGTGATGATTATATTGGTGTTAAAACCAGACACAGTAATTAAATGTCACTAACAACTTCTCTGTTCTCTTAATCTTTTTTAGGGACCATCGCCAGGAGCGCAGAGAGCGGCCATACTAAAGAAGAACTAACACTGTTCCTCTTGTGGAATTGATTTTTAAGACAAGAACTTTTAATTTATGATTCCATAGTTCGATGGTTATAAAACTGCTTTCAAACACCTCTTGCGGTTTCATTCAACTCCTCTTTCCATTTTTCTTTTTTAAATTTTAGTTTACCCATGTATATGCTGCATCTTGTATTGTGCACGTTTTGTTTTTTTTGTTGCTTCTTTTTTTAAATATGCTGATTTTGTTTTGACATTGTTGTAAAATGTGTTATTTTTTTGTCTTTTCCCCCTTCATTGACATTGTTCCCCTTTCCCATAACTGGTTATTGTATTATGACAACTTTGGGAAATAAAATTTTACTGATTTGATATTTGTGTTGTGGGCTTTACTGAAATTTAAATAAATTGTTCAAGAAAATCTTTAATGCAGCCTCTTTGAAATTATACTGTAGAGGAGTTGCAGTTTCATAAGACACATACTGAAGTTTTTAGGATCTGTAGAGATTACGAAAGCAGTCACAGATGTCCCATTCACATGACTTGTTCCACCCCGGTTAATGATTTAGCTCTGCTGAAGCCATACTCTTTCTGTTCTGTGATTACTTTCAAAACCATCAAACCTCTCTCCTTGAGGCCTAGTGTGGGACACTTTGGGGTTCTTCAATAAAGCCACCCACACGGTTGTGGACTTTCCCTGGTTGAGTGCCCTGAGAAATCCTCTATTACCTGAAGAGCACTTCAGAGAATTTATATTGAGTACACCGGCTATGCAACTGCTGTACTTTTGACACATCTACTGTATATTGTGTGCAGATGAGAACATCTGCAGGTCTAAATGGCTGCTGCTGTTAATTTTCTTGCCAGTAGATGGTGCAGTTCTGACTCATGATACTAGCTGAGCCTGGTTAAAGAAAGAAAGAATGTCTTCATCCATCCTGCAAGGGGAAATTATTTTTTTTCAGTTATATTATTTACGTTACACACGCATGCACAAACAGGACCAATTAATGGAGATCTGTCAGAGCGAGGGAGCTGCCAATGGATCGACGCCCTGAGCTGTTGGGGGTTCAGTGCCTTGCTCAACAGCACCTCGGCAGTGCCCAGGAGATGAACTGGCTCCTCTGTAGCCACCGGTCCACACTCCATTCATGGTCCACACGGACACGAACCGGCGACCCTACGGTTCCCGGCCGAGTCACCTATGGTCTGTTTCTGCTGTTCTGCATCAACAGTCTCCTTAACCTGAAAAACTGAAGGGACTGACCTTACTAAACGGTAGCATACAGGACTTAAAGCATTTTATCATAAATGATTTAATTACATTTTCTCATTCAGTTTGAAGTAACGTTCCAAGGTGATTACTTATTTTCTGATTTCCATGACTTACTGCTGCCAGCAATAAAAGTGTAAACTTTCATAACTAAAGACAAAATGAGATACACAATTAGCCGATCTTAACGCTGGCGTCAACTCTGAGTTGCAGAAAGTTTTTTCTCCACATTATCTGCAGTCAGGTTTGGGTTTCATCACTTGTTTTTATTTATTTATTATTTAGCAATACTCCCTAAAAGGCAATCAAGTTGAATTAAACTGTTATTAATGACAGATGTAAATCTGGGCCCCATTTTTAACATCTGGCAAACATATGCTTGTTACGACCATCCTGCTGCTCTTTGATGTTTTCTTTTAATTCACCTATTGGGTTACAGCTAGATAACCCAGCCTGTAGGATACTGTCAAAATACTAGGTGAGACATTATGTTGCATCCTTAACATGTTACATGTTAAGGATGTATGTCCAGTTGTTCAGAGCTTTGTACATAAGAAGTGATCACACATCACAATGTTATTGACCAGATCCAGTCATCAAGGGTCATGTCTTATGGTGTTGTTTTTACTCACGGCCCTCTTAGTTATCCGTCGTGGAAACCTTGTCGCAGCTGACATCTTTAAGTGCTTCTCATTTACTGTGGCCAGTTGTTCGTGTGGATTAATAGTGCTGAATTCTCTCCCTCGCTCTCTCTCTTTACTGACAGAAAAGCTGATTCATCCAGGCCCAGAAAATGATCTCATCAACCCCCACCGTCTCCCTCTTTTTCTCTCTCCCTCTCTCTCTCTCTTCCGCCCCCTCCCTTCCTTTCTTTCTCTCTTTCTTAAACAGACACATCCCTCTTTTTAAATGAAAACAAGCCCTCCTTGGCAGTGGGCTTTGCTTAAATTCAAACAGTCACACGTGAGGAGAGTTCATGAGACGCTCCAATAGATTGTTAAAGGGGAAATTAGATGGTGGAAATGACTTTTAAAGGACCAGTCAGAAGTTTTTGAACAGACAAATTCAACATGTGTTTTTGAAATCTTCAATTTATGGATGAAAAATAAGGGTTTCTGTGTGTCCCAACAACTGATACTGTTAAAAAAAGAGTTTTCAACAGCATTGGAGCACATTAAAACTTTACTTGACTTAGTATTAAAAAAAACACCTGAGGATTCTGAGTTTCTAATCAAAGTCTTGGTGGTGAGGACGCCCTTTGGTTTACCGTTTGATTACAGTGTCTTTAAAGCCCAGCGCAAGTTTCCCTGATGTTTTGCCATATTTTAACATACCACTAAAACCAGAAAATCTGATCTCTTGCACCAACGTTTGACCCAAATTTGAAACCTTAGATTGAGCTGTACAACCATCAGCCCCCAACTGTACCAATGTCTGGTCTTGCATTCTCATTCTGACCTTTGGTATTTTTAAGATGATGTTGAAGAAGGAAAGAAATGTACCGCATTTTCCTGAGTTAATATAACACTAAAGTAGCACTAACAGCAGCCCTGTTATCTTGTGCAGTATGTGACACACATTTTCTAGCATGCACACAGAAGATCATGTGCTCTTGAATTGACTACTTTGTCTTGCGCTCTGTTTACAGCCTATTTGACTGGACTGGATAACAGCCTGTCTACTGTATATATATCACTATCTCTCTTTATAATCCCCTATCTCCTGCTGTTTCAGGTTTACTCTCCAGGTGTGACATATGTCTTGTGTTGTGCCTCCTTCAAAACCACTAATCATGCATTAACTACGAAACAGGTTTAGACAATATTGTTCAAGCTTACCTGACATATCATGTTCTTTAACTATTTGTTGAGATGATACAGATGGAAGGGGATTTCTTGCACTGAGCAGAGCTGGTGTCTCGTGATGCTCAGATGCAAACTTTATTGGTCTTTATCACTTTAGGCGATTTGGCAAAAGAGACCACACAGAGACTTCATTATAAAGGGACTATGAAGTCTGCTTGTGTGCTAACCCAAACCCATAAAATTACAGCAGAAAAACAGCATTAACATCCGGTGCAACCAATGCAACACCATCATGAAGTCATGGATGGAAAATTACCGTAGAGTTGAATAAATAACCCTGACAGTATTACAGGCTGCAGTAGTATACTAACTAATACAGAAGCCTACTATGTTACTCTTCTCATTCGACAGCTGTAATCAATACTTTGCATATTCATACATATGATCATCAAATACAATATGGTGTACTGTTATAGAGGAATCCAACTATATATGGAATAGCTTACTTTTGTCCCCGTTTTTAAAGACTGTATGTTGACTTGGTGAACATGGGGTTAAGTTTTCTTCCTCTGCCGAGCGTTGATCCCTCATAATGGGATGTGCCACCGAGTCGCTCTGCTGGTCTAAGCTACAGCAGGTCAACATATTCAGTGCAAGAGGCGGGCCTTTATTGCAGGGGTAGGATGAGCTGCGGACTCGGTGCTGCTCAGTGGTCGTGATTTCATCGGTGAGGAGATGACCGGCCGCCTCACAAACACACACACACAGACATGGTGACACGTGGATTTCTGTGGGTGAGAGGACCCACCGGCCACCGGTTGGATTAACGGGGGTCGTCGCATCGGGTGGTGTATCGGCGTCGCGGACTGCTTCGCCCTCTTTTCTCACTCGTGGACCGGGGCGATGCGCTCTTTAAAGGAAACGGGTTTCGCAGAGACATCCGGAAAACGCATCCATGCGCCACGGCCAGTCCGCATCCCGACATGCCTCTGACAACACAAAGCCTGGTTTCAAGGAGCTCCCATAAGACAACCACACATGCAATCGGCATGGGTGCGTCAACACGGTTATTTCGCTATATTTTGCGGATGAGGCTTTGGAGCGCAGTTGTGCAATGAGACAATCGGGAATTATCAAGTAGACTTTTATTGATACATAATTCGACAATATGGCTGATCAGAGCAACATCCAGTCCGCCGCCTCCAAGAGTATCAGGCCTTTTAAATCCAGCGAAGAATACCTGTATGCCATGAAGGAGGATCTGGCTGAATGGCTGAACACCTTGTACGATCTAGATATCTCCGCGGACACCTTTATGGATGGGCTGGGGACGGGCTGTGCCCTCTGTCGGCACGCCGGCAACGTGAACCGCGCGGCGCAGGAATTCCAGCTGGAGCACCCGGAGGCTGCGCGGTCAATGAAGGTGCCATCCAAAGATGTTGTCTTTCAGTCACGCAACGTCGTCCCCGGCTCGTTTGTCGCACGAGATAACGTGTCCAATTTCATCAGCTGGTGCAGGCAGGAGCTCTGGATCAAGGACGTCCTCATGTTCGAGACCAACGACTTGGTGGAGAGATGCAACGAGAAGAATTTTGTTCTGTGCCTCCTCGAAGTGGCGCGGCGTGGGTCCAAGTTCGGCATGTTGGCCCCCATGTTGATCCAGCTGGAGGAGGAGATCGAGGAGGAGATTCGGGACCAGGAGATCCTGCGGGTCGATGTAGGGGAGCCAGTTGAGCAGAGTCCGCCCAGCAGGTGTTTCAGTCGGAAGGAGAGCAGTCAGAGTGTTGAGGATGAAGATGAACCGGATCCAGAGCCGTTCATCTGGCCGCAGAAGAGAGTTTTATGTGACATGCGAAATTTGGATGAGTTGGTGAGTGAAAAAGATGAAAACACAAGCCTCTGTATATTAGTAGGCCTACTCTGATTTAACTACTCTGAATTACTCAGTTGAATCCATAAAATTGGTCATAACTGCAGTATGAATCATGCTTCATGTCATAGATGATGTAATGCTCTTACAGCTCAATCTTCAAACCATTTAATCATCACTACTCCTATATCAAGTCTGAAATACAGTCTTGCACAGGCTTCTCAGCCTCTGGTCAGAAGTGAATATCCTCCAGTGTGCTTGTTATGGTGCGAAACAGTATGAAGCAGCTGAGAGAAGGCCAATCTCCCAAAGCAAAACACAGAAAACTGTCAAAAGTGTAGCACCCTCTCTGAAAATATCATGTAAGTGTTATGAAGAAGGCAGGCGCCATAAAGATTCCCTGTGGTGTGTGTGTGTGTGTGTGTGTGTGTGTGTGTGTGTGTGTGTGTGTGTGTGCGTGCGCATCTTAACTTTGTTTTAGACTGCAGTTGAATTCCTGCTCACCTGTAGGGTCAGATTCTTTCTCTCTGAAAGCTCGCAGGTCAACTGACATTTCTCCTGCATTCTTGTAGAAATGTCAGCTGTGCCTCTGCAGTGTTGACAACCATCTTTTAGCCTCTTTCATTCAGCTTGTCCATCAAGAATAATGAATACAATCTCCTGCAGGCAAGGGATATTCTTCTGCAGCTCCTTTGCCAACACCAGGCCTACAAAAAAATGTCCCATTTGGCAGTTTGGTTCTAACACATTTACTGTCCGGTTGAGTCCAAACCATTGATTCTGGTCGTTTGTCCCGTTGAACTGACTGACCTTTGCCAGGGCCTGCCTGACACGAGCACATTAGAGAGGCAAAGGTCTTTTCAGGGCAAAAGCTAATGAGCAGACAGACAGGCCGGCGCTTGGGTTGTGAGTGGGGGGAGAAGTTGATATTTTCATGTTGATGGAGTGAACAATGTCCGTCTTTGGCACCCAAGATGTGAGGGACAGCAGAGAAGGGAGGAGGGGAGACAGTCACACTCAAGCTAGTCAGGCAGCAGAGCGGCTCCAGTGTGACCTCCACAGACAGAAATAGGAGAACATGTGGAGGAGGATGTGCGCTGTTCGTATCCAGACTGTCTGAGTCCGCACACTCTCACTCATATGACTGAGCACTGAGGATTAAACAAGCCGACTGCGTTTTGGGACAAAAACATCACAGGGAAGCTGACAGAGCATATGCCTGTCTCTCCTTTTCTGTCATCCGCACTGACACATACCTCAGCAGTCCGACAGCGACCACGTTTGACTTCTTGACTGATTTGGGGAGTGGTATTTCCAGTCACCGTGTGTCTGGTGAATTTAATCTATTGCCTGTCAACTTTAGAAATTGTTTTCACCCAAGCTGTGTAGAAGAGCGTACAGCAGCAACATGAGGCTCTTCAAACGAGAAACCACAGTGGTCTGAAGATGAGAGGCCGCAATATTAAAATAGTAGTTTATTATGGAGGGTAGTTGTACCAACACATCCTGTCTAATGCATTCAGCTGTTTGTGGTCCATTTTGCATTTTAAGGCCCAGATGTGTTTCCATTGGATGACTCTTAAAGGTCCCATATTTTAAGAAGTGAGATTACCATGTCTTTTTAGATTATTAAGCAAGTGGAGGTGCTATATAAATACTGTAAAAGTATCAGAACTCTCAGTCTACAGAGAAATTAACACAGCTCGTATTCAGAAACTGTGTCTTTAAACGACTCGTCAGGACTTCTGTACGGTTGTGATGTCACAACTATACTATAAATAGGTAGAAAGTGCGGATAGAGAAATGTTACAGTAATTCCCCGGCTGAATAGAGACGCTGAGAGCGCAGATGCAGAAGAGCTGTAAACACTGACCAATCGGAGCAGACTCTGCTTTTTTGGAAGGGGGGCTTTAAAAAAACGGAGCATTTCAGACAGACGACGAATTCAGGTATATACAGGTATTATGAGAAATAATAAGGTGTTTTTTGAACATTAAACCATACAAGTCTAAACCTCTAAATGAGCATGATATGGGACGTTTAATGTCCTGGACATTAGTGTATTTTCTAATCAGCAATCAAAATTAAATCCACGTTTTTCTTCGTATTATCAACATCGGCTCAAAGAGCGACCCCGCTCAGTTCTTGCCGCAAGGCATCAGACCTCTCTGTCCCCTGAAACGTTAGTCACAAGTTTATCTTGCAGAATACTTGCCTTTGTAGTTCTGTCTTACACGAGATTAGTGTCTCATTATTACTGGAATCCTCATGGCTAGTTGACATAAGTATCTGACAGGCAGAGTGAAGAAAAAAAAGTTAAAGGGCTTAGTTTCATTGGTCCACAGCTGTGACACCAGACTGTGTGTCCCCTGCCCTCAGTCAGAGATGACTTTCCTGCATCATCCAAGATGGATTGTATTTGCCAGGATTGTTTGGTTTGGCTCTTTTGCTTTTATTTTGATTCACTCTTTTTTCCTCTGTACAAATGCATGAGCTGCTATTCATGATGACTTTATTTTCAATTACTTTTTTAAAATAGTTGATTTATCAGCTTATTGAGGATTTGCCTCCCTATTTATAACCAATAACATTATTGATGAAATGTCGTCAATTAATTAGCAGGCCATTAACTCCCACAGAGATGTGCACACAAAGCAGCCTCAGATGCTTGTGAAAACTGAAATGCTACAAATGTTCAGTTTCCATTTAGTTATCATGTTTCCTTTACAAAAACCTGAATGTGAGCCAACAGCAGGTTGTGGAAAACATCCACCTACGATCCCTGTCAGTAAGAGAACCCGTCATTACATGTCTGTGCCATGCCCTAATACAATTAAATCTCAAGCAAAAAAGGAGTGCTGTACCTTTAGTACTTTAAGTATTTTACAAAACGTGTAAACATTGCGTATTTATACATTATTAAGTTGTTAATCTAATTCTAAATAGCATAACAAGAAAAACAAATATTCTGGTGTACTTATCTTCAAAAAGTTTGGCATTTGTTTCGTGTGCCGCTCATAGTGTCTCAATGAGGTTTGTACATTCAACAGTTGTAGTTTCTTCTCCAGATTGAGTTGGATGAACAAACTAATCTTCTTGTTGACTTCAACGAGACAATACAAGTGTAGTGATAATAGGATTATAGGACATTATTCTAACGAGTTTATAGTAACAGTCTGCATACAGACAAGTCCCTCTAAGGACATCTGGTCATTCAATAATCAGAGTAAAAATACCTCTCAATATATATTGTGAGCTATGATTTGTTATTTGTATGTTTTGTTCTTGTATAACAGTGAAGTGAGTATGCTTGTGACTCTTAATGCAAACAGTTGGGATGTCACTACCTGCTGTATACAAAAGGTATTTAATCTTAAGGAACCAGTAGTCTATCCGGGTTACAACACACCCTTATGTAAACAATAACCCCCGCTGTCTCTCACGTATTTGTCACTACATGTGTTATTATTACTCATATCACAGTGGCACGGTTTTCCACTGATGAGTTGAGGAAGTGACCGGCGTCTCCTTTCCTTCATCATAGATTGAGTCAGTGATAAATGTTTCTTTTCAATATTAGTCCAGACAGCAGCTAGTTCACATGTCCATTTAAAGTTTATCCTTTATCCATTAGGGGATTTTCTTTCATATCACCATTAGACAGGGATTATTGGATCTGTACTATTTTCCTATACATTGCAAGCAGCCTAATGTAAAGAAACACGGCCATCTACCTACAAAAACTGACCTTTCTGTATATTTTCTAGGTCTTGCTATTAGGCCCTGGGAACATACAGAGCAAAGTGACATACATGTTTTAATTGAAATTACCCTTACATACGCCTTAATGCACTCTAATTGTTCTCATGTTTACTGCATGCATAGGTATCTATACAGCACAGCATTTGAGACTACAGTATAAACAACAGACTGTTGGAGCTTCACAGCTTTCCTTTATTCGCATCTTTCATCCTTCTTGCTCAGTCATATAAACTGGTTCATGTGTCTTCTCACCCCTGGGCTTCAACATTACACCCTTGTTTAGTACATATATGTACGAGCCCTCAATCCCATCCCCCACCCCTGTCGCTGCTATAGAGATGATAAAGCAAAGGGCAGAACAGTATGTCTTGTTGGTGGCATTGAAGGGTGAGATGTGAATAGACGACCACTGTTGTCAGCGAGCGAGGTAATCACAGGGTGATGTCTCAATCAAAGACTTGATGGAGACACCAGCAGAGCAAAGGTGGGGGAGGGGTAATAAAGAGGGAAAATAGTGTATTATGCGTGTATGAACTGTTTGCTCCATTTACCTTATGGCCCGATTCATGTATTCAGGGAATAAAAAAGGAGAGTAGACAACAGCTAGTGTGCCTAGAGTGACTTCACTGTACACTCTGTTAAACCTGACTGGAATGGATGCTACTCTGGGAGGGAGAGCTACAGTAGAGAGGGGAGCTAGAGTGAAAGAGAAAAGTAGGTCATCATGGTTTGCATTGGGTCACACTCAAGCGAGCGTGGCATCTTTCAGTGTCTCTCCCTCCTGTGTCACATGCACTCATGTTTTTAGGTGTTTAAAAATCTGAAATGTTTTTCTAGAGTTTTGCACGGCAAAACCAGACCAGATCCTGCCTCTCCTCCTTCTCACTATTTTGCGTGCGGCACGGTGCATATGGAAACTGCTGACTCTTCGCTTTGCATGTTGCCCACTTATGTCGTTAGTGCATCGCGTTTGATGCTATCCCCTGATCATTTGCATGATTATCATTTAATTGGATGTTTATCAGATCGGGCTTCTGTTTGTGTGAGGTAGTTTTCTGCACCTGTCTGAAACCTCCTCATGCTGGTCTCAGGCGGACACTGTCATGGCGAGAAGAGAGAATGACATCAATCCCTCTAACCTCGGCTGTCATAAGGAGAAGTGCTGAGTGTTCTTGAGCCTCATCGCGACAAACAGACGGATGGCTGTCCTGATGTTTAACTTCCTGTGCTGGGTGATTACACTGCTGTCTGACTGAAGCAGATGAATTACAGCGTTGTTCGCCTTGCAGCACTTGATGTCCATTAGATTCATATATTCTTCCAGCACCTCAATGGGCAGTTTGTCATGGGGCCAAAAGACAGGCATCGATTTTTTTAGATTTCCTTGAGGCGGTGGATGAGGCCTGCCCTGGAGCCAGTATCATAACATTTTTCACCCTGATTAAACACACAACACAGGTTATATATATTATAATTTTTGAAACCGATAAAAGCACTGGTTTGACATTTTGTATCATATGCTCATTCGCTTTCTTGTGTCAGTTTTCTTTTGCCTGCATGGTAACCTTTGGACAGAGCCAGGCTGGCTGTCTCTTCTGTTTCCAGTCTTTGTGCTAAACTAAGCTAACCGTCTGCTGACTATCCTGATATTTAATGGATGTATCGACCTTTCTCATCTAACTCTCAGCCAGAAAGAAAGTAAGCTTACTTCCCAAAATGTTGAACCATTGCTATATGCATTCTTTGTTATGCTATTCTGCCTATTCTCACGTTGGAAAGTCGCTGTTATTAACTGACACACCTCATCCTGAGGCGCTTATCCAACTCTGTTTTTCTGTCTCATGTCTGCTGGATAGGCCTGTTGGACCAGCACGCTAACACTTTCTACACACATGTATTTACATGATCTCTCCAGTCTGTCCTTCCAGGTTATAGGTCCGCCATAATCAGCATTAATTCAGTCATTTGTCACCTGTTTGCCCCCCCCAGGTTGTTTAAAGAGATCACTTGTGCAAAGGAGGTTGTTTCTATGTTTATGAGATGTCGTCCAAAAGAGGAGTTGTAAATGCAGCCTGTCAGGACAGTTGTTTAATAGGAGGAAAGAGTCTGATATGTAGCTGTTTTCAGCGTGCGTTCACAGGCTTTAGGATTGCTTAGTGGGGCTGGTGAAGCAATAAACCCCACAAGTTCCAAAAAACGCTCCAACAGTGCAGGCGCCCTCTGTGTTTTCTTGTCTCTGTGCTTATCTGATGGTGAGGTTTCTTTATCTCGGAAAGTTTCCAGTCATGACAGGAGATCCTTAGGGTGACAAGATAAGCTAAGAGAAGAGTCTTGTTGTCATTTTTGGAATTCACCCTGAAAGCACCGCGTAACTGCCATGCCATCTTTTAATCCTCCCAATTTCCCTTACCTTTTGAAAAGTCTATGTATTATGTCGTAAACCCTTCAATCATCTCTCAGAAGTCAAATTTTGGAAACACCCCCGTGTAAATTCCTGTGCAGTGAGTTGTAATGTTCACTTTTAATGGTTGGAGTTTGGCAATAATTATCCTTTGCATAGCAATTGTAAAAAAAAAAAAAAAAAGCCTGTTACAACAGGTCAACACACCTATGTTTGATTACTGCACTGGAACAAGCTGTGGTTGTACCTTGTTTGTTCACTCATGAAGAGAGCAGACTTTTCAAATGGAAGTGCAGCTTCTCACAGTACGTTTAAGAAAAGTAGATCCGAGAAATCTAAAACCAGATCTATATTTTGTATATTCATAAAAAAACCACACCTTTAAATTCAAGTCATACAACAGCACATTTTACGATTAGATCAGAACAGAACAGGACATTATTGGGACCTTGTATATTGCTTTGTTATAGTACCATGATGTTAAGCTACCGTACACAGTATTCGAGTAGAATGTAAGTTCACATTTCAAATCAGTAAAGAAAATGGGGAATAAATCCTAAACATCTTTATCTCCCCCTCCCATTTCCTCTCTTCGTCCCCGGGGTTTGCTCAGCCCTCTTCCACAAACTGCCCTTCAGATGTTTGCAGGTCAGGAAGGAAAGGAATGAAGAGATTGTTGACTCGCACTATACAGATATGACGCTATCTGAGCAGTGGGGTCATTAAATCAATACGTACTGTATATGTCATGTACATTAAAGTGCCTGCAGACAAACCCAGCTGCTCAATCCAAAGGAAAGGTTGCAGCGTTCTCTTAATAATGAAAATGTTTCTCTCTCAGCCCAAAACATCTCTTGCATTCCTATCTTAAGATAGCAAATTCTCATAGGGGCGTGCCAGGGATTGCTCAGTTCCTTTCTTTTACTTCTCAAACATCTGCAGCTCTTGCTGAAAATGTCTCTCATGTGACCAGCATGCATCCATAATTCATCCTTTAGTTTTTTTTTTTTGCAGTGTTCCAGATCCACTTCCGCATGTTTCCTGCATGACCTTGTCTCCCTCCTCCCCTTTTGTCTCTTTCTGGTGTGTGTGTGTCTATGTGTGTGTGTGTGTGTGTGTGTGTGTGTGTGTGTGTGTGTGTGTGTGTGTGTGTGTGTGTGTGTGTTTGTGTGTGTGTGTGTGTGTTTGTGTGTGTGTGTGTGTGTGTGTGTGTGTGTGTGTGTGTGTGTGTGTGTGTGTGTGTGTGTGTGTGTGTGTGTGTGTGTGTGTGAGAGAGAGAGAGAGAGTCTACCCATTGTTGACACATTGAAGACATGGGAAGTGCACACATTTCATGCCAAAGGCTCCAGAGTAAATATTTCAAATGCCAGGGCTGCTATTGATTAGGTTATTATTATAACCTCTCCATGGTTCTTCTGTGTATCCTGCTCAGTGTTTCAACTGAGACCCAGTGTGCGAGTCCTTCACCTTCCCTCTAGAGGAATGATCTCAGCTGAACAGCTCTGGGGGAGGTTTAGGGAGCGAGAGAAAGGCTTTACTATAGCAAGAATGAAAAAAAATGAGTACAGTTTAAAAAAGGAAGGGTAAGTCTGTGTGTGTGTGTATATGTGTGTGTGTGTCTGTTGCCATAGAAATCTTTCCATTAAGTCACTGGCCTGGGTTTTTCCAAACAGGGCTCGTCCACCTACTGACAGAGTGAAAGACGGAGTGACAGAGCGGAGAGAAAGAGAGGGAGCGAGCAGATGTAGAAATGTAAGCAAAACAAAGAAAGCGAAGACAAATATAGAGCCGGTGAGCGAGCGCACGGGGCTAAGAATACAGGCTGATAAACGACAAAGACAGAAGCAGGTGAGAGGGAGAACAGAGGGGCAGGTGAGCTGCTTAGGCTTAGCACTGATTCCTCTTTAATCAGCATGGGAAAGAATGAGGGGTGCTGTTTCAAGAAAATAACAAGGTGCAACCTTAATCTTCCCAATACACCGTAATGTAGGTGGTATAGTCCAGCCTCAACACACACACAAACACACACACACACACCACATGCGAGCCGTATCCTATCGGCCCTGTACACAGCATGAAAGCTATTGTAAACAGCCAAAGGGTGGGGAGCTCACAACCTGACATTTTCCTCTAACACGTCATTTGATCACTTAGATATCAATAAAATACCCTCCTGCTCTCTGTAATGGCTGCCCCTGCGCGCACAATTATAGAGCAGTTATCCACTCTGTCCACTTTGCTGCTTTACTCTCTCTCTCTCTCTCCTCCTCCTGGTTGACAAGTGTGCATACGCCTTTGTCTGAGAGAGACGCCAAGAAAAACATCAAAGTTGTCCAATCCTGCAAGAGGCCAGGCCTGCGCAACACAGGCGGATCTCACTCCACCCTGCAGTTGTGCCTGTGCCTAATAAGCACCCCCAACCACAGCAAGGGCACCAGCTCTGATTCTCCCGATTCAAAACCCAGCTGGCAGCACAGTCCTGCTGACATCATCAGCACCAGTCTGGTTTCTCAGCTCTTTCTCTCCTCAGCTTATGATGTCATGACCAGAAGTATTGTCATGTAACAGCCCGGGAGGCAGAGAGGGAGAGTATTCATTAGCATGTCCATGTATGTATTTTTGTGCTTTTGTGACACTTTGCGGTGAACTAAATGACCAAAATGTTCAGGGAGAGATGAGATGAGGCAGGGCTTTTAATGTGGTGAAAGAGCGGGGTGGGGCACCTTAACACCCAGTGGGTGCTTGAAAAGAAAAGTTGGCAGGAAGATGACGCAAAAACAAGCCACACTCAACACCCTTGTACACTCAGGCAGCCAAAACTGCTGATTTCTCACACAGTAAAAAAGAGTTGTGTTGTTGACACATAGCGCTAAGGGCCGGCAACGCTTTGGCCATCGGTACAGATATATGTGACTAAACCTGTGTCGTGTGGGTTACTGACCTGAAGAACAGGAAGGGGTCACTGTCAGGTTCCTCTCGGATGTGTGTGTCATGTTTCTCGTCTGTGGATGTTAAACTGCTTTTGTTTTGTTCTCCTCAGGTGCGTGAGATTCTGGGCCGTTGTTCCTGTCCAGCTCAGTTTCCTATGATCAAGGTGTCAGAGGGGAAGTACAAAGTGGGAGACTCCAGCGCACTGATCTTCATAAGGGTAGGCTCTCACCACCATAAACAGATTATCTGTCATTGTGAGCCATGAGACACGTCTTTTACTTTTTGTTTATAGATTAGACAGAAAAATATTTAAATAGACATTGTATTGTCAGTGCTAACTTTGTATTCAAGATGTGTTTATCACTTGCATGGATGCTTTGAATATCAAGCACAAATGCAAAAGTTAATTGCTTTCATTAATGAAATAAACTTTAACCTCCAATAAAACTAAAAGGCCTGGTACAAAAAAATTCACCCCCCTCAGTGCTGCCATGGAGATATGACCTAAACATACAGACCAGAATGCTTTTTTTGTTCCAGGCCTTAAATAGGTTTAATTATGCTCACTTTCAATTTTACCTCCAGAAAAAGTGGTCTATCTGAGTGAACAGTCTGATTTATCTGACCACAGTATTTCTTGCTCCCTTCGTTGTGTTGCCAAATATAGACCAAATTTGTACTAAACCTGAATTATGAGTCAGTTTTACATCAGATGTTAATAGAATATGCTTTGGCACAGCGCAGAAAACTGTGATGCCTGGAGAAATTGCATGGAACCCTACGGTGTTGGCATATGGCATCATATGCTATTTTATGGAGAGCAAGGTTATGTAGCAACAGATAAACCACTCAGATGCCTGGCTGCATTAAAGCTCAGATAAGTCTACACTGTATAAGCAACAGCATTGTGATTACTCTCTTTCTCTCATTCAAGTGTTTACAAACTGGCTTCATCTGGCCCACACCCAGGACTGTACTTTTTTCCACTGAGACACAATTAGAGCTTTAGGTCATTTCCTGAGTCGGCCCTTATCTTAGCTATAGCCTGTTTCTGGACTGGACTGTTTGTCTCAGTTTCAGTATAAGAGCTGCCACTGAAACCATATCAGGCCTCTTAGGACTGGGCGGGAAGGCTGGTGGATACCAGGGATTGATTTGGTCTCAGTTACCTAAAATGTACCCCAGCCAGATTATTGGACTTGTTGGATGGCATTCCAAGTTGTCTGCATTTACATTATAGCTCTGTAGTGTCAATATTTCTTCACTTTTAGTGGCACCACTTATTCCAGACAGGGATATACACTATATGAAGCAATGTTTGGCACACCCTTATCTGGGAAATAGCTTCTTCTACATTCTTCAAAGGTGTTTTATTGGGGTTTGGAGAGTTGAATCTTGTACACTAAAAAGACCCTCCCCAGTGTAAGGCAAGGCAAAATTATTCATACAGTACATTTGAGCAACAAGGCAATTCAGAGTGCTTTACATTAAACTATTAAAAGAATATTATCAATTCAAACCAGTCATTTAAGAGAACAGCCAACAAAAACAAGCTATACAGTGCACTGTAAAAAAGTATTTGATTTAATAAAAAGTCTTCAGCCTTAAAAGAACAGAGTTTCAGCAGACTTGCAGGTTTGTGTTTTCCATATGTGGTGTGTAAAACCTGAACGCTGCTAAAGCAACTGTAGTATTAAGAAATTAATTCAACTGGTGTAAAGACCTCAGAACTGGAGTAATGTGATCCAACTTTTTTGGTCTTACTGAGGACTCAAGCAGCAGCGTTCTGAAACAGCTGCAGCTGTCTAAGTTTTTTTAGGGTGACCTGTAGAGACATTGTAACAGTAGGCAAGTCTGCTGAAGACAAATGCATGGACAAGTTTTGGTGATTTTAGGCTGTTAAAATCCATGACACACCAAGATTTGTCTTTGTCTGTGTTTTTTAACATTGCTGATGAAAGCTGAGCACTGACTTTTAATTGTTTCTCCTTGGATCCAAAAACAAATACCTCAGTTTTGTCTTTGTTTAATAAAGAAAGTTCTGGCACAACCAATCCTTGATTTGGCCGTTTAAGCAGCCTAGCTCTGCTGGCCATTGAGAGGACACTGGTCAAGTCCCTGGAAAAGACGCCTAGTTGGTACAACAAGGTCACAGATACTTTTCTTGAAAAGGAACGAAGGGTAGAATTTACATATAAATAAACAAACACCGGTTGGCCGGAAAAATGAGCTTCCATTCCTTGAAAGTCCAGCAGCCGCCACTGGACTAGTGCCCTGATGATATGGTTATGTAAATTTGTGTGTCATCTGCATAATACGTTAACTTATTTTGTTGTTTTCCAGAATCTGAGTCAGTGGAGGCATGTAGATGTTAAGCAGAAGAGGCCCCAGAATGGAGCCTTGGGGAACTCCACATGACATATTTATTCGCTCAGATGTGTAATTACCTGTAGACACAAAGTAGTCACTGTTCTTTAAGCAGGATTCAAACCAGTTTAGTACTGTGCCAGAAAGTCCAACCCAGTTTTCCAGTTGGTCTAGTAATATGTTGTGGTCAACCATGTTGAATGTGGCACTTAGATCCAGTAATACTAAGAGACATTTTGCCACATGACTGTATTTAAGTGGATGTCATTGAAGTCTCTAATAAGAGTTTTCCGTGCAGTGGTATGATCAAAAACCAGACTGGAAGACATCAAAACAGTTGTTTAGTGACAATAAGTTGTTAAGTTGTTGAAAAACAGCCTTTTCCCCATTATTTTACTTGAAAAAGGAAGGTTTCGTATGGGACTATAATTGCTCATTTAGCGATGCGTCTAAATTGTTCTTTTTTAGATGGCTTGATGATTGCAGTGTCAGGGCCTTTGGGGTGACACCTGAGGGAAGAGATGTGGTTCAAATTGGTAGAAGATATGAGTTCATGCAATTTGAAACTTTTTTTAAAAGCTTGTTAGCATCAAATTATATTTTCTTTGGGGCACTCTACTTTACTTAGAAAAAACACCCTTCACCTAATAGTTTAAAATATACCAATGACAAATTGTTTCACCACAAATAACTAAAAGAGGCCAAGCATAAAAATTATATAAATAATTTAGTGTAATCCCTAAAATGTACAACATAACATATAATATTGTAATAACAATTTCCACAATAGCCACCAATAAACACATTGACTCTTGAATTAAAATGTATGGCAAACATGACTCACAACAAAATTATTAATATTCCAGCCACTCTTTATTTTTCAAAGACTATGTAATATATTCTATATTTTATTTTCTGTAATGATACTGACTTGGGTGGCTGTCCTGAAACAGAGACATGATTGTTGTTTGCTGCTTCATTTCATGTCATAAAATGCACTTTATGAGTGATTAGGCGCATTAAAACGGTCATTAGCATCTGCTAAATTAATCCTGCGAGGGAAGGCTGAAACATAAATTCGGGGTAAGGAAAAAATAAAATACCTTCGTCCCTTCAACAAAATTAAAAATACATAACTGCTCCTCCCATCTAATAATTTTCTTACAGTCCCTAAGATGGAAGTGTTTGTTCAGTGGAAGCTCATGTTTGCCTGTAGGAACAGCCATTTGAACTGGACATATTTAGCGTGCGTGTGTGTGTGTGTGTGTGTGTGTGTGTGTGTGTGTGTGTGTGTGTGTGTGTGTGTGTGTGTGTGTGTGTGTGTGTGTGTATGTGTGTGTGTGTGTGTGTGTGTGTGTGTTTGTGTGTGTGTGTGTGTGTGCGTGTGTGTGTGTGTGTGTGTGTGTGTGTGTGTGTCTGTGTCTGGGAGCCTTTGACTTGTCAGATTAGCTCTCTTCACACTGTCTCCACCCTCTCCTGATTCCTCACTGGGGATGACAGCGATCACACATATGTCCGAGCAACTACAAGTGCAGTCAACACACTTCCCTTATTCTTCTGAGGGGAGAAAGCGGGCACACAGTTTGAAAGCCAACAAACCCCTATTCAGCTGCCAATGCTCTGACAAGGATCTCGGACTGAATGAGGGGATGAAGCGGAGACAGCAAATGGGCGAACAGGCCATATGAACAGAGGAGGGAGTTAATAAGGCGTCTTTGTCCCCAGGGAGGTCGCTCCCCAGAGGGAGGAGATGCCTTCAGTCGTGGTGCACATCAGCTGAAATGAACCATGAGCTTAATTTTTGAGCTCACCAGCAAGATTTAAGAAGAAATTGGTTCAACACGCCCCCACAATGATGACAAGAGGGCTCTCTGTTCGCTGTTGCCATAGAAACAAGGATTTGGTCTCTCCACACTGAAGACGGTGATACCCCTTCAGTGGTTGGTAAATTAGGCAGCTAACCCATAAAGTGGAACATGGTCCCAAATTGTCTATTTAGCCTCAACAGACTCTTTAGTAGTGCTGCTGCATTGTGTATAAAATATGAAATGCATCATAAGCTGGTTAGATATTGAAACAAGTGGTATTGAATGCAATTTAAAAAAATAATCATACAGCATTTGAAGACCCTAGATAATTTTATTGTTTGTTTTTTATAGTCATACAATTATCCCACTCCAGTTAAACAAAGACATTTATTTATTTGAATTCCCACTAGCGGTTACCATCATGACAGCTACTCCTCCTCCACCGTTAACAATAACACACTCATAAAATACATATATGAAGCCATGTCTATATATGTCGCAACATCTCTATTATAGTAGACTATACACCATTCAAAACTAATGAATTGATCACAGAGTCAGAAATGACAGCAAATCTTTTCTATTAACTGCTTTGACGAATCAAAAGTCAACCTATTGTGAATTCTTCCTATTGCTGTTGCAACTGTTATTCCTCCGTGGTATGTCGACCTTTGTTTTACAGCCTTTTATGATGCTTTTATTGTGGAAATTATACATCAGGAATAATAAAAATATGTTGAAACTCGGTCAGCATTGCTTTTCACCGCGGCACATGATGGGGACGCAGCATCACACAAACAGTAAACCTGTTATTGACGTAAGGCCAGAGCAGAGGAGAGTAAGCAGTTTATACTCTCAGGTCTGATAGAGATAAGCAGATCAGCTGTTTTGATGGATTTGATGTGGTAAGGGAGCAAGGCTGATGAAAAGACTTGCAGTGGATTGGCAGGGATTGTATTCAAGAGAAGGTGGGGTCGGACTTTAGTGCACTGTCTGTGGCCTCTCTCTGACCGCGGTTATGGACCTGGAGTTGAGGCGCTGTGTCACATGTGATTTGGTGGAAATAAACTCTGTGCCAACCCACGCAGACCAGTACCATTATGGCTTTGTTTCGCCTGCCATCTGAGACACGGGTACTACCTTTAAAACATGTGGCTGGCAGACCCTATTATACAACCCTCGGCAAGGTGGAAGTTTCCACAGGGCTCTCAAATCACATCAGGCAAAATGTGTTGCTTCAGTGACGGCAGCTTCTGCCTCGAGGCCCTTCGGTCTGATATTGTGGATGTGTGTGCTTCAGAGGGGAGAAGAGAGTAGTAATGGCCTCTGTTATGGCTGTACAGGCCTACTCTCCTGTCCTCTGTGAGCTGAGGAACAGAGAGGGCAGCAGGGGTGAGTTGTTACCATGCTAATTCACCCTACTCTCCCTCTGAAATCACGGGAAGCCAGCTGAGGGGCATGAGAGAGAGGCTAAAAAAAAAGAGTGTCTTTCACAGCACTTTGGCTCTTTCTTATGCTACCGTACTTTAATTGTGAGTCGGCATGGCAATGAACAGCGCTCATAATGGCAGCAGCTGGGGGTGATGTGGGAGAAAGAGGAGGTGCGGGGGAGGGAGAGGCAGGGGCACAGGCAGGGGTGCATCTAGATGTTATGTAACACTGAAGGACAGGCCAGCCTTCAACAAGCTGCCCCGCTTGTATAATTTACATATCTATTGACTTGTGCAGCGTGTGTGGTAGTGCAATATATCAAAAGGTTTAAACCATTTTATTTGTGCATGAGTGTGTGTGTTGCTTCCCATTTATCTACAGTATTGAAGCCTTGTTGTTCTCTTTTCCTCCCTCAGGTCCTTCGTACTCATGTGATGGTGCGTGTTGGAGGGGGCTGGGACACATTAGAGCACTACTTGGACAAACATGACCCGTGTCGCTGTGCTGCTTTTGGTGAGGTCACTTCCGGTTCCCCGTCGGCACCCTTGCAAAACTCCATTGTTGTGTCTCTGTGTTGCATAATTCATAATTAATTTAAGATCCTAAACAAATGATTCACATCTGATGTACTGTGTTCGGACTTGGAGCAGACACCGTGAAGGTCAGCAATGTTGAGAAAGTGTTCATCATACTGTCCTAGTATCCAATTTGACATGGTAATATCATAGTTATATTCATACTGAAACCTCACTAAAATTGCTTTGAGCTAAGAAATGTCGGCCTGCAAATTGATGCAAGTATGTAATGGAAAATGTGAAGTCATTCTCCAACGCCGTAATTCCTCTTCTGCTACCTGATTCCACAACACATCCATGTAGCGACTCATCTCAACCCAAAGACTTTGCTTATAAACCCTAACCATCCAATGTTTACTCTCACTTTGATTAGCAGCACACAGCGCAGTGATACATGCCCATATAGTATGCTGGCTGAGACCATCCCCCCTTATCTGTGGGTCGAAAGCGCTGCTGAAGTGGTGATATCAAAGGCTGAGTGTCTGGCCTGGACAGCTGACATCATAATTGGTGCTACATTTCTAACCAAGTGGCCATGTTGATGAACATAGAGTATTAAGTGATTACAGAAATATGCCTTTTGTGTTCTATAAATGTTCTCCCTAAACGGTGGGATCATCAGCATCTCTCCGGTTGGCTAGTTTCACAAGGGTCTCTCTATCTCTGGTTCGGGGAAGCATACAATATGTAATCTACAGTATGTGATGGGATTATCTTGGACATACTTATGGACCTCTAAATGAATTTGATCGTTGGTGATTATCAGACAATGTCAGCTAGAGGTCTGTCTTAAACGCTTAACAATTTGTCTCCACAGCCCACCGATACCACCAGGCTAAAGCCAGTGGCCAAGGTCAGGGAGGCCAGAGCAAGTCCTCGAGCGCCCACTCCTCCCGCTCCACCAGCCCAGGTCCACACTGGCGAAATGATGGCATCGCACCATACAAACCCCCTGACAGGCGCTCCTTTGAGCCCCCCTCTGCTCCGTGTGCCTCTTCCTCCTCCACGCGGCCAGGTCGCTCTCAGAATCCTTCTGTCCCCGCCGAGCTCGACTCCGGCGCAGCACGCACTCTGCTCCCACGGCCGCCACGAGACCGCTCAGAACCCCGCCACTTTAATCCTCTCAGGTGAGTTTGTGCATCTACGCAAGTGTGCGGATAAGTCTGCGGTTAAGTGTGTTACCATGATAAGAAATTAATCTCTTACAAGTATCCCGGCAGGTCACGGCAGGTCAGAGTTTGCTGCTTGCTCTTTTGTGCCGACAAATGACCATTCACTCAGAAAGGCACACACACGCACACATGCACGCATTCACACACACACACACACACACACGCACACATGCACGCACGCACAACGCAAAGAACTGGGAATATACACAACAAATACACATGCCAGGAAGCCAAAGATTAGACTAGAGCAGATTTATCTAATCTCAGGTGACATTGCCCAGATAAACCCGTCTCACGCAGCCCCCTACAGCACTTCCTAGCTGCTACAAGGCGGACACTAAACATATTTAATCAGCTCTCCTTTCCCCCATGCATCTTTCTTCTACTTTCATCCAGTTAATCAGACTATCCACTGCCTAAAGATGGCTGTGATTCTGTGTGAGCTTTTGCTCTTACCATGGCAAACAGATGAATTAGTATGGAGCCAGTGACAAATGAAACCAAACATCAGTTTTCTCTGATATGCTTCTGAAGCGGCACACCAGTGATAGACTATTGGCATGTAAAGGTCATTAGAAATGTCTCTTTTTTTTTGTGGGATATAAAGACAATAAAAACTGCTTACGTTCTTTATGAAGCTGGCAAAAGGTTTAGTTGGTCACATACCTTCCCTATATGTCAGAGTGTGAAGGCGCCATTGTTTAACACAATTTGGAGCTGAATGGTGGTTTACTTTGGCTTGGAGCCAACGTATGGCTCATTTCTGGATTGGGAGATGGCTCAGACCAGACGTCAAGGCAACAGCTCATTGGAATTAACCCTGTGTGGGTGTGGCATTCCGTTTCAAGTGCGCCAGACTAGATAAATACTAATCCGACAACTATCCCCAGACAACTGTTCACAGCTAACTAGGGAAGTAGGTCAACAGGTGGGCTCCATGTCTGAATATATACATGTCTAATTTCTGAGGATAACTTTAGAAGTCCTGTGTAATGAACACTAATTAATGGCACAACCTGGGATCTAAATGAAAACTAAACCATATCTTCAACATCAAAATTCAAATGCTATTTTCGTACAAAATTATTTATAATATAGTATATTAGAATTATATATATTTGGGATGACACCTTGAATCTTCAAAGTTAAACAAATAAAACATCCTCTACTGAGTATTTAAAACTCCAATGTACGCACACTACAGACTTTGATAATCTGTGCTCATCAAATCTGTCAAGATTTGTTCTTCCTGTAAATGAACTCCAGGAGCTGATGGTGCGTGACAGTGGGGTGTCTAGTTGAGAAAGGGGGGTGCTATGTGTTGGATTAGAAATTTTACAAAATGTTTGTAGTATTATTTAAAAAATAATACTCCATGTCTTCTCTCTACATTGTAGGAATAAGGAGACAAAGTTGCCACTGACAAGACGTCTGTCTGGAGATAGTGACTCCTCTACAGCCTCCTCTAAGGGAGGAGGAGGAGGGGGAGGAGGGGCACGGTACTCTCTGGGCGGTGCCTCACGGCGCTCTGGTGATGATGTAGTCCTGCTTGTCAATCGCAAGGAGGGGAAGCATGTAATTGAGAGGCCTGGTGCTGGAAATCAGACCCCATCCCTGCGTCCCTCACTACCCCGTGCACGTAGCCAATCTAGGGAACGTCCTGCTCTCGCTCCAGTACTTAAACCAAACCCACCACAAGGATCCGCTGATGGATCGCGAACATCCCGCACAGAGAGGGGCCGCTCCCTAGGAAACGAGGGCCCACGGAGGCTCCATGCTCCACGTTCCCATAGCCAGAGTAGGTTAACTAGTCGTACTCGGTCCAGTGATGCCAGCCCGGGACCCGCTTCCTGCTACAGAGACCCTCAGCCCCCACCCCAGGACAGACGAGAGGACCTTCGGGCCAAACAGTTGCCCCCATCCTCTCCCAGAATAGGTGGTGGGTTCACCAAGAGACAATCGTCCTCATGCTCTAACTCACCTAATAAGGCGGTCCAGAACAACAGCAGCCCCAGTAAGAAGATTATAACTACTCCCAGACCTCCTGCCCCTCGCTCACCCTCCATAGGAAAAGGCAGACTTCTCCCACCAGTCACCTCAGGAGGTCGACGTTCACCTCACTCATCTCCCCGCAACTCTCACCATCATGCTGCCCGCTCCCCTCGGGTGTCACAGGGCCCCCGCTCTGCTGGGCGAGGCCACCATAGAAACTGGCCTGGCCTGGAGCACCAGGACCCTGAGGAGGAAGGACTGGGCCTTGGCTTCCAGATGCTGCCAACGCTTGATCCCCAGAAGGAGCAGGACCTATATCGCAGCTTTGAGGCTGAGTTTCTGGCCAATACACAGCAGGCTAGAGGAGTGTCTTGTAGAGCTCCAGTAGGAGTGACCCTTCAGGGAGCTGGGACACATTCATTGCCAGCCCCCACTGATCCTAATGTCACCGACTCTGCCTATTCCTCTTCTAACTCCTCCACCTCCTCCCTGAACGTGGGTGCAAAGATAGGAACTCTGCCTGACCTCAGGGAATCCAAGAGAACTAATCCCCGTCACTTCCCACTGGAGGAACCCTTGAATTTACTTTATGGACACAACATTGGAGGACCACACAGCTTTGGTCAACGGGAGCCTGAGCACTGGGGGGGACGTGGAGGGGGGCTCAAGAAGCTCCCAGCTATCTCTAGCTCCATCGAGGAAAGGGAACCTCCATCTTCCCTTCCTGGTCTTGGAGACACAGACAGATGGATGAATCAGGTCCCCTCACAGCCCGCTTTCCATTGTAGGAATATGAATGGGGACCATGGAGGTTGTCCTCCTACAGGGAGGCTGACAGGGCAGCAGGGTCAGCATGGCTGGGGCACAGGGCCTGAAGGAGATGTTCCTCTGGAGAATCATCAGCCGGGCTTACCTTATGACTTCGAAAATGGGGGTGGCAGCGATGACCTCCCGCCCCCAGAGGCTTGTCCTTCACCTGTGCCCTTCCCCCCCTCTGAGGACTGCTCCTTCCAGGATTCCTCTAGTGAACACTCTTCCATGTGCTTCAGCCTGAGCGAATCCCGCTCTGAATCCCCCCCACCATCTTCACCCCTGGCTAACGGGGACACCAATGGAGAAGGGCTGCAGACTAAGAAAGGACAAAAGAAGGCAGACGGCGTAGCCCCTATCTCTAAGCACAAACTGAGAGGCAGGATGAGGCCTCGCACTGACAACAGGCCAGAAAACAGCCCCTCACGCATCCCCACCCCAGTCAGCTACAGAGATCTGCAGGCTCATGACACGTTTTCACCAAACCACACGCCACCCATGTCCCCTCAGAGCTCGCGCTCTACCGGCCGTCTAGCCACGTGCAAGGGCTTGCACCAGGCCTTTGCAGATATGATCCATCCTCAACCACGTTCCCCAGCCATGGGTAACAAAGAGTGCTCCTACCCTGGACAGTCAGGGAGCCTGGACACTGAAGCTTGGATGTAGCACGATGACACAGGGGGTTGTTCTCATGAACTTTGACTACTGTGTAAAAAAAAAAAAAAAAAGGACTTAAGATCGGGCTATAGACTGTTTTCATTGCATGTCTAACACTCCTTCTATTTTACTTAGTTTCTCCCCTGGATAACTGCAGGGGGTTCACATTGCTTTTATGTTGCACTCAAGCCAAATTATTTATTACCAAAGGAATGGTCTTTAATATTACTTTTACTGTAATTTTAATGTGTGCATGGGGATGCCTTGCCAATCATTTTTTTTTGACACTTGTGAAATTCACACGATTGATACAGAGAGATAGAGAGAGAGCATATGTGCTGCCATGTGCCCCGTTGAGGGGCATGGTGAAGTGCCAGGGATCTAAAGCTGCAACTCTATAAACAGTGTTAACACTAAACCTTTAGTCAGATGATTGGCTCCCTCTTGTGGTTTGCCACTGCATCTCTGCTTGCCTTGGTAGTCTAAATACTGGTATGATGACTGTGATATTTTCAGTCTCTCCACATTAGTGGTCTTCATAAATGACTCACATTTACTCTCATTTACAATATGTTAATAGGTTACATAGACAAAGGTACCCCCATCATTCCTCTGACTTTAAGAACACTACATGCACTACCGATCTAGTTGTCCGCTGTTATGATATCACTTTTTTCCTCTGCAGAAATTGATGTGGTCAAGTTAGATATTTGTCTTTAAATGCTTAATGTGTTACAGGTTTTCAAGTTTATGTTAAATGCAGTAAAACATTTTAACTTTATTTCTACTTTTAAGTGGATTCAGTGTAAAAATATGAGG
This sequence comes from Echiichthys vipera, assembly GCF_963691815.1. Classification (NCBI taxonomy): domain Eukaryota; kingdom Metazoa; phylum Chordata; class Actinopteri; order Perciformes; family Trachinidae; genus Echiichthys; species Echiichthys vipera. The sequence goes on along the minus strand of NC_139829.1, from coordinate 20,131,016 downwards.
AGCAGCAAAGGTTTTGTTACTTTGTGTCATTGTCACTGAAACAGCTCCTCCTCTGACCAAACTGTTCTCTGGAATACATACTACATATATACAAAAGACAAAGGCTTAGGAGAATGAATGTGTAAATACATGTTGAAGCACTCACTAATAGATGTGGGTATTTTGTATATAAAAAGGCGTTGAATATACTGTTTAATGTACATACTCACTGTAATCAGTTCTGTGCTGCCTTAGCTATGCAATATTGGTGTTGGAAATGCCTTGACAATTCCCTTTGCCTTAAAATGTATTTGCAGACTAGTTTTTGAATGTTTTTGCCCGACATCACTAAGATCTATTTGGTAACACTACATTGCCATCATTAACTGTTTATCATAATAGAAATCTGAGAGTTTGAGTGTGAATGTTGAAATAAGTGAGGAGCATTGCCAATTTTAATCATACATTATACTGCACAATACTGCCCTTAGATATATCTATAATTCATTGCCTCGGAATCCTAGCAGTTGTTTTGAAACACAAGAAGCCAGATAACCTACTTAGCAGATGGATTTCAAAGACACGGCACAATCTGTGGTGACCTCTAGTGGCTAAAGAAAGACATGTTTCCTTCTCAGTAAAAAGAGATACTGTTTTGGGAATTATGTGTTCTGGTGTTGATGCCAGCCAATAACAATGGTATTACAAGATGAAGTTTGATGGATGAAGAATGACTTTGACTTGAGTGTCTGAATGTGCAACAGTGCATTAATATACTGTACTGAATAATAGAACTGAAGCTCCTGTACAGCACAAGAGGCCAGACTTCAGCCATAGTACGTCTGTTTTTTGGGTATTTAACAGGTGTGGACTTTGTAAAATATATTTGGAAGTGGAAAAGTTTGACTAGTCAATTAAGAGAAGTTGGTGGCCATTTGTTTTTGATGTGTTTACAGTGGTTTTAATAAATCTCTCCCAGAGAGATTGTGGAAACCTTGTGGGTAAAAAAGAAAGTGTGGAAAGCCTCTTTTTGCATAGCACTGACAGTGAATGGGCTAGAAAAAAAAGAAGACGCGTGCGCATATATTTGTGTACATACAGTATGAGAATATGTACAGAGTTGAAGAGGGAAGTGATGTAGGTCTAAGTTATTTATTTATGAAATCAAGTCTCTTTGGGCTCACATGACATCTGTGTCTCAATACTGTTAAATCAGCTGTAAACGTTTAGGAGAATCTAAATGGAAAGTATGCTGTAAAGAGACGCACTCCCTTAGAAATGTTGCCAGTTTAAAAACTGGTATGAAACAGACAAACATATATTTTGCAATATTCAGCGATTAAGTAATTTGATTTAATTCAGACTGCTACAAACAGTTTATGATGTGTCAGTATTGTCAGTAGAGCTACATATGTAGCTGAATATCACTTTCACCTGTATAAACTGATTTTTACATGTATTGTTTTAAATTTGAATTTGTCTCGGCTTATTTGAATCCATTTAAATTTTTAAACAACTGGTGTTTAAAATCTACCAGTTGCGTGAACTGTGACTTCATACAAACATTTGGTTATCAATCACAAAAAGAGTGATGTCCTCAGAATCTGCTCTTTGTCCTGCACAACTTTGCAAATTTCATGAATCTCTCTCTCCTTCTCTCTATCCCTAATCAGTAAAATCTGAATGTTCATGATTTGACAATTCTTTGTTTGCTAATGTTATTTTCACTTAAACTTCAGTTTAATGTACAGATTGCTTGACTTTGTTGAATTGGTATGTATGAAATAGCAATACTGCAACATTTCACAGTTTTTTTTGAAGTTGAAAATGCTGTCAAGTTGTTCTTGTAATAAATATTTTCCTCTGAGATTCATGGGCTATCTCTGGTCATCTTTCACGTAGAGCTGCGGTCACAGCTGTGTGCAGAACAGATCGGGGTTGGATTTGGGGAACACCATACAGTGCCTGTTTGAGAAAAGTCAAAATGTGACCATTGATGAACGCATTATCATTGTCCACGCATAATGTGATATACTAACTTTTTGTACTTGAACTCCTCAGCATCATCAGGAGTAACAGTGAGACTTTTACTACTAAAAGCCACCAGTGGGTCCCAGGTTTGGTGGAGTGCTGTCAAAGATTCCCTCTGTGAAATCCTTAACATCTCTAACCGCAGACGTTGTATAATTTCACGTATCCAACTGTTGTGAGTCGGTGGAGAAACATGTTTACAGCGGTTACAAGCATCACTGTGACTAGGGTGTATTTTAGCCAATTCAGCGTTAGTGAAATGGACTCTATGAAGCACAAATCGAAAAAGAGTGGACCAGTTTTAAAATGTCCCTCCAGTGACAATGCGCAAAGTTTGCAATGACAGGAGACTCTACCCCCCTAAGGCGGACCCACCTGACCCAAGTTTTTATTGTTGTTTTTTCCCCTGTTTTTTTTCATTGTTTTTCATATTGATACGTTTGAATTACAAGTTATTTTGTTTATTATTTTGAAAATAACTAAAATATGCACTTTTGAATCGTTTTAGTTGGTGTCAGATTATTTATGATATAATGGTGATGAATGCTGGGTCGAGGGGCCCCCTGTGATTTTCGGCCAGGGCCCCCCAGACTCTAGACTCGCCTCTGATCTTTGAAAGCTGACGCTGCTTGTAAACGTTATTTTGTGTGAAGACGGAAGTAAATCAAGTGGGAGGGGACGAAGGCCATCACAGCTACTACTACGCCTGTCACGGTAAGGTGTTTGTGGAGGTTTTGAGTCTAATTTTAACTCCAGAAGGTAGGCTAATTCGTTCGGTAGGGTTTTAAATCGGGCCGATAGATTAAGAGCTTAACAAAGACTTCCTTAAGCCTTTTCTCAGAAGGTCATGTCTCAGCTGCGCGACCTGAGAAAAGTGTCCAGGCAGGCACACTGCACCAGACAGTTTAGCATTTAGCACCAGTTTCATTCATCTAAACTACCGCAAACATGCAAGAATGGGCGAATCAATTATGCGTGAGTAATTGACCGAATAGCAATCGTAAATCGCAGACAGATCTGTACCCATTTAAGTAACTTTAACCGTCCCGTATTTGTAGTTTTCTTGTAAACTCGAGCCTGCTATGCTAACGTCATGGTAGCCTGATGCTAGCCAGTTAGCGAACAGTTCCTTTACTTTTACGGCTTTAAGTTAGCAGCAGTGATAACTTTAAAGTCAGCTAGTGTAAAGTGTTCATGTTGTCAGTCTGTAAACCATTTAAGGGCATTCTGTTAGTTTCGTATCAGTATGGCGCCGCAGGAGCATGAATTATCGTGCAGAAGTACCATAATCAGCTTGTTAGCTTAGCTACGTCGACAGTTGTGGTAACGGTTAGCATCTGGCGTTGACAGCTGACGCGACCTGTTAGCTCAGTTAATAATGAAGCTGATGTTACTGTGGATGCATGAAACAACCAAGTCTGTAGACGAATTTCTTTGTCGCTAATGGAAAGTTTACAGTTAATGACTGTAAGGCCTCCGTCATTCATCAGACGACTATTAGCTTCACTCTCTGTTAGCATCACATTGTCCCTGCAGGTTTCATTAAATTAAACTTTATCAGTGCAAAATAACACTGATGCTACAATCTCTATAGATTTAACATCTATAGAGGTGGATTTAAAAGGAAAACGTTAAATCCCTTCAAAATTGAATTTTAGAAATATATTTGAGTCTATTTATATTATTAAATATAAGAAATGTATTAAGAGAGCTGGTATAATACACGATGTTTTTTTAAAGAAATGTGGTTATATAGCCTACCTTTCAATTTCTGTTTTGTATTTATTAATTTACTTTGTATTGTTTCATTTGTTGCTATCTTCTTAAATTTACTTATGTCATCATAATGTAAGATTGTAATGTTCAAAAGGAGGAAAAAAATTAATGACTTCTCATTCATTTTAATTGAATGAACGAAAGGCTAATTAATTGCCTAGCCATAATAATGGTTTCAGTGTTTGCAACAGAGACGAATCAATGTTTTTACTGTGTATGACGTTAACTTACATTCATAACAATACATTATGGTCCCCACTAAAAAAGACACAATTTTTCATGTTGTTAACATTGAAACCAGACTCATTGTATATTCAGGGCCAGCTAAGAAATAAAAGGCAACATCATATGAACTGAATGATCATGTGCACACATTTCTTAAAAGAAAACAACAGCTCAATGTTTTTGTGTAAATCCTGGTTTTTACTTTCCTCACAGCAGGATAATGTTTCAGTTTTTATTCAGAATTTCGTTTTGCGTTAAACTTTTTACTTGAGCATTATTTTTCAAATTTTGTAGTGCAAAGCGTTATTGCATAAATGGGAGAATACCCTTTACGGAGAGGTGCTGCACCAAGAGTGGAAATCACCACCAGGAAATGCATAGTTACATGCTGACCAACAAGATACATGTTTAAATGGGAGATATTAGTGTCTGTTTTCTAAGCAAAAATCCATTTTGTATTCTCATGTATCACTGCTTTTTGTTCAGGAAAGGCAGGAATTCCTTTTATTTCACTGTGATTGCACTTCTTGTGTTTCCTGTTGCTCGTGATGCTCAAAGTTTCCACTCATCGATCTCACCCTCTCTTATGTTTTGCAGGAGAATCGACAATTCGGATCCAAGATGACGGACTCCAAATACTTCACCACTACCAAGAAAGGTCTGATAGCTAGGCTAATTTGTTAAATAAGATAATTGATTTAACATGTAAAGCACCTCAGTGACAAGTTACAGTTTTCATCATTGCGAGCATCCATACATTATAAGTGCTTTGTTGATTTTTTTTTTTTGCATGGCCTGCTGGTTGGTGCTAAATTATCATTTCTGCAGAGGGAGACCTCAACTTTTGGTTGCTGTTCAGTGGCTTCAGAGAAAGATAATGTGTTACATGTTAATTACCATGCAATCTATGAAGCCAAAAATGCTTACTTAATTTAAGATTTCCTCAAGACATTTATGCATATTCTGTTGATGTTTAAGTTGTTACATATATATATACCCTGTTACACTATCTAATTGACTTAGCTAGACCCTGACAAAATGTAACTAAAGATCACTCTGCTTTGTGAAGACGTTGTTGCCAAAAACTGAACAGCTCTGCTTATTGTAAATCAGATTAGACATATTGTGCATTGGCTGTCAGAGATTTAACTGTCCTGCTGTGCCTCCTGTTGTTTTTGTGTTGCTCCCTCTCACATGACACAGAACTGTGCATGTTCTCACACAGCGGGCTTTAGAAATGCAAGCAAACGCTTATGAGTGACAGTCTACTATATACACTCATACAGTTTGCTGGGATTGCTTGAGACATAAGAGCATGTTTCTTTCAGTGTGTGCTGTATGTGTTCATCTGCCGATGTTGCTGTGTGTAGTCTGTTCTTAACATCTTAAAGGAGATTGGGAGTAATTAGTGGTTTACAATGTCTGGGAAAAACTCAGAGTAGGTTCCTCAAATTTAAGCCCAAAATTGACTGTACTGACAATTAATGTTTTTACAGTCTAACATGTCAGTGACACGGAAATGCAAACAAATTAAAGTTGAGTCTCTTTCAGTTGCAAAGCAAGAAAAAACTAAAATGACTGGCATCCCCAACATGTGATCATTTCATGATATTAATAACAATATTATTCTGTTGTGGAGACCTACTCAATAGTCAGGTAACAAGCCTGTTTTATGGAGCTGTTAGTCTGCCGCTGTTCAGCTACTAATATTGGCAGAGGAGCACGTCCTGCTGCAGCTCTGTAATATAGGCTTTTTATCACTGGACCACTAAAAGGCTTATAAGGAGCAGCAGCTCTTGAAAGCGTCTCCTTAGTCACCGAAGTCGGTGATGTGCTAACTCATTGTTAGTTAAAAACTTTAAGATAAGGACAAGTTTTAGATTTATATATTGCAAGGAAAGAATGGTAGAAGAAGCAGCAGCCACAGTGAGCTGGTTGCACAAAGAATGCAGGTGACGAAAGAAAAATAAATCATGCACTGTTCATCAGGATGGCTTCTTGCAGCATCTAAACAACACCCTGACAACCACTACCACTCACCAGTATCAGAAACTGACTGCTGGTCAATGCTTCCAGTTTCCTAAATCCCAAATGGATTGCTAATGTGCAATGGCCGTTTGTTCTCTGGTGTGTACAGGGGAGATCTTTGAGCTGAAGGCAGAGCTAAACAGCGATAAGAAAGAGAAGAAGAAGGAGGCTGTGAAGAAGGTTATTGCATCCATGACAGTTGGCAAGGATGTCAGGTGAGCCAGGGGAACTGATGTCTGACACATCCAAACAGAAATAATGCACTCAAACAAATCACCCTCCATTTTGAGTCAGTAGTCACATAACTTGTCCCTCCTTCAGTGCTCTGTTCCCAGATGTTGTGAACTGCATGCAGACGGACAATCTGGAACTGAAAAAGCTGGTCTACCTCTACCTGATGAACTATGCCAAGAGTCAGCCGGACATGGCTATCATGGCTGTTAACACCTTTGTAAAGGTAAAGCTCAATCTCATGAATATTTAAAAACTAAAGAATTCAAAAGTCATGACAAAAAGTCTGACTTGTCTGAACCCCTTCTAGGATTGTGAAGACCCTAATCCTTTAATCCGGGCCCTTGCTGTTCGTACAATGGGCTGCATCCGTGTGGACAAGATCACTGAGTACCTCTGTGAGCCACTGAGGAAATGTCTAAAGGATGAAGACCCGTATGTGAGGAAGACAGCAGCTGTGTGTGTAGCAAAGCTCCATGATATCAACGCCCAGTTGGTGGAAGACCAAGGCTTCCTGGACACTCTTAAAGACCTCATCTCTGACTCCAACCCAATGGTAATATTGAGCCAGCCAGATTAGATTTCTTACTCAGGGTGGGGACACAGCTGTCTACAAGCCCCAGCTCTGCCTTTCACTGATAAGCCCTTTGCTAAACGGCCTCTCATTTATAACTTAATGTAGCTGGAGATTTCTTTGTTTCCGTCAGCATTTATCTGTACTCTTGTCTTCATCTTTAGGTTGTAGCAAATGCAGTGGCAGCTCTGTCTGAGATAGCAGAGTCTCACCCCAACAGCAATCTACTGGACCTGAACCCTCAGACCATCAACAAGTTGCTGACGGCTTTAAATGAGTGCACAGAGTGGGGACAGATATTCATTCTTGACTGCCTGGCCAATTACACACCTCGGGATGACCGCGAGTCCCAAAGGTAAAAGAAAGCACTGTCTTCATTAACACTGCATGGCAGTTAGCAAATACTCCCAGTAAATCCTGTGTAATTTTCTGCTCTCTGTTTTTTTTCCCAATGTCATCAACATCTACTAGCATCTGTGAGCGTGTGACCCCACGGCTCTCCCACGCCAACTCTGCAGTGGTGTTGTCAGCTGTTAAAGTTTTAATGAAGTTCATGGAGATGCTACCCAAAGACTTGGACTACTATGGCACTCTGCTGAAGAAGCTCGCCCCTCCACTGGTTACTCTCCTCTCTGCAGAGCCAGAGTTGCAATATGTGGCTCTTAGAAACATCAACCTCATCGTACAGAGACGGTAAATGTGGGGAGGGCTAGTATTCTTCATACTTTGGGAATATTAGGTCCTAATAAAAGTTGCATTTACTGTAGCATGGTGCATTTCAGCAAGATCCCTTTTTTACTTTATTGTATGTTGTATAAGTTGATTACAGTTAACAACAAATGTTTGGTTTTTTTTTTAGCCCAGAGATCCTGAAACATGAGATGAAGGTTTTCTTTGTAAAGTACAATGACCCAATTTATGTCAAATTGGAGAAGCTGGACATCATGATTCGCCTTGCATCTCAAGCCAACATCGCCCAGGTAACAGACCAACAGCTGTATTACTTCATTGTGTTGGAATGTTTTTTTTGAGAAAGCAAAGAGGTTGTTCACAAGAGCATCTGAGTGACTAATGCTTGCCTGTCTTGCTGTAGGTCCTGGCTGAACTGAAGGAGTACGCCACTGAGGTGGATGTGGACTTTGTCCGTAAAGCGGTCAGAGCCATTGGCCGCTGTGCCATAAAAGTAGAGGTGGGTGGAAATTATGTCGCTGACTGACGCCAGATGTTTTGTCGGTCAAACCCTTGTGTCAGCTATGTTGTGCAACAAAATAGCAAGTCCTTGGACTCTCAGATCATAACATTGTAAATCACAAAAGGCCACCACTCAGGCACCATTTCAGTGTTTTTATAATTGATACAAGGTAGCTCTGTCATCATCACAGTGCTGTGTGTTTTTAATAATACACTATAATAGGCTTAACTGTAGATTCCATTTTGGACATGTCAGACTATAGAGTATATCTAGTCTTTTTCTATAAAAATTTCAATAGAACACACTCATACTTTTTAAAGGCAGCAAGGAACGAAGAACAGGATTTGCAGAGCTTTACACTGCTATAAAGGGTTTTGCTCAGCAGATGTATTGAGTAATATATGCCTGTTATATGCACATATTTTATATGCATTTGCCTCTACTGTTTAAATTTGCAGACCTATTCTGAGAGATTTATTTTTCTCTCTCCATTCATTAGCAATCGGCGGAGCGCTGTGTCAGCACACTGCTCGACCTCATCCAAACAAAGGTCAACTATGTGGTGCAGGAGGCCATTGTGGTCATCAAGGACATCTTCCGCAAGTACCCAAACAAGTAAGTTAACTCTTAAGCATCAGTGTTGACATCTGCACAAAACCCTGCATTATCAAGATCAGTTGAGGAGTAAAGAACATTGAGCTTGTGCTTAATTGAAACATCTATTTAAGCGAGGAAGACCATTGTGAGCAGGCTCTCTTTTACAAGGAACCCCTGGTTATAGTACAAAATAAATGCACATGAAAGTTCTAGGATACAGCAACAAATTGTATAAAAAGCAGACCAAGGACATAAGGGACATCATCAATTGAAAGAAAACACATGCATGTACCCTGTTCTGTCAGTCAAAGGGGATACAAGGGACTAGCTTGTCTGATTTTACACACTTCTGCAGATTGTCAGTCTCAGTATTAACTTGATGATTTCTTGGGACCCGGTGCAGTGTAAAAATGATCTATCGTTTAGTATCTTTCTCTTCTCACTGCCAATGCCTGCCAACCAACTGTCTTGTGTAGTAAACAATGATGCGTTTTAAAGCCATCCCCAGTTAAGAACCTGAGGGTGGAATGATAAATTGCATCGGGAGGTTTCATTGTAGAGGAGGGAAAGTGCATAGAAATTACATGGGCATAGTCTGTAACAGATCTCAAATAAAGTTAACTGAGCAATTTGCTTTCTGCAGTTTGTAGCAGACAGCATTGAAAACCCTGCCTTGATTGCACCTGATTAAAGGTCAGGCACATTTAGTGCAATCCTGACTTCTGCTGTGGATCCAACAGAGTCAGAGAGATGTGCCAGACAGAAACCTCTCTCACGCGGCAGAGGACACCATTGAGTTGTGAGTCTCCAAGGGAGCAGTTTTGGAAAGTTACCAGCTTAGCATGGCTCATGTCTTTTGGCTATATGAGTCACTCCCTATTCAAACTTATTCCTTTTCTATAAATGAGACATAATAATAATAATCTTTTAGCCTTAGCATTTCTTGTAATAAAATAATTTTGTAAATTGGTGGTCATAACCATGATAATAATGCACTTAATGCAGATCAGAAATGCCTCAACCACATGAATTCATCGACTGCAGAAAACATTGGCTGGTTGAACATCTAGCAGGTGAAAGACCCAAAGATCAAAGCAGGGCTAAAAGGACAGTAATATCTGCTTTGTCAAGCTGCCAGAACACACAACACCAAAATAATGCTAATGTTGCTCTGTGTGTGCTAACGTTGACGTAAGGTGACTGTCTATAAGTCTTGTTTTACTGGAGTTTTTTTTCTTTCTCTGGCTCTTTTTCATAAATAGATTAATGAAGCATTGTAAATTATAGTACATTTCCCATGTGATTGTTTGCATTTTGCATCTCTCCTAATACATTTGCAATATTTGAGTGACTACAATGTGGATTTGTGTTACTATTTCCAGGTATGAGAGTGTGATTGCCACCCTGTGTGAAAACCTGGACTCCCTGGATGAGCCGGAGGCTCGTGCCGCCATGATCTGGATTGTGGGAGAGTATGCTGAGCGCATCGACAACGCTGATGAGCTGCTGGAGAGCTTTTTGGAGGGTTTCCATGATGAAAGCACTCAGGTGTGTTGAAAAAAAAGTGTGAGGAGGTTATTTCAAAAGTAGGAAGTCCATTTTTAACGGTAGTGGCAGCCATAATTTGCAGTCAGTGCTGGCAGTAAGCAGCACACAATGGTTTCTGTAGTTGGAAATAATTAGTCATTGGTATGCCGCTAACCCCATCTCCCAGAGTTCCTTTTGAAACCAAATGTCAACTGTATGATGTCAGTAGATTGGCAGCTCTCCACTGCCTGATACTACATGATGCCTTCATATGCTCCACACTGCTAATGGGTCTGAAGAGAGAAGGGGACCGACATGAAAAGCGTCTGTCCACTGCATTTGACTTTAGTGTTGGAAAGTTGCCACAGACACTCAGATCGTATTTCTCGGCAAAGTAGTAAATACAAGCACTTTCATTAGTGGGACATATGCTGAATCACCATTTTTTTTAACTCTCTCTGTGATAGATTGTAATTTAACAGACAGTTAACTCGATGAAAATTTTACAGACTACAACTTTAACAAGAAGTTATGGGAATAATAGGAACACTTTTTATATCTGGCTCAGACACATTTTGTAGAAAAGACAGCCTTCACACTGGACAGTATTCTGCCACAGGCCTTTGTGGGACTACAGCTACTTGTTTAGATAAATCAATTCTCATATCATTGCCTAGGAAAAGCTGATTAAAATATCATAAAATGTTCCCTTTTGTGCTGTTTGCTAACAGCAAATTAAAGCCTTTGTAGCAATATTTACAGTTTAACAGGGTGTGGCATCCATGGGAAACCTCAACCCTGAAAGGTAAAATTAGTTTAAATGTTGTTTATTATGTGTTTACTGTAGTTCAATCAGTACAGGTCATTGTTTATAGCTCATTGTTGTCATTGTATCTGGATTTCCAGGGTAACTTACACTAGCTGCATTTAAAAGTAGTATGTGAGCAGTTGTAACATTCTGTGTCTTAACTGTGTCCTCTAGGTGCAGTTGCAGCTGCTGACGGCAATCGTCAAGTTGTTCTTGAAAAAGCCCACTGAGACCCAGGAGCTTGTTCAGCAGGTGTTAAGCCTAGCCACACAGGTGAGACACGCAGGCACGCACATACGTCTGGTAATGTTTGAAGATTTCATCATCGTGGAAATGAGTCACTGTGTTCATCTTTTGTCATCTATCATTTATGTACATGAAGATGAAAGAATAGGAGAAAAACATCTTTCATGATGCAGTCTAATAAAACACCATTGACAATTATGTATTCAGAAACAATCTCATCTCTGTGACACAATGTCAACAAAAACGGAATGTTATAATCTTCACAAAGATTTAGACCATGGGTGTCAAAGTGATCCAGTAAAGGGTGTGTTCTTGCTTGGTTGGAATGAAAACCTGCATCCACACGGCCCTTTACTGGATCAGTTTGACACCAATGATTTAGACTATTACAGGCCGTGTGTACTGGTAAGACTAAACGTGTGCAACAACATTGGATGAACTGGATGGACAAACATTCGTGTTGCACTGGGTGAACAAGAGTCTTGCATATTATTGGCATTTTTGAAATTATACTGCATTCATAACATTTAGGTCTCTTTGATTTAGTTGAAACCCTGAGAACTTTTTTGATCACTTTGAATCAGTCTCTCATATCAGGACCAAGACAAAAAAAGAGTCCAACATTAAGTATTTATTAAACATGCTTCATGAATAATAAACCTTCATCCTCCATCTCTCTCTGCAGGACTCTGATAACCCAGACCTCAGGGACCGCGGCTACATCTACTGGCGTCTGCTCTCGACAGACCCTGTGGCTGCCAAGGAGGTGGTTCTGGCTGAGAAGCCCCTGATCTCTGAGGAGACCGATCTGATTGAGCCCACACTGCTTGAGGAGCTCATCTGTCACATTGGTACTCTGGCCTCTGTCTACCACAAACCTCCCAGTGCCTTTGTTGAGGGCAGCCGAGGTGTTCAGCACAAGAGACTCCCCGGCAGTGCTGGATCGTGAGTCATGCACTTTCTTTTTATCTTTTTTTTTTTAAACACTGGAGGCAAAACTGTTTGTTCACTCAAGTGTACTAGATTCTTGACTTTTCTTTTATGTTTTCCTTCAAATCTGCGAAGCAGCTCTTTTTTTGTTCCTTCCTGCCTTTAAATAAAACTCACTCTTGCTTTATTTCTGCTAGTGGGGAGAGTGTTGAGAGCCCAGATACAGGATCTGCTGCTGGAGCTTCTGAGGCACCCCCTGCTGTCATCCCATCCCAGGGAGACCTCCTCGGAGATCTGCTTAATCTGGATCTGACGCCTCCGACTACCACCGGACCAACGCCACCTGCCTCCTCTGGCATGCAGATGGGTGCTATGGACCTTCTTGGAGGAGGACTGGACAGCCTGGTAGGTCTGCTGCACACCACTGTTTGAGTGAAGCTGTCGGGTTCTGATCAGCTGTTACCGCATATCTTTTTTCTAGCTTTTGATGCTTTTTTCTTTACTTTTGACCTTTGTGTGTTTTCCTTTCTTTGTTCAATGCTGCACCTGCAGATGGGGGATGAGTCTGAGCCGGTAACTACATGCAGGGATAGGGCACAACATTTATAAACCATGCCAGGCCATTTTAGGATATTGATTTAATCACTGCTTTTTTATTGTAGTTCTCATGCATCAGTCTGACATTTTCATTCAGTTATCTTTTATTCTTGTGATATCTACAGTAAGTAAGCATGCTGTTAAATCCTTGAGTCCATCTCTTTTCTTATCTCTGGGCTCTGCAATGTCTTTCAATCAGCCGCCCATACCCCTGCGGACGGACACTCCTCAGTCACCTCAGCTCCCACATCAGTCCCCATCGCCCCCAGATTACAGCCCCACTGAGGTTGGTCCAGGGGACCGAGCTGGATCAGTAAAGGCCAGCACCAGCCTAGAACCTTCTCTTGTCCCCTGTTGTACCACTGTGTCCTCTGAGTAGTCTTCCCCAGCAGCAACCTCTGCCTGTTTACACTTTGTTGCATTGTTTATGTTTCCCACTCCATTTAGGTTAGATTTTAGTCAATTTCGCCCGTGTTTCTTGTCAAAATATTGTCTTCCACAGTAGTTAGGTTTTGTCACTGTGGTATCACTATATATATTGAACCATCAGTCTTGTTCACAGTACCCCCAACCTTTTTCTCACCACAATACACACATTTAGTGAGTAGCATTTGAACAAAACCTATTAATAGCCTGACCTGTGTGAGCAACAAAAGGTCAGTTACATAAAAGGTTCTTGCTGTCACTTGTAAATAGTGTAAACCCCATAGCTGTCATTAATCACGGGAGGACACTTCTTAGACCTTTACACCCCTCCATCCATCTTCTTGAAACCTTCTGAAATATTATTTAATGTTTGACCAATAGATAACCTGAATTTCTTGTTCTTCTTTCCTCCTGTCTAGCTTGGTGGAGACCTTGGAGGAAGTCCAGCTGTAAGTCATTTTGTCTGAGCTTTGGTTGGGCTTTGATTGCTCAGTTTCGGTGACATTGAATGTGTTAACGTAAGCTGTTGTTTTGTGACCCACAGATGGGGACAGGTTTTGGTGCTCCTCCAGCTTCAATGCCAGCCTCTTTCAATGCCCCTGTTAGTGGTGGTCTGGATGACCTGTTTGATCTTGGAGGTGGAGTTGGTATGTCTATGGGACCCTTCAACCCTCCTAAAACAGTGAGTCTTGATTAGCCGGGATAAGAAAATACTAGAACAATGTAACACCAGTGATGGGATCCATGATAAAATAACTGAGCTTGTCTCTGTTCAGGTTTGGCTTCCAGCAATGAAGGCCAAGGGTCTGGAGATATCAGGCGCTTTTGTCCGCCGTGCTGGGGTCATCCAAATGGAGATGACCCTCACTAATAAAGCTATGAGTGTCATGACTGATTTTGCCATCCAGTTTAACAGAAACAGGTAAGACGGCCTACTAAGTAATGTGCTGCGATTTCTGTATCTTTACATATTTTGTGACACGTTTTTCTGTTTCCGTCCGTAGCTTTGGTCTCGCTCCAGCTGGTCCCCTCCAGATTCTTACTCCTCTTAGCCCAAACCAAAGTATTGAAGCAGCCCTTCCCCTCAGTACTGTGGGACCTGTGATGAAGATGGAGCCTCTCAACAACCTGCAGGTAACGGCTTCACTTTCCCCTTGAATTTATGTGACTGTTCTAGTTTTGGCCGAACTTCCATTTTTCAAGAATGATTCAGGACTGAGTGTTTGCGTATACCGCCCGTGACAGTGATGCGACTTGTCACCATCAGTCATTGTCAATTGTCAAATACAGACTAGAAGCACAATGTTACATATGCAAAGTGTTTTCATTTTTTCCACACCGGTCTTATCAAGACCCTGAAATTTCTCAGGGATGCATTGAAATAGGGCTGCACAGTTAATCGATTGGCATGTGCTGCAGTGTTTACATGTTCCCACTATATACATTAGCCTGGTGAGCTGAGCTTGAGACACTGTGCTGCAACATGTGTCTTTCGGTTTAATTAAAGGCATTCATTCTGAAGGATTCTGTTATTCTACAGGATTAGGGGAAAAAAAGAGTTTAAAACCAAATACCTACTGAGCAAACATTTATCTGAATAGTCAAATATTCGGGTCCAGCCTTATGCATTTTGATGCAAAGATTTGTACATTGAGCAGGAATGTAGCACAGCATGGAAATAACGCAGAGCTCTTGTTTTTTAAATGTGAAAGTGCAATTAAAAATATTTTGTCTTGGGGTAGCCGGTGGCTGAGTTGGTAGAGCAGTCACCCCATGTAAAGGGCTAAAGGTCTTCGAGGCAACGGCCGTGGGTTTGACTCCGACCTGCGGCCCTTTGCTGCATGTCTCCCCCTCTCTCACCCCATTTCCTGTCCGTCCTATGTAATAAAGGCTTGAAAAACTGCCAAAAGATATATATTTATTTGTCTTAATCAATAAATAATGGTGATACATAATCACAATTACAATATTGATTAAAAATAATCATGATTATCATTTTGGCCATAATCCTTCAGCCCTACATTGAAATGTATACAAAGTTAGCAATCATGGCTGCATCTCAAGTTTTTGATAATTAAATAAAAGCATTACTATGCTCAAATTCAATTTCAACTTCTTTGTCATGAATTGCATCTTACATGTACAGAACAAACGTATAAATGCCTCATTGAAATATTAATGGACATAAAGTTGGGCATTGAAAATATGACCATGTGTCCAAATAACTTAGTAATGTGTCCTCTGATATTCAGCTATACTGTTGAATTCCCATGTCGTGAATATAACAGAATTAAAACATGAAACAACCTTCAGAACGGTTGTGATAAGTTGTAAATAAAAAGAGCGGCAGAGGCTGGCTCGTTTTTGATCAGGGTGGTTCTTTTCACCGTGCAGAACTGAGGCCAGGTGCTGTGTGTAGCTGGAGAGAGAAGATAAGAGTGGCGAGGGGGAGGACCGAGGTGGGGGCCGTCATTAGTGGTCACACGGCACATGCCTCCTTTGTGTCCCCTGCCTCGGTAGACCTGCTAGCCTTTCTACTCTACTGCCTCTGGGCCCGGCTTTGATGGGTACTATCGTCTGTTTTAACATTATCTCAGATATTTTATTTTGAGAGGTTCTGCGCTGTTTTTATCATGATGGAAGAATGTCACAGAATATTATTTTGCGTACTCTTTTAACCACTGATGTGTGGTAGCTATCAATGAAACCCTTTCATCACAAATCAGTACAATTTAGGGAAGTTCAATTTTATTTATAGTGTGAAATCATAACAAAAGTTATCTCAGGACACTTTCCAAATAGACTAGGTTTATATATCTATGTATACTATAGTTTATTTATGACGTACAGAGACCCAACAATTCTCTCATGAGCAAACGGCAACCGTGGCAATAAAAACCTTATTTAATAGACGGGTACGTCAGACACAAACCCTAGGCTCTAGACCCGGAGATGCACTGCAACCACCATAACAACGACCAACAACAACCAACAACCAATATAATAATAGAAACATTACTAATAACAAATATGCCAGTGGCTATACTAGAATGATATGAATAATAGCAATGAAAGCAGTAATAGTGGTAGAAATATGATTTATAGTTATCGGAGTGGATATACCAGAATTGTATGAATAACTGCAGTTCTTTAGTACGTTTTGGTGCAAACTTTCTGCAATGACACAGCAGTTAAATTTAAATGTGCTGCTGGTAACAGAAGTTGACATATGGTAAAGAAATGGTACAGTGCCCCCCAAATTTGTGAAGGCTGACTAAATGCTGTGGTACTACTCCAGTGGTGAAGTGTGGTCTGGCAATGTGAGACGATTAATACCACGGAATTTGTGGGTATAATGTAATTTCATTTTTATTTGAATCTCTTTTGGCTTATTAGCTAATCTTCTGACATTCTGCGTTACAATTGTTTATTAATACAATCGTTAATAGTCAATTGTTGAGGCACACATATCCAATACAAACAAACACAAAAACAATCTTTGTACGTTGACTATGTACGAACATGTATACACATATTTCTCTACATTCATACATACTAGATACAGCTTACATACAACACCAAACTTACTGACAATACAATAGTGCAACGATAACCACATTTAAATATTAAAAACCTTGGAATCAACAATCTAACTGTCTTACGGTTCTAGAGTGAGTTATTGTAACAAATTACATAATTTAACAGTTGAAAATGAAAGTCTGCCCTCCCATTACAGTTTTTATTTTTGGTATACTATTTGTATTCTTATGTTACTTGTTTTGCATGCACAAGTTACAGGTGGGCTTTTGTAAAGCGTGTTTGCACATGTGCGAGCACGAGCGTGCGCACGTGTCTGAGTCTGAGCACGATATCTACGGCGGCTCTGACGTCATTTTATGTGCGCCTGTTCGGACATAGAAAAAAACAAAAAGATGAACCATGCGCGGACATTTAACAACAACAACAATCTCTAGTCTTAACTCAGTACATGAGACCTATAGTTTGACTTCTGATCTCCTCAGATTTATACTTTATAATAGGGCTCTTTAAGTTCACAAATATACAGGATGAATCTTTGTGTAGTTTGTGTATGAGTCGCTGTATTACTGGCAGTCCTGCATTGCACCCAGGAATAAGACACCTTAATGAATTATTCACCAGTCATTCTGCTGCTCTCCTCTGGCCGAGCTCACTGTCCTCAACACTTCTCTGCCACCTGTTACTTCAGATGGGTCCATTATACCACAGTTGTGTTTGTGTCTCAGTGTCTTGTACTTTTGCCATCGAGGTCAAAAGATGTATCTGAGCAGCTGAGGCCAACAAATTCATTCTTTTTCCAAAATACAGACCTGCGGTTAGGTGCTGTTTTTATTTTCTCTCACCTGTCAGCTGTGTTTGTGTCTTATCTTTTTTCTTTTACCTCTGTCTGCTATTATCTCGTCATATTTTCATATTTATTTATAGCCTCATGTAAAGCACTTTGTAAAAAAAGGCTGCTTGTAGAAATTGTTATTTTTGATATATTTAGCTTGTAAGTAATGCCTGCTGATATTTTTTGGCAAATAAAAGCATCTTGCTCACTGTGAGACAGTGTAATGACGCAAGTAAAAAACATAGATACCATCATAGATACACTATTACCTGTGTGTTTGAGAGAGAGTGAGATTCCCAAAGGATTGTAGCCATGTTGTTCAATAAACGGCACACATGCACCAGCAATGACAGTCCTTGAAGGGCACTCGAAAAGTAATTACCTATGTACTGCTTCTTGTTTC
Organism: Echiichthys vipera; assembly: GCF_963691815.1. Lineage (NCBI taxonomy): Eukaryota > Metazoa > Chordata > Actinopteri > Perciformes > Trachinidae > Echiichthys > Echiichthys vipera. The sequence continues at coordinate 20,113,074 of NC_139829.1, read as the reverse complement.
TCCTCCTGTCCTCCTCCTCCTCTACCCCCTCCTCCTCTCGCAGGTGGCTGTTAAGAACAACATTGACGTATTCTACTTCAGCTGCCAGTACCCTATCAGCATGCTGTTTGTAGAGGACGGGAAGATGGGTGAGTGCGTTTCGGCTAAACCTCTTCACTCAAAAGCCTCAAACTCCCTCTGACGTCAAAGACCTACACATACTGTGTGTGACGTAGATGTGTGTCTTTGTGTGTGTACTCACTCAGCTCTTGGGGCTGTGTAGTTGCTCCTAAATCATACACATGTGCCGTTTGATCTTTTTTTTTTCTTTCTGTGAAAGTGTGTTTGCCTCCTGTCGGGGCTATCAGCAGGAGAAGGCTGCGAGCTAACGCTCCAGAGCCTAAGCCATAGCAGGAAACCTTGTGACTAATGTTGAATCAAAGTACTTGCTCACTACTTTGATATGTTTGTGTGCACATTTTCCTTTACCACAAATCCTATAGCAATTCTCTTTCCATTTCAGTGTGTGCTCTGCTTTTGGACTCACCCATTAATTGTGTCTCTTTGTCCACAGAGCGACAGGTGTTCCTGGCCACATGGAAAGACATTCCTAATGACAACGAGTCCCAGTTTCAGATCAAAGATTGCCATCTCAACTCAGGTGAGAAGGATGGAAAGGGAAGAGAGAGTGCGCTGCCACTACCACTACACCATGCAGCCATATCCTGCTGCTGCTTCTTCATATGGGAAAATAGCCTGACAACGCAGTGGCGATTTAAAATTCAGATGCTCGCTAATGAAACAAATTGCATTTGATGAGAGCTCATCAGCTGCAGTCCCAGTATTTACGTGTGGTAATTTAGTTTTACACAAGCGAGAGAGCAGCTGAACTGGAGAAGAATTCCTAATGACAGCTTAATGGAGATTTCCCCCCACAGATTAAATTTCTTCTTTGCGAACAAAGAGATGGTTTCGCTCCGACTGGAGAGCAGCAGCAAGGCTGAGGAGAAAAGTTAATTCCAAATTAGTGACTGTATCTTTGCTGCACAGATAGCCTGAGGTGATATTATAAAGAAGGAAAACTGCGTCGTCTTGTACATTAAATGATTTATTTATTTTTATGACTGAAGTTAAATACTACAAAATTAGCAATAGCATGTTCATATTTATTCATTTTGTATTACTTCCCTCAACAGATGCAGCTTCCAACAAACTGCAGGGTAGCAACATCTTCACTATAGCCAAGCGTACAGTGGAGGGTCAGGACATGCTGTATCAGTCCATGAAACTCACCAATGGCATCTGGGTGCTGGCTGAGCTCCGGGTGCAGGCAGGAAACCCAAATTACACGGTGAGTACTGTGCTTTGTGTGATAGCTGAATTCCTGAGTTGTGCTGGTGCTGCTGTGTTAACTTTTTACCACCAAAAGAAACGGCTGGAATAGTTGACAGTGACAGCTATTAGGCACCATTTAAAGACCTACTACAGTTAGTGGTGCCTCCAACGGAAATACATGTCAGGATTAAGGGGAGTTAAGTTTGCCCACGGATCTTTAAGAGCGATTTGGCATGGCAACATTTATGTACATACAGTTTGTCAAAACATTATTTCTGACAGCATTATTATACCTGCCACATAATCGGGAACAACCATCTTTGGTAGAGATGTCGAACTTGATATCGGTCCTGGAGTAAAATGCCCACATTAATTAAAAAATTGGCCTGCCCTTACTCTCTACCCCACTACGTCTGGCGCCTTTGCTCAGACCACACCCATTTCCAACCTCCCTTTTGATCTCACCGCACCTTTAAGGTTTTGTGACTTTATCTTATACCATTGTGATGTTATTCCAGTGACCAAATTTAATAACGACTATTGTATCATCAAATTGTATTTTACATTTCATTCATTGTTTACCTTATAATTAGCCCTACTTGTTTATATCTTTTTATATTTCAAGTTTTTTAAGTTGTTGTTTTTTTAAGAAAGGGTTGTTACACTGCAGGAAGAAGATCTCTACATCATTTCAGTGTCACAGGAGTAGACTATAATATAATGTATAAAAAATAAATTGTGATGAGTCCAACAAAAGTCCCATCTTCCGCACTACCGTTTTAATCAACTGTGCACTGACTGACGCTTTCCCTAACACTGCTTTCACCCAAGATGTAATCATGCCCATCATAATAACTGACTACACACATTTTGATATGCTTGGTATTGGAGATCTGTCCCATAATGAATCAGGGCTTAAATCAAGGGATTACTGAACGAAACCATCCACCCAGGTTATGGAAACTTTGATCCAGAATAGCCTCACTACTAATCTACATTCAAACATACAGCGTAGGGAAGTTATACAAATTACAGTCCGACGTGTAGAATTAAGTCTGTTTGATGGAAATGCTGTCACTGTCATGGATGGAGACAAGTGACACAGCAGAGACATGACAGACTCATGTGCAGTAATGAGTGGTGAGCGTGCTGAAGGGGGGAGGCTGGTTGAATGTGCGGGGGAGTGTGCGCTAGTATTGGTGACTGTGTTGTTGCGTGTCTCTGCTTCATCAGCGTGCCACAGTCTCTGCTCTTGATGGATTGTGTTTGGCTTAGAAATTCAGCATGACTAGTCTGGAACGACGACCTTGGTGTGACTCTCCTCCCCGCTCGTCACTCAGTCTGCTTTCAGATCGTGTTTTTATTTATAAGGTGGCATTAACTGTCTTTTTGTTCTCTCTGGTCTTGACTAATCCATTTGTCAGTCACCCAGCTCTGATCATTAAATCTTCAGAGATTGTATCGGTTGACACCTTCTTAGTTTAGTACCTAATCGTGCAGACTGACCTCATTTATTAATTTCTTGAGATGAAGTACGAGATTAATCGTCTGAAGTGAAGTTATTTTTACTTAATGATTATTTGTAGAGCATTTATTTTTTCCATGTCTATTTTTAATTGCATTGCTCTTGATTTGTTGCTTTTTTCTCCCCCTGTGCATCCATTTGTGGCATAACCTCATTAATTCAGGATTTTTTTTTTCTTGTCCTGTACTTTTCCTGCCTTTTTGATTCCATGTTAATTTTTAAGTTCAAATGTTTCCTCAGCAGGGGCTGGAAAGGCTCTCTTACTTTTTGGATCATAACTTGTTAACTGAAGAGAAGGCTACCATGCTGGATGGACAGTGTGTATTGTAATGTTCGCCTCCTTCCGCTTGCTCTCTGGTTGCTTCATGGCACATTAAAGGCAAGCTACTAAAGCCTTTTTGTCAGCAGCTATTTTTAGACCTGAAGAAGTAAAGCCCTGCAACTGCGTTTTTTTTCTGGGTTTTATTGTGCTTCTGAAGACGAGACATGGAAACAATTATGATTCAGTACCATCAGTGGAGATGGTACGTAGCATGTTTGAGTTTTACTGCTGCTTCCCCATGCTGTTTTAAGGGCTTTTCTGTTGTATCGAAACATAATTGCCTCCAGCTCTCCCATGATGCATCCCATCTCATATCAGAGAGCTATAGCTTCATGGTGATTCTTACTAGAGTTTGTCTAGGTTATACTATGCATTAACAATAGTGTTGATGGGAACTATTACTCCCACAATGCAATGCACAATGAAAATGGAGGAAAGTTAAATGGTGGTTGACAGTAGTATGACAGCTCATGGAAGATATTCAGTAGACAGTGTTGGAGTTTTTTTTTTTTTTTACATTTAGCTCTCTTTTTAAACAACGGAAATAAGTTGTGAACACAGCATTGCCATATCATCACCTTTTAGGTTGATGCGGCAAACTTGTTAGCAAACAGTTGCACAGTGTGAGGCAGCAGAGCTTCGAAACCTGCAGAACCAACTCTATTAAAACTCAATAGCAGTGAAGCTGGCAGCGTGCTACCAACGCAGTCTGTGTAGCAGGTAAAAAACCTGCCCTGCCTACTTGTGTTGCGTGTGTTATCTCCGTGTAGTTTGGCTGTAGGGCTCCACTATGTTCCCCAGCCAGTCACGGGCTTTGTCTTTCTGTTGTTTGGTGCTGAGCAGGTACTGTAGCCTACAGTGGGTTTTTAGAGCTTTTTTGTTGAAAACTGCTGCCTGCTGTGACTGAGAACAGTGAAATTGTCAGTAGCTCTCAAATTCCCTTTGACTGACTTCCATCGCAGCTCGTTTTTACTAGATCAGGACACCAGTTATCATTTTGACATGAAGCACGGTGTCCTAATCTGTCATCTCCTGTCCCCATGGCAACTATGATGTTTGCTGCCTTTCTCTTTTCACCTCTTGAGCCGACAATTCTGAGGGTTTTGGTAAAATTGAGCTTTGACACAGAAATGGACACCAAAGTGCTGTGCAAAGATTGTGCAATATCCCCATGGTATCTGTCCTTTTGATATCACAGAATTAGACCGTTTGTGGGTAGTGTTACTGTAGAAATCGATGAGAATGATGGCTGCCTGCTATTGCTGTCTGCTATTATTAGGTTTCAAATGATTTTTGCAGCAATATGATAAAGTACCTTTATTCATCAGGTAATAAACCTCGAGTATGCAGTTTAATTTTGCCGTTGTCCGATTATTCAACCCATAAACAAGTTTCTTAATTGATTTATCCTGAAATGTATGATATCACTATATACAGTTTATCAATACAATATGACTTTTACAATTTCAAAGGGTCTTATGTATATTGCCCACCCCCAGTTAACACTTACAGGTGACATAAAGGACACATTTAATGATAGGGTATTAGGTCTAAACCATTCGACTGGATTCTGACCTGCTAACCAACTGTTGCCCGCTAAACAAGGTTGTATTTAAGTATATCAAAAGGTAGGATTATGAAACATTTCCCCTAATCAGACCTTGATCGTGCATTGAACGGTCACCTTTCTCTGATTTGCCCTTATGCAGTGCTGCAGTGCTGCATCAGAGAACTGCAGTGGCTCCAGATCCTCTTTTATACTGTTTTTACTAAGACTCCTGCGGTGTTTTCAGGCTGGTTCGTCACCTGTGCGATCAGTGTTGTGAACCCATGTTTCTGTCTGTCACGGGAGAATTTCGGTTGAAAAGAGAATACCACCTGTTTTTGTTTTTAAACATCAGAAACACAGAATCATGTAATCACCTTGATACTTGAAGTTCATTGTGTAAGTATGATGAAAGAACGCTGGATTTAAAAACAAGACTTTAATATCTTAATCCATACCAGACACACACATTCAGGTGATTACACCCTCCCTCCTTACTATGGCTGCTTTGTCCTTTTATTGTCTGTTATTTTCTCATGTATAATATTTTACCAGCAAGCTGTAAGATGAACACATGAACGTCGCAGTTTCTAGCTCTCTTAATAGGAACTTCCACACAGCGGCTAGAACATCCACATTTCCTCACATCTTACCCCACGCTGACAGGAGAGCGGCTGCCTAAATGTTGCCAGCAGCAGCATGCATTAGTAAAGAGCCTAGAGTGTGCAGAGGCAGCACTTAAGAAGCTCTGCAGTGTTATTATTATTTCATTGCAGCTCTGTGGTATCAAACGCAAACACAATCGCCTTCGGCAAATCTCGGTCTCCATTGAGTCAAGGAGGAACTGGTGTCAAACTCTTGTCAGTCACTCACCAAATGTCTGGTTTATTACTGATCACTGTTATAATAATAATGGCGTCTAAAAGACAGTCTCACAATAGAGGAGTTTCAAACTGAGACACTGTATGTTAAAAAATATTAATTTTAGGTCGCATTTTCTCAACTACAGGGAAAAAACAGTTGAAATTTGAAGGCTTCAGAACCAAGGAAGTACTGAATATTAAGTACTTATTATTTTTAGATTTCATTTCTTCTTCCAATTGTAGAGGTTCTGCACTTTCAATCTTGAGCAAACATACACCGTAACCCTCCCAAACTATTTTCTCCTGGCACAAATATGATTCTAGGGAATGTAGGTGATGGAAGCTGAAAAGTGTGTGTGTGCTGTTCTTGACTTTTTACTTAACTTCCCACACATCACATAGCCGTTGGTTAAGTACTATATTTGTAATGGGAGAACACACAGCAGGTTTTGATTGTGCAGCAATTAATTAGTGAAACATTTTTAAATATTCAGGATGGCTGTCTTTTGTATTTATAAGTGCAGAATCATGACAGCATCTGTCCTGATACAATTATTGCTAAACTCCAGCTGTGTTGTGTTTCTGGATCTGAGGAAATATTGTCTCTAGTAAAATTACTGATGTGGAAAAAACTCACTTAGTGGCGCTGCATCAAATCGTAAACCTGCTCACCAGTTGAGACAAACATCAAAGAGTGTCTCTAGTGTGTTTATCTGTCCATATGTTCTGTCTGTGTGTCAATCTGTGTCTCTGATGAGACTAAACTAAGTTTCAATCCAAAGATTTTTATTTTTTAAACTGAAAATAAGTAATTTTGTCTCCTGGAAAAAAGACCAAGATACTTCTTGGACTTGGGTCGCCCAAAATGTCTGTGATTTTGTTTTGTTTTTCGTGATTTAACAATTTTTTTATTATATCATTTCAGCAACACAACAATAACAGTACCCCCCCCCCCCCCCCCCCCCCAAAAAAAAGACAAAAATCCCCTCCCACGCTGCCACCATCCATCTTATATAGCTTTTACGGCATCAATGTAAACTAAACATACACTAATCTAACCATAGTAGGATATAAATAATACACATAAATTAAAAATTAACTCCAAACAACATTGTTTCAACAAAGTAAATGCTACATTAAAAGAATAACTAGCTAAAAAAAAAAGCAATAGCTACACAGAATACAAAAATATGTGTTTTTGATTGTTTTTAAGAAAACAAGCCAGAATGTTATTTTTTTGTTTGTTTGTTTTTTACCCTTATACCAGAATGTTGACTCATGTAGCCAGACTTCTCTCCAGGGATGACACAGTGCGTTGGAGATCTGGTCTGGCAGTCTGAGACTTGCCTGCTATTACGTCATCGTACTTACACTAACTCAATTCTTCTTCACATAGTTATTAAAACAACTACTGTGTCTCTACATGAATGTATGAACAGACCTCAATATATTGGCTTCTTTGGTGCATTTTGTTGTTAAAGGTTTATGGGACATGTACTTGTGTGCCGTTTGTCCAACAGCGAACATTTATGAAACCTTTTTTTAAAACCCATTTATTTCAACGGTGAAATCATATTCAACCCTGCTCGACTCTTCTCTCCCTCAGATCTCCCTGAAGTGCAGAGCCCCAGAGGTTTCCCAGTGTGTTTTCCAGAACTACGAGACGGTGCTGAAGAACTGAAAAACCCTGGCTGCCGCCCTCACAGACTCCCCCCTGCTCTCCCTCGACACCCCCACGGATAATGTTACAACCTCACGCAATGCAGGAGCAACTACCTGCTGTGTGCCCTCTGTATGTCAATCCATCTGTAAAATTAGGATGTTTAATGATTTTACTGGTTCTTTTTCTTTCCTTAGACTGCAGGAAGTCTTGGCTAGCCTTATCATATCCCCTCTTTATATGTTTTTTTTACAGAAGTTTAATTTCAGGATATTATTTCAGGATACATTTTCTGAATGAACACTTTTGGTCCAACACTCTGTGATGACCTGTGTTCTTTTGGGGACCGACGGCTGTATTCCTGTGCACAAGGCTCTCTAATTATTATCTCGCCCCACTTCTCTGCAAATTGGAGTTTTCTTTTTAGTGTCTGCAGTCAGCTGGTGAATCATCACTTTCTGCATATTTATTTAGGGTATACCCTAAAAATAAAATATAGTAGAAAATAGGACTTTGACTCCGTAAACCCCGCCCCTGTATCAAGTGGCAGTCCGGGCCTAGAGACGCGTAGATGCTTACAGACTACATTATCGCTGTCTTTGTCGTTTTGAGTTTTCTTTAGTGTCTATGTTAGCAAAGGGAGCGGCTCCTCTGCTGTGCCTGAAAGCAGAATGTGTGCTGTGTGGTGCGTGGCAGTTGTTTTTGTCTGTGTGCATTTCTTTAACTTTTCCATGACATTTTTATTGACTGACAGCAGTCGTCCACTGCCTGCTCTCCTACTTAGTCATTCCATGGTTTGATTTGTGTTTGTCGTGTTGTTAGTGTTCATGTGGCAAACTGGGAGAGAGCCTCAGGTGTTGAGGATTTTTGTATTTGCTGCACACACATCCCCCCCGCAGCCTCTCGTGTATCATGGCCACCTGAGATGAAGGCTCAGGTGAGATAACTCTCTGAAAGTAGGAAGCCATGGTTTGTAACACTTGTGTGTACATATAGGCAGCACACCGTCTACATCCAGTGTCCCTTCTTAACCTGCAGACTCGACCACATTAATTGGCGTCCTTTTTTTCCAAGTCATTACACTGAAGCCCTTTTTACGGGTTCCACAGGACGTATGTGCCCACGCGAACACCTTGTAAAGATTACAACAGAGGTGGCTGTTTATTCTGAGCGTGTGTCTTTGTGTGTGGTGACAGCTGATTCATATGAAATGCTGTTTAAAAAAAAAATAAAAATCAAATGTTTAATCAGATGTTTTTGATTTGTATGATTTTGTTCATTGTGTACATCAAAAAGAACTATTAAAAGTCCTGATAACTTCACATAATCAGTCTTCAGTGTTTATGACGTTTATGATCGAACATCATTTCTTTTTGTGGCACAGTCAGCTGGTGCCAGAGTCCCAGTGTCACAAGATGCAAAGCGTCATCTCTGTTTTATTTGCTCGGTGAACTCCGCATTCTCAAAGTGCCTGGAAACCAGCGTGCATTGTGCATTTTCTCTCTCTCACACACACACACACACACACACACACACACACACACACACACACACACACACACACACACACACACACACACACACACACACACACACACACACACACACACACACACACACACCGTACATTCTGTAATCATTGATGACCTTTTGAGACGATTACGTCTCCTCTCATGGGCGGCTCAGCTTCTGCTCCAGTGTTAGACTTGGCAGCTCTCACAGCTTTGCAAACACAGTCTCTGTGTTGTTCAACCTTGAGCCATGAGTGAAGTCTGAGGTTTATCCTCAGCAGAGTGCACCTTTTTAAAGGCGTAGCAGCTCCATTAAATTCCGAGCTGCTGGGTAAATAACAAGGATTTCACCTGCATCACCTGATAGTGAATGCAAACACCTCTGGTCTCAGATCTGTTCCTCTGTGAATGGTGAAGGTCAGCTCTTTTCAAAGACTGGAGAGGAGTCAGTGGTCCAAAGCTGTGACAAGAGTCTCTTCTACTAATGTATGATCTATAATATCGATCCTGTGTCTTTATGATGAATGGCTTCCAATAGGGGGCGCCACTGAACTGCATTTTGGTAAAGGCTCAGTCCGTATAGAAGGACAACCCCTCAAAGCAATTTCAGTCAAAAACAACTGGACTGGTTGTTTGTCTAGGAAGACGTTTTACCTCTCATCCAAGAGGCTTCATCAGTTCACTGATGAACAGTTCACAGTTGAACTGATGAAGCCTCTTGGATGAGAGGTAAAACGTCTTCCTAGACAAACAACCAGTCCAGTTGTTTTTGACTGAAATTGCTTTGAGGATAACGATGACCTGGACGAATGAGAACATTCACAGGCTTATAGAAGGACAAGTATTGACTTCCAAACCACTAAAAGGTAATCCTGAGAAAGTGATCATTTTATTCAGTTGATTCCCAAAACAATAGGCAAAATACAGTTTATTTATTTGGCCTACACGGAATAATCCATAGCAACACTTTAAGCCTCCAACTGCCTCCATTTAGCAAATTTAGGCATTATTTATAAATTTAATAATTGGTGTAAATAAGTGTTGAAGGTTTTCAGATCATTTACTCAATGCGAAATTACAAAACTACAAGTAAAAGTCCTGCATCCAAAGTCTTGCATCAGTAAGAGTACAGAAGTAAAAGCACTTATTAGGTGGTGTTATATTATTGGATGATTATTACTTATTCATTACTGTGTTAGAGAAAGATGCATTTTATAGTGTGGACTTGATGCAATTGTTACAAGGAAAAGAAACTCTTTATTGCTGGAATACTAACATTTGTTACAGTATTATTATTAATATTGTTTTTAACCAAACAGAAAAACAAATCGGGTCTCCCCAGATTCATTTACTGTAGCCTCCGAAACCAAACTGTGTTTCTACCGTTGAATACCCTCATGTCTGCTGTCTAAGTAAACACGCATTTATCCAGAAATATCTACAAGAACTCAAGGCCCATTTGCCCGCTTTCCCAACAACCTGAAATAAACCTTTTACAAGCAGCGTCTCTTTACAAAGTGTCGCATTGGAAACCCATCGGCCAAGGTTACAAGCTCATCTGCGGTTATTGTAAGGGGCTATAAACTGTGTAATGTTTATCCCTCAGACCTGTCACTGCGCGGATGTGCTGATGCCACCCAGCAGTGATTGATGGGACACATCGCCCCTGACCTGCCCGAAGACCCTCTCCAGTAATAAGTCGTGTCCCTCAGAGGCATGATGTTCAGTCTTGCGTCGCTCCTCCGTGACCCCAACACTGAGATGATGTATAGTGTATGGCCTGTTGCCATTTTCGTGTACCGTATAGGAGCTCAAAGCTTTCACACGCCTTGCGAATGACAAGATCCTATTGGATGGGGAGAGAGAGAGAAATCTATCTTCACCAGCTCATGTCTCTCCAACGACACACACACACACACACACACACACACACACACACACACACACACACACACACACACACACACACACACACACACACACACACACACACACACACACACAATGAGAGAGGGAGAGAGAGAGCGAGAGAGTGCACGTCAATATGCTCCAGATGCCTTTACAGAAGACGCAAGTCTGCAGGCGGTGTGTTGTGGACTGACTCTTCCCTCCTGAACCGCGCACATGTAAATCTATTTTTCTATCATCGACAGATTGGGGGGAGGGGGGTTGCGTGCAATTTCAGAGCACGTGGGAAGCTTATTTGTGGCTTCTTGTGCGCCCCTGCTCACTGTGATGGAGGAGCGTCGGAGGAGGTGGTGCATCGGTGGAAATGAGCGAGAGGTGCAGAGGAGATAATCAATGAAGACACCGAGAGCTCCTGTGCGTTCGGGCAAGGTCAGAGTCTAGCCTGGATGAGATTATGCCCGTGCGGGGACAACAAGGGCGGACTTTTTACGCATCCTCACGCGGGGGAAGGGGTCGCCCGGGGATGTCCCCTGAAAACCAAGAGTTTCTCTCTGTGTTGGTTTGCACAGGCAGCAAAAATCCCTCCGTCCGCTTGACTATGGCTGAGCTTTATTTTTGACAACCTTCAAGCTGCATGGCTTCTTTCTTTTCTCCCTCAGCCCGGAGATAAAGTTTATACGCTCTGCTCGACGGCCGGGTGATTTATTCGGCCGCCGTTCGGTGCCCTCGCACCCGGTTGAACCCCTGGTTAAGGTGATTCAGAGGCTGCTGGTTAAACAGGTTGGGGGTCGCAGCGGCGGATTGAATTCCTTCAGAGCAGCATCCAAAACAGCGCGCGTGTGTTTTCTGGACGCTCGCATCTGTCGCCGCTGCTGTCGTCGCTGTCCATGGTGCTGAACTCGTGCTCCAGGAATGGTGGAGACGCTGAGTATCGCAGTCATCGGTGCTCCCGGAGTGGGGAAAACTTCTATAATCCGCCAGTTCATCTATAACGATTTCTCGGAGGTGTACACGCCGACCAGGACCAGATATGTGTACAGACCCTCCGTCATCCTGAACGGGATCATGTATGAGCTGAAGATTTTGGATGTCCCGCCGATCTCCTCCTTTCCATCCAGCTCCAGTCAGGTATACCAGTCTCTGTTTGAGGACTTAGATTGAACTTTATTAGAGAAGGGGTTTATAAAAGCTTTGGTCATCCATCCCCAGGTCGTCTGCATCTCATTTATAGATCTCTACTTAATATCCCGTCTGTTCAGAGCCAATGGCGAAGACAAAACACACCAATTTTATTCATTCCTCTATCACAATCAGATGTCCCTGTAGTCTACTAGTTGCTATGGAGACCCGACTGTCTTAAAGCCTTAGACAGCTTCACTTTGACGTTGTAAACACACACTCTCTCTCTCTCTCTCTCTCTCTCTCTCTCTCTCTCTCTCTCTCTCTCTCTCTCTCTCTCTCTCTCTCTCTCCCCCCTCTCTCCCCCCTCTCCCTAAACCCCCTCATGAGGAAGGAATGTCAGTTTGCATATTGTTTATTAATCAAAACGCGTCTTCAGATATATTCAGATGAGTTGGTAAGAATATAATGCTTACAGTGGTGAAGTTGGGTTGAATCTGGCTCACATGCACAGAAAATGATGCAGGATTGTGCCATAGCCACGCACAGCACCTGGTTAAAGTCCCAATTTAAAAATAGAACCGGCTGCCCTTTTCTTCAGGCCACAGGTCATATGCCACACCTCATTAGTTGGAGGCACGTCTGATTGCACGATCAGAGCATAAATGTACTGTAGCTCCACATGCCCAAAGTCACTTCTAGTCTTCTTCTTAGGGGACACTGGAAATCTCTCAAGCTTTTGTCTTTGGATTTTTATTTTTTACCCTTTTAAGGGTTTTTACCCTTTTACAATTTGTTCAAGTCTGTCTCAAAACAATACCCAAATGCTCATTATGTATACATTAAAATTAAACATGAATGTTTACATAGCTCCTAGTGCATTCTTTTTGTTTTTCACCGGGGACCATCGATTTACTGTACAGTACTGTGGTACTGTATGTAGATGGATAACAATAAAGTCTCTTTGGGCTTTTCTTAAATGCATTAATGTATCGCTGTAATCGTTTGCCTTTAAAGTTCAGCCAAAGCCTAGATGAGACCTCAACAGTGTTAATGAGTTAAATGTGTAGCAATAAAACACTGTGAAAACGTAGAGAGGGAATTTGCCACCAAAAGGCTGTAATGTTTTCATATGTCCATTTGATTTGATTCACTCAGACTGCTGAACCCTCATTTTAGCTCCAGCTGATTTTCTACCCCATCACTCAGGTTGCAATCGCTGTAGCAAAAGGAACACTTTCAGGTGACAATGCCTGATCCTGTGTTTTTAAGATATCTCTTTCCCTTCCTTCACCAGTACAAAAAGGTATGGATTTGCTAAATGTTACCCTGTCCTTGGGTATTGCAACAACATGGCCAACTCCAAGTCTCTATTTACCTGAGGGGTGTGTTTGACTCATGTCCATTGCAGCCTCAGTGGAGAGGCTTAAGAAAAACTCTCCAAGGTCACCACACTGCTGCTGCTGCTGCTGCTTCTCTCCCCTTTTGTGTCACAGATAGCCCTCCAAAGAACAGCTGTTGTTATCTACACAGATGGTGGGGGTAAGTCCAGGGAGAACCAAAAAAAAAAAAAGAGCTGCTTGAAAGAGAGACCCCCCAAAGTGTTGGTTTAATGCATGCTCAGAAAAGCACAGGACACATCTGACAGACGGGCTGACAGGCCACAACGATCGTTCTGTCAGGTTGCTGCAGAATTACATGTAGCCGTTCTACTAGATTTAACGTTTTGTTATGGAGTGTTAAGAGGTCTGCAGGGTGCTTCACTGTTTCCTGCCCACGACGTTCAGATCGAGTTTGTTCTTTCTCCTGCTAAACGATGCTTAACCCCCGTTAGGGAACAAGTTGGTAAGTGAGCAGAAGGCAGGAGTGAGACAGGATGAGTCTGGTGTAGGTTGTGTTTAAGTCTCAGAGTTTGAGTCACACAGCTTTCATCATTCGACATCATGTTGTGTGAACATTTCATGCTCATTTCAGAGTGTAGTACAGCAAGCGGGTGCCTCTTTGTCAGACCCTTTTGCGGAAGGTTTACTGTCCAGGCAGAGAAAAACCATTTGCTGAGTGCTGCCACAACATTTCTATCAGACAGATTTATGGTTACTCATTTGCTGAAGAATGACCCTAGGAGGCCTGCTGTACTTTTTCCTCTCCTCTTCTGTCATGTCCTGCTTTGTTCTTCTGCTTCATCTGATGGCGTTCTCTATTCACAGTGATTGGACTCACCGCCCTGCTCTGTTTGTACTCTGTTGTTCATAGAAACATAACCTGGGTCAGGGGCAATGGACAGCAGCACAAAGAAGAAAGAAAAGCTGATTGAAATTTACTTGCAGTACCCAGCAGATTGAATTAAAGCACAGTTCCCCCGCTAGAACACTGCTGGGAATAAAAGACCAACAGAGGAGACAGTAGGAATTCACTGCAGTCAATTAGAAAGGTTGCACAGAGTTTAATGGACACTGTCGAAGTAAGGGTTACCAAATGAGGTTTTATAATGTCCTCTGAAATTTGTGATGAATAAGCTGCAGAACGGAGTGAGTCAGTACGCCTCCATGCTTGCAGCATGGCAGTTTCTCATCAGTTCAGATTATATCTGAAGTAAAAGCAGCGATGTTCTGGCAGGCTACTTGTGACCCCGTTTTTACCACGCAGACAGCCATTTTTATCCTTTCGCACCCTGGAGACAGGCAAGATTGTGAGGCTGCGATGGTGTAATGATTTGTTTGCTTTGCGGTATGTCTGTTGCTGATAGCATTGCGTTTAGAGAGCATCTGTCACAGTGTGTCAATAGGATGTGATGACAGATGGATTTTAGCCTGACAGCGGATTCGGCAATTATTTTTCTTCTTCTTTTAGCTATAATGTATCTTCATGAATTCCTCCCACACAGAATGCTCCCTCTCCCTTTCCTGCTCTTTCTGGAGATTTTTCTCAGTTATCTCCATCGATACGGTGTGTGACAACAAGGTGGAAACTATTGCTTTTCATGTCACACACGTAACTGTGACTCTTGCAAGCGTGGGAGGAAATAAGCTGTGGGCCCTCAAAACCAAGTGTGTGTCAAAGTTTTTGCTTACAGGAGTTGAAAGCTTCTTTTAAAATGAAATGAAATAGAAATAGACAATTTACTGTTAATAACATGAATTATTTGTTCTTAGAATATAAAACATTTAAATGAATTATAAACAATGCACGGCTCATTGAATAGTGTCATGATTGTTATGTACAAGCATGATCAACATTTTGAGAAGGTACAACCAGGAGATGGTTAACTTAGCTTAGTATAAAGACTGAAAACAAGGAAAACAGGTGGTCTCCGTCCAATGGAAACAAAATTCACCCTAAAGCACCTCTTATGGTCACCTAATAATATGTTGTTTATATTTTGTTTATATATGTTGCGTTGTATATCTTGTTTGTTTAATCCATAAAAAACTAAAGTTATCACTGTTCCAAAAAATAGCCCTGCACATGCTTCTGTAAAACCACAATGGTCATTTTTACACTTTGCTCTCTTGCATGGATTAAACAAATGAGACTTAACATGTAGACTAAACGAGAGAGCTGAAGAGGCGCTTCTAGGTTGATGTTTTACCTTTGCACAAAACCAGGCCAGCTGTTTCCAGTCTCTATGCTGAGCTACGTTAACTGAGTGCAGGCTGTAACCTCACATTTACTTTAGAAATATAAAAGTGGTTACAATCTTCTAAACCACTCTACTCAAACTAGAAAGTGAATAAGCATATTTGCAGGAATGCCAAACTATTCCTTTAAAGCTGTCTTAACTTGTGTAAAATCGTTGTTACAGTAGCTCCAGCCAAAAACCCACCCTCTCCATATCATCCCCTGCAAAGTGCATTAATCACGAATAATGATAAAACCTACAGATTTTAATGGTAGCCTGGTATAGGTCACCATTGAATAATGGGAGTTTCATTCCTGAGGGATGTTATACATTTTAATTACTATAAATCTGCCAGGGTGGCTTGGGTGTGACATATCTCTAATTGCTCGGTACCCTTCCCCCAACAGGTTACCCTGGCCTTCCTCCTGTGATTGATCATTGATCCATTACAACCACTCATTACCGTTAAGCTGTGTTGAGATGCGAGAGCTTAGCCGTAGCCTGCAAAAAAAAAAAACTGACCACGGCCTGCGGTTGTCAGGGAAACATGTTCTGTTTGGCTCTTGAGGAGCGATGGGTGAGATGCTCTTTTTGTGTGCTCCGCGTTAAGAAGACCAACTGGATGATACAGGCGGTGGCACCACACTTCACATTCACGCTCCCACAAGCACATTCTCACATCCTTGCAAGCACACACAAATAAACATGCCCACACATGCATTTTAAATCCAACTTCAGTTTATCGGCCGTGTAATGCTGCACTGTCATGTCCTCCCCAGCTCTTAATTTCTTTTATTTTGCCTCTTGTTGAAATAGTGTTGCTGTTTCTAGCCCCTCCTCCACATTTAAAAACAGGACTTGGATGAAAAAGAGATATGAGATGAGAACACAAGCTGCTATTTTTAGCTTCATAGGGATGCAAGGCTGCAACTGAAGCCGCTGTGCACACCTCACATTGTCAATCGCCTCGATTATCAGAAAAAGGGTGAGCTGTGATGAAATGCTTTCTTATGACAGGGATTACGTCTTGTGTGTTTGACAAAAGGTGCTTGACATAACTTTAAATCGTACTGGACAGTCTACAATAAAAGCGTCAAGGGAAAATTACAGTTCTTTGACATGTATTCCCCTCTCTCTGACAACTGATTCAGCATGGAGATAGACAGAGAAAGTCAACCCATAATGCCAGTTTTCACAACACAGTGCCCCCCCCCCCAAACTTCCTCTCTTCCTTTGTCCTCTCTTTCACTTTTGATGACAGGGATTTTTGTGCCACATGTTTGTCTTAATGCCTGATCGAGCTCCTTATCTCCCCACTGATGTGGATTTGTTTCTTCCCCACACTCACCTCGACACAATCCCACAAACACCCTTATCCAAATTTGATGCATGTGTTAACGTTATCATCATTAGAAGTTATGCTGATTATTGTCTCCTCACTTGGCCTTCTCTGTCATACATTTTCAGTTCATCTTATTTGCACAGACTGCCTGTACAGATTTGAAAAAGCATATTTTCTCCACCCTTGAGAGAAATGTAATTAGATTTCCTGCATTTCTATTTCAAGTTGTTGCAGGAGGTAAAACAAAATCATGCAAACACCACGTGGAAAAATCACGTCCATCAATTTCCAACACTGCTGAAAGCCAGGGTCATATTAGCTTGATGCTAATCAAAAGCACTGGTATTAAAAGAGGTCTGATAATCAGCGCTTTGATATCTGAGTTTCAAAGCAACACAATGAAACAAACATGGCCGAATCATTTGTGCCAGGTGCAGGTGCATCAGTCAAAAAACACAAAGCCAAATTATCGGCTACATCAAGCAGGAAAGCTTTTAAAATCATAAACATGTTAAAAAATAAACCACTTCTGCAGTGGTCATACAAGGGATTATATTCGTGTCTGAAGTGAGTGGTGGAAAGATATTTTGTGAATACAAATGATTCAGGTTTTCTTTGCTAAAACTGCTCAGAATTTAAACACAAAAACAATGTTATGATCACAAGATGAAACACACCTACTCAGAACTTATCTTACATTGCCAGACCACAGTTCTGTGTCAGCCCTGGAGTATGGTTTGGCTTTAGACCTGAGAAAAGCTGGTAATTTAACCACTCTGAAGTTAACATTTTGGGGAATACACTTATCGGTTTAATTGCAGAGAATAACAAGAGTGACTTCCTGGTGTCTCCACTGGTTGCCTGGCAACTTCACAATGATATCAAGTCATTGCCCCTGGCCAAGACAGAACCAGGCTGTGTCTTCTTGTTTCGAGTCTTTATGCTAAGCTAAGCTAACTGACTGCTGGCACCAGTTTCATATTTAGTGTACAGACATCAGAGGGGTATTGAGCGTATTTCCCCAAAATGTCAAACCCCTCCTTTAAGATCTTCTGTGATGAACTGGTTGAAATGATGACAGCATTCTGCCATACATTAGTAAAGTATATAATAGTGAATAGAATATAATTGAATTGAACTGCACACATTTCTCCCTACCCTTTATTAGCATTGTGCGTACACACCAGAGGCTATGTTGACACCCTGTCTGCTCGTCCCTTGATCCACGGCTGCTTTTTTCATCTTTTCAACCTTTTTTTTTTTAGCTGCGTCTGTTTGTTTTCTCATTCCCTCAGCAGATCTTTTCTTTCCACCCCCTGAAGTTCCTCTATATTTTCCGCCCCCTCTTTTATCAGATCAAATGCTTATAAATTCATTGCATGCTGTTGGCAGAGGCAGTGAGGGTGGCGGCGGGTTGGTGAGAGCTCTGGGAGAAAC
Source organism: Echiichthys vipera (assembly GCF_963691815.1). Classification (NCBI taxonomy): domain Eukaryota; kingdom Metazoa; phylum Chordata; class Actinopteri; order Perciformes; family Trachinidae; genus Echiichthys; species Echiichthys vipera. Next base: position 20,094,908 of record NC_139829.1, on the reverse strand, counting down.
AGCATGAATAGAACAATGGGTCACTGTGTTTCAATTGAAGCAACTGTTCCCCAGTAAGGTGCATATGTACCCACTTGTGCCATGTGCTTTAAGTACAGTTTGAAATTCAGTATCATCAAACAATTATTGCTGCGTGTGCACTATATCACAAAGCTTAGAACAATTTTATGAGTTCCTTTTCCTTCTCCTGACAGAAGGCTCCATGTTTATCTCTTATCAGCTCTAAAGTCATTGTCCTTGGACATATGTAGCTAGGACACTGTGCAGTGCTTACTGCTGGGCGGTTACAATGTTTAATAACTTTATTCTAGGCTGTGGGACTCCTAGAGCCATGCAACTTCAACTTTATTGGCTCTCTGAGTATTTTTTCAGAGGCTAGGTAGTAAATGAATAAAGGAGAACTGTGACTTTGACCCAAAGTGCTTTAGAATAATAACAGAAACACATGCACATGCTGTCCAGCAAGCTGCTCCCTTCTGACATTGTTTTCTAGAGATAAAACTAGATATATTCTAGAAAAACATGATAATGTCTCCTTTAGGGTAACATTGAAAAGACATGATGCAGTGCCCTACATGTAAGCAAACATCCTGTCCACTGGTGCCCCACTGCATTTATCTGGTGCATTCTTTTCCTTTTTTTGCGCCCCTGCTCCTCAGACAGCCTGAATAAGCTGGTGGACCTATGAGGCTCTAGTTAGCACAGTGGTGCTTTAAACTAAATAGTAACATCAGCATGTTAACATTTTGTAAAATAAAATAAAATAAATATGATTAGGCAATACTTTCTACTAGCACTACAGCTGCGGTTAATGGAAATGTCTTCAGTGCTGCAAGTATTTGGTCATAAAACAGATAAATGGACAAATTTACATTTTACCTGATGGTGACAAAAAGAGAAAAAGTGAGAGGATAAGCATTTGACAGGAATATTGTGAACCAAGGATATCTGCACCAAATATCATAGCAATCCATCCAGTCGTTGAGTTGTTTCTAGCATGGCTCAAAAATTCTCTAGTTCATATCTGTTTGTTCTAAATTTATGTTTTTCTCTTTTTGTCTGTCCTGTAGGAGTGGCTGGACTTGCGATGCAGAGGTGTTCGTAATGCCAACGCCTACATCCTGGTGTATGACATCTGCTGCGTAGAGAGTTTTGAATACGTCAAGATGATCCGACAGCAGATAGTGGAGCACAGGTATGGTCAATCGCACGTTCTCAGCCGGCTCGACTGTTACTGAACAAACAACAAAGTGACACGCAGCTTGTTAACCCTCACTGCTGATTTATAATTGCGTCATCTTGTCATCCGTTGGGGGACAGCATGCAATTTCACAGTCCTGCCACAAAACTGTACAATTACACATTTGTGACAGTGTGGCGGTGATAGATAGTCTGATTGCGGTGGTGATAGATTCTAATTCAGCACACTGCGTCCTGACAGTTTAGTAATGACATTTGATTCTGCCATAGCTGCATGAGAGACACCTAAGATATCATTAGTGATTCGAAGAAGATTTATGCTTAACTGGTCAGAGCCCCGGCAGCAAAACACAGTAAGCTTGAGAACCAGAGGGAGATACAATAAAGGTGTCCTAGCTGGCTTTGAACAAATACAAGAGCCAGGAAGGACCCAACACTAGTGGGGGAAAAAGACCAATGTAAAGGCATCCCCTGCTCTCTATCATCCTTGCTGGTGGCAAACTTGCATACATTTACATATTGAAAGACTACAATAAATGGTGTCTTCTACTCCGCTCCCTTGTTCTGTGCCCCTGCACAGATCATCCCCGCCTTCCTGTGGCTGCAAATGTGTTGCCATGAATGTTTATGGCCCATGACAGAAAAACCATTATCACCAGCAGCTGGGGAAGGAAAGGTGAATGGAAAAAAGGAGAAATGTGTAATCATAGGTCAAAGCTCTCAGGCCAGACTGCAGAGGGCAAGGAGAGAGCAGAGAAGTGACAGATACATAAACTAAGATTATGAATAATGGAGGCTGTTACAACACGGGCTGGCTGTACTGTAATTATCATATTTATTTTTCCCGGCTTGAAAAGGGCCATGTGCTCATTTTCAGGTTAACACTGTGTTTTGGGTTTCTACTAGAACATGTTTACATACATCTGCGCTATCGGTGTCTCTACAGAAGTCCTGAAACATTACTTAAAGTCACGGTTTCTTAATAGGAGCTGTGGGCATTTCTCTGTGGATTGAGAATTTTGATACTTTAATAGTATTTATATAGCACCTCGACCTGATTAAAAAAACATGGAAATCTCACTTCAAAATATGGGACCTTTTAAATATATTGTTAAAATACTCCAAGAGAATCTCCTGACAAAATCAGTTCATGCACACACACACACACGCACACACACACACGCACACACGCACGCACGCACGCACGCACGCACGCACGCACACACACCCGTGTACAGTACATTTCATTCCGTTAAAATACTCGAGCAGATATGTGAGGAGATATTTTTAAGTCTGTTATGTGAGCACAACCTGTGAAAAGGAGCCAAGTGAGATGATTACTTCAATGAGTTTTTTAACCCTACATCTTTAAAAACATCGCCTCAGTGGCTATAAAATTGAACTGTACATTTCTCACTCTCTTTCTTTCCTCTCTGTCGAGTTATCCGTCCATCTGTGAAGGCAGGCGTGCAAATATGCATAAGCATGTGACGCCTTGTCAGAAGATGAGGCACAATGTGTCAAAAAGAAAACCTCCATTCAGTATAGGATACAATTTATACCTCAGCTGACACTGAGCTCAGCAAGTCAGCAGATGCCTTGTGTTTAAACACATCACTCAGGTTGTTACATTACTGCTCCTTAAAGTTTCATAATTTACCTGACTATACTAAAGTTTGATATTATTTTTCATGAAAAACAATAATTAAAGCTCCCAGCTCCCCTGACTTTGGTGCCCAAACAAACAAAGCCTTCAAAGTAAAAATTAATCTCCTTTGTAAGAGATTTATATAATGAGCCTTGCATCCCTCATGGTGTTTGCTCTACAATCTAATCCAGGATTCCTTGTAGTAACTGCTTTTTTCTGCACTGCCGTAGAAAATGTCTCCTTTTTAAGCAGAGCGTCAGATCCTATATGCAAACCACCACAAATCCGGTGTTTCTGGAAATGATTAGACTGACATCCTCCTAGTTATTAAATTATATATATGTTAATTAACACTGTAGGACTAAGCATTACAAGTCTCGAGCCACTAATTCATTCCTACCTCTGGCTTACCATACATTTTCACACTTCATAATGCTGTAAACCAGTAGCTGCAGTGCGTGGTGGGAGGCCCCTTGAGCCTGTGTGCTCTAATCCTCCAGTCCACCCCCGCACACCTCAGAAGGAAGGGGAAAACTGCACACAGACATGTTGCACACGCCCAGCGAACCAACACCAAAATGATAACTGTGCCTTTTTTTTCTTTTTTTACCTCTCACATGCTCCTGCAGGGAAGGCAGCAGCAGCGAGGTGCCAATCCTGGTGGTGGGCAACAAGAGAGATCTGCAGCGGCAGCGCTTCATGCCTCGCAGGGCGGTGTCAGTCCTGGTGAAGAAGACCTGGAAGTGCGGTTATGTGGAGTGCTCTGCCAAGTTCAACTGGCACGTGGTCCTGCTCTTCAAAGAGCTGCTGGGCATCGCCGTGGCGCGGGGCATGCGCCAGAACCACACCTCCATCCGTCTGCAGGGGGCGCTACAGAGGAATCGCTGTGCCATCATGTGACCTAGAGAGCTCCCTCCACCTTCTCACCTCAGGAGTGGAGCGGCCGTGGAGAAAAAAAAAGGACTTTTATCTAAATGGCTGGAAAAATACCCTGTGGCCTCCTGCTTTACTGAGCTGATTTTTCATAATGAGGTTTATTAGCGCTGTAAAAGACACTCAAATTTCACACATGATCATCCAACCACTTCCTTGTCAGATTCTGCCAGGTGTGTACATGCAAGAAGGGACGAAGGACAGAAAGCAACCAATACGACAAGCATAGCACAGTTATTTTCTCTCACATCCACTAGATACTCATTTGAAGCTTCCCAAATTACATAGCAGCAGGTCTTATTGAGGGTTGTCTCATGTCTGTAGCTGGGCCTGACATGGTGGAAGCTTTGAGCCTCGAAACGGAGAGGCAGCAATACCGTCGAGTCTTCCTTTTGGAATTTGTCATATTCAGTAAGGTTAACAGCAGTTTGTGTGTTTATGGTCAACAAGGCAAGAATATCGTGAAATGAAGTGTATAGATATAATTAGATGGTATTTCATTTTAGATTTTGAGAAGTAGCCAGCATTTTTTTTCCCCTTTCATTGTCCCTGTTTCAAAGTTGGCCCTCGGGCAAAGCTGTCTGTTCAGACGAAGGGTTTTTAAGGTTTTCTTGCAGCAGAAAATGCTGCAGTCCCTATCATGATGTACTGTGGGGCTTTAATCTGCTCCCTCCCCTCACTCAGTGTCTGTTTCTGATGAATACATTATATCCAGCAAGCTGGGAACCTGCAGGAGGCTGCAGAGTCTGAAAGGAGAACATGTACATGCAATGTGAAGGTTTGTGCGTGTGTGTGTGTGTGTGAGAGAGAGAGAGAGAGAGACAGGTTTGATAGCTGACATTCAAGTAAAGGACAGTGAGATAAGAGACCAATGTAGAAGCTTTGGATTAGGGAGGAGCAATAAAATCTCACAGTGACTGACTATATGTACCACTATGTTATATTAAAAATGCCTCACATATAATAGACGTAATCCACTCGCGATCAGATATCCCGCAGAAATAAGGAAGCAGAGCTTACCGACTTCCACAAAAACCCCCATGAGTGCATCACAGATAACAAGGAATCTTAATAAAAAGCTTTCATATCAGTAAATGAATAGTATCTAATTGGTAATGTTGTAACAGTTGCTTTTTCATTTGATTAGGCCTAGTTGGGTAGTTTGTGAACACGGCTGCACTGAAAGTAAGCAGACCTATTGTATATAAGAGTGATTCATGGAGTAAATCGACTTGCATGCGTTTGTTGGTAGAGCCAACGGGTCAGGGTTTAATTGCACTCATGTGAAACTTTGATATTGTGTTTAATTTTTGTACTACATGGTTTTCTGACACTGTAATGAGCAGCTGAGTGGAGTGAATGTGGTCGATTTTCACTGGCATGTGAGAGCACAAGCTCATGATTCTCTCCAAGATGTAGTGTTGGACCCTTCAATGAGGGCAGATGGCTGTGTATTTAGTTATTTATTTTCTAGTAAACAAAAAAAGAAGAAGAGATATGTAGCAGCAACTGTGTGTAGCATGAGTTCTCATCGGTTTGTCTGTGTGCGCGTTTCCAAATAAAAAGGGCTACAGTTTTTTATCAGAAACATGTTAGTATTTATTTTTACTGTGCTAGTACTGTGAATATTTTTTTGGACATATGATGAAATATTAATTAAAAATGAAACAGCAACCTTCCTCTCGTCACTTTTCAATCCTGTGCTACACTTCCACCACATTAAGATCATTTTGACAACACTGCCTCCTTGTGGTAAAGTGATGTTATCAGGAGCCACATCAGAGGCAACGGATCAGACATCACACTGACTGAACACGTTCCCGTTACTAGAGTTTTGTTTAAATGTATTCTTGATTGCATTCAGCAACACTAGATGACATCTGGTGACTTCCCCCGATAGAATAACAAAATCATTTAAGTTGACAGTGTTATTATGATTATAGTCAATAAGCAAATTACTAAATCAACTGAGCAATTATCCATGTTACTGTACTGCCTGTGAAGCCTGACTGATGCCTTGTTGTGGAAAAACTCCATACTAATATTTCATCATATTTTAATTCAAGTGTTGAGAGAGCAAACTAGACCAGCACCTCATCTTGGCTGAGAGAGAGAGAGCTGCAAGAAAAGGTCTCACTCTGCTACAAATTTTGGCATCTGAAGCTTTAACCTGTTGTGGAGTCCAGGGGGGGAAATGTAGTTTGGCCCATTATCAATCAGTCAATATTGACTCCAAATTCCAGATTAAGTTTGCAAATGCCGGACCATTTGTGTTAAATTCTTTTGATGAAACAAATGTATTCAGGAATATGCACAATGGGAGCACAATAGAGGCTGAAATCTTGTGAAGGTCTTAATTCATTTCAAACATAGGATCCCCTCTATAAGACAGAGTGTTCAGATTAATACAGAAATAATACAGAACTAACTAGCAAAAGGCAATAAATTCCATTTTCAATTTAATTGTATTTATAGTGCCAAATCAGAACAAAAGTTATCTCAAAACACTTTACATATAGAGTAAGTCTAGACAACACTCTGACTTGTGATTTACAGGGACCCACCAATTCCTCCATGAGCAACAGCAAGTCACACTATCTTTAATACTAATAAGAGGAAGAAGAAGAATATATTCGTTGCCACTTTGTACAAGATTGCTGGATAAATACTGCATCAATCTTGTGCACAGTGGCAACGTAAACCTCCTTCAGTCCTCAGTCAGCAGGTGTCTTGGGTGCTTTGCCTGCTTGATAACCCAGACATGGATCACTGATAATGTAGTTCATCATCTTCATCATTACTTGCAATGATAAGAGGGCTTCTTCACATGTGCAACGGTGCCAGAAGCGTATCATAACTGTGTAACGTGTGTTTATGTGCGTTGTTTATAACACATCTAAGCGCCTATCCTAACTCCTCACCTGATCAGCCAGCAGCCAAACCAAACAGCATGTCAAATGTTTGGGAATGTTTAGATGACAACATCACGTGGGGGCAGAGCGGAATCATAGACTTGACTTTATAGAGCGGCCATTTCCATTCAAACACACTTCACTTCTTTAGGCGTCAGGTCAGCAGCTGCTCCGCTCCCTTACTGGAATTGCTGCCATAAACTGTTTCAGCCCTAAGGAAATCATTGTTGACTTGGTGACAGCAGCCTTATCATCAGATTTTTACGGAGGCCATGTGAGGAGGGGTTTCTCTTCTACCGTGTCCAGCTCTGTGCTCTGAATCCTCTGCAGTCTGCATCAGCAAAGTGTCTTGGCATCACTTCTCGTCCTTCCTTTTTGGTGTCCATTCCGGCGTCATGTGAAAGGGGGGTTCACGGCGGTTTATCTCGCCCTAGACCGGACCCTCATTCAGTCAGTGCCGACGTCCTTACCCCCGGTTGTCCTAGTGGTGGGGTTTGCCCTGCCCCCCGCTGTTCCCCGGTTCATCCTTCATCCGGAGCGGAGGATGAGCGAGCAAGGGAAGGGCTCGGCGTCCGCCTCTGCCTCTGCCTCTGCCGCGGCCCCGGCTCCAGGGTCGGATACTTACAAAGGCTGGCTTTTTAAATGGACCAACTATTTGAAAGGGTACCAGCGACGATGGTTCGTCCTCAGCAACGGTCTGCTGTCATATTACAGGTAAATTCTGAAGACGCAGCGGTCGATACGTCTCTGGATAAACGTCTTATTACTGTCACCATTACAGCTGGCTGCCCCTGGATAGCATCAGGCTAAAGCTAGCTGTCAAACGGACAGTCAGCTGTTTACTTTAAAGGCGGACAGTGACGTTTTACTGTAAATTAATGTTTTGCAGAAAGGCACCGACACAGACACACACATATACACACAGCAGCAACAGCAACACGGCTTTTTACTCAATAAAGTGACAGAAATGTGGCAACAGTTGATACAGACGTTGACGTTAGTTAGCACACTGAGCTAAGCCAACTAGCCTCAGTGACACTAACACAACAACAGGTCTTTAAAGGTGTATTTAGTAAAGTCCACGTCCAAATTACCCTTTTATGGCAGTGTCACAGTGTCAAAATGTTATTTCCTAAATATAGATTAACATGAATTGAACGTATTATTAAAAAAAGATACATTTGAAAAATAAATTAATACATTTACACAACCTTAATGACAGGCTTACTGACTTATAGGAAAGGTAACTACTAAGGTAGATACAACGATAAAACTGAGCTAAAGAATTTAATCTCTCTTCCAAATGTATGTTTAACATTAACAAATGATGTATAAATATATGAATATGTAAATAATTATCATTGTAATCACTGAGTATTTTTGCACCATAAAAAATAAAAGTTAAAAAGTTGTTTGTATAGGCTTTGGGCCACTCTAGCTTTTAGGCTCAATTTAATATGCATCTTAATTTAATACAATATAAGTAGCTTCGGGGTCATTTCTATGTTCCCACATTATAAGATTTATTTTCAAAGTGATGCCCTATGTATTAGGGTTAGTGTTAAAAAGTTTCCCAATCCATCACACCGTGGGATAAATCTCAAACGTGGCAACATAGGACTGTGGGAACATATAACTGTGGGAACATAGAACTGTGGGAACATAGAACTGTGGGAACATAAGACTGTAGGAACATAGGACTGTGGGAACATAGAACTGTGGGAACATAGAACTGTGGGAACATAGAACTGTGGGAACATAGGGCTGTGGGAACATAGGACTGCGGGAACATAGAACTGTGGGAACATAGAACTGTGGGAACATAGGGCTGTGGGAACATAGGACTGCGGGAACATAGAACTGTGGGAACATAGAACTGTGGGAACATAAGACTGTGCGAACATAGAACTGTGGGAACATAGGGCTGTGGGAACATAGGACTGCGGGAACATAGAACTGTGGGAACATAGAACTGTGGGAACATAGGGCTGTGGGAACATAGGACTGCGGGAACATAGAACTGTGGGAACATAGAACTGTGGGAACATAGAACTGTGGGAACATAGGGCTGTGGGAACATAGAACTGTGGGAACATAGGGCTGTGGGGACATGGGACTGCTGGAACATAAGACTGTGGGAACATAGAACTGTGGGAACATAGGCATGGACCCCCTGCTTCATCTCTCTTTCAGTTAAGGGGTCTTTGGCCCAGAAAGACCCCTGCTCTAACGAGATGCAAGAGATGGTCGCTATCATTATCATCCTGTGTTCACTCCGATCACGCAGTTGTTTGCTGTGAGCTAATATTGGCTGCACAGCCGAACACCTGTGGCTCAGGTACTTCTTCGTTTCCACAGGTGTGGGGGTAGAGGCACCATAAAGGTATTTCCCCTTTATGTTGTAAAGGTTCATGAAGGTCTAATTTGACTTTAGGCCATAAGGGCAAATTAAATTCAGTATTTAAACATGCCTTGTTGATTGGACGGTTAGAACATATCCAAACTTAGCCTTCCAAAAAAACCCCAACAACAACAACTTAGCCATTGTCAGTCCAGTTAAATTAACTGTCCCATGATCGAGTCTAAGGAGGTTCAGTGCTGGGAACATGGGTGGCAAAATAGTCTGTACTTTAAGGTACACTTTCTTGTATTTTTCCCGAGCTAGCCTCTTTACTGTGATTATTTAGTCAAACAAGAGCTTGATACTTTTATTTGCTTTCATCGCTGGGTTCTTGCATGTTCAGCCATCTTGCTTGCTTTAACGTCACTGCTTTTGTCAACATTTAAATAGTCTGCCATATTGCCTTCTCGGTCACACCGCCCTTGGTGCATAAAGACGTTTTGTTTTTTTAAACCAATTTAAACCTAATCTTGATTCCCATAATGTTTAGTGCCAGAGTATCTCAATTGTCCAGATAAACAATTCATCATAGACCTGTTGCACTATGGGAAGGGCATTAGGTAATGAACAATGCCACGCCAGGAAGTCCTGAACCACCTGTGTAGGGTCCACCTAAAAGGAGAGATGGAGTTCTTGTTGCTGTTGTTGTTCACTCTGTCTTACCCAAGTTTCTTAATGAAATGGTTCACAGCAGAATGAAGGTGCCCCCACTGGAGTTATCCTTCCTCTGCTAACAGTACTATTTATCAAAGCTGTGACTGTAAAGTTTAAGTGCCTTCACAAATCAGATCATTAAAAAAAACGTTCTAGTTTAATGCCTAAATGAGTACTGCAACTGCTTGTAGTAATTGAAATAATGAATATATGTGACTCTAAGCTGATCCCTCTAAGATAATTGTCTTTTCACAAATCAGATATGGTTAGAATAAAAAGAAAGATCTAACTTCCATCTCAATGTATTAATTCAAACTTTAAATGCTTGCAGTAATATAAATAATTAATGTGGCACTTAGCTGATTCCTCCCGGATAATTGCCTTCTCAAGTGTCATCTTTCACTGGGAGGTTAGAGACTGATCGGCTAAAGGGATTCCCTGCCCTGTTTAAAGGCCCTACTGCAAAGTCAATTCTTGTCAGTATGGTGAGTTTGAGTCTGCGTCCTCTGACTGCAGGGCACACTTTTGACTCACGTTTCTTCTGTGCAGCTCCAACAGTCATAGAGTAAATGCCATCTTTAAAAATATGAATTTTCAGATTGGATGGAGGACATTCTCTACTGATTGTGCTTGTAGAAAAACCTCCGATGCTATTCCTATGCCACAACACCCAAAACCTCAACTAAAGCCCAAAGCCCTATGCCTGCCTGAGCTTTTGATGAAAGGAAAGTTTCTCTCTTCTATTAATAGTCCATTATGTTGTAAAGTGACTGTTGTCCCTGATGTAGGCGTAGTCTCAGCTAAACAGAGGCAGGGAAGCGCTCAAGTTGTCCCCTCCACTGATGTCTTCCTGGCAGACCACATTGTGTGTGTCTGACTCCAGGCTTTGTGTGCCTCTGTCTGGGCCTCCTCTGGCCGACTATCTGCACTTTTATTGTGAGGGAAGTTAAAAGGGATACAGTCAGACAAATCAGTAACAACATGTCGATTAAACTTTGCTTTCTTTATATGTCAAGTTATTATTGTCTTTTTTTTCTAGTCCTATAATTATGAGAGGAATAGACAAATAAATGGCAGTTGTAAATAGCCGTATACTATTGACACTTACTATTTTAATCACACTTAAGCTTACAGTTGCCGCTCTTACACATAATATTGTCAGTCATATTTTGCCTTGAACTTGAAGCACTGTAAGAAACAAGCAGTTCTCTTTTTTTTTGTTAGGATATACTGTAATAATATCACTTTGGATAAGTGTATGTTAAGATTTGATGGATAGACATTTCATAATGGATTAAACTCGATAATAAGAGGAAGCACTCTAAAGCCAAAAAGACTCATCATGTCACATCACATCTACGCCAACATACATTGATCAGTTGTTTGATTTGTAGCGTTCGCCATTTGGATCCCCTTTTTTAAACGGCCATTTGTTTTTTTTTGATAAATCAATAGTGACTGACAACTGCCAATTAGAGATCTAACCAATAACCTGATAGTTCACTTTCATTCCCAAGGCCCGTTGTTGTCAAAGCAAAGGCTTAGTTCTCTTACTTGTAGCTGAGAAGCCAAAGGGCGATGGAGGACCATAATCAATGCTTTTTCTCTGTGGGCGAACTGACAAACTCAGCACTTGGGCCTGTTAAAGTGTAATGAGTATTACAGTTAGGTTTATTGATTAGTTCTGGCTCTGACACTGCCAGGTTGGCTGTCTTTTTTCCCACATCAGCCTTAAGTCTGGTCTATTTTCATATAAGTCAGCAAAAGAGCCTCATTGAGCCGTTCTCACTAGAACATGTGACAAGATCTTCTCTCTCTCTCTCTCTCTCTCTCTCTCTCTCTCTCTCTCTTTCACTGAACTTCTTTCATTTTTAATTTCTTAATTGACTTTTCCTCCCAGTTTTAATACTCTCAGCACTACTTACACACCTCTTAAAGTTTATCCGGCTTGGTGCGTTAGGAAAGATTACAGGGCATTAAAGCTTTGAGTGCTATTGGAGCTGCCATATCAGTGAATCCAGCCTTGACTTCAATAGTAGAGTGGGCCTGCCACATTTCCTTCTCAGCTGCAGGATAGTAACTAGATAGTATCAGTTTAAGTGCTCAGTGGGGGTTCGGCATCATTTGTGTCCCTTTGGAGAGTCAGGCTATTGTGTTGCTGCTGGCACACTGTGTGCAGGGAGGCGTGGTGGGAGAGTGGTGAACTGGCCAACATTGGGCCCAGCTGGAGGGTAGAGCCTGGCCTGAATCTGAGTCTGTTTACTCGCCTGGCACATCAGCAGAGTGAATAGAGCAAAAGATGTGGATGTGGATGTGATGCTGTAATATTCCTAATGGGCACTTGGTTAGTCTTAGGTGTGTGTGTGTGTGTGTGTGTGTGTGTGTGTGTGTGTGTGTGTGTGTGTGTGTGTGTGTGTGTGTGTGTGTGTGTGTGTGTGTGTGTGTGTGTGTGTGTGTGTGTGTGTGTGTGTGTGTGTGTGTGTGTGTGTGTGTGTGTGTGTGTGTGTGTGTGTGTGTGTGTGGCCTGTCCAGTTTGTCTTGGTGTTTCTATGTTAAGGTGAGAGCAACAGAGGGATCCTAAAGAGAGCAGGGAGTCACACATTCTCACCATCTCATCGTTTAAGACTCTCAGCAGGTCATGTCACGCTGTCCATGTTGCAGTGTCATTGCTTTGGTTTTCTTGTCTTCTGTTTCCTCTCTGTCTTCAGCACAACACGTTCCCCAGCGTTTCTCTGGCTCTCTCCCTCCATGTCTTGTGATATTTCAGCCTGCAGCCACAGCAAAACCTTTCTACATTTTCATGCTCTGGGTACTGTGTCCTATTTCCTCTGCCTGTCTGTGAATGTCTCCTCATGCTTATGGCTCTATGTTCTGTGTCGTTCACTGGTTGTTGTTCTGTCATTACATGTTCCAGATCGGTGGATTTGTGTTTTATGAGGATATGTACACAGGGGACTGACAGGTAAAGCACTGCAATTCTCTCCTGGCTCAGCAGGACCCTCTCTCAAGCCCTCAGCCGCCCCCACTCACCTTCGCGACCTACCCTACTAGTGCCTTAATAATAGCCTCTGTAGTCTCTCTCTTTCCCAGCTTCTGTAGTTTCCTAGACTTTATATTTCATGGCCTTTGCATGGCCTTGCCTTCCAACAGGGCCAAAACGATCAGCGTGGATCTCATGTCAGACACTCAGTTTTGTTGACCCACTAACAGCTACGACTCTGCAGCTGAGCTCGGGCTGGGTGAGGCTGGAAACTGGGCTGTCGAGGGTCCCTGCCGACCCTCCGCACGGCTTCGCATGGCCCCAGCGTGGTCTCGTCTGCACAACTGATGTGCACTGAGTGTCGGCAGAAGGGCGGTACACTGAAGCGCTTGTTCTGGATTGGCATTATAACAAGACTTGACTTCAGCCAGTAGAAGCAGTGTGAGGGAAATCACTGCCTGGCAGAACTTATAAAAACACTTCAACCTCTGACTTAATGAGGCGGCAGCCACCTTGTCAGTGTCAACCGAGAGTTGATCTGGTGTAGAGTTTAGAGGCAGCTGCTCACGGCAGCAAGGGCTCACTGAGGATGGATGAAAGGATCTACTGTAGCACCCACAGTTAAAATACACACGCATCCACATGATCGCATGGCTGCATGCTTCCAAGTGGCTGTCTCAAGAGTATGGATGGGCAATCATGTGACACTGAGAGTTGAACACAGCATGTGATTTTGCTGATTAGTGATTAGTAATCAGCAAATTCAGCTTTCTGTGGCTGGAGTGAAGACCTGCCTATGTTCAGCTCTCTGAGGGACATGATTTTCCATCCCTGCACTGCAGTTTAGCTCATCAACCGTGACGTAGTGACTGGCAGCCAGCTTCCCACCACATACTTGGTAATGTTTCACTCTAATTTCTTTTTCAGTATTAGCTGTGTTAACTCTGTTCTAACAGAGCCTTATGTATAAACTTGTCATGAGGTTGAATAACTTTCTCATAATTATGCTACTTAATAAATTCTACAGTATTTTTCCATTTCTACTTCACTTGTTTTATTGGAAGAGGTTTTTGCAAACATACAGTCTACACGTTTGGCTTGCACAGTGCATAAATTGTACGTACAACACTCTCTTGCTCTTGCTCTTTGTTCTAATCTCTTGCTCCGCTGCTTTGGCTCTCTTCCCCGCTATCTCTCTTTTTTACCACCTCTCACATTCTGTTCTCTCTTTGTTAATGCTGTTATTCATTGTTTGGTTTTGTTCGCTACAGAGGCTTGGAGGCAGACAATGGCCTTGTTATCTAGACTACTTTGGCCCACAACTGTGCAACAGTTGGTTTTAGTGGAGGCTACACTGAATACCCACAAACTGGCACACTCGCAGCAGGGCAGGCCAGGCCACACTGAGTGAATTAGATGTTAAAACTATCCATTTTCTTTAACATTAGCTAATAAAGGTTAAGGTTTCATGAGTGGCTGAATGTGATACAGAGAAGGTTAAGTGAAATAACCAAATACCTCCATTGCTGCTTGGCTTTCAAAGTGAATCCTTATATAATTTGTGGCATTTGTCTGTCCCTCCTTGCCTCCCTGCTTCTGCTTATTGGCCAAAGGAATGTCAATTGTCCTATTCTACCTGCATTACTCTTAAATGATTAAAAAATGTCCTAAATTAGTGTCTTCAGCTCTTTCTTGTTTCTTCTTCTTCTGCCTGGATTTCTGACGCAGGACACAGGCAGAGATGGCCCATACATGCCGTGGAACAATCAACTTGGCCACAGCGCACATCGACACAGAGGACGCCTGCAATATTGTCCTGAGCAGTGGGGGCCGCACTTACCACCTGAAGGCTAGCACAGAAGTGGAGCGGCAGAGATGGGTCACAGCACTGGAGTTGGCCAAAGCTAAAGCCATCCGTATGATGAACGATCAGTCTGGTAAGGGCAGTTGAAGCAAGCAGCTACTTGTATGGAAAATTTAGGCTGCATGGAATGTTTTTTTATAGCCTGATAGTTTTATATAGTGCAATCTGTAAGAGCGTACTGTAACACATCCATGAGGCACTGACATGAATGGTCATTATTTAAGCTTGATAAATAAAGGCTGGGCTGATACAGTCTCAAGGGTCAACATACAAGAGAGTGTTTATCTTGTGACTTACTTGTGTTAGTTCCAAGATCCAAGGTGAAAGGTGTGTTCAGCACTGGTTCAGCATGGTCTTCAGGGTCAGCCTAGATATTTGGATAGATTTGGTTTTCAAATGTCCCCCCTGGCATTTAATATTCAGCACAGCGCTGGTATTTCAGCTCACACCCTTTTTCTTTTAAAGTCATTCAGATTCCACTGTGAGACAAGAGGGGGCAGCGTCGTCTCCTCAGTCCAGTCGGAAAACAAACTGGAGTATGCTAATGGTACTGTGAAAACTGGGCTTCCATTCAGCCTGACAACAGACCACTCTCTTTTCCAAGGGGACTTATTCGTTTATGCTTGTATAAGGTGTCGTAGGTCAAAGGCTGTGGGAAAAGCCTGGGAAAAACGTATTTCTTCACATTTAACACTGGCATCAAACCAAAAGCCTCTCTGTCCCAGTCTTTTGCAGACAGGGTCTTCAGAGACTGAGGCAGGCTATATTTTCCTCTGGCCTCCATTTGAAAGTCAGATCACTAAATATAGACTGTGGGAGAATGTGAGTGCTTTTGAGCTCACCACTTCCAGTAATCAGAAGAGGAATGTTGGTATTTTGTATTTTGAAAAGGTTAGGCTACTGAACTACCTGCATATCTGATGTGTGTCCGATTGTTTGTGTGTATGCGTATTCACTACAGCCTATGTTCAACTACAGCCTGTTCTCAGACCAAATATGATACAATGCCAATTGCAAGCTTTACCTCCCACTATTCATAGCAAACTGTTGACATTTGAATTCATGAAAACATACAAAGACACCTCAACATACATCACCACCTGTATCTAAGATACTGTAGTCTGCTGCCACTTGTCACACGGGCACACACTATTAAATAATACTTTGTTTTAAACACGAAACTTTAAATGTGTAGTATTTATTGCATCATTGCTATAATTTTCTGAAGCAGTAAATTGTTTGTATTTTGTTAAATCTTTGACTTTCACACCTAATCTATCAGTGGGAGGAGGATTTGCGACAATGTGAGAAAAGGGACACTGTGTGGGTCTGTCTACAGAAAATGAAGTATTTGTTAATGCTTCAATACTACAGTGAATGTTATTTGTCCACTGTGTTAGACAAACATGGACCACTGCCATTCATTGACCTGCCCTCTTCTTTTCACCGCTGGAACAATTTGATCTCCTCAGCACATGTGTAGGTAGCAACCAAAGTTATAACTTTGTATCTTTGACATGGCTTGTTGTTACAGTACAATCTCAGATGTTGCTTTCATCTTTTCATCTTAGCCTGTGAGAAGCAGGTTTTAAAGCCCTAAATCCATTAATACGCTGTAAGACTCAAATGTCAAGTCTCTCTTTGTCTGCGAGACATGAGATTATTTTCTATGTACAGTTGACCTGAATCCTGAATCAATTATGTGAGTTTCTCATTATTACTGGGGTCACATCAGCAGCCTTTCCATTTATGAGCCCACTCTTGTAAATTGCCTGTCCTTCCATGAGTGCACCTTGTTCTAATTTGTGTTAAGATTGCAATTTTAACACCTTTCTGAAGCTAGTACCTGCAGTGTGGGGCAAACGTTCAGCAGGTGGCAGTGTTTGCCTTCACTTCAACATGCTCTCTCATCAGTTTGTCTGTGCTATTTTTGCCACAGCCTGGGAAAGTGAGCTCACAAGCCGTTGAATCACTGGTTCCAGTGGTGGCTTGAATTTGTGAGCCGGACATGCGGTCCCAATATAAATTCTACACCAGGGAAAATTTGCCAAGAGATGAAATTTAGTGGAAACTAGGATGGTTTAGTGGAAGATGGTGGAAATTGAGAAATACATAAATGCTGGAACCAGTCATCCAGTTAGTGGTTTCTTTGGGTGTAGCTGAGTTCAGACAGATACAGCTGACTGCACCTGACCCTGATGTGACAGCATGCAAGCTAATGTAAGGGCTAGGGATGTTTGAGATATCAGATTTCCATACCCCGATTAATGTCACAGAAAATATCACGGTTTTACGTTTTTCACGATTATTTATCAGTGAATGTATTCTTGGACCTGATTGAATAAACAAGACACACAAGCAGTTTTTTGGTCCAGTCCTGCACATAAAACATGTCAGTCTAAAGATTCTTCATGTACTTCCTGTAGAACTGAAGTTGCATCCAGGTAATTACTAAATATCCCCCTAAGATTCAGAAAGTAGACAGTAACACGTTGTGAACTACTTCCTTCTTGCCGACATTAAACTGTTTTGTTCCAGTATTTTGAAACTTTACAGTCACTTTTAGACGGCCTGCTTTGCAAATAAGATATACGCACACGCACACGCACACACGCACAACGTGACTCGCAAGATTGATGATTCATTGTCAGAGGGCATCGGAGGAATCTGGACTCCATAGTTTCTATAACTTTTATGGTTATGTAACCGCGGATATGGCAAAATCAGTTAATCCCGACATTCCTAGTAAGGGATGGGCGATAAGGCCAAAACGATATATATCATGATCTAGTATGTTTTCTGGTAATAAATAAATAGTCCATAAATAACCACATGGTAAAGCCTATTTTTGTATACTTTGTATACTCCTGTGTGAATTAAATACTTAAAATTTTCATTTTATTAAGAACTTTACTTAAAAGTAACATAATGTACACAACAAAGTGCAAACCATGTAAATATTGGCCAAACGCAATATGTGTGCTTGTTTTTCGGCATTGCGATAGAAACGACAAAAAAATGTAAATATCATAGACATTTTTATGTTGTTCTGATGAAATATGTATTGTCTTATCGCCCAGCCCGAGATGTATTTACATAATTTACTTGGTTTGCTTTTACATGTATCCTTTTGCTTGCCTTATTTTTCTCTTTCCTCTTTTCTTCTTTATTTTCACATCCCAACTGCAATTCTCCCTTTAGTAAAAGGTAGAGTGCTCTGTCCATGGTTCTGAAACTAAATATCCAAATTAGGATAGCCTCTTTGAACAAGCTTCATTTGTCATTTTCCCCACCCGCACTGGTCCTGACTGTCCCTGTTTTTTTCCCCCTACATTCGCTCTGCCGCTCGCGCTTCCTCTCTTTTCCAGCTACTCTCTCACTCGCTCTCTGGTTTTCTCGCCCCCTCCCTCTTTCTCTCTCTCCTCCTCTCCCTCAGTAAGCCATTTACTCTTCTTTTCATCCAGGGGGGTTTTGAGTTCTGAATGGACTGACCTTTTTCCTTCTCCAACTCTTCCCTCTTCGCTCGTTTCTTTTGCTTAATACATTGCTTTTGTCCTGCAAAGTCTGGAGGGAAAAATAGAGACCGGATAAGGCGTTGTTTTCTTTTTGTGAGTATCTGCCTTTTATTTCATCAACGCTGTGCTCAGGGATGTGTGTGCGTGAATGTGTGCATACATGTGTTGTCAAATTGATTAGATGCTGATTTGTTTAAATGCTTCACCTTATAGTATATTCAAGTATATTGGTGAATATTGGCAGATTTATGGTGGATAACTCAAGAATATCTGTGATTTCCTTTGTTAGACAGAAGGTGTTTACAGTAGACATCTGTCCCAGAGCTCATTAAGGGGACAAACTTTGCTTTGAAATGGAAAAACATTGCTAAATTATCAAAGGGAGTAGGTAACAAGTAACATGCTCCTCAATTAACAGTCAATTGAAAAACAATAATTTGTTTTTATTTACTCTCTTGTATACATTTTCCCTACATAAAGGGGCAGGATACTCTGTGTAGGCTGCGTTAGTTTAATTACATCCATCTACATGACAATAAATAACGATTTGCTAATAAGGTAACTAATGTATTCTGATGACAGGTCTATAAAATAAAGCTTGACTATTAAAGAGAAGATTCACTCCTGTACTACTCTAAATGTGTTTTAAAGTACTGTATTTTATCACCTGCGCTCCCCTCTGAGCTTGTGAACGGATCTTAAAAATGACAGATGTAATGCTTATCATCGTCATCAATTAGTTCTGCAGTGGCCGTGTATCGAATCGCTTGTCCGTGTTTGTCTTGTATGTAAAAGCGGCTGAGGTCGATTTGCTAGATCAGCTCAGTCCCCAATGACGAGGGAGATGCAGACAAAGAGATCAGAGTCAGTCTTGTAACATAACTTAAATCACCGGATGAATCCAGTCCCTCCACAGAGATCACAGGCTCTGTGGATGTCCAAGTAAAAATGATCCTATCACCCATGATCTGGGTGCTTTTCTATCTCATACTTGTTTTATTCAGCCATATTTAACTTCTTTCTACCTTAATTGTCTCTTAAATCTGTCGAAAATGTAACAGCCCGGTGTCTCTGTGAAATCAAACCCTTGCTATCTGATAATGGATTTGACCTGTCTGAGCTCACACTCCCTATATAAACTGCACATACCACCCACCATTGATCTTGGAGCTACATGCCACCTGCTTCCTATCCTACTGGTTCGACTTGCTCTGTGAAACATCGTGTCTATGCTGAAGTATATTCTAAACAATGGAAACTAATCAAACCCATTGTCTTTGTCCTGTTTCTTCTGGGCTTGCTGTCTGTTTGCTAACTTCCTCTCCTACATCTATATTTTCACCTCCTCTCTCTTTGTTCTTGTATTACAAGCAAACGGTGCCTTTTTAGCTTAAGTAAGTGGAATGGACTCTAAACCCACTAATTATTATGAGTGCTGTCTGGACAGAATAGGGACGGCACTTCCATTACCTCTGCTAAGGTTAAACCACAAACAAACATATACTGATACTGTTTTTGACGTATCACACATACTTTACTATTCCCAAAGTCCGCCCCAGAGGAGGTGAAGGTCGGGAACCAACAGTCGACGTTGACTTATTTTAAGTTACTTTACTTACATAACAAACCATGATTTTTCCTCAAGCTAACCAAATAGTTCTGGTTCAATACGAGGACATGTTGAAAACAAAGGTAGGATCTGGGAGAAAATACGTTCCCTCGAAACATAATTGACTCATAATTCATTTTTTTTGGAGACAGGGTTGGTTACATAAGTGGTTTGTTACATGAAAGTAACATTCATGCACATTCAGAAATAAATATTTTACAGTTAACATGATTTTGATTTCGTCTTTTTTCTTTATTTCTTTATTTTAAAATAAAAATGCATGTTTAGATTTCGTTATGTTTGTTTTCTGACTTTTAATTTTTATGTCTATAGATATATTGTGTGTGTGTGTGTGTGTGTGTGTGTGTGTGTGTGTGTGTGTGTGTGTGTGTGTGTGTGTGTGTGTGTGTGTGTGTGTGTGTGTGTGTGTGTGTGTGTGTGTGTGTGTGTGTGTGTGTGTGTGTGTGTGTGTGTGTGTGTGTGTGTGTGTGTGTGTGTGTGTGACCATTGTTTACTCTATTTAATGGATCTATACATTTTATTAATCATGACTCAATACAATCATTGGACAGCGTTATTGAAGCACTCCATTGTTACAGGATCCACACTTCATTACTGGGATTATTGTGCTGTCCTTTGTTGTACTAAGTATTGTTGTCTGCTCTGTAGGGTTCCAGTGTGTCCAGTGATCTGCTGTATGCTGCATGTAACTTGAATTCATTATTAAGCTCCAATTGTGTCCCAGGCGACAGTCATATTTTCTCTGTCCCTCGCTTTTCTGCTCTATCAGCAGAGAGGAGAAGTTGAGAAATTGAGAATGCAGTTACAGGCAGGTCATTAAATGGGAGTTAAATGTCGTGCAAGGCGGTCAGCTAGGACAATGGAGCTTCAGTATTCAGCTTTTCCATTTTGCTCCTTTCTCATCCTCTTAGTAGATTTCTGTCGTTGTTCTGTTCTTTTTTCGCTGGTCAGGTGTAGCTCTTTGTGACTAGTGCTAAGTGTTTTCCCCACAGCACCAATCCAACACACTGTTTTGTTGTTATCAAAACACTGTTGGAAGCGTTATTCTCTGTGAGTAATATTCATTTAAACTGTCCATCTGGCATTTAATGCTAGGGGCAGGGAGTGTTTTTTTTCCAGACATCAGAGAAGAGAAGCAAAGGGAGACATGATTTGTAATTATTTTTATGTCACCTTCTGTGCTTTCTCACACCATTATTTCCTTTCCATTTAGTTCTCGTGTGTGTCTTTTCTGTTGGGAAGAGTCAGCGTTCATAGCAGCATCGGTCATGGGATTGGCATGGAACCCCGTTTTATCTCTGTGGCTGCTTGTTTCTTTTTAAGCAACAGTGTAACATGATGCAGTCATTTATAGAAAACATGATGATGAATGTAGAAGGGATGAAGAAGGAGGTGATGTGAAGCACGTTTGTAGATTGTAGGGATTATTCCATTCCTTCATTTCAAACAGTAATACTTACCTACTCAACCTTTTTAAATCTTAGTTTTAATGTTTTGACACTAATCTAACCTTGTAGAGTAAAATATGAAAGGTATCTGAATGTTAAAGTGAGGTCAGGTCTCACAATACAGCACAGAAAGTCTTCCACACCAGGTTTTGACTATTGAAAGTTTCTTTACAGTCTATGGAGAGATCTGACCTTAAGCCAATTAAATTGTACGTGCTAGAAACCCCACAATATCACTGAACTGAAACTATTCTTTAATGAGCAAATGTTCAAACACTGCTCATTTCTGCAGCTCTGGTCAGCAACCATGGAAACATTTTGTTAAGGTTACTGCTTATGAAAATGGTTTTATCACGTCTTCAACGCAACATTTGCATACTTTTTTTTGAAAAGTAAGTCTGTTGATATTTAAGTAGCATCTTCATTCAGGACATACACTATGTACTATTTAATTTCAATGTGTTAGTAGACACATTTCTTTTTGAATATATTATCAAAACTCTTACACAAGGTTTATCATCTGATACCATTTTGGAGCTTCTGTATTTGCACATGAATGAGAAAACATTTGTATTACCATTACTTCTATGCTTCAATACGCGTTATGATATTTTTTCAGACTCCCCAAACAAAAAAAATGTAAAGGCATAGCTCACAGAGGTTCTTACAGTGCCAACACCAACAGCTGCTGCTCAAAGATGCTACCTGGATGCCAGTTTATTTGTCAGCGATGACTAAGTGCACTCAGGGTTAGATGATTCATTGCCCCAGCATATTGAGAGTCAGCTGTAATTTCACTCTGCTGCGAGGGGCATTGACATGAAGTGATATGTCTTTTTTTTTTTTTGATAAATCATCAAGTTGATACGTGGTTTATCCACTGTGAGCCAGTGCAGGCTGACAAAGGAAACAATTATAACTTAACTCTTATATTTGTGGTTAATTAAAGATCTTCCACCTCCTCTGGATAAGCAGATTGTTATCGCCACAGGAGGAACATCAGTCCATTAGGAGGCCTCAGTTTCAGCTTGTGTTTCACTGCAGTCAATAAACCGAAGACCTTCAGAAGAGTTTCTTTTTCTACATGCAAGACTTCTGTCGTCCCACAGTGTCACACAGCATAATGAGCCCTTTCAGCATGGCTCTAACATTTATATGGCTACAGCTGCTAGGATTGCCACAGCATAATGTTTTTAAAAGGTCTCAAACTCCGAATGTGACTTCTAAAATGTAATTTTCCTGTTAAAAGGAGTTCCTTCCAATTAATAAACTGTTTTTCTCAAGCTGTACGAGCTGGTTTTAATGAGCTCGCTGCTTGTGTATTCAGGCTGTGTGAAGTGTTTTGGTTCCTGGACTTAAATGCAGTAATTGGTTTAATGAGACTGTAACTCGTGCTCTTTAAATGCCCTTTTTTCCCTTTAGTTTGTCTTTCAGATGGTTTGGACTTCGACTGTCTCCTCCAGGGAAATGTGCTGTTGAATTTTTGTTTAACTGTGAGATTTCTAAAGAATATCATTTGGTGCAACTTGGGCTTCACTCCAGAGTTCAGAGTGCTTTTAAAACTCTCATGGAGATGATCTTGTATAGATTGGAGTCTGGAGTATTTAAAAATAAAAGTGCAGTAATGTTTTAACTTCTAAAAGGAAATTGGTGTAAATATAATTTAGATGTTATGTTAATTTATTTGACTCTTTTATTGTACTGCATGTGAATACGTGTTGGATAGCTGAAAGTAGAGTCTAACTACATAAACTCATACACAGGGATGAAACAGTTATTCGGTTAATGATAAACTGTGGTCAAATTTCAGTTTGGTTAGTATTACCGTCAAACTTCAGTTATCGTTAAAACTGTGTTTGAAAAACTGCAGCATAAACCAAAGTTGGCAACAGTTGCCCAGAAGCAGGTGCAGCAACGTGGGTGTGTTTTGCATTGGTGAAAAAAATGGCGAAAGGAAGTAACAGCGCTCCGGATGGTTTTCAGCCGGTTCTCGAGTCCGAAGTGTGGTTGTATTTTGGGTCCTTATAAGAGTGCTGAGAGAAGCTGGATGGAAGATGGTCAACCTGTCAGCAGTACATGCTATAAGTTTAATGTTTATGCAAAAGAAAAGTGCTATAAAACTTGGTGTGTAACAGTACTTTTTAAACATTAAAATACTGCAATAACACTGATAAATGTGATAATTTTGATTATAATTGAGATGTAAAATGATCATACCGTTTCATCTCTACTGTACATAACATAGGTGTGTGCGGTGCTACTGAATAGTCAAGCAGTGTTTCACTTCTATGAACAGGAACACCACAACAGTGACTTTATTTATTTCAGTTTAACTTATGGATAATAATGATAATTTCATAAATAAAATGCAGCTTAAAGTGTTTAAAATTAGGAGTAATGACTGAAAAATACACCCCAAACAAGACCCTATATGAAGTACATCACAAAGCTTTGTGTTTTCACCCGTCATGTTTGCCTCTCTGTGCATGGTTGAACTTGACAGTATTGAAGAAAAGAAATGATGAACGTCAAGTATGAAATTAATTGAGGTTTCATGCTTCACCATGCCCTAAAACATGCTCTGGGACATCTAATGGGATCTACTGTAGGTGATGTTGTTTTACAGTCCAACAATCTTTCCCTGTCAGCACTTCTCTCACCTCACTTTTAGTCCACAGCAGCTCTCCTGTTACCTGCTGTGAAGATATTTTACAGAATAAAAATTTTAATACACAAGCTTCATGTGATGCTGTAGCAGTTGTTCAATCAAAGAGGGACTCACTTTACTGCTGGCCTAGTTTGTGCAGCTGATTTTATGCTCTTTTCGTGCTTGGTCCAGAGATATTCATAGCATTACTGATACATGTGCTGTTTTCAGTGTAAAAATAGATCAAATTTGAACATATGACTGTGTGGTACCATCCCCCAAAATGATGGCAGTTACATCACACTTGATACCATGTAGCTGTGTCTTATATCTTATATAAGAATTTAAAATGTGAATGATAGCTGGCATAAAACAAATAACCTCTTGATCTTCACAAATCAAGATTGCGTTGTCTAACAATTACATAGCCTTCAGTGCTGAAAATAAATAAATAATTCAACTGTGAATTTGATCGAAGTGTGACCTTAAAATTGAAAGTATGATCCAATCCTGGATTTGGAGAATTGTGACACCCCTACTTACCTGGTATATATTTATCTGGATTAGTTAATACAGATTTTAGACTTATACAATTTGAGCTGATGGGTTGGTTGGACGTACAATTAGATGTCATTGGTTTTTGTTGATATTCTAAGTGTATGGGATTCAGATTATGGATTTACTGAAAACTGACATTAGAGTGTATTCAGATTTTGAGGGGGTTCACAATACTAGTAATTTGATACATTTCGGTTTCTGGTGATACGCTTGAGATTGTTATCACAATAATATTTAGAATATTTTTTCCCGATATATCACAGCAACATATAATCACACGTGATAAAATAACCAAATTGATTGTACAAAGCAATTAACTCTCTTCCATTGGCTTTTATTCCATGTGATCAGACTCTTCATACTGTATGTTTGAAATAAAAAGTAAAAAAACACATTTTAGCTTGCCAAATCAGTAATTTGACTAGCAGAAATTTGTGAAATAATGGCAGGATATGGTTATTTTGTACATAATGTAATTCAGCTGATAGTAAATTAACAATATCCTAATTAATTATAGGCCAGCCCTGCCAGCCCTACTTAGGACAGATGTAATGTAATGTGTTTACAAAAGCCCACGGTTAAATCTAGCAGAGGAGAAATAGTCCAGGTAGCCGGGGTGACCTTGAGTTACAGTACATTACAGTATGTGCACTGTCAGCAATATTTGAACGATGACCTTCCCCTGCTTTGAAAGGGGAGGGCGTGAGGCTTGTTATTGTAGCCCAGGGCTAACTAGAGTATGAATTGTGCTGTATTGGTACAGTGACACTGACTTTGAGATTTGAGGTGGCCCATCAG
Organism: Echiichthys vipera; assembly: GCF_963691815.1. Taxonomy (NCBI): domain Eukaryota; kingdom Metazoa; phylum Chordata; class Actinopteri; order Perciformes; family Trachinidae; genus Echiichthys; species Echiichthys vipera. Next base: position 20,069,720 of record NC_139829.1, on the reverse strand, counting down.
CAGCTGGTGATCAGCACTATAAAGAGATTCTGACATCTTTTATTGAAGGATGTTTTATTTTAGCTTCCGCACTTGGTTTAGTGACACCAGTCTGAGTAATCTGAAATTTTTCCATCTCTCATGTCTCATCATACATAAGCTCTTCGTGGTGTCATTTTTTAAGCGACACAGACTTTTCCTTATACCATCTCTGCCATCTTCGCTTTCCTGAAATAGTTGACGTTTTCTGTCAAGGAGGGGTTGACCGAGAGGAAAGAATGCATTCTGGTTTTAGTTGTGTTGATGACTGCTGTCTGTCGAGTCCTATATCTCCTCTCTGCTTCACTCACTCACTCACTCTCTCCCTCCCTCCCTCCCTCTCCGGTCTGCATTGCACTGAGAGAAGCATGTGGAGGAGAACTGTGAATGTATGTACCCCGAGTGCGTGTGTGTTTTCGCAAGAAAGGGAAGCAATGCAGGAGAGGAGACTGGAATCACACGAGGGAGCGCCTGCTTGGCTCCCCCGCCTGTGTACCGTATGTACGTGTGCAAGTGTGCATGTGTGTGCGTACATGCTGCAATGCTGAACAGGGAAAGTCGCTTCCTCTGCCCCCACCTCGCTGGGATTATGTAGTGGCACAGGGCAGCGTTGCATCTCAGGGAGCGCAGCGTGTGATCAGGCCTGCAGAGAGTGGGATGAAGGGCCGGAGCTGCTGGGAGCCAGGGACGGTCCGCTCCCTTTGCAACTCGGGCTGCCTGAGTAAAGTCAACCAGGGTCAGTACAGCTATGGTTAAAGCTATGACATTAGCATGGAGCTGTCACACTCCTCTCCATCTGTTCAATGACAAAACCTTCTTCATCCTGCCATCTCTTCCTCATCCTGTGTCTGAGAGGTAGCCGTCATCCCTCCATCCGTCTTCCTCGCTGTCTCTCATCTGTCGCCATGAATGCTCACATCTCGGCAGCCTCCCTCAACATTGCAGCACCTCATGCTGTAAAGAGTGCAGCGTGTCCTCTCTCCTGCATGCAGTCTCCTTTCCTCTTTCCCTTCTTTCTCCTGTGCTGCTACTCATTTCCCCTCTCTTCTTTGCGCCTGCTCCACCTCAGATTTGCATGTGGATGAGTCGAAGCCTGCCAGGCCTACGCGTTGTGGTGGCAATGTGCATCTGAGTTTGCATGTAATGTGTGTAGAGTTCATTGCACCATTAGCAAGTGTAAAATGCAACATTCTGTATTTCATAAGTTCCTAAAGTGCAAATGTGGCAAGTAGAGTGGTGAGAGCATTAACTAAGGTCTTCAAATTACCAGTATTTTATACTGCCCACTCACAATAACCTTGCAATACTAGCCTGTATGACATCCTGTTCAAATGGTGAAGGATTTTACACGGATCAAATCAATATTCTATTACTGCTCATGGCAGGTAAATAGCATCCCATACAGTGTACTTAATTGTGTATTCATATGAATATATACCTTGAGGAACAATAAAGAAACATGGTAACCATCATATCCCTTAGCCTCTCTCTGCTCATCCTATTCTACATTTCCACCTCTCTAACTTCATCTATCATTGTGTTTGCCCATGGCAGGGTTGGACAATGTGGAGTTGAACAGCTGTGCTCTTAAGCCCCGGGCTCTCCGTCTCCTCACTTTGCCTGTTTGTTCACTGAAATTAGTTTGGCATGGGTGGTATAGCCCATGTTGTTTTAAGACTTTTCATAGTAGGCTTCTGCACACACTCTGCATTATGAATGATGTGATTACGGAAGAAACGGAAAGAAAATGAGCCAGAAAACCATCGATGCAATAGTTCGAAATCCTCCAATAACGGACAATACTGTAGTACAAGCTGTTCTGTTCACTTTTAGTGTCTCAACATAGTGTGATAAATCAAAGGCTTTCATAAGGATGCCCTGTATGTCTCAGGAGTAACATTCAAATATGTAAGGGCTTTGATACTGCCAATAGAAACACTTGTAGTCTCGCATTGCAAGTCTGGCTGCACAAGTTCATTTTCTGAGATAGTCAGAAAAAATGTTCTTGCTTGTTTTAATCGCTTTCTTTAAACCATCACAATTGTCTTGGGCAGTGCTAAGCCCCAGATGCAGCAACGGTGCCCTTGCAAATAGATAGTGGAAGGGAAGGAGATGCCTGATTTTATCCCCACACCAGTAAGCCAGACTACCTCTGATGATATAGTGTTTCAGTTTGACGTGTTGAAATTTGAAACATAAAAAATGAAAATACATTTTACATGCTATGTATGTGGATTTAGGTTATTTTAAAACAAGTTTGGGACATAAAAAAAGTAGCTCAACCAGCTGGTTTGGATTGGCGATGAGTATTTCTTGGCCACGATCTTTGTCATATTGGCTACTAAATTAACAAAAAAATAAAATGTTACTGTATTATTTTCTTGATCCACTTTATTGTATCCGTGTCCATAAACAACTAATTAATTTAGCTGTAATACAACCAACAAATATATAGATAAAGAAACGTAGCGATGGACTATATGAATTGAAATCACAGCGGATTGCCTTTTCTAAGCCACTAAATCAACCTTTACTAGTTCCAAAGTAAAGACCAATTCTTAGTGAAACACAGTTATATATGGACCTTTTCAAAGATGTAAACATAAACATTAAACAGTCCTAGTTTGTTTCCAGTTGCAGTGAATGTGAACGACATCAGCTGAGAGGAAATTACCAAGGACCAAGGCTGTTGCCTAGCAATGGAATTCCATTGAAAAGGTCTATAAATTATGCAAAGTTCAGTAACAATGGTTAAGTGTTAACTGCAGTAGGGGCCAGTTTGGCTCAGTAAATTGGAGAGCTCACTGTTCCAGCATGGCCACTGCTAAAATAAAGCAACAAATACAACTATAATAAGAATAATAGTTGTAAGAATAATAAGATGCTTTTACAATGTTGCAGCTCCCTCATGATAGAGCACACTGGGAGGCACACACCTGCAAACAATCATTTCTGGTTGACAGCCATGTGTCATTGTCGTGAAGGCATTGCTCCACTTTTAGGCAGGAATTGTGATTTGTGAAAAATAGAAGAGGAAAGCTCCCAGACAGAAAGTCACTTTATGTAAATATGAATTCTTAATGCAAACTCTGTTGCAATCTGACATGCCCCTGAAACATTTTGAGACTTCTGCCTAATTAAAATTAGGTGACCAAGCAGTTGTGAAAGACCTATGGGCATCTATCCTTGTAAAGTGACTTATAAACCTATACAGACAAGGTCTAAGCCTTGTACTGTAATGATCCCAAAAAGAAAAACCTTGTACCATATTTTGTAGACCTGATCTGACCATCCATTCTTATAAACTTTTTAACAGAAGCATTAATCCCAGTGCATGAAAAAAACCTTTGAAGCTGAAGGGTGAATCATTGATTGAAATGTACTCTCCTCCAGTGGCAATAGCTGCTGTGATAAACAGACTTAGTTTGAGTGGTTTGTTGACATGTAAAACCTCATTTGGAGTTGCACTAATATGTGAGATTCTACATCACATTGATAATCCAACCTTTTCCAAACAAGCCAAATACAGCAGCTTGGTCATTGGCCCTCAGTGTCTGATACAGGCGCACAAGGCACCCTTTAGTTTGTGAAGAACGACACAGTCTGTGGAGGAAGGAGGAAGGTTGTGGATGGAGAGGTCAAACAAACAGGACAACTAACAAACATATTTATCTTAAACCAAACCACTATCTTTTCCTAAACCTGACAAAGTAGTTTTGTTGCCTAAACCTAACCCTTCCCCACAGGTTGATTATGATATGATAAATTACTTTTTATCCATCCCTTGTTACAGATACACATCTTTTTTTGCATTTTTTAAGAGGGGTCAGAGCGCAGGGTCAGACACTGGAGCTTTTTTAAATAATTCAAATATCAATGCATAACTTAAGGGTTCTTTAGAGACACCTCTACAACTGCTCTGTAAAGGCTCTTTTCTAGTTTGATGGCTACCTGCATGGCTCATTATCTTGTAGCTCTGGCCCTAGGACAGTTAGCATGATGGATCACGATCTTGACGTGTCCCCGGGTTACTGACTCATGGATCATGGTTTGCAAAATCATTCCACATCATTAGGGTGAGACAGTGACAGTAACATGAGTTCCTATCAATAGTATGAATTGTCAAATACATGTAGATCCAAATACTTTCCAACCTGTTAAAACTAGCTTGTTGTTTGAGAATTGTTATTGCAGTGCTAAGTAGGACTGGTTTATATGGATAAATTACTTTTTGTAATGTCATTTTTTATTGCCATATAGTTATGAGATACATGCAATCTGGTAAACTGTCTATGGATCTGTATTTGATGTATTGGCCAGTGAATTAAATGTTTTACCAGTTAAGATATTTTTATTACATAAAATGCAAAAATCAAAAAATACATATTCAGTATTGCTTAAAGCAATCCTGCTCATTGACATGCAACATGCCCATGATGACCTAATACAAAACAGACAGAGATATTACAGGGAGCGCTACCAAGGGATAAACAGTAAGGTAGAATCTTTCTCGGTTAACATATTTGTACCGTATCATGGTTAAAGGTTGAATATGGAGACTGAGCAGAACACCGCCATCTAGTGTCTCAAGATTGTAGTCGCAACAACAAAAATAATTAAAAGCAATCAGGTTGCCAGGTTGGTCAGACCTGGTCCAGTAGCCAACAGGAGACCGGAGTCTGAGTCTGTTTGAACTCATCACCTCCGGCAAATCACACCATAAAAACAAGTATTGCAGAGGAGTTTGACTGACAGTTACTGTTAGTCGTTACAGCTAAGTAAACATGAAAGTTAGCTTACCAATCAAGGAGAAACGTAGCCATTTGGGCGTGTGTTTTAATGACGTTGAACCCCTTTATCTCAGTCCATGGAGTGAATGCTTGGCCTGCATTGACTTTCAATTTTGCCTGTCTCCAGTCACTCCGCTGCTGGGACAAATAACGCTGCTGCAGGATTGGTAAAGTCCATTTCACCCAGAGCCAGCCTACAGTAGCTGCACCGAAAAACAGACAACCCTGGCAACCAGCATTGCCGGCTGCTATTGACTTTACAATGTAAACAGAAGGTGACGTCATTGTCAAACCCGTAAAAGTTAAATATAAATTAATTAAAAGACTAAATATATTTTTTTTATGGAAAAGCAATATGTTCATTCTGTACGCCTGTGGGTGTATTCTTTTTTCCTTTTTTAAAAATATATAGCTTTTAATGAAGATTCTACATATTCAACCTTTATCATCGTAGTGCTGAGAGGAATAGATGCAAGCCAGATTATGCCTTCTGAAGTTATTATTCAATCAGGAATCAGTGCATGATCTTTATGTAAGTCACACAAATTCTGTCATTAAAGTCCTGACACCTGTGGTTACCATGGTAACAGTGAGCACTGTTTAATATTACAGGTCCCAGAATATGTGGGTTAAAATTACAAAAAGTAATGCTGAATTGCATGTATGGATAATTTTCTGTGCCTCTGCCAATCACAATACACTACTATATAGAGGGGTAATTACAGAATCATTGTAAATACTATAAATGGTCCTTTCACAAAGGATAAGTTACTGTATTATGTTTGTGTGTTTGTGTTCATGAGCAACTACATTAGTGTGTGACACAAGCAAATCATTTAAGAAGGGAAGATAAGCACTACGATAAACTGTGCCTGTGTCAATGAGACATGTCTTTAAAAAACAATATTTTAATCCTTTTTTCTTTTAATACCTGTCCTGTTTCATAAGAAACAGGACAGCTTTCAACAGACCCTCCTCCTCCCACAGCCTGAGCAGCTCTTTGCACGCATATAAATGAAGGATGTATGTGTGTGAGCATGCATTCAGTTAAGGTATGCTTACCAGTCTTGCATACATGGGTTTTAATCATGCTCTATGCCTTTCAATGATGAAAACTCTCTTAAATAATGCACATCAGACAATAAAGAGATCGCTGCAGACTGTTTCAGATGGTAAACACAGGCTTCATAATTGGCTTGTGATTCACAATCGCTAGAGAACAGAAAACTTTTTATTTTTATTATTGCAGTAATTTCCTGAAAATCCTGTCATAGTGACCAGACTTGTGTAATTGAGCTCAGTTAGTATTCTGAGGTTGTAGGATAATTAATAACCTCAACCTTCAGACGGTAGAAGTTATACAGTAAGCTAGAGACTGTTTCCTCTCACAGGTTTGATGCACCAGCTGGGAATTCATAAATTGTACTCAGCACTCCAGAATATAAATCTGCATCCTGGTAGTCAGCAGTGTGATCGTTTTTCTTTTTGTCCATCCTTGCACATTGTAAAATGTTACTGAATTAATTCTCATTGCTTAGTTGCTGCAGTGTTGCTGGCTGCTTTCTGAGAGTGTTCGATTGGATACACTGCCAGAGCTGTACTGCAGAGCATCGGGGACAGTGATGAGTTGCACTGCACAGTTTCTCATTTGCTTGTGGAGAGCTGAGCGCCGCGGTGTTACTGGGTTTAACCTGCTGTCTCCTTGTTATGTATCTCAGAGGAGGTATGGAGCCAGTTAGCAATTACTGGCCAGGATTACACTCCAGTCCCTTGGGACGCGTCTTCGCTCTTCATCTACCTTTGTTCCCTCTTCTGTTCCTGATATACTTCTCATTTATTCTCATTCTCCTGCACGCACTGTGAAAACAGTCACTGCAAAACACTCATCTCCCTCTCTCTTTGCTGTCAGTGCTGAGAGAAATATGTTTCAACCACAGGTACAAACTCTCTGTGGTCAGATTATGTGCATTAAGGCTGGATAATTTGGAATCAATATCTGATAATCATGATTGTTTCTGTGCTGATATATATCACAGCATGTATGCAAAAGAAAAAGTCTCGACCTTTGAGCAAATAAAAAAGTAATGTGCTGCGATGAGTTGTCTTATACCTTTTCCTGTGTCTAATTAGGTACATTTGGATAATTGTAATTGTCTATTGTATTAGTCTATTGAGATTAGTGTGTACAGTATGCATTTTCCTGATCTATCTAATTTTTTTTAACAGACATAATTAATAGATATGTTGCATTCCGTGTGTTAATTTTTAGTCTACAGTCCACAGCACCACGGTGACTCTGACCTGTAAAAATTAACTGTAATAATTTATTTGCTAATAAAAATAATAATAATTCTCTGAACCTAGTTTTCCCATTGATAAGATCTTTCAATACCATCTTTAATCAAGACACATCTCCTATGTACTCTGGCTGCTCAACGTACATGTCTTTAGGCCTGGCTCCACTGATCTGACAGCCTGTCCTCAGGGACGAGCAGAGAGACGAGCCCTGACAGTGGGATGGCAGCAAGACTACTGCTCTCCCAATTACACTCTCCCACGTGTCTCCTGCTTCCTCTCTCTCCCTTTCTCTCTCTCTCTCTCATGCAAAATAAGGAAGGCGTGAAGGGAGAACAAGCGACATTATGCACATGCTGGGGAAGGACGGAAGACGGATGTGTGTTTATGTGCTGAGATGTTGTGATTTGATGAGCTGTGACCTGTTAACTTGTATCCCCGACCTTGCCTCAGATGTAGACATTTGCTTCAATTATATCATCATCCTCTGAGTAGGAGGTTTCAGTAGAGATAAGCTGGGAACTGGAAACAGACACATATTATTGTCGACACAGGGTTTTCTCCGAGGTGGTGGACTGTGGGGGAAGGGGGGAGGTAGACCGCCCTTGAGACATGACTGGCGTGGTAATGGGCTCCTGGCCATGTCTCGTGGTGTCGACTTCGCAACAGAGATCCATTCATCCTCCAACATCTGGAAATGTGACGGGGGGCAGCTAAGGCAGTGACACTGATGTACAGGCAGCAATAATAGGGTATTTATTGACACAGGTTTATTGTAAAACACTGTCTTCCCTTTTTATTCCACGTGTGAGTGATACGCAGTTGATAGAATATGTTTAGCCGAAAGGGTTTTCATCCCCAGCAATCAAACTTGTCCGCTGTTGCTTGACATTGTATCGATCCTACATGGATCTGGCTCAGTGAAGCAAAAGGAGATTGCAGAAAAGACATTTCTGACATAATTGTGGAGGCTTAATTTTAGTTGAAGGGTGTCTGTACAGTAAAGCCAACAGCCAAATTGTTTGTTCTTGCAGCTCACAACATGTTTCAGTGAAGTTTAGTAAAGAAGAGGAGACGTGCTTGCCCCGGTACGTGTGGCAGTTTATTTTTAAGTGCCATTGCTTTAAGCTGCTGAACTCATTGGCAGAATGAGGGAGTGAATAATAAGAGCACAGCTTCACTGCAGTGCTGCACATGTCTTCAGTCAGCCATGTATTTCAGTTTATTATTTAACGTCCCATCTGTGCATACCATTTACATTTTACATGTGTGTGTGTGTGTGTGTGTCATCAGATGTGGTCCTGAAGACACCTACTGTAGCGGGAACTACCACTTGTGTTCAATGCTCACTATACTGATAGACACAATCATAGCATCCCATGAGCCAGTGTTTTTTCCTCACAGCACCTCTGAGATGTCTGAACACCATCCTGTGGCCCTCTAACGTCCTCCATATTATGCTACTCTCAAATGTGGACATTATGCAGAGCAAAGCGGCAACCTCTGGAGCTAAAAAAAATTAAGCCAACACAGAAGGAAGCTACTTGAGGCTGGCTCAAAAAGCGATGAATCCCCATAAAGCCTGATGTTAAAATGTCAGCAGAAATAAACATGTTTTCAACCATGTTTACTAGTGCCTGACAGATATGGGGTTTTTGGCAGGTGCAGAGAACAGGTTTGGTCTCTTAAAGTTATGCATAATTAAGGGCTGGTTGAAAGACATTTTCCCATTTTTTTTCTTATATGAAAAATATATCTCAAATATCTTTTAGCAGTTTTATATGAAACTCTTCTCTCATCCTGTAAAAAAAAGTTTTGATGACTAATTTTTGAAGTTGGCGGTGTATAAATAAATGCATCCAATCAATTTTGGGGCAGGTTTATTGTTGCCTCGTGGGAGGAAGTTGAAAACTACATCAACTCGCTAACTGACTCAGTTTAAAGCTGCTCTGCCAAGGTCACACTTTATCAGTTTAAGGCTTATTTCATTATCATCCTGACGCTGTCATCTCTTTCGCTGTCGCTTGCTTTCCTTTTGCACTGCAGCTGCCCGTCTCTGGACACACTCCGGTCAATATTTTGACTTTACGACTTTCCTCTTCTTCACCTGCTTTTCTTATTGAAATGCAGTGTTATTTGATTCCTACTCTGTTGATGGCTGGTGATGGCTGGATGGATTTCTGATCCGTGTTGCCTTTAGGGTTTGTTGTCGCTGTAAAGGACCTTTGGCTGGACTGTACAACCCTTCTAATGGTCAGACAGTTTTGTCTATCTGAAAGCCTTTTCAACATGTTCACACATTACCTCTGAGGCTTGAGCTCAGTGTGTATGCTGCTTTTTCCTGGCGGAACTTTATTAGTTAGGTAATCGGGTGAGAATGGATGCCCAGGAATGCAAACATGGTGAGAGGCTTTGTTTTCTTCCCTTCTCTTTGTCCTCTTTTCGCACCCTGACCTGGTTTCTTTCTACCACCTCTCCTCGTGGTTCTCTATCTTTTTAGATGACAGTACTTCAACCCATTTGTTTATGATCACCATATGTGATTCTAACGTACAGTAGGCTTTTACTAAACACGTCTTGTCTTTTGTAGTTGTTTTTGTAATCTTGGTCTGTTGATTGAAGCCCAATCTATATATTCACATGGAAAATATTATCAGCAGGTTGTAGTTTATAATATGTGTATCAGCTAGAACAGGCATTGCTGCTGACAGTGTTTTACTGAACCAGTGTTTTACTGAACCATACCAACAAATTCCATCGACTCTGGTTGTGTGGCCGGTAAATTGAAATGAATGGAAATGACTGCACAATACATTTAAGAAAATATGTGTTTTGAGGCAATTCAAAGAAGACCACAGACACACTAGATGCTTTGTGAAGCTGCTCTAATTCACAGCGTTGCGTTGAGGTGATCAGCTCTCAGTGACAACGCAAACATGCTGATGTTTAGCATGTAGGCTGTGATGTTGTTAATGTAACCATGTTAACCATCTTAGTGTAGAGTTTCAGTATGCTACCATCTTCGAATCAGCACTAAACTCCAAGTGAAGTATGAGAATGTCAGTATTTTTTCAAGTCTTTGTTTGTGGACTATTGAACTATTGGACAAATTATAATTTTGACCTGATGGTGGTGCTGGGTAAGAAATCAGATGAACAACACATTTTTATCCTGAATGGACAGTCCCCCACATGACTGTCTGAACCACATTTCATGACAATCCATTCAATAGTTTTGAGACATTACACAATTTAAAAACACAAATGTCTGTCCCATTTGTCACACAAGATGACAAGTCAGGGGATCTCCAGTGTCATTAGGGTTAATTGTCTGGACTCCATGAATATCTTGGTACAAAATTTCAGTAAGATTTAAAGTGGTGGTCCGACTGACAGAAGAAGTGATTGTCTTTTTTGCCGTTATCAGACCTTTTTAACTCTCTTGGTTTTTGAGAGATAGAGAGAGATAGAGTATCTGTCACAGTTGCTTGAATCAAAAACTATTGATAACCTTCTAAGTCGTGATTTCTTGTAATAGAACTAAAATGTTGCTCACTTAGATGACCTTGATGACAGATTTGAAAACACTTTAATTGTAATTTTGTTTCTGATGTCAAACACCAAACCTTCCTAACAATAAGTCCACTGCGGATATACTGTATCTCTGCGCTGCTTGTGCCTCAGTGGAGCTTGATTTTCCAGTGGCCAAAGTTCAAAGTCAGATTTGAACTCTGTACATTGCTGTTACATGATGTATTCCTGACACTGCCAGGCGACCAGCATCCCCCAGGCGGAGGTCCATGGTGTACTTGAAAGGTGTAATTAGGCCTGACACGGGTGATAGTCTCTTCCACTGCGAGGTCACAGCTAGCTGCAATGTTCTTAGGAGAAAGTGTTGCTGTAGTGCTGCCTCTCACCAAGTCTGTGGCAGTCTCTCATATTAGCTATATAACAGACCTTTTCAATGTGACAAAGCATGCCCTGTATTGAGGGAGTGTAAAAGGCAGCAGAAAAGAAGTTTCTAGACATTAGAGCAGGGGTCGGCAGCCTTTTTGATATGAAGTGCCACTTTAAAAGTGCTCTTGTTAATTTGTGTGTCATATCGACATTAAGCCTGCCATTGACTACCAAGACTGCTAATTTATTTTGCACCCGCTCCACATTCTTAGTAGGGCAGGTCTTCACGAAATGCATATGGGGAAAAAGTCAATCAAACTGCTGTAAATAACAGGCCACACACCTGCCAATACTCTCCTGCACGCTTATTGCTAGTGTGCCATTGGTTGGGCTAGCATGTGCCAATGGTGGCTGACTTCTACATTACAGGAACAGCCTGTGGAATAGAGGGTGGAGAGACTGTCTCACTGCACCGAAACCTTTAAATATATTGTCCTCGTTAAGATAACTGTGTTCTCCTTGTCCTCATTTTCTTATTTTTCTCTGCGTTCCCCTGCTTCTAAAAACAGAAACACACACAAAAAGATGATTTTATGTCAGGGAATATTTTTCTGTGTAGATATAGATGGCGTGCTTGGATTTGTTCCTTTCACATTGTCACTTGGCATTTTCTGGTGTATTGATGCTGCAACTCTGTTCTCATATGTTCTGTTTAAACTTGAGAAACCTTTCTTCAGTGACATCATAGTAAAAAAATCATGTAGACAGGCTGTCTGTATTCAAATGCCCTGATATATCTTACATTTAAAACGTTACTGAGGATTTCTGCAATCAGTCAGTCATATTTATTGTGTCGCTGTCTCATGTAAATGTCAGTAAATGTCAATAAATGTAACTAATTTGTCCTTAAATTATTCAAATATGTTTAAGCCTTTTCATTATTCAACAAACACCAAAACAGAAATGACTGAAACAGCAGTTAATGGACACTAAGGCTTCCTATCTTTACCGATTTACCACTATTCTTGTCTCTCCATTTTTAAGTCTATAAGTCATGTGTGTCTTTTTTTTGTCAGTGGAAGTCATTGTGCAACGGAGGAATCGGATATGCGTTTGCCATGGTAGCTTGTGAAGTCAACTCTAATGGAAAATATGGGTATCATAAATAGGAAGATGTGTACTGTACATATTTGGCATTTCAGCAGCTATGCAGTGAGATATATTGCACATAATTACTAAGAAAATCCCTTTTAAATTGTCTTTGTTAATCTTCTCTTTCATGATTGGCGTACCCACACCTCAATAATCGTCTCCTGCTAAAGATGGTGTTTATTTGACCTCTTACGTTTCCCCTCCAGATGACTCGGGGGACGAGGAGCCAACATCGCAGTCAGACCGCAGTGAGATTCAGGGCACCTTGAAGATACTCGTCAGCAAGCTCGATGACCTCAGCACATGTAATGACCTGATCGCCAAGCATGGGGCGGCCCTGCAGCGTTCCCTGAGTGAACTCGAGGGTCTGAAAGTCCCCGTGGAGGGAGGGGAGAAGATCAAGGCAGTCAATGAGCGAGCAACCCTCTTCCGCATCACTTCCAATGCTATGATCAATGTAAGTAGCTGGGACGGTCCAGGTTTCAAGACACAGCAGCAGTGAGCATGCTTCGCTGTGATCAGTATGACAGGAATGCCAGTCATCTATAATGCCCTTGTTAGTGAGCGGTGAGAGATGAGATCACTTTACAGTGTGGCATTTCATACAAGAGTCAGCTGTAGTCTTAAAGAAGCACTTCCAGACCCTGCCAGAAACTGTTATTTCTAACTTAGTGTTTGAAAATTATTTAAAAACTAAGCTGGTAGGGCCCTGAACTTGCAGCTCAATAAAATCGCAACTTATTGATGAGAATACTTACAATTTTATTGACAATTTTTCCCCAAGAGGCTGTACAATGTGTATACCGTACGTTTATATACTTTATTTGATTTTGCAGTAAATTCTCCCTAATTACTATTTAAAAAAAATATATGTACATTTCAGGAAGAGCAAAAAAAAGAAAATGAAAAACTGTGAAGTGTAGCTTCATCTTATCAGCTTCAACTCAGTACAAGAAACTACCACTTTCTCAGTTATAACACATAACTGAGAAAATGACTGATGACCAACATGCTCTACTGTATCTGACCCTGGTCCATTCTCCTCAATGGTAAATACCATGGGCTTTACAGTGTGTTCGTAGTAGACGAGAGTTCACGGAGAGTTGAGGTCCTGAGGGAGTGATACTAGATATGATGGTGGGTGTGTGAGGGGGAACAGGAATAGCCCCTGCTCCCCCCCTCAAAAACCTTCGTCCCTCTCTGCCCGGTGAGGAATGTCAGAACCTTCTGGACTAAAGTTAGACAGACAGACTTGCTCCGACTAAAACCAGACAATCACACAAGGTTTGTCTTTTTTGCCTGCTTCTCTTGATGGCTTTGTTGATAGCACTGTATGCTCATTGATGTTTATTTTTGCTATAATGCACGCCTGACTGATTGTTCTGTGAAATGTCTGTCTGCTAGGTGTAAAATATTTTTTCCAGGGAATGATATCAGGCAGTAGGAAATCCGTACCCCTATTTTGCTTAGGTATGTGCTAACATTAAGTAGCATGTTAAGAGACTTGAGCCATAGTGTTATGATGAGAAAAAAAAGTCAAATCTACAGTAGATTGCACTTAAATTATGCAAAAGGCCGTTGCTCAAAATGATGAGCACTTTGTTTTTCTTTGTCATTCATTTTCTTTATTAATTTGTATGGGAAGTTGAAACTTACTGGACAAGCAATAAAATAGGCCCTCTTGGATTGCCTCTACTCATTAAAATGCCATTAGGTTTGCCAAGAATGTGTTTCTAATGAGAAAGAAGTGCTGCCACAAACTCCCTAGTAGTGATTTTTAGGCTTGTAAATGGCTGTCCTCAAGCAGAAGACAAGGATATGGGTATTTGGATTTCTACAGCCATATTTTCAGCCAATGTAAAGGCATTTACTTGGATATAACTGTAGTTTCCAAAGAAATTAGCTTATGCAGTACAGGTAAGGAGGTAAAGAGGGAGTAAAGGAGGAGGGGTTGAGGGAATCAGGGGGCCATAACGGCACGACACAACTGCATGCTCTCTGTGATCCGACCCAGGCCTGAGGAGAGGGTTGCATTAGTTCATTCAGTAGTGATGTAACTTGTCACGTGTGTCATCGAATCGAGACTCTTGCTCATTTGTGCCTGCATGCGTTTACACATCTACAACTTTATGTTTGTATGATTTTACCACATAAAACTTCACTCTAGTTCACTGTATTCTTTGCCACGTCATTCATTCATGGCTTCTTAATTTGACTCACATATCCCCGTCTGCACACCCAATCCCTTTTTTTAGCCTTCATCAACCCCGTCTTCCCCCCCAAACGGATGTCACATGCAGTCTGCGTTTGTACTGGAGACTCAGCATAAAAAAAGTGGAACTATCTTAATTTTCTAAGTGGGTGTTTAGTTTCATATCATGGTTATGTCTGAGGAAGTGGACCACGACGTCACATGCATGTCTAAAATTTAAACTCAGACATAGTTGATGTTTAGACACTTTGTGCAAGACTGCTGGAGGTAAGAGATCGATTGTATGTTTTTACTATCAGATACTTTGTGATTTCCATACATTGTTTTGAGTAAAAAAGAGTTATATTCTAAAACATCAAAAGCCAAAGAAATGTAACCTTTGTAGGGGGTAAGGATGTTTGGTATTTCAGTACTATCAATATGATTTTAAAAAAGTATGTTAAAATCATTTAATCCCCTCGATCTGTTCCATCAAGCCTGGACACTTCAAAAAAAAAGTGCTTGTAATGAAGCTAAATGGATATAACTGCATGACTGTGTGTCTTTTTTTCCCCCAACATACCACTTACTCTCAGACTCACTTGCAATGATCATTGAACAGTCAAAGCAATCATTTTTTTGTTTCTCTTCCTGGTTTCCCCTCTCTTTATTTTGGCCTGGTATGTGGAAATGTCAATTATGATTTTTTTCAATATAAGTAAACTTCTATATGGTTAAATAGTATATTATCTATGTAAGAAAATATGTAATAATAAATAGTATTGATTATGGTAAAAAGGTACAACCAAGATTTGTTTTTAATTAAAACAATTGATTTAACTACTTGGTAAAAGTAAAGACTTGAAATTGAATATATTTAGAATAAACTTTAAAATTTCAATAAAAATATCACCTCTTTAAAAAGAGACAACAATATTGTGCGTGCGTGTGCGTGTGTATGTGCGTGTGTACGTGCGTGTGTGCATGCGCGAGAGGAGCTTCATTTGGACGGAGGCTTAAAAGCATTTTTTTAAACAGACAGATTGGCATCATGCTGTCTGGAAACAAATCAAGTCAGGTGTTACTGCATCCTTCTTTCTCTTCCTTGCTGCCTCAAAGTGATAGTGCTCTATCACCAGCCAGGAAACAGAGATTATTTCAGTGACACATTCGTCCCTCCAGCCACAACTTTATTTAAGTGGTTCAAGCTACCTCTCAACAACCCCCCTCTGGCTCTGGAACCAAAGAGACATTTGCTGTAAATACTGAGAGGACCATATGTAACCATGTGCAATGATGAACCCTCACAAAACGCTACGCACATTTGAGGGCAATTATTTTCCAAATGATTATTCAGAAACCCTCCTCTTACGCTCATTATGCTGACAGCTCAGTGACCGTCACATGACATCTTCGTCGTGCATGTTTTCAGCTGTAAGTTGTTATTTAGGTTCATTGACCTTTGAGCGCACTACGGGGAAAGGCTGTCAGAGAAATGCTGACATGTGAGATATGTTTGATCTGAAGTAACCTCTCAGCAGTAAAAGCAAGGCAGTAACAATGATGCCCCCTCTGGGCTCAAATATAGTCTGCAATCCAATCAGAGCTTTAACCTCTGCCTAATCACTCATTGATGTTTTCTATGCTCTGAGACACATTTCACACCGCAGGGAGACCCTGTAAATGCTCGGCAGAAAGCTAATTAATATATTGCTGATTGCGCGAAACAATGGAGATAAATGTCCTTGATTGCACTGATTGGGACAAATGTGTTTCCGTCTGTTTTTTTGTTGACTGTTGACTCAAATAATGGTGAAAGCCTTTATAAAGGTTTTATGAGTTTGACTGTTTTAAGAAGGTGGCAACTAGACTTCAACAGGAACCAAAAGAAGTCACAATTTTTTTCAAAATCCCCATTAAATCTAAGAAACTGGAGCTGCAACTTGAAATTATCTTAAATCTTTTTGAGATTTATGAGCAACAGGTTTTTGTAGCAGATGTAAATCAATGTTTTTCCACACTGTATATTATAGAAATTAAACTTTCAGCGCTGTCTTTGTGTTAATGTTCTTGTGTGCATGTGTTCCCCAAGGCGTGTCGAGACTTTTTGGACTTAGCGGAGACTCACAGCAGGAGATGGCAGCGGGCGCTGCAGTATGAGCGAGAGCAGCGTACCCACCTAGAGGAAACCATTGAGCAGCTAGCCAAGCAGCATAACAGCCTGGAGCGAGCGTGGAGAGAAGCTCCCACGCTTGTTTCCACCACACCCAGTGCCCCTACCGCCAACAAGGGTGAGACTGACTGTCTGTGTGTTACTTACTCCCGTGGGCCTCAGTGTGGAGGTTATGTGTGACCTCAGGCTCAATATTATGGACAGTCAGAAGGTTTGGATTAATGCTCATTTAGAAATGGCAATTACCATCACAGAAAGTCATGTGGTCTCATCTGTCAGTATGTCCATCCATTTGTTTATGGTCTTGTTTGTTTACCTACAACCAACATATTGATAGCAAACGTCCAGGCTAGTATTAAGGAAGAAAGGAGGAGGAAGAAACCTGATGATTTTAGCGACCCAATCACCTTGGGTGGTGTAACTTTCTTCTAGCACAGCATGAAATTACAGGGAGGGGGACATGGTTGATGGAAAGACTTAAGTGTTTGTGTTTAAAACTGAAGAATGGTCGGTGTCCAGCCAAGGATCTGTCTTTCCCTCATTTCCTGCTATCATGCTCTGCTGTCCGTAATAAGGGCTTAAAATGCCCCCAGCCCTCCCCCCCCCCCCCCCCCCCCCCCAAAAAAAAACTGGAGGATATGGTTCATGTCCCTTTTCCTACCATCAGGCAATCTCTCCATAATAGTTAACTAATTGTTTAAGTTGCCTTTACTTGATTATGCCTAAACCATAGAAGCAAAACATGGGGAGAGGCTCCTATTGGTCAGGTACTGAAAAACAACCTAGGTTGTTGTTTTAAGTGTGTGGAATTCGGTGCTACCAGGTAAAACTTTGGCTACACTTTCTAGTATTCTGTAATGTATACAGTGCAATGCTGAATGGAAAGGCATTGGCTTACCTGAGTAATGAGTCTTTTCCCTTTTTTTAAAAGGTTGGAGCGGTGAATGAACATTTCATAACCCTTACAAAGATGTATTAAAAATCTTTATTGAATATTCACAATAAATATCGTGGTGGATTTTATCAGGATAATCATGAAAATCTCCATGAATGACTACAGTACAGTCCTGTATTGATCCTATATCGAGTCTGTATCTTTCCAGTCATTCCAAGTTTGTCACCATGGCTGAAGGCTCAGCTTGCCTAATGTATCCCCCACAAAAAATAGTTAAATCATATTTGTGGAAATACATGACATGCCCATCTGCAGAACCTGCCAGATGAAGGTGTCTGCCCGCAGCTCTGATCTGTTCACTAAAATAGAGATGTGTGTCTTATCTGTGATACAATAAAATATAATAAGATATACAGTATAATAAGAGTTTTAAGCATATTTTGATGTTTGTTGGGATAATAACATGAATCACAGTTACTTAAGCCAGGATAATCCTGATGTGAAATTTCATATTGTACCATGCCTAAACAGTACATTTTGTTGATATTGGTAGTTGTTAAATGACTGAATGTCACAGTTTGACCTCATTATTTAATAGAATCGGTTTTAGAAAGAACTGAATTTATTGTTGGATACTGTATTAGAAGCACACCCGAGGAGCTCACATCATTCAGGCCAGTTAACCAGCAGGAACACCGCCAATTTTACTAAGCTGATTATTCCATGATTAATCGCCATGGGTATGTGATTACACACTGCTCTCTCCTTAACTCTGTAAAACACAGACCCACCACCATGTGATAGTTCTGCTACTTTTGGATGCTGTTTGCATTTTCTCACAAATGTATATGTCTTGACAGGAGGGAGTGAGAGGCTGCGCAAAGAAGAGGCGAGTGATGAAGATGAGGATACTGAGTACTTTGATGCCATGGAGGACTCCCCTGCATTTATCACAGTGACTGCCACTGAGAACACACAGCACAGGTCAGGTGCACACTGGGTATTTTCTATTGAAATGTTTTAACAGCAGGACAACTGAAAGGCAGGGATGGATGTTTAGTTTAGTTTTAATATGTAGTCTCCATGTGCACACGTGTAATAAATCAGTTCTGTGGATGCTCTAGTTTGTCACAATGAACAAGCGTCTGTTGATGGCTCAAGGTGTGACAATTTAACCTCCACACACACAAATTAGTCTTGCGTGCACTTCACTCTTGGATTTTGTTAGAGGTGTTCACTCTGAGTTTGGTCTTGCATTGCCAGGCCTTACTGAAGTAGGTCTGGCCGCACCATCTTATCATTCAGGGGGGAAAAATGCTCTGGCTTGTTTTTATTTCTTCAAACCAATCATAATTATCTTTTGTGGAACCAAGCGGAAAGTGCTGTGACATCTGGCCACGCACCAGATTTATCCCACCACTGTACATACTACTCTAAGTAACACAGAAAAAATATGACTCTTACCCCTGCTGCTTCCCTGAAGAAAAATAAACCAATTTCTGTTTTGTTCGCCTTCAGTGGACAGAGGACATTGTAGAGGAGAGAGCGAGTGGGGATATGACATGCAACAAAGATCCCAAGGCTGGAACCGAAACCTTGACATTGCAGTTATTTAGCAACCGCTTTAACCACTCTACTACCACCAAGGCGCTCCCTGTTCCTGCTCTCTCGGAACATTTCCATAGCATATCTGTTTGCAGCATTGGAGTCAGTTTCTTGCTGGCAGCTTAACTTTTTTTTTTTGCAGAACTTTATTTCTTTACTTAAAAATATACCTCATACCTTTAGTGTTTTCTCCCTCATCATTGTTAAAGCCCATCTCTTGCAACATATCCCTCAACTCCACTAGCACCATTCTGAATTATAGAAACAGTTACACTGTATTCATCTGTAATACCCAGCTATCGCTTGGGTCCCTTCTGTGTATTTCATTTCAGAAAAATATTTTCATTTGCTTCCAGGCGATCTCAGAGTAATTTGAGTGGAGCGAGTGGAGGTCAGGCCAATGACTGGAACCAAGACGACCATGTAAGTGTCTTTCCTCCTATCCTCCTAGCTGGTCTGACTAATAGGACAGACATTTGTGGACACTGCTGACTTGTAATCTCAACATAGTTGAATTGCTGCTAGAAAGTGCACAGCTCATTGATGTATGCTCACACACACACACACACAACCTTTATACGTGTGTGTCCTGCGGTGCCAAAGATACACAGCTGCTTCATTCCACTAAATATTAATTATCAGTCAAACATCTGCACTTCTCTCCCCTCAACTCTCCCTTGCTTCCTCCTCTCTCTAACACACATCTGCGTCCTCTATTCCCTCTCCTCCTGTCTCTCACTCGCTCTGTCGTTCTGTCTCTGCCTGGTGATTTGCTGCCAAGCTGTCCATCCTGTACATATTGAAAATGCTCAGCTTTTCACACAAAGTTAAAAGAACACCTTCTCATCTTCCGGCCCTTTCCTTCCAACTCATCCCAGATGTCTCCAAGTTGTAATGATGTGTCAGGGAAGGAACTGCAGCCCCGCAGACAGAGGCGGACTCATGTCCCAGAAAAGCCCAACTACTCCCTCAATTTGTGGAGCATCATGAAGAACTGCATCGGCAAGGAGCTCTCCAAAATTCCCATGCCTGTAAGTGTATGAGGCATGCCCCTGCCTCTTGCTGACTGATTTACATAAATCTGTGTGTGTCTCACGTCTCCTTGATCCACCCATTTAGGTAAACTTCAACGAGCCCCTCTCGATGCTGCAGCGTCTCACCGAGGACCTAGAGTATCATGAGCTCCTCGACAAGGCGGCGCGCTGCGACTCCTCCCTGGAGCAGATGTGCCTGGTTGCTGCCTTCTCCGTCTCGTCCTACTCCACCACGGTCCACCGGACAGCCAAGCCCTTCAACCCCCTCCTGGGTGAGACCTACGAGCTCGATCGACGGGAGGAGTTTGGCTACCGCTCGCTGTGTGAGCAGGTAACAGCATGGCCACAGGGAGTTTTTGCTTACACGCTCACTGATGGGAATGCACGCAAAACTGAAGTACAAAGGGCCAGCCCGTATTCTTCAAAACAAGTAAGTTGCTGCTTATATGAATATTCTTTATCTTTATGTCTGTGTTTCTTCTAAGGTGAGCCATCACCCCCCTGCAGCAGCACATCATGTGATTTCCCAACGAGGCTGGACCTTGTGGCAAGAAATCACCATTGCCAGCAAGTTCCGTGGCAAATACCTCTCCATAATGCCTCTGGGTAAGACAATTCATATTCGTTGGGGAAGCGAACAAGCTATATGTGCAAATAAAGGTTCCATCTTGCAAATATAACAGTCACACTAGGTAGGGAGTTTGCTTAAGAAGGACTCCACATCCCACTTGAGAGTATCAGACGACTGTGCTGCCTCCCACACAGTCCAAAGCCAGAGGAAAGGTTGTGAGAATGAATCAGGAGGGTTTTATGACCCTTTTGACACATACATAAAGTATGGGTATAAAGGGAGTTCTCAATTGCACTGGGACAGCAGAGAGGTCTGTTGGCTCAGATAAATGAGATATTTGATGGATGCAGGTCCAGCCAAGGCATGCAGTGGTATTTATCTGACTCTCTCTGCCTCCACATTATAAGCCTGCTGTGAGGTGCCATGTTATAGAAAAAGAGTCTTAAGTGGAAAGCGTTTATGTTGAAATGCATGTTATCAATCTTCCAGGGTTAGGTCACACTGGAAATAGGTGGAAATGTATTGCCTGTGCACAGGGACATAAATTTGTTAGATGATGTGTTTTTCATCTGCTGCAGGTAGAATTGAACATGTTCACAATAGAATCACAAAAGCAAACTTACAATCTCACATTAACGCAACACAACACACATCACTCTCAGGTCTGTGATTGCAGATTAGTAAGAAGAAAGCAGCAGTGATATTTCTTTTCTCTCATAGCCTTTTGTCCCTGTCTTTCCCCAGGCGCCATTCACCTGCAGTTCCACTCCAGCGGCAACCACTATGTGTGGAGAAAGGTCACTTCTACAGTGCACAACATCATTGTGGGCAAGCTGTGGATTGACCAGGTTGGTAACCCTTCACCCAAAGCTCCAAAGACACAACCCTGCCTTAATGTCTCTGACCCTCCAGAGTGCATTATAGTTGTTTTTTCCCTCCCGTGTTGCAGAAGTGTGTGGTAAAAACCGAGCAGAACGCTGTAAAGAAGGGAATCGAAGCCTTACAACACATGAATAAGGAGCTTCACAGTCTCTAAGGATTCATCTTCAGCTTTGATCTCCATTAACACCCTAAAATAACAGCCTCTTCTTTCTCTGAGATGGCCCAGTTACATAAAGGGAGGGAATTCTTGGTTTTTTTCAGCACTTTTTCCCCCCTGTTTCCACTCATGCTGTGCGTCGACTTGTATCAATCATCTGTTAGTATGCGTGTGTGCTTGTGTTCACGTGTAACCTTGTGAGAAGACTTAAAGAAAATGGCAGATTCACTTGCATCTCTGAATTATTACACTGGCATGTAAAAATTAGATATCTTGGCTACAGGCTGCTATAGGAATATAAGCGCTGACTTATTAAATCAAAGACTGAGTTGGTAATATTGAATAGCTTAAAATATCCAGCATTTCCTCAATATTTATGTTATTTGGCAGTGTCCATACTGATGTGAACAAAGGCACCCTGTGGAGACCAAAACACCAACAAATTTATTTAATGCCTTTTCTATCTCGTACAAAAATTACAAAGTCTTTTGTTATATTAACTTGATTTATTATTATGCTGAATGTTTGGACACCCATTGCTTACAGTTTGTGATTACATTGGATTGTGGTCTGCTTCTGTGATTTTTTATTTGAAACGTATTTATGTATAGCCTCACTAGTGACTAAAAAAATGCCTGTAAGTTTCAGAAACTAGTGTAGCAAAAACAACAACACTTCTAAATTGATACAAATTCCTCTCGCCAACATTTGCTGATGTTCTGCTTTCTGCATTCAATACTTATGCACTCTATCACCGCCTCCATGCATCACCCTGCCACTCTGCTGCCCTCTGGTGCAGAGCAGGGTCAGCAAACAACTCCCTGTCAATCTAAAGAAACTATTCTGCTTCTGCTGCCAGCCAGTGTAACAGCAGATATTGCTGTCAGGAGCATAGTAAGTGAAGCCAGAGAGGGTGATCTATACAACATTGGGATATATTATGTGACAGTATGACTATCCATAACACATTTTACGGCTCTTTGATGCTGGAATGTGTGTCAACGGTTAAGTATGAAAGACACATTCCTCAGCAGTGGCCAGAAATGTTTATCACTCCACCCCTCCCATGCATGTCAAATCTCATGCAAACAGTATGGGGACCTGCTCACCAAAACATTGTTCTGCAGCACCACTACCTTTCAGAAACTCCATATGGTAGTGGTTAAAGCACCTTTCTTTATAACATCAGATATGATTAGGATGTGGCAGGATACTTTTCTGTCTCTGCTGTAAACACACTGTTAATAGTGTTGATATACTCGCTATCCGTGAGTTTGTCTCTCTCACTCTATGTCTGTTTGTGTCTGTATTTGTGCAGTCGGGGGACATTGAGATTCTGAATCACAGGACTAAGGAGACCTGTCAACTCAAATTCTCTCCCTACAGTTATTTCTCCAGGGATGTTCCTCGGAAGGTAAATGTTTCCTTTCCACATTTATCTACCCGACCTTGGTATGATGTCATATCATGAGGGGTTAATTTGTCAGATGCTGCCGCCTGCTGGACAGTTCCAACAAATATATTAGTACCTACAGTAGTGTAATATAAAAGTAGCTCACACTATGAGATCACATTGCAGTGAGGTAACCTCCTTTGGACTCATACCAATTATCTAGAAGTGGGGCTCAATGCTGCCCTCCTTGGTAGATGACATTTATGGAAATGTACCATTGTCCTGCCTAGGGGAGTGTGCATTTAAGTACTTAACATTAGAAAGAAAGGACATGGTGATACATTTGGACCTGCAGAATTTTGTTCTTCATTTTCTGTTGTCTGTTTCCTTATATCCTTTTGCACTTTTCCAGGTGACAGGTGTTGTTGCAGACAGTGGGGGCCAGGCTCACTACATCCTCTCCGGTACGTGGGATGAGAAAATTGAGAGTGCTAAGATCATTCAGAGCAGCCGAGGGGGCAGTGGATCAGAGGGCAAGCAGAAGACAGTCTATCAGACGCTGGCCCCAAAACTGCTGTGGAAGAAATACCCTCTCCCGTAAGTCTCATCAGCCTCATGAAGAGAAACATTGTAATATACAGATGTTGCATTACAGCTGCAATGTTCAGTTAATATTGTTAATTGTACAGCATGTAACTCCTGTTAATGTCCTGTTGCTCTCTCAGGGAGAACGCTGAGAACATGTATTACTTCTCAGCGCTGGCACTGACGCTGAATGAGCAGGAGGACGGAGTGGGACTGACCGACAGCCGTCTGAGACCAGACCAGATGCTGATGGAGGAAGGGCGATGGGATGAGGCAAACTCAGAGAAACAGAGGCTAGAGGAGAAACAAAGAGCCGTGAGGAGGAGGAGGGAAGCGGAGGCCTCAGATGCTCTGGATGACGGTATGGAAAGGAGATATATATATATATATATATATATATATATATGTACTTTTTGTCATATTTGTCATAAATTTCATATTTAACATTAGAGACAGTTTACAGCTGCGTGTCAAGACATAAGTTACTGGGACAAACAGCCAAGACCGACGTCAAACCAAAGAATTGGAAGAATAATGTTATTAATGTGCACTGTCCCTGTTTTCAAATAAACTTAAACTTAAGCTTAATTCTATAAAACGATTCATAAGTAGTAGCTGTTGTAAAAAAAGTTTGATTTAATTAGTATGGATCATTTCTTAAGGTGTCCCCACCTTAATGGTAAGGATTCAAGAAGTAGTTATTATCCCAGTGTGTCAGCGGGGCTTCAACACAAACGGTTTGGTCTAAAAGTTTCTGTAGACTGAAGTCAGCAGAAACTTTCTGTGTGTGTGTGTGTGTGTGTGTGTGTGTGTGTGTGTGTGTGTGTGTGTGTGTGTGTGTGTGTGTGTGTGTGTGTGTGTGTGTGTGTGTGTGTGTGTGTGTGTGTGTGTGTGTGTGTGTGTGTGTGTGTGTGTGTATGTGTATGTGTGCGTGCGCGCGCGTGAGTGTAAGCTAGATTGTATTCGATGTACCCATGACTTGTCTTTCTTTTCCTCCCTCTATTGGTGGTCAGAGTGTGATTATGACTCTGGTGAGTGGGGGTTGCCCTGTGCCCCTCAGTTGTGCATCACACACACACACACACACACACCATCCTCTGTGTGTCCTCTGTTTGGGAACTGCATGATACCCTTCTCATGTCAACTTCTCCAGAAAATGACTCAGGAAAATATACTTTTTCTTGCATACATGTGACATTTTCATTTAGACATAATAAGTTACATGAAATAACAGATACAACTCTCAGATCTACACATCTCAATGTGCTATGGTGAAGCCACATTTGCAAGTGATGAATTTGCACTGCATCGTCATCCTGTCTATTGGAATGGTTGTGGTCACTTTTCTGGTGCAACAGTAAATATGTTATTTATGATTTGGTCATCCAAGTTAAATTTACATGTTTTTATAAAGGGAACAACAAAATGAGCTGTTTGCTGAGCTGCAATTTCTCCCTTTTTTGGATTGGGTTTCTGTGTTAAGAAACAGATTGATTATTCAGTTGAAGGAGTTCCACAACTGTGATTATAATTTTCCCCTTCACTATGATTGATCCTGGCTTTTGCATCACACACATTGTACTTATTTGTACTTTACTGATGCTGAGTTCACTGTTACATTAGCCTGGTTTGGAGCTATTCCAAAAGCAGTGCACAGCCATTGATTGCTTTCCCTGTATATGCAAATGTAGGAAGTAAACCCAGTGACTTGCCTGCAAGTGTGGCTTCTCCATAAGAGTGTGGGCTAAATGAAGACGATTGAGTAACACATGTGCTTCTTCCTGCAGGGAAGGAATATGAAGGCTACCAGCCGTTGTGGTTTCACCAGAGGAGGAACTCGGTTACAGGAGAGACAAACTTTGTGTACAAGGGAGGATACTGGGAGGCGAAGGAGCGACAGGACTGGGGCATGTGTCCTAACATCTTCTAACCCAGGAACTCACCCCGGATCACTCCTAACCTCATCGAACAGGGAACTGCTCTGCCTCTGGTCCCTCAGCAATGGGTGTATCTTGCTTATGTGGACTTTGTAGTGAGCATGAGAATGTGTATGTTTCACACACTCTTGATTACCTCCAAATGTAGACTCACTCTGGTTTTACTATGGGGAAAAAGAAGGGGTGTTCCCCGTGTCTTTGACACTATACTGAAACAGCAGTGAGGTAACGTGTGGATGTGAGGTGGTGTTTGAGTTGAAACACCACACAATAAAGGCACCTGCACACTCCTGGAATCAGGTGCTCCGTGAATCTTACTCACAATGCACTTTTCTGTGTTCACCCCAAGAGTTTTTACCGAAAAGACACAAACCCATATCAAAACAGCTCACACTTATTGTCAACTAACAGGGACAAAATCATAAACGGGCACGTAGTATGAGCAGTTTTGAATACACATAATTTTTTCAGGGTTTACAAGAAAAGTGTCCTCGTTCTCCATTTTATTCAGCACAACTGAGATTATGCCAGACCTACTTTATAAATTAGTTTCACAGGAAAGATTCAAGTGCTCATTATTTTCCCCTTTTTAGTCGCTTTGAAAAGAGGCTACGGCCTGAAATGGTGTCTGGAAATTTCTGACACAAAGTTAATTAAATAAATAAGACATTCTGGGGAAAAGTAGAAATAACTACAGACTAAATAAGTAAAGTAACCATGACCTTGTGTAATAATGTAATACATTTTTACTCTTCGCTTTATTATATATTACATGTTATTCCAAGCTGCTTATTATCACAATAGTTTGTGGCAAGTGAGTTTATCACTTTTAGTTATGTATTATTATAGATTGTATTATGATATTTTAAAATGGCCCACACTAAATTCTATCATCGGGAAAATAAGCAGAATAACATTTCATAATAATGAGCAGTGTTTTAAAAATGTATTGGATTACTTCACAATGTTATCTTTTGTATTAATATGATTATTGTCTGCATAATGTTGTATTTATTTACTTTTTAACACTTTGGTTCTCCATAACCAACAGCTAATATTTGATTCGGCAAACCATCTTTCTTATACAGCAGAGGCTCATTTGTCTAAACTGATTAAATATGCAGCAGTGCAGAAATATATTTTATATGCTGTGTATGTTGGAGTTTCCCTCCAGAAATTACAGTAGTCAATTAGACTAGAGTCCTTGTAGAGATAATATGGCTGCTTATTCATTTATTATGTTGAATATGACTTGCCTCTATGCTTCAATGCATTTAAGTCCACTAAAAATGCTTCAGACATCTTACATTTGTGATTCTAATGAGTATAATTCTGCAGTAGTGAGTCATATAGTCGTAACAGTAACACATTGAACATCCACATCACTCTAGTCTCCATCAAAAAAAACAAATAAGCACTTTCCTCTGTGGTAGATCATAGGTTAGTAGTACATATATCTGTGTTGAGAAGATTTCACTCTGTTCATGTACTTTACCTTGTCCTCTGGTGCTCTCCCACAGCAACACATGCCGTAACCTTGGTGACGATTTTCAGTGACATCATTCTGAGTGATACCAAGTATTAAGTCTGCACCAAAGCACTGAAACATTTAGTGGTTTCCACCCAGTACATGTGGGAACATGCCGGTTTCTATAGTGTGCATTGCACTAGTTCCACAGCTTCCATCACTCACTAGTTTGTAGCTCAGGAGGACTACCGTACCTGAGACTGGAGCTTCAGCTGACAGGAGGTCAAAGGTTATAGAAGCAGACAGGGCTGGTTCCTGTAGCACACCTCTGTGAAATTAACCCCAGCCACAGAAGACTCGCCCCAGCTGCTGCTCCAGGCTCGACACAGCCCATGTGTGTTGTCCTTTAATTCTATGTTTGTGGACAAGCTGATCTGGGATCAGCTCACAAAAGTACCCCTCAGTCTTTTACCGTTAATTGACTGAACGGGGGAAAAGAGTCCCCTGACCTGTGCACTACATGTCTATGGAGACAAGAGTTTTGTTAGTATTTTTTTGTAATTATTGTTAGGAATGTAGAATTCAAGGCTGGAGGTATTGTATCTACCGTCTAGTCCGTTTGTCTGAATATTTTGTGATAAGCGAATGATATTGTGAAATGAAGAATAAGTATTCAGTTATCTGTACAGTGCAGTCCAAATCTGAAAACAAAAATGGACTGAATGAGCCTGAAGGATTTGCTGTAGTTTTAACTTTTAACCCAGATTGATTCTGCAAAGATGGATGTTAACTCCAAGGCACCAACAATTTCCAACCCAAGATTTCTTGTTTTGTATTTCCAAAAACTGTCTTAACACACTGAAAATATTTTTTTATAGAGTCCTTGATACTAGCACATTAGTAACCGTGGTTCAGTGATGATTTCATAGATCGACACATCTGTTAGTTCCTCTGGTGTGCAGGCTATAAAGATGTATCAAATGAAGCAGAAAAGAAAGATTCACACGGAATATTCACGTAGAGTGGAGGAGATGTTCAGCATGATGATATTATGGCAAAATGTGAATTAAGGATTTGATAATGAAGTGAATGATGATTGATGCTTTTTTTTGCACTGAAGATGCCTCTTCTTTACAGTTACATAAAATATTTTTAATGCATTAGTGATTTATGGTTGACATGAACACAGATTGACTAAATCACTAAATTTCTCGTACAGATTGACATGCTTTAAAAAACAATTCAACATTTTTGGAAATACACTTTACATTTTTGGGGGGCCAAAAGTTAAACGACACCGCTCTCTGTCTTTATGATAAATATTTAGCTGGTTAGCTTAGCATAAGGACTGGGAACAGAGGGAAACCGTTAGCCTGGCTCTCTCCCCAGGTAATAAAACCCACCTACCAGCACCTCTAAAGTTATGTTTTTAACTAAATATCTTGTTTGTTTAATCTTCAGAAATTCACATAGTGTACAAATTGCACACACACATACAACTCATTAATTAGTTGTTATTTGTGTCTCATTAAATAACTTTCCGTATTTCATCTGTGGACATGTTGCTACAGTGTTTGTAAGAACAAAATACAGCATGATGCATTGGTATCAGCTGGTCTTGCTTACAGTGGCTATGAGCTGTTAAATATAATGGTCTTCCGAATTTGAAACTGGAACGCGGTCAACTTCGGTGTGACGTCATTCCCAGTTCCAAGTTTATAATTCGATTAAACTTAGACTTAGATGTTATTGGACCATTACAACGAGCAGCAATGTCTGGGGCTGAAAAGCGAATCAATTCCCATAGAGTCCCATTTAAAATTGCCAAACTTAACGTCTCACTCATTCACTCTCCACCTCTTTGCCCATTATAGGGTTAGCCAGGAGCAGGTGGCATCAGGCGCTGCCCAGATTGAGCTGCATATTTGCGCGGGCTATGTCTGTATATTATACAGTCTATATGTTTTACTCTAATGCTGAACAGAGAGTGGTATCAATCTTCTCATCTAACTTTTGGCAAAAAAAAGCAAATTAATGTATTCCCCAAAATGTCTAAATATTCCTTTAATTTCACAAATTACTGCTTCGGTTCTCCTCTTCAAGGTCGTACATAGATACGAGCTACTGATAGAGGTTGTGTACGCTTAAAATCATATCAAGGTTGTCACATATGAGTTGGAACACCATTGCAGCGAGACGTTTAATTTTTTTTGCTATTATGAAAACTGTACATTTAAATCTGTATCATCATGCACAGTCATGACATCACTGCTGAATGGCGTGGAAGAAATTGTACAAATGGAAAGTTAATCTGTGATTTCCTTTCTCAGTGATCACTTTGAGGATTTTACTAGAGCTTCTTAAATATAGTGTGTTTGAGATGATTTTATATTTTAGGATACATGTTATATTTTGAATGATAACGGAGAGCTCATTGTACGTAATCAGTGCATTTCCAAATAACGTGACCTCAGTACTTGATGGTGACTTGATGTTGCCCCGGCGAGGGCCTGTACAGTGTCGGACAGCTGGAGCAATAACACAGTGAGGTGTAGATGTGTAAGCTCACGGCTGCTTCAAACAGAACAGTTTTCGGCCTCATGCAGAAAGGGAAAAAAAACTACCAAAGCGTCTGTGGAGAGCGTACTGTAGACTAAAAAACCTCTGCATCTGCCTTCCCTATCTGGGAGGTTTCTAATGTATCATTGTTACTCAGTTCCTCTCACTTAATTACCTATGGTGTGATACTTTTGTTTTAATTTTTACGCTTTTATTTCCTGATTTCTACCTTCTCATGGGTGCCATTACTCTTCTGTTAGTGTTTTCATACTGTTTGTATGCAAAATGAGCTTGATTTGTGTGCACACGTCTCCTTCTCATTCGATGCTGCTCAGTTTGGAGGCAGAAGGAAACTAATGAAGATGGGGAGATTTCTCTTGCCTTGTCTAAACTGAACCCTGCTTCTCTTTGGACTGTGACTGACAGCTTTATTGTGAGACAGTGATGTAATAATCTGTAGGATGATGAAAGTTATCACATCACATCAGCGGCCTGGCACAGGAGGTCGAAGGTGATTGACCTGCCTTGGCTCTTACTCCCCAAATACACATAAGTGTATTCAGGTGTAACTGCAGATTCAACTGAGTTTTTGTTTCTTCTTTTTTTAATTGTGTATTTTCTCCCTTAATTTATACTTGTATAACATTGTCTTTAAATTACAAAGACACAATAATGAAAAAAGAAGATAATAAAGTTGTTATTGTTGATCCCTGTCTGCCTTTTTCTCTCTCTCTCTGCAACAGCTGAAAGATGGGATGGCTTCAAATGACATATTTGAGATTGTATGCCTTTTTTAGTTGAATACAAAACATTTTAAAGAGTAAAAAGTGTCAATCCTAAACAGTTGAGTTGGTGAGAAGCAAAACTACAGCAGTATCATTACTACTTAATGCAGTAAAAATGTCAAATGTAGCAATAGCCTATAGTAATAGTAATAAAACTATATGTAGTAGGCTACAGTACAGTTTTATTAGGTGGACAAATACAGTAAGTTGTTACAGGTGTTCAATAAACCTGACCTTCATTCCTGAGACTGTATACTTTGCAGCATCGTAGTGCAGTAGTGTGCCATTTTAGTATAAATGCCGTGACCACCAGGCAGACAGAAGGACTAAGACTCTGGGGCCCCATAGTGCACAAAACAGGTTTAATTATCTGCATATTTGCTGTGGCAATGCATTGTATCAAAAGGCCTGAGACTTATGTATAAAACACACTGCAAATTAGCAAAATCCTGAAATCTCCTGTGGCCTTGTCTGCATATATCAACACGCATGGGATCGTGATTCATAGGAGGTTTTGTGTGACATAGTGGCAGATCCTTTAATTTTGCCCGTGTAGTCCATCAGTTAGTTAATGCAAAACAAAACAAAAAAACCTGACTGGGCCTAAACCTCTGCTCCAAGGCTGACAAACTGGATCAAAATAGTAAAAAAATGCAATGATGGTGTTATTAGATGAGGTCATGTGGCCTATTTAAGGAGAACTGGGAGAGTTGGGCCTTTTGGTTAACAGCTGATCCATTTAGACTCAAAATATAGGCTGCCTTTAGCCTGTAGGTCAAGACAGAATAATTCATTCATTATTTCCCTGCCAAAAACGTATTCTTGGCTGTGGGTCCGGAGAAGGCTGTAGCTACTAGGAAAAATAATACAGGATATATAATTGTAAGCTATTTGCATAAATATATGTGAAAATCCAAATATTCAGACATAGTCTTTTAGTTGATTGGTCAATATTGTCTTAGGACTCCCTTGCGCTGGGCAGACTCATTACAGCATAGACATAGACTTACAGTATATATACATATGTATGTCCATGATATATGTATGGCCTGTGTCTATGAACTACAGCCTATTTATGTTTTCAACTCATTTATTTTCAATTCTTTAATGACTCCAGGCATGTCATTTTTTTTTTTTTTTTTGCTTTTCTACTTGTTTGTTTTTATACACATACATACGTATATATATGCATTGTCGTTTTTTTGTCATTGGTTATGAATACCAAGTTGAAATAAAGTGTTTTTTAAAAATTAAAAAAAAAAACTCTTTTCTGGACTTTGCCGCTAAATTGCCGCTGTTTGACCGTTTCCAGGGCAACCTACAGGCCTGTCGACGAAGCCCACGGAGCGCCGCAGCTGTCTGCTCCAGCATCCGCTCAAAATCTCCGCGTTTGTCCCCTGACTGAAAGTGAGTACATTATTAATGTGTAGGAAGGTCAAATGTGACACAGATACACTTTGCTATCTGTGCAGTTTTAAAACCAGAAATTCACAAATGCTAAAGGCTTAATAATGTGCTTTTTCTGAGTAGTCCGTGCTAAGAAAATAGTCTTCAACACTACTGATATTATCATTTAGGCAGTTCAGTCATGGCGAGCTAAACATTAGTAGGGATAAGTCCTGCGTTTAGGTGTTTAAGTGGACTTTTAACAGGAATGTGTTGTCTTCCTAGTGAAAAGAAGTCAGTTTGACTTGCTAACAAGCTAAACTGTTTTGGTTTCCTGGACAACAGTGCAACATAAACCCCCCACTGCTCATGACTGCCCAGTCAGCCTTAACCAGTAGGTAGATACTGGGACTGTTGTGAGTGTTTGGTACTGCTGAGTGTCTGCATGCTTGTGCTCAGCAACAGGTCATGGCTGACAGAGGACATGGCAGAGATGCAGAGGACACAGATGAGCTTCTTTACACAGGTTTTTATTAGTAGTACATGTATATCATACATAACGTACCCTCTTAGGAGTTTGCACCCTCTTTTAGTGGCCCGTTTGTCTGTCCTCACAGATCTACAGGACAACAGGAGTGTGTCTGGACTGGACTGTCCTCCACTCAAAATGGACCACTGTGACCTTCTCCTAGATGCTATTGATGCTCAGCTTGATCAGCTACAGGTCTGTGATTTTCATTCTGTCTGTCTGCACGTCTGTCTTTATGTGCGTATGTATGTATGTATGTGTTTTAAGCTGTAAGTGTGATTAATGTATGCAGGTCCAGCCCCAGAAACGTCAGGCGATTTCCAGAGAGTGTGACTGCAGTGATGCAGGTCATCTATGTCCTAACACACCTTATACCAAATTTGGAGGGTTTTTTTATTTTTCAGGTGATAATCAGTGTTTTTTATTTTATTTTTCTAGCTCCTCTCAACTGGAGTCAATCGCTAAGCAAAGACACGGGGCTTGGGAGTACAAGTCAAACAAATGACACTCCGGTGTCTTGTCTTGATTTCATACACACTCTGACACTGGAACAAACATCAGGTAATATTTCAATATTAGTGTCATTAAAGGAAGAACATGAGCACTTATAACAGAAGGTTATTAATTCTTTATCCGACAAACACTGCAAAGCGATATTTGAGACAGTAGTTGAGAAGGGTTTTAGATGTAAGGTATTGAAAGTGAAAATACTAAAGTGCACTGCAGAGTATCTAAATGTGCATGCTTTTTGAACTTTGCCAGTTCAGGGGCTGCATAGCTGTATCTGAGGGCATTTGGTCACACTTTGAGAAACTGTACTATACTATGTTTATGACATACTATATTATGACTTTTTATTACTTTTTATGACAAAGGATTTTTATTGCTTTTTATGGTATACTATACTATGACTTTTTATAATATCTAATGACATACTATACTATGACTTATATGACATTTTTATGACATACTATATCATGTTTTTATGATATTTTTTGTGACATACTATACTATGACTTCATGATCTTTTCATGACCCACTATAAAGACTATATAGTCAAGTAGTATATTAGATTTAAGTTATGAAAGTGGAAATACAGAAGTAATGAAATGTTGCTGAAGTCCATCTTTGTTTCACGTGCCACACTTTGAGAAACTATGATGTATGTGAAAGTGTTTTGTCCTTAGTGCAACAGGACCACAGAATCAAGCTTCTTCTACCCCATCTCTCCTCTCCTCTTCCCCCAGAGAGGAGCACAGGTTGCCGTGAAGGTCCTGTCACTAATGAGGAAACTAAACAGAAATCAGACAGAAAGACAAGAGACAAAGAAGAAATAGAGTCTCAGAGGGAGCAGGTCATCTGGAGGCTGGAGAGGCTGCTTGGAGACAACTGCAACCAGGGAAGGATGGCAGGAGAAACTCCCCCACCTTCAGATAGCATCTGCACTGAGGACTTTGTCAGATGTTTTAGAGATGAGATGGTCGAATTGGCATTGCCAGTGACTAATATGCAGCAGCTAAACAAAGAGGAAGAGGAGGATAGGACGGAGATACTTGACTGTGACACTGGGAAAAACAGTAAAGATGCAGAGACTGCTCACAATTGTCAAAGTAAGGAACTGGAGGAATGTTTTTACAGCTGTGGACTAAATGCATCTTGTGGTGAGAAAGCAGGAGCTGGACAGAGATACAGCACGCCACAGAGGCTTGTGGATGATGGCGGCAGTGAGTACTCGCTTCACAAACTCTTTAACTTAACAGAACTTTCCTCTTCCAACATCTAATGAGCATATGGCCTTGAAATGTCCTGAGCCCATTCATTTCCCTGAGAGGGTGAAAACTTTCCATTCTGTTTGTGATCATTTGCGGGGCCCTTATCCCAAAATGTCAACTTTACACACATACATAACCTACATAACCTGAATCTATTTAAATCACTCCATGGCCTTTCCTAAAGTGCCACCCAAAGTAAAAACTGTACATATTTATCCCCAAGAATTGTACAATGAGTATGTTGTTTGTATAAGCACTTTTCTATGGAGGGTTGTAGTTTACAATGCACCCTCTACGGCACACCATTCATTTTCCTTTTATGGGTTATTTACACGTTTATTTCGTCTCTCTCCTCTTTCAGTCTCTCACAGAGCAGAGGTTGTAACTGAAGACGAAACAATGCAGCAGAACAAAAGCTGTCCACCTAAGGCCAGGCGCTTGGCAGGTACCCCACGCAGAGTACACTGCACGTGCAAGCACAGTCGAGCTTATCCTCTTGAAAATTCTGCCACTACAAACAGTGATTGTAGGCTGCTTGTTTCTCTTGCAGGTGTACCTGTGTGGAGTTTTGACACCGTGTCCATTGACAGTGACCTCGACTCTGTCTGCACAGAGCAGGTCAGGCAGCATATTCACAGGCGGCCAGGTGAGAGACTGTCTCATTTTAAAATGACAAAACATGTTCATATATAAAATATCACTTATATATTATATAGATTAAATACTATTGAATACATAGCCCCCTGAGATGTAGCATCTCATTTTCAAGGGGGGTCCACAAATAGGCTAAAAAATTATAAAACACATACAAACGAAAACAGCATTACATAACAAACATACAGTGTAAATACACAGATACAGACAGATCACTCAAGAAAAAATTGAATACAAAGACCCACATGATAAATCATAAATTACATCATTAAACATCGCAATGTAGGCATTTCACCTATTCATTTGTAGCACAAATGAACTGAAGATTGTAAGTACACATAAATTAAAAAACAGGCTTTTCTAAGATAAAAGAATAAAGTTGTCCTGAACCAGCAGAAAGCAGATTACTGGAATGACCTACATCTGAAATGCATCCATTAACAAAGGGCAATTTTAAGAAATAATGCTTTAAACAAAGTCTTTAAATGCGGTAAATAGTAACAAGGGTAAAAAGACAATTTACGAAATGACAGTTCATATTTGTGTGATCAACTCCAGGATGGCGCTCTCTCATTCAGTCTGTCGAGGGCATGGACGACTACCGTACCAACCACAGTGACTATGACACACCCACACAAGAAGAAGGTGAAGCTCGTTCTACATCAGGTAAAGCAAGACCTGACTATTTCTTTATTAGTCCACAGTAACAAATTTCATCTTTAAATGTCACAGAATTTGCCTTTTTTTTTTCTTTCTTTTTTTTTACAAAGGCCAAAGATCCTCTCGTGGAAATCCTGTTCGGAAAGCACAGCGCAGTAAGATAGAAACATACAGGTAAATCAAATGGAAGATGAAAAAATGCACCAAATATTTTGGTCTTCTCCTCAGTGATGTGTACAATTTTAAAATGATTATTTTGCATATATTTCTGACCTGTACATTGTGCATGCTTGTGTATCACAGACATGTGTGTTCTTTGGGTGACGATGACAAGGACACAGATGAGGAAATGAATCAGTGGAGCAGCAGATGCAGGCCTGAGGGGACATCAGAGAAAATGCAGTCTGACTGGGCCAAGATGAAAGAGCGGCTCTCTACACTCCGCCGAGTGAGAATGAGACTCCCAGTCATATTTAGTACAATTGGATTTTTTTGGTCTCAACTGCATACATTTTCCTGTGTACGTGTGTATGAGACATTACTTAAATTGTTTGTGTGTCTGGTTTAGAAATGTGAGAAAGAGGAGCAAACACTAATGAAGAAGAAGATTCAGTTAAAAGATGTGGAGCTCTCCCTCTCTGAGCTCCAACAGAGAAGGAAGGTAAAGTGGAACATCTTATATGCAGTAGTTTATTAGAAGACTGCGCACTGAACTCTCACTAATACTCACAGTTTGTGGTATGTGTCCCAGCATGCCTTGCAGGAATTAGAGCAACTGAATGTCGAGACAGCAAAGATGGAGAAGGAGAGGAGGACTCTGGAGTTTGTTCTGCGAGACAGCAGGGCAGGGAAGGACTCTCTTAGGTATACAATCAAACTACTAACTGTATAAAGCTGTATTATCACATTGCGTCATCATCATCCTGTGCAGTATAAAGGATAGTAATACAACGATGAATGTGTTGTAGTTGCCAGCTGCATGAGCTGCAGAGGCAGAGAGAGTCCTGTAACCTCGGGGTAAGGTAATCTTGGTTGAATTCAATCATTTGCATGTTTGAGTCATTTTATGTTTTATTTTTTTTCCTGTTACTACATTTCTTTTGTTGCTCCACAGCCCAGTGTCGTCATGTCGGTGCTGGAGAGGGAGGAGATGGAACGACAGCTGGATAACGCCAAAACAGAACTGTTTGCTGAACAGCGACGTTCAAGGGAGAAGCTAGAGTCCGTGCAAGAAGTACTGCGTTAAAGCTTATTTATATCTGTAATTAGAAACATAACGATGATCATGAACCATAACAAGATTACAAGATCTTTCATGTAATTACAACAGTGTTCACACTATCAAAAATTAAATTCTAAATGATATAAAATACTGTAAATCATCCAAAATGATTACCACAACATTGTGTTTGGTTTGATGTCAGAGTCAAACCTTAGGCTACTAATGGGTTAGTTTGTAGATTAAACGTGAATTATTGTATGTATTCAGACTTTTAGTTCGAAAATAGGTTAAGTTTGACACATTAACAAGTATTATTATATTGTGAATGTATCATTTTAATTTAGCTGTTTTCTTGATAGTTATTGTTTGAGTGAAACTACAGGGAGAAGATGTTTGCTTTTGTGTGAAAGACATATTTGCCATGTGAGTTTGAAAATATCTCTGGATGTGTGTGATCTCGGAGCAGAAGTTGGAGGAGACTCATGAGGAGCTCCAGAGGGTCACAGACTCGGAGAGCTTACTGAAGAACAAGTGTGCTTGTCTGGACGAGAAACGGAGACAGAACAAGGATCAGATCAAGGTGGCACCCTAATGACATCATACTGTAATTTCTAAAAAGTTTAAATCTAATATTTATCCCTTAAGCAAATAGCACACTGTCAACGTTTACAGTTTGTTCATTGATCATTTTCTAACTATTTCTGGTGTATCTCTTTTTATCAGGTGGTAGAGTTTCAAGTAGGCGAGCTGCAGGGGGAACTGGGAGAATGCAAGATCAGAGTGGGCACTCAGGAAAAGATGCTGGCCCAGAAGGAGCTAAAGCTGCTTGATTTACAGGAGCAATGTGGGGCCTTACAAGAAGAAAGAGATGGACTGAAGGGGGAGCTACAACACCTGAAAACCCAGCACCGCAATACACTGAAAGAAGCCCATGAGCAAGCCCATGGATTGATGGTAAATGCTTTGTTTTTTTAAGACTACATGTCACGTTTTTTTATAATGTAACGTTAGGTAACATCTTTTTTTTTTAATTATTATTCAGGAGGAAGCATTGAAGCAGCAAAAGGAAGAATTGACTTTTGCTCATGAGCAGCAAATCCAAAAGGTGATAAATATGTCTGCAAAACAAATGTACTTATTCATCAAATGACATCATCACAGTTTGATTAAAGATGTAGCAATCCCTCGGGCTGTTGTGCCCTCAGGTTAACAAGCTGACTGAAGAGGAGAAAGCAACCGCTATGAAAGAACAAGCTCTATCTCTCACACGACACATTGAGTCCTTGAAAAGTACCATTCAGGTGAGTGTTTCCCTCAACATATGGCATCCACACAATCTTAATGTAACTATTCACTGCCATGAATGCACGTATTATATGTTAGGTTTGGGTGGCAATTGCAAAACCTCACTTTTCTGTGTCATTTTCATAATTATTGCACTATAAACTATAAATACAGTAAGTAAAAAGATGCCACAGATGTGATACTCTCCTATATTGGCAGATAAAAGAAGAAGAGGCAAAGAAGCTGAGGGATTCTCTGGAGCAGCAGCAGGAGGAGGCAAAGAGCCGTGCAGAGGAGCTGCATGAAGAAACCTTGGAAAAGGTACTCTCATAATCATCTTCTAAAATATACAATATTTTTAAACATGATGCAAGTTATTCACAGTAGGCTTCCATTCCAGGTGCACAAAGCAGTAGAGGAGGAGAGGAGGAAGTGGGAGGCAGAAAAAGTGGAATTAGTGCAGATGCACTGTGGGAAACTGGAAGAGCAGAACAGAAAGAGCCTGGAAAACATGAAAAGTGAGATGCAGCGAGAGAAGTGTAAAGCACTGGCTCTTCAACATAAAGTGGGGGAACTAAAAACTGTAAGGTGACTCACAGCCATGACATGTAACATTAGAAATGTATTCGGGTTCTGTTCTGATTTCATTCTCTCAATGATTTTCTTTTTATCTGGAAGAGAGTGCAGGAGATGGAGAGTGAAAGCGGTGCACAGCAGAGAGAACAGGAGTCTTTGCTGGCTGTTATTTGCAAATCACTGAAAGAGGAGCACCAGGCTGAGCTGCGGAAGTTGCAGAGACAGATGGCACAGGTGCGAGAAAACCACAGAAAGCAATCATTTGAAGACGCCTAAAGAGATTCGGTGCTGTAGAAAAGCTGACATGGTGTGGTCTATGGTCATAGGAGAGTCAGAGGGCAGCGCTGAGGTTCCAGAAGGCTGTTCAGCTGGCAGAGAAAGAGGCTGACAGGCTCCGGTCGATGCTAGAAGAAAGTGAGAGGGGCAATAACCAAATCATAGCTGAGCTGGAACAGCAGCTCAAACATTGGACTCAGGAGCTGGTAGCAGAGTGCCAGCATCTACACCTCTTAGTGGAGCAGAGCGGAGCCAAACAAAGTTCAGTGCAACTTCCTCACAGGTACAAATTAATGCTCTGGTTTACATACATATCTGGTTAAGAAAGAGGTGAATATTTTGCAGGAAACATAGTGTGCCTCTAATTTTGAGGCCTTTGTATTGTGCAGTCCTACAGCAGCCGAGGCGCTTACAAACCTGAGAACACTGAAAGAGCAGTTGAAGCACTTCATTAATCATCTACAGCAGGAGCTTGATTCACAGAAACAAACCACCGAGCAGCTGAGAAAAGACAAGGTATAATGGTTAAGACTGTGGCGTTTGCAAATACAGCACATTAAATGCATACATATTATAAGTTCATATTTTTCAGGAGCGAGAATTGAGCATCCAGAGGCAACAGCTGAGGATGGACAGAGACCAAGCCTTGGGTTCTCTAAAGGAGCGTCTCATTCAGGTATGAACTTACACACTTTGTAAAGGTCATGCCGGTGCACAAAGACACAGAAAACGCATGCTTACAGCATTATATGCAACATCATATGTCTGCAGGAACACATTGAGGAGCTAAGCAGTCTGAACTGGCCTCATATGTGTGATGGAGGAGCTGAGGGAGGAGGCGCAGCAGCGTCTCTTCGCAAACAGCTGAAGGCCAAAGACCTGGAGCTCAGGCAGGTTCAGAGGAGCATGGGTCAGTGGAAGGAACAGACTGCAGCTCGTCTAGCATGCAAGTTTGAAGAAGAGTTGACAGCTGAGCTGGAAAGGTAACATTAAAACAAATTCAACACAGAGGCACATTTTTATTTTTTTTCTACGGTTTTCATACTTGGAAATGTGAAACAAAGACATTCCTCTCTTTAAAAATGGCCACTTAAAATAGAATATAAAACAGAAATCAGAAGAAATTCTGCTTTTCTATATTTAAGTTTTGCTCCGATTTTTGCTATTCCACAGGTGCAAGACAAAGTTGTTAAGGGACAGGTAAACTGGTTTCTAATGGCGTACTAACCAGCTGTCTGTCCTTACAAGAGCATGATCTCACCTCAACTCACTACAATATGTTTTATACCATAGTGGTAACATTAACTTAACATGTAAACATCATACTCATTCATGTAGTTGTGTTGATTATTCAAAACTAGCAACTTTTCAAATGAATTTTTTTTGTTTTCCAGAAAACCATCAAAGACTCGAGCGGAGAGGCAGAGAAAGCCTGAGAGGCCTGAAGGAGAGATGACATTAAATGTAAAGGTAAATGTTCCTGTGTGGGCACGGACACCAAGCTCTAACAGACACCTACTTAAAGATGTTCAATATTAATTGATTTACTGACAATCTATCTCTCTTTGTCTTTACCCCACAAGGAATCTCAGTATTCAATTTGCTCTCCCTCCCTCCATGTTGTGGACTCTGCTGCCTCCCACAGCCCCTCAGACGTGGCTTCATTTAAGCTTCTACGTTACCTCCAGAGCCGAGTCAAGCAGCTTCGTGTAGAAAACCAGGCCTACACCTGGAGCCAGTCACCTTCAAATACAATCCCTTTAGATATGTCAGGATCCTTTCTTACAACAGTGAGTGCATTGTTTTAGCAGCCACTATCTGTATTGAAGTATACTGCAGACATCAGTACTTAATGCATAAAGAATTAATAAGCATGAGAATGAGAATGAGAAAATGAGAAGCATTATGACAAACTATCGGCTTGTCCTCTGTAAGAGGCTCAGCACTTCTGGGTCTGATTTGAAATCCTCTGAAAAAATAAATCAAAAAGTACTTTTAAAACTGGACAAGGACTAAAACGACTTGGCGTGGCAGCAGTATCGCTAAGATGTCTATGTTAATCCTGTGCTTATCTTCATAATATAGTAATATGTTACACTGGTGTCTCCTTTATAGATCACTCAAGGTCAGGACGTTGCTGGGATTCAGAGTCACACATTTATCAGGACGGTCTCAAGTTAAGGACATGAAACCAACTGTGTGTTATATATTGTAATGCATTTTAAGCTGTTTTTTGTGGCCACAGAAATGAATCATTTACTGTTACATGTGCTTAAGACTGCGGATTGACAAGCAGGGTCACAGTGACAAATGACACAATGAAGATTTGGTCATTAAGTTCACAATCCTCTCAAGGCAATTTTTATGGCTTAAGGTTACAGTGAACTCTGAATGAGCGACGAGCTGACGTTTCACTGAAGATCATGCGAGATGTGTCAGAGAGACCTCATAAAACTGACATGTCTTTGTATAATCATATATTTTACAAGATGTTAAATTGAACAATAAAAATGTTCTGCTGATTTCTGGCAAGTTCAACCTTACCAAGGACATAATTTGGGGTCATTAGAATTTAATATGACATCTTAATTAACTTTGTGAAAATGAAAATGTACTAATTTCTAAACATATCTGCTATCATACATGCTGTCTGCTATTTTGTTAGCCATGTTCAGAAGACGTTTCACTGGGCTGGAGTAGTTGTGTTGTTGGTTCTTCCTGTGATATCAATGGAGAATGTAGGGCCAGTGCCTATTTAATAACAACTGTTTCCCTAAAAATAATTGTCAGCGTCAGTCTTGTCTTCAGAGCTGGCCCTAACTAAACTGATGTATAAAATGAAGACAATGACATGACTCTGACCTTAAATTGGCATTGGAGACAGGAAATAACTTGTTTTTGTTTGACAAATTGGAGGCTGTTGCATTCACTAACCTAATAGTTTACTGGTTAAAATAAATACCTAATTGTTTTATATATATATATATATATATATGATCACTTGTGGCGTTCCACATCCTGGGACCCCTACTCTTCCTGATGCAGTGATAAAAGCATCACAATGTTGAACCGACAAGAGGACTGCTTTCAATTAATTCCAGCACAATTTTATCCAATGAAAATCAACTGTCATACAAAATCTCTACATGGACAATGTACATTTATTTAAACTTATAACACTTGATGGCTGGTTGCAATTCTGGTTATATATTAAAATACAATCAAATTATAAAAAAGTGCATTGCGATTTCTCAAAGCTCAAAGATGGCGTACTTGCTTAGCACTATAGGAAGATAAACTTCTACCACAACAAGTACAATAGCGGGCAGGAAGTCATGCTGCCCAGAAGCGGAATATAAAAACTAAACTGAGTGACTGTAAAACAAAAGATGTGTTGCACAAACTGTCCAAAACTGCACAATATTCATGTACAGCCAACATGCCTTGCCAAACTGACCTACCTCAAGTGGTTCTGAGTTCTATATATTGTTTTCTGAGACTACGTTTCAAGTCTTTTACTTTAGCATGGCTTTTCAAGTCATCAAGCACCATTACATTTCCATGTCCTCCTCTACGGAGCTGTGAGCCATAGGAAAGCTGTACAGAGAAGAGTGTGTGTCTGCAGGTGGACTGGAGGGACTGAGGGAACTGTGAGGGGTGGGAGATGGACATGGAGTCGGGGGTTGTCGAGATACTGTCTGTTGTTTACGCGGTTTCTGTAATGCGACCTTTCGCTTCCGACAGAAAGGATCGTCTGGTGGCCTCCACACCACCAACTCCATACAGGAATGGCTCCTAAAGGTGAGAAGAAGATAAACACCAGGGGGGGAAAAAAAGTTTTTAAGGGTAAAACATGAGTCATGTTACTTTTAAGTTACTTCATGAAACATTAAATGTTCCTATAACGAAATGAGGAGAACATACACAGACTGGGCTACTGTGTGCGGGAGGATGTCACTGATGCCGCGCTGTAGACCCTCCTTCAAACTGTCAGAGATCACCAGCACTGGCCGTCGTGGGGCTGGCTCGACATCCAGATCTTCGTCCTCATCATCATCCTCCAGCGTTATTCTGTGATACATAAATATCGCTGTATTAGCTTAATGCAATAGAAGTGTGTTGATGTCACCTTTAATGTGATACAACCCCTAAACCCACTGAATGGGAAAACAAACCCATTGTGGCTGACGTAAGTCGAGTGAGCTGCAACACTAGGAAGAAAACCAGCAAATATCTTGAGAATATACAGGTGAATGTGAAAGAACACAGTGTTTCATTGAGAAAGAGTTTCCTGACATACAGTATACATTTACACAGAAATGGGTAATATGAACAAATTAATTACAAGATGATTACCACAGCCAGACGACATTAACTTGATATTGGTAAGTGATGATAGTTACTTGATTATCCAAAGTCATGAATTAATAACTTATTTAAAACAAAATACTAAAATTTAAAACATTTTCTCAAATATTTAAGATTTATTTGTAACAGCTTTTGAGACATTTTAAACATGTTCTCATTCATTTTGACATTAAAGCTGCAACCCATGATATCTCAATACAATCCTTTTGCCACAAAACAATTATGGCAAGATAAAAAGACAAATATTGAATAATCACATTTATATAGCCATACTAAAAGTCCTTAAAGCTTATGAGAGCCTATAAACTTTGTTCCATTTTAAAGCAGTACTAGTCAGTTCAGTGGATATTCTGATCTGTAATAGATTTGTGACCTTTCCAGGGCGTTCCCCTCCTCCCCCCAAATGCATGCTGGAAAAAACTCAAGGCCCCTGTGAAACCTGAAGTGTACAAAACAAAAGAAAGTATCGCCTCATGTTGGTTCTCTTCTCTTGAGCCTTCAATAGTCTGAAAATGTATACCTGAAATGAATGCATTAGTGCATTCTGTGGCATCTATCTTAGCACTAACACTTTTACCATCCATGATAATAAAGCATATTGAATTGAATCTAAAAAGCCGGGAATTGCTTGGTCAGGTAACACTATGTGTTTTTGGTTTTTACACTTGTTTTACCTGTAACCAAAGTCTTATTCTAACAAATAAGCAGTCAGATGGTTGGCTGTTTTGGCAACTTTCTGCACAAACTGCATGTTGCATACCTGTCTTCAATCTCCCGAAGTTTCCTCTGAGCTGCCTCTATCTCCATGCAGGAGCTTTCTGTCTCGAGTCGTAGCAGAGCAGAGGAGGGCTGCGGCAAAGTCAAGGGCTGAGATGCTGGGTAGGGCTGTGCAGGGCTGGCTTGCTTTGCAGGCAGAGGAGGGCAGCCGTTCACGGTGGGCCAGTCAGGACAAGCGCTTGTGTTTGAGTTCTCTGAAATGTCCACTTCTGCCTCCAACGTTAACCTCCTCCTTTTAGCACTGCATCCCCTGAGAACAAAACATAAAGATATGTATCACTGCACTCACACATTCTGGAAGAGTAAAATACTGTTTTTTATATGCATCTCTCTCTTACTCATCATCAACTCTCCTCCTGTGCTTCCTGAGGCACCGTGTCTCCCAGCTGCTTTGGAAGAGAGAGAAAGATGTGTCAACACACAATATAAACATGGCAGGTTAAGACTGAACACTGCCGCTCTATTTCTGACAGATGTATGGAGGGAATGAACAAATCATCAGCTACATACTTGCTGGATAAAGTTGCTCTCTGTAGGTGGCCAGACGTACTCGGAGATCCGAGGTCAAATTCAGGAAGGCTTGTGGGGCCTGAAAATGAATACATGGCTGGCAGTGGCAGAAACCCCAGCTCACTACCTGTGGGAGCAGGGTGATGCATGGTCGGTGAAATGCTTTGAAGAGACACACGGGTAGGTAACTACACACGGGTCCGATCTGTTGGATAAGTATTGATGCCAATCAGATAAATGGTGAAAGCTATTTTTCTCTAACCTG
Source organism: Echiichthys vipera (assembly GCF_963691815.1). NCBI lineage: Eukaryota > Metazoa > Chordata > Actinopteri > Perciformes > Trachinidae > Echiichthys > Echiichthys vipera. The sequence goes on along the minus strand of NC_139829.1, from coordinate 20,025,055 downwards.
CATGACGCACAAGTTATAAATACGAGGACAGCTGGTTGATTATCTAACTACGCCACTGTCGCCTTGCCTTAGTATGACGTTACGGATAAAACTGGCTATTATTATAACGTGACACGGTAATACACAATGACAGCTTCCTCCATGCGCTCAATAACAACTTTAAAAGCAGAAATATATCACGTTATAGCGTTACAGACCGACCAGTGCTGCAGCTGCCCGTCCCCTCCGTGTTTTTGTTGTTGCTGTTTAGCTAGTCTTCGTCAGTTCACATTTGTTTTCCATGGGAATGACGCCATTAGCGCACAGCAACAGTCTCGCTAACTTAATACAGACACCACCTATTTGACAGGACAGATAGCCCCGACATTAAAGGTCCCTGTGGTGTGGACTGTTTGAATGGTAGGCTGGGTTTAACTGACGTTAGCTAGCTATTCTGGAAAAGTCTAGTCGCGCTAAAAGAGTTGTCATGGTTCTACGACGTACGTGTGTTACGTTAGGGGGGATTCTGGGTATTGTAGTTGTCTAGGGTTCGAACGCTCGGTAACTCTGGTAACGAAGTCAATTTGAAGCATTAGCACCAGATTAGCATCATTTGTAGAGTAGCAGTTGAGTTAAAATGTCAGTTGTCACGGCCGGAAGACGATACGTGGAACATTTGTTTGTTTGTCTGTTTGTTTGTTTGTTTGTTTTTAAATAAACTTTATTTATTTAGTACCATAATAAAATGCAAACTTTCCAAAAATGTGTTGAATATTAAAAACAATAGACACGAGAGAGAAGAATAAAATAACAAAAATAAAAAAGTAATAATAACAACAAAAAGAAAAGGAAAAAGGAACAGAGTTAAAGGCAAAGAGACCAACGCTAGGGGGATAAAGTTTTAAGCAAACCCCTTTAGGGCAGTACAAGATGTTATAGTTGTATCTGAATTAAACTTAAGTGAGTGTTGGATTAAAATAACTGTTTAGTTCTGATTGAACTCATTAGTAAAAGCAATAAAACACGGCTTCTTATTAGTGAATTTGCATTTATAGATATGGTGTTTTCCCATTATAATAATAAGATTAATCGTGTATTGTTTTCTCGGAGGTGTAAAATAAGATTGACAGCTTTATTTTGTTTGTTTGTTGTTCGTTTTTGTTTTACCAAAGAGTAAATGCGTTGACAAGATAGTTCCTCACCCACACCGCCCACACAGTTTATGTTCATGGTTTAAAGGGACCGTCTTGCTTTTTCCTCGCTTTTTTTTAATCATCTCAAATAACGAGTCATGTGACAGTGAGACAGTAGAAGCTGTTATCTCTGCCTCTGTTCTTCTTCACACTGAAGTCACTCTCGGAGGAGGTAAGACTGCTGTTTTAAAGGCTAACAAACCTATAACTGTAACCTATAACCTATAACTGCTGTGGTAAAATTACAATTACGATCTTAGAAAACTTACCTCACATCGCCAAATAGACTGTTATGTGTCTAATCCTATCTAAATGTATATTGCAATTGCATTTTGTTTAACATCTCTTTACCTGCCTTTCTCAAATACCTTCACACTCATAGCCCATTTTACAGTACAGGCCTATCTGTGTTGTTACTTTAACGTTTTATGGGAATATATTGATTTATTTCCCGTGTTTGTGTTATCCAACAGTTTGCCCAGAATGCTGTATTTAGTGGTAATCACAGGCCTACTGGCTTTTTCCTCTGGTAAACCATGTGGTAAGTATTTTTTAATGTATTTATTATAAATCCAGTTATCCCTAACCCTGTCTGACCTTACTAAATGTGTTTGACCACTGGAAATAACCCATTTTACAAATACATACACTCACTGGTTGGACCAAGTTTGGACATTCACTGATTTCGCAATTACCCACTTCATGAATTTGTCATTGCTCAGTGACAAAAGTTGAAAAAGAAGGTGCATGTTGGCACCCTTTTGGCCTTCAGTGGTGACGGTAAAATACCAAGGAGAGACATTAAGACATTGTAAACTTGAACACAGCAAATTCAACTTTTTAAAAAAATTATTAAAGTCTCCACTGTCTTTGTTTCCTCTTGTTGTGACTGCTGATGCTGCAGTTCTGGTTATGCAATGCTCCGAGAGTTCATGTTGATGTCAGCAAGTTAGCAAGTTACTGAAATATCTTTTTATTCCTTTTAACATTTTAATTCAGATACTGGATCCAACAGCGAGCTGCACCTGTCACTCAATAAGAACCTCCTTCGCTCGCTGGAGTCGCAGGAAGGACTTCCCAATCCCAGTGTCCACTTGGCGTTGCGGCTGTCTAATAACCACAACCTCGCCAAGGAGAACGAGCACCTGAATAAACTGAAAAATAATTTGCACAATGACATTCAAAGGTATTGCACTGTTCAGAAATGCCCTCACACTTCACTGTTGCTTATCCTTATGACACAACCAATGACTTGCTTTTAAATCGATATGTCCATTGGATTTGTCTTCTTTTGCCTTGATGTTTTCACCTGACCTGTGTCTCCTGCAGCTCTCTCACTAACAGCCAGTCTGTGGTTGGCCTCCTGTCGCTGTACACTCTGGCTTTGAAGTCCTCCTGCTACGACCTCAACACAATCACCTTCACTGTCGGTGAGAAGAGCGAGACGCTGCTGACGCACCTGAAGAAGCAGATGGAACAAGAAAAAGAGCACATTGCCAGTACGTTTTCCTTTGACATTTTTAAGGTGTTCATCATCCTGTTTTACATTGTGCTACAAAATAAGTGCAGAGTTTTAGAGTGGATATTTCTTCAGCAGGAAAATCCAGGAAAATGTATGTAAAATCTCAACAAAGAGAAAAGGCCGTTTGGATTATGTTGGGCTGAATCTGCTCAATAATAACGGCAAACATTGTCAGTATCTTATTTTCCTAATGGCTTTACTTTTATTTAGCTGTATAGCTGTGATGACATTTGAGTTTGTCTTAATGAAATTTTAGTGTTTAAGTTGGACTTTGTCTAAGAATTCTGCAGTGCCAACCTTTATCTCAGTTTGTATTAATTAGAGCATCTGTTGAGTAATTCCATCCAAACTGGAATAAGCAGAAAACAAAGTACTTTTTACTCTTTAACATTACTGTGAATTCATGTTTTCATGTTTCTTTTTATTTCTTCTTCTCCTTTGTGCAGTCAGCCACCGCCCTTTGACCAACTATTACCAGTACTCTCTGGGTGTGCTCGCTCTTTGTGCGAGCGGCATCAGGGTCAACAACCATGTCAGCAACAAGCTCATCAAGGCAGTAGAACATGAGCACTTCAAACACGGAGACTCTGAGAGTACTGGTGAGTGTAACCTGCCTTAATGTTTACTTTAACTGTTCAAATAAATATTAAATGGAGGACATGCAGGCAGGGGTGGAACCCTAATTCTATGATTTCAATTTTAAATTATGAAAATTGTAAACAAATTGCCCTATAGATGTGTGGTAGTGGTCTTACCACTACTGTGGACTAAGATGTATGGCTGCAAACTGTGGAGATAGATAGATAGATAGATAGATAGATAGATAGATAGATAGAATGTTATAATAGCATAGAATAAAAGACAGAGCTAATGTGCAAAAAGCTGTACAATACTCATACAAATACGTATCAATATACAAAACTTAGGAGTAAACGATAATAATTGACATGTAAAATAAATGACAGGATTTCTACTGTTCATATATGTATGTATAAGGCGTACAGAAGGACATAGTGCAAGTAATGCAATAGTGTCAATTACACATATTGTATCTGGCTTTCTCTCCTTAGATACCTATGCCATGGCTGGAATGGCTCTCCAGTGTGTGAAGGACGCTGGTTCCCATGTGCAGGGCGCTGCTGAGTTCAACACAGCCCTCACTAAGATCAGGCAGAAGCTCTTGGCCTCTCGTAGGATCGACGGTCATATTGGCAATGAGTTCAGCACAGGCCTTGCAGTTCAAGTAAGGATCTTTTTCCTTATTTATTTATTTGTTGTTCAGCTCCCTCTGCCTTTTTCACTGCATGACATTTTACGGAGCAAGATCTTTTCAGCTTAAATGTACTTGTGTGTTGTGTTTAAGGCCTTAATGGCAATGGGCAGCCCAGTTGCAGAGTGTGAAGTCTCAATGGAGGCCATGAGGGCAGGCGCCAGAAGCAACGTATACCACAACCCCATGGCCATATCTCAGATCCTGCCAGCTCTCCAGCAGAAATCCTACCTGACGGTTAAGAGCAAGGAGTGCCTCAACGAGGACAGTACGTGCAGCATTATTTCTACCCTCTGTGGTGATTTCAGGTTGTCCGTATTATCACTGTTTGTTTCATGGTGTGTGCATTCTCACAGACACTCTGGTGCTGGAGCCCATAGATCCTGTGGTGGTTTTACCAGTCGAGACCAAAGTGACTGTAACGGTGGAGGTGGTGACATCCAGTGGAGCAGCCGCTGTTTACTCCGTGGATGTGCCAAAGGGCGGCTCTCTATTGGAGGCCCTTGAACTTCTCAAGAAGAAAAATGTTGGCTTCACGTGAGTTCATCTATTGTATCTTTGTGGATTATATGTTGTTTTTGTTTTTTAGTCCTGTGGAATTGCCTACATTTAATAATATTTTATGCTGTTTGGCAGGTTTGAGAAGGAGTCCAGCCTGTGGGGACCTTTCTTAAGTGCAGTGAATGGAGAGCAGGCCAGACAGAGCGACCGCAGATACTGGCACCTCTCCTCTGATGGCACGGCACTCAGTGAGGGTGAGCACACACACACACACACACACACACACACACACACACACACACACACACACACACACACACACACACACACACACACATTACAGTACATCATGACTCACTAATGTAGCATTGCTTCATGTCTTTGATCTGCTGCTTTAATTTCTTTTTTTCTGGTTTGCTCCCTCAGGTGTCAATGATTACAAGATCGAGGCGGCTCAAAAGATCACCATCAAAAACACAACCTACTGAAGAGTCGATCGCTGCTGATGCAACGGTGATTGATGAGGACCAAAAGCAGTTCAATCAACTTTTTACTATCTTTAGTTGTTTTAACCAGTGATTATATTTGAATTGTCTGATGCCATAAATGGTAATAGTGGTTTGACTAAACTTTGCATTTAAATAGGTGTGAAGCTTGAATAAAAGTGTGATTTATAACTATTTGAACAGCGTTCTGTGAATATTCTCCCATTAGTATGTAAATTGTAAAGCTTATTTTTATAATGGCTTGCTAAATGAATGTGTAATGATTTTTCAAAAAGTTTGAACAAATAAAAAAACGTTGTAATGGCTTTTTAAATAAAGAGTTTCTGTAGGTTTGTGTTTTTGTTACAACAAAAAAAACGAATATAACCAATTATTTAATTCAATTATTAAATTATTGATTCAATTATTAAATTATTGATTCAATTATTAGATCACATACGACTTTTTTCAAAGTAACACGAATAATCAAAGCTTTGCAATTTGGGTTTAATTTTCTTTCTTGCACGTGTTAAGCAGCTTTATTATGGTTTATGAACACTAATGTATATTATCACAGTAATGTAAGTCAAATGAATGCCAATGGAGAGCCAAACATACAGAACTTTGAAATTAATTATTTCTTATAACTGACATTTTTTATATAGATCGTTAGAGTGTGAAAAGTTATTTGATTTAGTGGCATGAGTGACTGCAAAAGATCACAATCAGAAGTTGTGAAAAAAAGATTGTACAGATAGAAATTACACAAATATAACTACTGGTATGTGAAAATGAAAAGGGAAAAAACACTTTACAGGTCTTCTGATTATCTGCATCAATAGTAATAAAGCATCTGACTTCATGTACCTCATTATTCATCTGGGGAAATCTGAGAGTGAGATTTTATCATTGAAAATATGGATGAGAATCTGGTCTTGCATTGGAGGAATGTATTGTTTGAACTAATAATATACAAAAAACAACAACTGGGAACACATCTTATTATTATGATGGCAAAATACCATACCCTTAAATGCAAATTCACTAATAAGAAGCCGTGTATTATTGCTTTTACTCATTAGTTCAAGCAATACATTTTTTCAATCCAACACTCGCATAATTATAAATCAGTTACACCTATAACAGCTTATACTGCCCTAAAAGTGTTTGCTTAAAACTTTATCCATTTTTTTTTTGTTGTTATTAATACTTTTTTATTTTTGTTATTTTATTCTTCTCTCTAGTGTCTATTTTTTAATATTCAACTTTATTGAATATTAACTCTATTTTGGAAAAGTTTTTTTCCTTCTTAGCTTCTTTTTTTATTTTATTTTTGTTATTATTACTTTTATTACTTTTTAAAATATCTTATTTTTCTCTCTCCTGTCTAATGTTTTTAAATCCTGCACAGCTATATTATTGGGAATTTTTGTCTACACGTTTGTACTTGAATATACAATAAATAAAGTTTATTTAAAAAAAAAAAGAATGATAAAAAAAGAAATCTGAGGGTAAGTACTTCCGGGATAACGACCAAACGCATATTCTGTCACCACCACATCAAACTGTGCTTTGTTTACACACAATACAGTATTATATCTGTGCTTTAAATGTATGAAATCCAAACAAGTATGAACATATTGTTTGTTGCCTATTTTCTCTTCGGATATGTTTTTTCAAAAGGCTTTTATTGCGAAAGTACAGAACGCCACACCGGAAGTGATGTATGTTTTGACTGTTTGTAGCATTTGGGCATAATTTCACATGAACTTCACCTTAAACGACTTTACTTACCAACAGATAGCATGCGAACTAATATTGCCAGCGGCTACAGGGAAAAATAACACAGTACATCGTTTATAAATGTAGAATAATTAGCACATTAGCAATACATCAAATATTCATAACGAAAGTTCATGTTAGCATTACATCGAGGAGAGGAGGAGCTATAGCTACCATGTGCTTATAACTCAGCGGTAATATAACTTAACATCACACTAATCTCTTTGTCATAATGGCGTCCCTCTATCGGTGCGTTTCCAGTTTAAAAACGGGTTTGACAGCGTTACAGGTCGTGAGATTTGGGCTTCTTCCTCCACAGTGGAAGACACCTGAACGCCTCCTGAGAGCTGGAAACTCAGCCATAACAACACAGACAACAGCTAACCTAAGCACCATGGCTAATAAGTCAAGGAAGCTCAGTTCATCTTGTTCAAGGTGCCTGTCGGGTTCAGCTGCGACTGCTCGAGTGAAAAGGGTTTCTATCGAGGGCAACATTGGTAAGATTATACACTTGCTAGTATTTCAAAATAAGAGGATTTTCTGTTGATAACATATGATCTCCCCGTGTTATGTCCTCTCAAATATCAGCTGTCGGAAAGTCGACCTTTGCAAGACTCCTGCAGTCAGCGTGTCCAGACTGGGAGGTGGTGGCAGAACCGGTCAGCAAGTGGCAGAACATCGAGAGTGGGACCTCAAAGGTATATATATATATATATATATATATATATATATATATATATATATATATTAATGCTTTTCCTTTACCTCTTATCTTTCCATCTTTCCCGTACAAAAATCAAAGGAAGCAAAGTTTGATATCATCTTTGCTGGTGTCTTTTAACAGGGCACAGACGCATCCCCTCAGACGACGGTCAGCAACCTGCTGCAGATGATGTACCAGGACCCTCAGCGCTGGTCGTACACATTTCAGACATTTTCCTGTATGAGCCGGCTGAGAACACAGCTGCAGCCTCCTCCAGCTCGCCTGCTCAGCTCAGAGGGAACACCTGTCCAGGTGTATGAGCGCTCCATCTACAGTGACAGGTGAGCGAGTCAGGGTACGACAGGACAGGAAAGTATACTCGGAAATACAGATAATCATCCTATATGGGCGAGTATTGATGTCTTCTTTATTAAAGCTATTTCAACCAGAATGAGCAGACCTACTCCACTATCCATACATTCATACTATAACTCTTAATCTAATAAAATCAGCATATATATACAGATGTATTGTATGTACTATTTAACTTGTTGAGCTAATGCATTATCCTGTATTTTGTTTACTCAAATTAAACCTGAATCTCTGCTGTCAGATACATCTTTGCCCAGAACATGTTCGAGCTGGGGTGTATCAACTCTACTGAGTGGGCAGTCTACCAGGACTGGCACTCCCTCCTGGTGGAGCAGTTCGGACACCAGGTGGAGCTGGAGGGCATCATCTACCTCAGAGCCCCACCAGCGGTATGAACATAAGAAATGTCATGTTATGTTCAAGAGATCTATTAAATCACTCATCGTGAGCATGTTTTGCAGCACATACTTTAACTTGTGGTAGTTTGTATTAGTGTTATTGATACTGTACCTTGACATCATTGACATTTACTCTAATTCATCTTGAAAAATATGCAAAGAAATTGTACTTTTGCTGTCTCTCAGAAATGCATGGAGCGTCTGGAGCGTCGGGGAAGGGCAGAAGAGAAAGGAGTGAAACTGGACTATCTGGATAAGCTGCACGTTCAACATGAAAAGTGGCTGGTTGAGAAGAGCACTGAGTAAGTGCTAATGAGATCACGTCCATCGGTTGTCCTCCTCAGACTTTTATGTTTTTAATATTTCCAGTCACTGCTGAAATGTAAAACATGTTTTGACCTTTTGAAGTCTCACTCTTCACCGCAGTAATAAAGGTAAACCTGGCAGATGGACTATTTTTGAGGCACTTTTATTATCAGGTGGCTGTGAATGCAGGCCTGAATTGTAAGAAAATCACACTTAAAATTGCTGTTTAGTTGTATTGACCTGTGTCTATCCTACAAACTAAATCTTTTGTTCTATAAATTCCAAAAGTAAAATGACAAACAGCGGCGGTGGCACAACCATCCCCATTTTAAATGCGTTTCCTCGCAGCTGTTTGTTGCTCTGCTGTGAACAGATGACGGTCAGCAGTGTGTGGTCTGAGGTGGTCGGTGTAATACAGCTCCACTCTCTCTTTCCAGGATACATTTTGAGAAGTTGAAACAGATACCTGTGTTACAACTCGATGCCAGCGTGGAGTTTCTGAGTGACCCAGAGGTGCAGCAGGAATTTATAACTAAGGTATGTTTATTTATTGCACGCTGACATAATAGCTGCTACGCCGGGGTGAGCCACACGAGGGCCCCATCCTGATGTTTGAGACCTCATCTCTCATCCACACAGTCTGTGATCCGAGGAGAATCATCGCACTGACACGTTTCCGTTTTCTGCTCTGACGTTTGACGTGTTTCATGTTTGTGATCCATCGTGATGCTAAAGTACCTTTTCACACACAGATGAAGAACTTCTTCAGTGCTTTGTGAGAAGACCGTCTTCAGCTATCATCAGTAGGGGGAAACCGAGGAATTCAGTCAGACCTCAATCAGTCAACGTAACTGATATTTAACTGCACATGAGTCTCTCAAATAGCACATATAGTCAAATAAAAATGTTTTCTATTTTTGATCAGCTGCAGCTGATACTACATCAAACACACAGATTGAGCTGTCTGTATACAAATGTTACCTCTAAGGAGACTTTTAGATTGTTACATGCTTTTGTTCAGCTTTTTATTGTTTGCATGTTTGTTTGTTTGTTTTCAGATTCACTGGATAGTAGATGTTGCTCCTTATACTGTTATTTATTTCTTCCACTTGGAATCAATACTAAGTCTGTGCTACCACTACAATTGCCATTTGGAAACAGAGTTTACTGGGGCTTTTTACACATTCCTGAAGTATTGTAATTGTTGTTTGTTAATAAATAAAACCTATTCATTTTTTTAAAATGTATTGTCCGTTTTATTATCAAAGATTTTCTTAAATTTTCTCCTTTTTTCTTAGTTTGTGTGAAATTTTACATTACTTCTGCCGCTGTTATTAAAACAGCAAATATGCAAATAATTTAAATACATACTCTCAAGTACTGTACTAAAGTTAAAGCCTGAGTTAATTGCACTTGAGTTTTTCCATTTCATACTACTTTACACTTCTACTTCACTACAGTTCATGTACTTTTAACTGCACTATGTTTACTTTTCACATGCAGATTGAACAAAATATATTCATTAACATAAACAAAATTTAATGAACATAAAGATAAAACTACTGATCCTTTGGTGGAATCCAGAAGCTACCTGGTGTTGTGTATATTGTAAAAAAAAATAAAGCTCCACCTTTATCAGCTGCAACATTGAAGCGATGTACACATCGATACTTTTGTACTTTTACTGTAGCACATTTGAATGCAGGACTTTTACTCTACACTGGTATTACTACTGAAGTAAAAGGGTCTGAATCCTTCCACCACTACTAAACACAAAGGTGCTAATGGCTGAACAGCGTTTAAAGTATTTGTTAATGTATTTTTACATTTCAAAAGGATTTAGCTCCTTAGTTTGACAGGACAATGACCTTGGTTAAATGTTTTCTTTTTCTCCCCCTCCGGTGTGCTCTAATGATCAGAGGGGTTATTCAGATGCCTGGAGTGGTCAGGGGTCATCAAAGGGCAGCTGTCCACTATAAAGGGGCCTGTCTGGAGCTCCGTCTGCACATGGCATCATTTCAGCCTGAGACCAGCTGGAGGAAGGAAGGATATCTTTGCCTCACTCTCATTATTGTTGCAGTAGATTTAGTGGGTTTCAGTGAAAATGGAAGTCCTGACAGTTTTCTGCACATTGCTCCTCTGCTTTTTTGGAGTCGTTTTTTCCACCCAGAGGCACAGATATCTCACTGGCCTTGAGAACAGCTCAGCGTTGAGAAATCTCTCATTTAACCATCGCAGCAGATACCCTCTGTACATGATGCAGCTGTACCGCTCCTTCAGGACTTCTGATTCCTCATCGTCAGTAGCTGTCAATACCATTACAATGCAAGGGGACAGCCCGTCAGCGCACAGTTCTGACTCCGTCCTTAGTCTGATGGCCAGAGGTGAGTAAATAGTTTGATTATTAGTTTTGTTTTGTCTTTTTACAATGCTCGTATGCATGTTATATGCTGTATGTGTTAGTTTCTCCTCAGTGTACTCTATCCTCCAGCAGCTCTTTGGTTGGTGCATTATTTGTGTTATCAGACCCTCCTTTTTTACAGCCCAGCAAGTGTCAAAATTCTTATTCCACTTTAAAGGCTTTCTCTGTTTTATGTGAGAGGGTGTGTATATTAGCCCTCAGACGTCCTTGCACAGGGGGGTTCAATACACATCCTGTCCTGTTCGCCCTCCCACTCCAGTGCTCTGACATTTGTCCAGGGATCTGGTTTGCCCAGAATCCTCCAGACTGCCGTGTGTGAATTTGAGTCCATGTTAACATTTTTGTCTCATTTTTTTAGGTTGCCATCAAGTGGGTGACAGATGGACAGTCATGTTTGACATGTCATCCATCTCTACCAGTGAGCTTGTTCAGCTGGCAGAACTTCGGATTCGACTACCTGCTTTCTCTAGCTCCAAGCGTGCCACTGTGGATTTATATCATTCCAGAAAGCAGAGTTGTGACCTGGACAGCACATTATCATGCCAGGATGAGCACCTTTTCCTGGGGAGCTTTGGCACATCAGCCAGCAGCACAAAGTCTGCATGGAAGGTTTTTAATGTTACTGCTTTGTTAAAATACTGGCTGTACCAAGGAGATAGAGTGGCGAGCCAGGAGGCCTCAGGAGACCTTGAGGTGGACCATGGGAGCGGTGCCGGGGAAGAAGCTGAGATCGCTGACAAGTCCCTCTTCAAGAATATGGGATTGAGGCAAAGAAAAATACACCATCCAACCACAAACCGGGTCACAATGGTCATTTTCTCCAAACATAACCCGCCCCAGGAAGGCCATACAGCATACAGTCTCATTCACACTGTGGAGAACTCCAAGTATGTGACGATGGACAGAGTCAGCAGTCAAAGTCGACGCCACAAAAGGAACAGAATGGAGAGGATGAGAGTGGCTGCAGGAGCTTCACCTACCTCTGCACCGGCAGCAGAGCCGGCCCAGAGGCCGCTGTGTCGGAAGGTAGACATGTGGGTGGACTTTGAGCACATCGGCTGGGACGAGTGGATTGTGCACCCTAAGCGCTACAATGCATTTCGCTGTGAGGGAGAATGTCCCACACCGCTGGATGAGTCCTTCAACCCTACCAACCATGCATACATGCAGGTGAGACAACAACTTGATGTTTAATCCCATTCAACTCTTTTGTATTGTCTGGTTTAAGTCATTAGGGTGGCAGTTTAAGTCCAGCACGGACTTTGGACTGGTATCTGGAGAGATGCCAGTTCTCCTCCTGGTCACTGCCGATGTGCTCTTGAGCAAAGCACCAATAAAGTTGTCCTTTTTTTTCTATTCATGTGAATTTTTTATATATTTTCCAGAGCCTTTTGCAACATCAACATCCAGAAAGAGTGTCCTGCGCGTCCTGTGTGCCAACGCGCCTCAGCCCGCTCTCCATGCTGTATTACGAGAACGATGACTTGGCCCTGCGGCATCACGAGGACATGATTGTCGAAGAGTGTGGATGTCACTGAAGGCCAGCACAAGAGCAACTATTGACGGGGCATAACTGAACTGAACTTTAATTCAGCTGCTTCTTTACCGTCTTTATGTAAACATTAATGTTCAAATATTACATTTAAAGATCCTAGTCATGGCCTCTTACAACGAAAGACAGGATATGACTGTTAAGTTTGAATGACAGTATATTTCATCCATACTGGGTGGTACACGATAGTATAAATCTTTAGAAAGGGGAAAGCTCCATTATGCAAACGTTATATGTTGTTGTTTATTTCTACATTATAATGTATATTTTGTACATAAAATATGAAAACATATATTAAAACATATTATTTTGACATGATTGTGATGTTTTATGGTTTCTTTGGATGCTGCAGTATTGAATTTGAGCAACTTCAATATTGTTTTTGAATATTTCATCTTCTGTTTGAATTTATGAACCCTAGAAAATATATAAACTTCTCTAAAGTTGTCTTTAATTGCACAGCTTGAAATTGGCCACAACAAACTTCACAGAGGGAACTTCCACATACAGGAAATTCAGATGGTTTTCAAAGTAAAATATTTCAGATCTATAGATTAAGTACTATTTAAATTTCACAGTTTAGATATTCAGTCGCTTATAAGATTTAAATCTTTATGGCCATTATTCTATGCAAAGCTCTCACTAAATATATGGACATGACACAAAAGTTTGTCAGTTTATATCCAGATTTCAGTTGTAGTGATTTCTGCTGAATCTCTCAGAAGCAGCTATTATACCGAATGAAATACACCAACAAAAAGCTCAACCTGCTCACAGATACCCATCTACGTCTTAATCCCACTTGTCCTCTGACTTGTGACCAGTTAACATCATGGTGTATTTACCTTCCTCACCTCCAATCCACATCTTTGAGCCCATTACGGCACACACATCATCAGAGCTCATTAGTGTCCTCTCTGGCCGGGCTTCTTTTGTTGATTGTGATCAAACAGGCAGGCCGAGTGGAACAACACACAACGTATACTGAAGGACGGGTCGATGGGGGAGAGAAAAGCAGTAGCACTTGTTTATTTTGGGGAGGGGGCAGGGGTGCCAGGAAGCAGAGGTGACAAGAGGAGATTTTGACCCCAAGCAAACAGAAAGCAATGAGGGAATGGAGAGAGTCAACGTCTGGATGCCGAAGCTACTGTGGAGGATGGACAGGGTGGACTGGAACTGATCAGCTGAAACTGTTCAATCAACACTTCTGACCAAGGACAAGACCAGACATAACCAGTTCCCTCACAACGTTTCTCAGTTTTATTCACCTGATGTTTTGTCTTAAAATGGCCAGAGAGCTATAGGCGTATGGTACAGTGTTCTGTGCTTATTTATTCTTAATTAAACAGTTAAAAAAATCCAACCTATTAGGCTTGTGAGTTATAAAGTGGCCATAATCCTGTGAATATTCTCATTTGTCCTGGTTATCGTTATCCCCAAAGCAATTTCAGTCAAAAGCCTTGGTTATTTGTCTAGGAAGACGTTTCACCTCTCATCCAAGAGGCTTCATCAGTTCATGTACGCATCTGACCAGGCTGGGACTGGCCATAATACATTTGCAATGGAGCTCATGTGGAACCTTGACACTTTGACAAGTGTCCAGAAAACTGTTCCCACAGTAGCAGGAGCTCGATGTCATCACCTCCAAATCATGTGTCAGTTCTCACACATCTACTCCATCCTGAACAAACCTTTTTTGTCCAAAACACCCTGATGGTCAGGCAATCGTACACTTACTTTCCTGGGAATAATCACACATTAAAACTGATGTAATGGGCCACGACAATAACTTGTATTCCTCAAAATTTTAATACTTTTGTCAGTAGTTATGTTCCATTTAGTGTGCCATTCTTTCTGCAAGTAATATACTATTTTACATGTATTAAATAGACTAATGAACAGGTACTTCTGGAATAATTTACAGAGTTCAACTGAAACTTGACATGCTGATATCGACAGAGAAATTTAATTTGGAGGTTCTATTGATTTTAGGGGTTACTATTTTACATAATAGGCTTGTGCTTTTAATCCTTTTGTGCTTATGCCAAGGATATTTTAGAACGCATTTACTTATAATTTGACGTATTATTTTCTATATGAATGTAGATGTTTGCATATATTTTATACAGTTTAATATGCCTGTACCTTAAATCTTGAGCAAGAGATTTCAGAAATCCTTTATTTAAAGTTTATCATCCTGAATGTATATTTAAATATTTGCTGTCTTTACCATTATTTTTCATTCTTGTGAGATCTTGAACTCAATGGGACTTCCTGATTAAATAAAGTACATATTATTTTCCAATTCCTCCTGACTTGCACATCTTTTGCAAAACTTGGAGATCAAACAGAGGAACTTGCAATACTGAATAGTTTAGATACTTCGCTCCTAAGTTGTCCTGGGACATCCATTATTTAAAAGCATTTATGTAACACACTCATCAAAGGAAACGCCTGGTAAGCCACTTCAGGATGAAGCTAGCACAACTTTGGCACAGTGAAGCAACAATGTGGAATGGAAATGTATAATGACACGACCCCATCTAGTTTCGAGTTTCTCCCAGCTATGTACAGTTGTATATTGACCCCTCTTTATAGTCCACTTACTGAGGTTATCAGTTGAGAAATTCCTCTGGTACGACTTGTGCTGAATCAGGGCAGCACAGGAAGTACTAAAGACTGTTGAGCAACATGTCATAGTTTTTATTTAGAGATTTATCATTTACTTGAATACGGAAATTGCTGATAACTCAATTGTGGTCATCAAATCTTTACTTTTACTGTCACAGTGGCTTTTTGCTCCGTCATATAGCACTGTCCAAGGGAAACATGTATTCAGGTCGCTGAACATATTACCCTAATTATTATACTCAATAATACTCAAATACATGACAAAAAGAGTGTTTTGCTTTAATGGTGTTTGCTTTAATGCTTTGTCACCCTACAAACCGTGAGAAAATCCTTTTTAAAAAGTTCATCAACAAAATGATGTTACATTCCCAGCAGACACTTCAGGTGAGAAACTCGTTTTTAGGAGCATGATCGACAAATGATACAGTATGTTGAACACTTTGAGGCAACATCTGAACGAGAGGTGTCAGGAAATGTGTGAAAATAAGAGCACAACAAGTGAAAACCCTTTTGGAATGGTTATAATAATGGGCATGTTTTAATTTTTCTTTTCCCTATTGATCTTCATTTTCATTAATTCATGTCAGCTCTTCTCAGTGTTGATTCTAAACGAGTAGTTACTCCATGAAGGCACACTTTGATCACACATAAATCAGGTTAAAGCCATGAGGCAGCCAGAAACGGTTTCATTTCAGATTTGTTCTTGGCAAAACAAGCAAATAAGATTGATAAAGACAGACTTAAAAATGCTAGGACACTGGAGATACTGAAGGCGAATCTCCGTCTTCGTGGAATGGATGATGGGAAATAAGAAGGTGCTCCTGAGCCTCTCTTCACAGCATCGTGTTGTTAAGTCGTCTGACATCTTAATACTTGTCCTAGGGCCACCTAGATGTCCATTTCAAACTGTGAGTCATCACCTGAAAAAAAGGAAAAGACATATTTCATAAACCCAACACCAGATGTTTTTTCTACACTACATCTTTAACTGTTGCATATTATATTAAACTAAAAGTAATAATTCAGGAAGACTTGATAACTTCCATCACTAGCTGGTAAAATAATGTTAAATAACATCTGGTAGTAACCATAGCAAAAGCCACTGCAGGGTTATTGATAGGGCTGGGTGATAGACCATATACTGTATATATATTCTGCACTACAAAGCCGAAGTGTAGTTACTACCAAATTATTAATCACTAATATTACATTTTGGGCCTGAAAGTATGGAGGTTGGGATTGATTTGGATACAAATGATTAAATGGCAAACTAGTAAACCATAATGCATCATCGCTGTGCCAAGCATTCATTTGTTTGGACAGCAAGCAAACTTTGAAGACTTTTTTTCTTGTTTATTTATTTATTTTTTGTAGTTACAGCACTTTGTAGGGCAGCATTGTAAAAACAATATAAAAGTGTCTGTCGTATATATTTTTCTATATCGTTTCTTTCATGTCTTACTATTTGGATCCTTGCATGTTGTTCATTTTGCACTAAAATGAGAAAATACTCACTACTCAAGTATTTAACACACAGCTAGTATACAAATAGGCTTTAACATGTAGTTATTTCATATAGACTATTCATTTATTGAATTAGAAGCCAACATGCTATATTGTGATATATATTTTTATCGAAATAGGAAATTACCGTTATAAGGATAGAAGATTTTGGCTACATCCCCCAGCCCTACTGAGAAGAAATTAGGCCTATTTTAATTTGACACGTTTATGAAATAATCATCAACTATATTGTGTCATCTCACTTTAAATACCTTCAAATATATTTTGAAATACACACACTTAAAATAAATGTTAGTTCTGACTGATTGAAACTTCTTGTGTAATATCTCAGTCAATCCATTCAAGAATAAAATCAGGGAACTTCAGACCTTTGAAACGCTGCCCATGTCTTACGCTTTTTTCAGCAATGAAATTAGGTTCGGAGGTGTGCTCATTGATATTTTGCCAAACAACTGATCCAATCACAGCTTTGTCGACAGGGTTAAGAATGAAGAAGTCATCTTCTTGCGCCAACAGCAGGAAAAATAGCGACAGAAAAATTGCCAAGAAAATGTTGACAAGCGTAGATGAGATTGATGCAGCTGTTCAGGTTGCTGCTAGTCGACTTACAGAAATAACAACTCTAAAATTGAGATACTGTATTTGAAATATTAACTGTTTTGTGCAACATCAGCTTCTGTGTCAACTGAAGAGATATGCTGACAGGTCATATATTATTAGCTACGGATTAGTAAAATTTCAAAGCCATCCTAAACATAATTCAGCTAACAGGGACA
Source organism: Echiichthys vipera (assembly GCF_963691815.1). NCBI lineage: Eukaryota > Metazoa > Chordata > Actinopteri > Perciformes > Trachinidae > Echiichthys > Echiichthys vipera. The sequence goes on along the minus strand of NC_139829.1, from coordinate 20,007,639 downwards.
CAATTTCAGGCTGAATAATAAAGTGAAATTAAACGGCACATATGACCTCCTTGCATCTTGTGTTCAAACTGGTTTCTTTAATCCATCACAGACAGAGAATGGCAGCTTTGTGAGAACAGTTTTATGATTTGATGGTAAATGGACTTGTACTTATACAGCGCCTTTCTAGTCTTCTGACTACTAAAGGCGTTTTCACACTACTTGTCATATTCACCCATTCACATAGACATTCATGCAGGCAGTGAACATCTACAGTATATACCCTCTAATCTAATCTAACCATTCACACCACATTCACAGAGAGAGGGAGCCGGGGATTGAACCACCGATCTCTCTAATGGAGGACGACCTGCTCTACCTCCGAGCCTCTTTGTCTTGAGTTGTGAACGTACCAGTGTTGCTGCTGTCCGGTGCAGTGATGTTGTTGTTGTTCAGTAACTCTCCGTTACGGGCCTTCTCTTCGGTGTCTTTGGAGGTAGGACTGGTCACCCCTGGAATGTTGGGCAGACCTCTCGGAGGAGTCTTGGCCACCGGAGAGCTGCGACACCCCAGCAGGAACTTTCGGTCGTAGATAATCCTGGTACCTTTTGTGTGAGGAGGCAGGAAAATGATTACTGTCACTGTATGTCCACTTTAATTTTTTTTATTTCGGGCATGTCAGTTAGATCAATCATCATCACACGTTATCTAAGTTTAAATCATACAATTCACATGACCGAAAGGGAAAGCGGGAGAAGCAAAAGCTTATCTAGTCCCGCCCCCGTTACCCACAGAATACATTATCTTCATCATACTATTTTTCTTATGACATTGTTGTTGCATGTTATAAATATGCAACTCAATTTTATACAGGTCCCTTCAACCCACGAAGGGGGTGCTAATGGCAAAGAAAACCAATCCAAAGATGTTTATTATGTAAATGAGACTGGATATTTACCACAAGTTAGTGAGCTATGGCAAGTGGTTTTAACTTTTAAAAGCTAGACTGGATATGTGTATATCTGTAATTCAATTCTTCTTAGTCAAAATAACATTTCAGATGTCCACAATGACATTCTTGTACAAATGACATCGCTTTTGCCATTTGTGTGTATTGGGCATTCAATTCAAGATATTCACAGTTACATTTTACATATCTAGAATGAACGTTCTGGATATCTGTAATGTAATTCTTACTAGGAAAAATTCTTACCAGTTATCATTTTCATTTCAGATAACTCGAATGAAAAACCACTAGTAAAAATGTCATTACGGATCTGTACAACTGCAACTTTCCTAATAAGTTTTACATTACAGATATCCAAAATGTTCATTCTAGATATCTAAAATGTAATTGTGGATATCTAGAATTGAAAGCCCAACACACATGAATGGCAAGTGACGTCACTGATACTAGTAATAATGAAGTTGTGGATATCTGAAATAACAATTGTAGATAGGAGGAATGTCATTGAGGATATCTTTAATTATCATTCTGATCAGTAATAATGTAATTACAGATAGAGGAGTTTTATTGCATTAAATGTTAAAACCGCTTGCCATATGTGCAGTGCCCCAGATAAAACGTCTTCCTAAAAAGTCATCATCAAACTGGACATTAACCACAAGTCAGTGAGCTCACATTCAGCACCAATCACAGCATTAGTTATCTGTGACGTAGGCGTTCCATAAGCGTCATTATTAGCAGCAGAGGACAGTTGGTGTGTTGGTGATAGGAAACTCAGATCCTTTTTTGAGTATAAAAACAAATAATAGATGTATAAGGGAATAAATACAAAGACGCACAATTAGTAAACCCGCTTCTACAGTATAAAGCTTTTTATTTCAAATAAGGTGCGAGAGGTGTCTCTGGAATTATTGCACAGATGTTATCTTGTTAAATCTGTTTTCTGATTCATGTTAAATGTCGATCACATAAAACAACACAGCATCTTTTTTGGGAATGCTCTTTTAGTCAAACACTGTGGCATGAAATGTCCCTCTTTTTAAACAAAAAGTTAGGTATACCATTCAAACTCAAAATTTATTGATTTTTTTAGGGGTATTTTTGAAAATATATTTCCTGTCAAAAAGTTTTGTTATTAATCGTTTCTTATTATTAGCTAAATTCTATATACACACCACCAAATTTGCAAACGAGAAACCTAATTTTATTGTTTCATTTCTTACTTACTTTCTACCTGGACACTAAAGTATTCGGCTGTTAAGTCGTGACCTAACGCCCTTTCAAAATATGATTTCTGGGTCCACGCCGGTCCTCATATTTCTACAACTCCGCAGTGCCGTGTTCCCCGTTGTTTTAACAGATCGGAGTAAAAAAAACAACAACATAATTGTCATTTTACCTCTTTCTTATCGATAGAAAAAAAGGCCAACTGACAAAAGAGGTGATTGTAATTGTTCACATGCTCGGCCGCTGTGAGCGTTTGGACCCGGAAATCGTAATTTGAAAGGAAGTTACATCAGACTTAAACAACCGGATTGCACCTACTGCAAAGCTGTGTTGTTAAATAATTAATAATATTTATCCATGCAGTGAATTCCTTAAGAGTGAGATTTAACTTTGAAAGCACTGGATGCTCATTCTGCCACTCAGATACAGAAACCTCAGAACACATCTTCTCATCTTGCATTCAAGTGCAGGTGGAAGAATGGCTAAAATAAATAAAAATGTACCTGCAACAATCAGCTCACATGTGGATGTAATGTAGGGAATAGTTATAAATAAAAGAAATGCTAGTTTGTTGGTGAACACAATTGTCATAATGGCCAAATAGTATATACACAAAGCTAAATTCAGACTCCCCACATCTTTAAAGCGTTTCACAATTAATTCTTATTATATTGTAAATAACTTAATTATGAGATCTAAATATGCAAATGAACTGCTTAGCAACTTGGAGTTGTACAATTTAACTGAATGCATCTACAAGCGAATCAAATGAAGACCAAATTACTGTTTTTAATTTATATTTTGATTTGTTTATATTTGTAATTTATACCATTTTATTATTTATGTTATTCTACTTTCATGTTTTTTTCTCCACCGATATAGTTTGAAAAAAACAATAAAAAATGATGTATGTACATCAATATTTTATTTTATTTATGACATATGCACTACCTCGAGCGTTATTGATATTGTTACTATAGTTTGCAGACTGAACAGTAATCACTGCTGTAAGTCTATTTGTGTAAATAAAGTTTTTTTTTTTTTAAAGTGATGCTAACGTCCAAAGATCAGCTGACTTGCCCCACAAACCCCGAAACCCCGTCTGCTTTAATGAGAAAGCAGCGGCATCATGAGATTACAGTCTGTGGTGGCGGTTACGTCACTGCCCCGGTCACTCTTCTTCGTGTGTCCTCAACCAAACACCTGGTAGCTAGTTAGCGTTAGCAGCTAGCTTCAGCAGAGCTAGCAGCTGGTTCTGCAGAGTGGTCTGACAGCAGCCGACTTCATGGAGTTAGCTTCCTGCACTCACTGACAATACAGCTGTTGGTTTGAGTATAAACGATGCACGGCGGTGGGACACAGCACATCTCCTCGGCGCACACACACACACACACACACGTAAATTGGATGTGTAACAACGTACCACCCGGAGTCGTGCTGAACAGGGTCCCCCCGGGAGTAGTGGAGTAGTCGTGGGGCATGTGCGCCGCGTCGTCGATAGTCACCCTCCTGGACGACGGGATGGCCTTGGCAGTGGTCTTCTGGCAGTCAGTGGACATCTTGTCTCAACTATAATAAACTAGCTAACTAAATAGCATTAAACAGGCAAAGAGTCTTTTACAAAACAACAAAGCCACACCGCGCCTGTTTGGCTTCACAGAATGGCTACTTTCGGATAAATAAAAATAAATACCTCTCTTTTTTACAAGTGCAAATGATGAAATGTAGTATTTAAATTCATCACATTACAACATGCAATCAATCACACACAGTGTCCAGGTTCTTTCTTTTAAAAAAAAGGACCTGAGCACACACACGTCCCTCTAGTTCACTCACCCTCCAACATGCACACAAAACAACAGACAGGCTGCTGCTGCAGAGAAAAACACTCCCGAGGAGGAAAACATGGACTTATTCCGCCCCCTACTGGCACATAATGCTGTGCAATTGCTGTACAAAGTTCAATTTCTGTTCCATGGCACCATAAAGACTATAATCTGGAAGGTCATCCAAGACAAATTAGGCTAAAGCCTCAATTTAACTTCTTACGACCTTGCAAGAGGAGCTACCGACAGTTTAATTACAGCCTTAACCTGTGGCAAACACAAGCAATAGAGCTGTTTGTTTTTGTTTGTTTTCACAGACAAACTGGGTCCAGTAATGGTGCATTCATTTGCCTATTTATATGCTTTTGCAGAGTTTCAAAGAGACCAATATGTATTTTTGCACTTTGATGAAAGTCAATATGATGCGATCATTAAAAAAGACTGGATGCACGGGAGGAGCCCGGCTCAGTTTAGTTTGTAACACGTTGTTTGCTCAAAACCATGATCTTCAGCAGTTGGGTGAACATGGACCAAGGGTCTCACACAAATGTATACACACAAAGACATTTCATTTCTTTATTAATTTTGTAAATGTTGAGCTGGTGTACAGAGTAAATTGTCAATAGATGTCCTCAGATTTGATTGGATTAAAAGGCTTTTACATGTATATTTTAAATTCATGTTTGACTCCCCATAACAATAAAAAAAAGCAAAAACAAACCATGTTAAAATACCCACAAGACCCTATTTTATCCCCAGGTTGCAGGCATTACCCAGAACTCAACAGTCTCTTGGTAGCTACAGCTGTATGATGCTAAAAGTACATCCATAACATAACTAGAATCCCAGTTGACAAGTAAGGGTGCATAGCATTCTAAGTAAATATATATATTTATATTTTCATATATTTCATATATATATATAGCCTTTTTACGTTAAAAACATTTTCTGTGCATGTGCGCAGTTGCATTCCTTAGTATTGAGTAATATGCTATTGCGTTAATAATGTCTTCAATCCATTCTAAAGGAATATACATGTGTTCTCTAGTTTTTGCAACAGTTAATATTTTTGCATGAACTTGGTGCATGGCATCATCTCAGTGGTCCCTCGGTGCAGATGTAACCACTCCTCCCTCTGCTTGCACTCAGTTGGACTCCTCCTTTCAAACCTTGTTCAAACCGTCACCATACAGAAGCCCTAGAATCGGCTCAGTCTTATATTTGGTAAAGAGGGCAGAAATAGATCAGGGGTGGGTTGTGTTGAGGAGAAATGCTTGTCATCTTGAAAGACTAGACCACTAAGCCTCCCCGCTATAACTCTATCTAACGTCAAAGTGCTCCTTCTTGTTGTCTCTTCCTCAGCTTCAACCCTGACATAAGCAGTGGGTTTAGAAAGGGCCCCGGCTCCAGAAACCAACCCAAGCATCGCGTAATCATGAGCCCTTAAAGAGCAAACTGTGTATGACATAAGGGGTAATACACCATTACACTGCTGTGTAATCTTTATTGACATCTAACTTTTTGTGGTTATTAAAAAAGATAATAAAATAGAAATAATATGTGGATGAAGGGATATCTGTTAAAATATCCGAAACACATTTTAGGCTTCTCCCTTTAAATCTCTCCTCTCCCATGATTTCTATGTATATTTGCACTGAATGTTGATGATCAACAGCAGATACTGAGTTGAAACAACAGTAAATATCCTATCATCTAGTAAAGTACAGAGCCAACACAGATGACTACTTTATAACAAGACTTACAGTATACCAAGACTTTACATTCATCATCTCTGGCTGTGAAGCCGTACTAAAACAAACACATCTTGATGGGTGATTATTGCAACATTTTTGTGACTGACATATTTTTCCACAATAAAGCATTCAATGTCTAACATAATAACGGAAACGAATGCATGTCGGTAATTGATATCATAAGTGAGATGGCACGCTTATTGAGGTAAATCAACTTTAAAAAATACGTGAATTAGAGCTATAAACTGAGAGCTTCTGCTCTTTTGACCATTTGTAATAACACTTCCTGTGATATTATCACAACTTTGACATGTCCCAATATCCAGGACTGAATATGCAATATTAAAACACACACACACACACACACACACACACACACACACACACACACACACACACACACACACACACACACACACACACACACACACACACACACACACACACACACACACACACACACACACACACACACACACACACACACACACACACACACACACTTAATAGGATTTCTTTCAAGGTGCATATGAACGTCATCAAGTTTAAAATCTATGACTACACACACACCTACATTCCCTGATGATAACAAAAACAGACACTTTGCAGATGGGATGGTTGATATGAGGTCACACCAATATTTGCCCAATCTTAGTGTAAAACTTTCTAGAGCGGGAAAGCGATGAGATACTAATGTGCTGACATCATTTCTGAGTGGATGGAGGAGTAGTCAAAAGCTGTGATTAACAAATTGAAAGGCCAAGCTTAGGAAGAACATGAACTGTGATCCTAAAGTCCTCTCTCTATCTTTCTCTCACAAACACACACTCAAACACACTCACACAAACAATCCTTTCCTTTTGTAAGCAGTTATTGCATCTTCTGAAGTACAGTTAAGACAGTAAAGCATGACAAAAAAAGACAGGAAAGAAAGGGGTGAAAAGAGAGACGCTTCAGGGGGGGCCAGGCTCACAGTTGCGGGTCAGTATTACAGTTTCTCATCACAGTGATTGGTGACTGACTGTCTTGCTACACTCTAAACATGTGCCAAGGAGACAAACATCAAAGCTCAACACGTCCTCGACCCTCGACGCGACACTTTCCTTTCTTCAGCTGACTCTTCATCATTTACCCAGTCAAACCAGTGCTACATTATTACCAGCATTTCAGCTACAATTCTCTCATCAAGTGACATGTTCTGGTGGCGATGAGATGGTCAATAAGCACGCCTTCTGCGTGGCGGTGGTGTCATATACTGCACGATGAGGTCAACACTCACTGCTAAGAGCTGAAGGTGGGATCCTGCCCCCCGCTGGAGGTGGACAGGACTGCTACATCTACTCTGAGAGGCTGACTTCAGGGGTTAGAGGTACGAGGTAGGGTGAGAAGGGCAAGATTGATGGTGAGAGTATTGGGATGTTGACTCAGACAGACATCTGATTAACAGAAACCTCACAAGGATATATAGCACACTGGGGACAAGAAAAGGCAGAGGAGTGGGATAGCAGAGTAGGTTAATCTGTCACTCATTATATATCTCTTTGTCACCCTCTCCACAAGGCGAACCACTCTGAGGGAGGGTCAGGGAGGCAGGTTCAGTGTACAAACCTGCCTCCCGAAGCTCAAAAAACCCATAGTACAGTAAACGACTTACAGTATGTCTTCCCTCTGCAGTTTGACGCGTCAAAAGCAAAGGGTGAAAGCACATGAAAAGCACAAAAAACAAACAACCCGACACACAAAAATCTGACATTTAAAAACAGGCAGAGCGACACAACATTTGCATGTTCTTGTACCCACAAAGATCTCAAGATATATAGAATAATATATAGGTTCAGACTGAATGAACCAAACGAGAAAAACAGGGAAGAATTTCTTATGTACCTGAAACAGCAGCATCAGTGGCATCGCATAGGGATCTTATGACATAAACAACACACGTAACACACAGTCACGTAGAGCATTTTAGTGCATACAATATAATGTACAACACTGATATCCTTGGGTGATAATTGTAGCTTTACTGGACTTTGAGAGCACTGGGACAGGTTTAAAACTAGTTTGTGATGCTCCTAGCTGGAAGAGTGTGGTAGGGAGGAGGGGGAGTAACCTGTTGCCTAGAGATTATGTAATTCTCAGTATTTTAGTCTCCCCTTTACTGAAGTGTCACTGATAACTGCTCCCCGTTGGTTTAGGGCCAGTTATTGACCATACCCTAGATTGCATGCCTGTCCCATACAGCAGTGTGTCCTCCCCATCCCTCCCCACCCTTTTACCCACCCTTATATTCCCTCAGTATTTGTAGTTAAAGACAGGCCATGCGGCAGCAGTCACTCATGCTGATACAGATACAGGAAGCACGTTTTGGTTGCTAGTTTTTTTTGTCTGTGTTTGGTTTTTGTTTTATACGAAAATCATGCTTCTAGCCTAGTAATATATGTTTTTTTTCCACGGTTTCTTTAAAAAAAAAAAAAAAAGGTAATAAAAACTACAAGTAAATCCGTATCCTTCTCTTCCGGTGCGTGCTGATAGACGGCATAGCCGCTATGGTTGTCATGGCATTGCCGATCATTTCTGTCTGTCTGACTTTTTATGTATGTTCTTCCTCCTGTCAGCTGCTGCTGGTCATGTGTCCATGTAGGATGGTTTTGGTGAAGGGGTTGAATCCTGTGGAGAACTCTGTGGAGAGACGGAAACACGCTGATTCAGTTGCAACTCATCAGGAGTCTACAGAGCAGACATGCAAGCTGCAGCAGGTCAATGCAATTGTGAGTATATGCAATCTTTAAAGGTTCCATATTGTGATCATTTTTAAGTTCATTCTTCTATTTTGGGTTTCTACTAGAACATTTACATGCTTAAATGTTCATAAAACACACAAGTTTCCTCATACTGTCTGTCTGAATAACCTGTATTCACCCTCTATCTGAAACGCTCTGTTTTAGCACCTGTCTCTTTAAGTCGCCCTCCTGAAAAAGCTTAGTCTGCTCTGATTGGTCAGCGTTTCAGGTCTTCTGCATCTGCGCTCTTTGAGTCTCTCCATCAGCATTGCAGCCAGGGAACTGTAACATCAATCTACCCATATATAGTATAGTTGTGACATCACAACAGTACAGAAATACTGACGGCTCGTTTAATGACAGTTTCTGAAAACACACAGTATTTATATAGCACCTCGACCTGCTTTATAGTAAAAAAAGACAAGTAAAACTCAGTTTTTACAATATGGGACCTTTAAAATGGCCTTGGCTAAACTGTCCATCTTGTAAATTCCCTCCAATTGAGGCTAATATATCACCGAAAATCTTGTTTTATTCTGATAACACATTGAAACACTTTATAATACAGCAAATTAGTTCTGCAGAAGCATTCAAGCAAAAATGGTTGGCAAAAGTGGTTTAACATTCAGTAATGAGTGTCTTGAAATATCAGTAATCTCAGGAATGTCATGGCCTTTACGTTAGAAAGGGCAAGTCACGCATGCACACACACACACACACACACACACACACACACGCACACACGCACACACACACACACGCACACACACACACACACACACACACACACACACACACACACACACACACACACACACGCATACGCACAAGCACAGAGGCACACACACTACAGTGGCTCCAGATAGCCATTGACAGGACAACTGGCCTTGCAGCTTTGAACTTGAGAGCTGTCACTTTACAAGATCCTTTTTTAGTTGGTTGTTTTGCTGAGTGCACACTGTGCCAACCCTTTTTCCAGCTTGTCACAACATGCATTAAGAAAATAAATGGGCCTGACATAATTTATAGCAAAACCATAATAATCTATTTTCATCAAACTTGTGTTGTCCGTCTGTATGGCACACAGACATATTTTTTTGCCTGTAAATAAGTTACATTTTGTAGCGATTGTAAGTAAACATGACAAAGCATTTTGCTGAAGGCAAGCAATTGAATTTCTGTTGTTCAGGTTATAAAAGCTTGGAGAAATAGTTATGTGAAAAGAAAATTACTGGGGCATTAAGTATCACCACTGTGTTCAAGGGAACGTTTGGATTTTATGTAGTGGGGTTGTACGAAGTACCTATCCATAGAGAGTGTGTTACCAACAGTAGATGGCAATCGGCACACCCCCCGTTTGGAATATTTTCACCACTTAACCTCGCCATCAGATAACCCTTTCTGAAAGGGAAATATAGCGTACAGATAATGCTATTTTTTACATTGCTTATCGTCTGTGTCAGGACTGCCTGCTTCTCCGAATTGGGGGTGTACAGACCAACATATACTTTAGGTAATACACTGACTATAAGTGCCTCATACAACTACACTTTGAAAGATCCAAACGATCCTTTAAATGCTAAATGAAACTCTGTGAACCAAAATCAAGTCTATATTAGACAGACTTAAAGTTGTACTCCGTAAGATTTGAGATATGTTGTTTCTAGCAGCCTCTTTGGCAGTAAGATGTAATTGCAGGTGAGTCTGTTCTTTTAGAGCCCTCCATCTTGTCACGTTCACGGTCACTATGTGTGTTGACTTTTTTTTGCTGTTGTAAACTTTATTGAAAAACATTCACCTCTCTACTTCCAATCCGCCCTCTATATGTTCCCCTCTTAAATACATACACACACATATGTTCCTATTACACTTCTGCCCTCACTACAAACTTAACTTAGAAGTTTGAAGGTCTCGATTTACAATTACAAGTAAATGCAGCATAACTGTTAGTGACGTTTTGGGCTGGTAGACCAACCGCTGTCATCAGCGTCACTAACATGGCGGCATATTTACATCTCACTCTTTCATAGATATTAACTAAAAAGACAATTTAAAAGATGAAAATCTTACGGAGTACAACTTTGAAAATGATTGTCATTGGATATCCCAGTTGTCTGAGACTTTTATTATATATTTTTTACTGGCCGACAGGCATAAATCTTTTTTTTTCATTTTTTGTATAATTTACATTTGTTAAATTTGAGATTAATTTTGCTGTACCAGCATCAGATTGTATACTGTATCATTAGTATTGAATTCAAGGTACATTCAGTTGCATTTAATCCAGAGAGACTGGATTAAATGGTCTAGCCCACAGGTCAGACGGGGCGCTGTGGGTCAGTCCCGTACCTGCGGGGACGCAGCACTCAGTCTGCCTCACTGCTTAACTCTCCGCAGACTGGCACATTTCACTATCTGAGCACCTTTCTTCACATCCACAGTATCGGGCTACATCAGGGGGGAGGGGGTTGGCGGCAGAAGAGGTGCGAGGATTGAGAAGAGGCGGGATGACAGGAGCCGAACAACAGGTTGAGGGAACATTAGTAAGGGAGAGTAAAATTTAGGAGAGGTGACAGGAAGAAAAAGATGAGGACGGGAACCAGAAATGGAACAACAGTAGGAGGAAAAAGGGCCACAAGGAAAGAGAGGACAGAAAAACAGGAAAAACAAGAGAGGGAATGTAATAGAAATGCGTGAAGTGAGAGGAAAGAGGGGGGGAAAGAAGAAATTATGTATAAACAGTCAAGCAAGGACAGAAGTGATGGGTGGCAGTTGAAAAGACAGTTGTAGATAAGATGACATTAGAAACATCTACAGTGTTTAGGATTCAGAGTAGACCTGTGTCAAATAATATCTGCAAAAAATATTTTTGAATATCTTGATATTCGGATGGATCGGATTGGACCACATAAGACAATAGACAAAAGGAAACCCTAATCTTGTGAATTGCCTTGGTGTTAAACCCCAACCTTCCTGAAAAAAAGTTATAATAATAATAATAATAATAATAATAATAATAATTGACCCAGCTCTTATTCAGAGTCTTGCAGGTTTGAGTGATACAGCACACAGTCACAGTTGAAGGACTATAAACTTTAATGAAGGCAGAAAAGACAGGAGTCAGTCATTGAGATAACTGATGGGGACAGAATGGAAAAATAAAGCCATGGCAAGGAGCCACAATCAGTTCACTCAGTCATTAATGTGCGAGAAAAACAAAAATTGATGAGTGTAGGTGTGGCTTAGTGATGACTGAAATGATGAAACCCAGAACGGGTCGGTGAACTGTGAGCAATAACAGCACCAGAGCAAAGTGAACTCCTGCATGCAGAAGATGTACATGAGGCAATAATATTTAGGTGAAGATTAATGCGGCAATCCAACATTAACAACAAATCCTGGCTACATAATAGAACAGGGCTATTTCTTTAAAGATAATGAGGACACAAACTGCGTCCTCTGCCTGTCGTACTGAAGCTCATGCAGGTTAAGCTAATCAAGGACCGTCAGGATCTGCCTGGTATTTCCCGATGCGATGAGACTTTCAATCTCACTGCAGCACAGAGTCCCCTATTCCCTATGAACTAGCTACCACATAGACTGAAACCATACAGGCCCTCATCAGATGGTCAGCTGTCTGCAGATCAGAAGCCCACCTTGCTGCTGTCCCGGCCCAGGATGGCGTAGTTTATGAACTGCTCAGCATCAACCTCCAGCTCGTTGGCGTCCTGCAGAGAACCCTCGAGGCTCACCTCCTGAACCCCCTCCTCACCTGAACCCTTCCCTCTGCGCACAACCTTACGCACAATCTATCCCGTGTACACAGGAGGGTGGGAGAGAGTGATGGATGGAGGCAGGGAGTGGGGATGAAAAGACAGAGTTGATGAATTTTAAATCAAATGCTTATGGAGGAAATAAGTCTCTAAAAAAGTATTAATAGAGTGCTGCAGGTGTATTTTTGTAGGCCGACCCGGAAGTTAGCATTGCACCGGTTCCCTCCACAAAAAGCCAATAGGATTTTTCCATTGGATTTTGGATTATTGCAGAAAATAAGATCTGTGGCGAACAAAATTTGATATGATATGACTTACACATTTTGTTCAGCAACATAATCTTAACAAATGAACAACACTTTTATGATTTTTGAAGTATAAATGCATTCAGCAGAAGTAAAAAGCTAAGTTTAGGCTATAAACAAACTACATCACAGTCGCATGACTTCAACATCACCACCGCTAGATTCCAACGTTTGTAGTCTCATTTAGCCACTTGTTAGCAACTTCCTTTTTAAAGATACGTTCAAGCATCAAAATTCATCAGTGGCATATAGAATGACATATTTTATCTTGTAGAACAAACGTAAAAGTTCTTGAGCCTGTGTTAACCACAGACCTCATTCAGGCATCTAGCCAAAAACCCATTAATAAAACCCACTGACTTTGAGATGAGGGAACCTGGTTTTAGGACTCATTCCTGCAGCACTTCATTCATTTGTTGGTGACATACAGTGCATCGATAACATAATGTTATATGCAATGAATTCTGTAATGATTATTCATTTAATAAATGATTAATTTAATAATCATGCTGTAGAGAGTGAGTATTGTGACACTGTCATAAGTGAAAACAATTACTGGACTGGTTTTAAGAACACAGATTAAAAACAGTTAAGTTTAAAAACATGTTGCAATGGCTGACCTTTTTTGTGACAATGTTTCCATGTTCATCCATGAACTGTTCTTCGCTTACATGCTCCCCAGGAAGATCTTCAACCTCGTCGCCCTGCGGACAGAAAAGCATTTGTACCCTTTAAATGTTTGTTTTTTCATAAACTTCCCCCACATTGTTTTCCATGTTTTTTGTTGTTGTTCTTATCGGATTGTCGTCTACTCACTGGTTAGGTTCTTCTTATTAATTTTTTGTGTTTCTTGTTATAAGTTTTGTAGTATTTTCTTAAATCTTGTAATCTTAGGTTCTATTTTTAGTTATTTCTTTTTGTTGAGGGAAGGTTCTTTGTATAAGCCTATGGCTTCCTGACCCTTCCTGACACAATCCGATTTTTTTCATTATCTGGATTTTATGCAGTCATATGTGTGGGCAAACAAAATAAAACAACAAAAAAACTGCACTTCCTACTTTTTCTTGAAAGTACTAGACTTAGATTTTAGCGCATCTGCTACAAGATAAGACTTCCCAAAGCATAAAAAAGTTGACTCCTGAAGGCCGGTGAACTGTTGGCCCTAATGCATGTTAAAGCTGTCACTGCAGTGTAATTATTTGCATGCCATAAACCCCTCCACTAATTGGAAACACAGAGAAGCAGATGAACGACAGATGGGTGAGGGGTTAGATGGCTGTTTGTGGAAGCGTGTAAATCCAACAGTTGGGAGTTTCTTGGCGACATTTATAATTACAGTTTAAGAGGGTCGTGACAATGCTGTTATAGCCCCCAATAATTTGCAGTGTGCCTACAGAGCTATTTATAAGCTCAAAGACATTCCTACAGCCGGGGGAAGCGAGAGCCGGTCCTGCCCGGGTAGCCCCAAATAAAACATGTTAACACTAGTGTTAGCATTGAGTCCGAGATAGAGCTGGAAGAGTCCAATAGCTTTTGATAGAACTGGAGTCCAAACTTGTTGAGCCCAGGATAATCTATTTACATCCATAAGAGAACAAGATAAATTTAACCATATTTACACAGAAATTTGGAAGATGAATTATTATTCTTATTGTGTTGATTAAATTCAGTTTTTGTCACACAGAATTTCCTCATGTCCTTAGTTAATCTTCATTGCCACTTCTGTCACACCCACTCCACTCATGCGCAGTGTCAAACCATTTACTCTTATGACCACAAACCTATGTGTATCACTCCAAATACATTGCTTCCTTCAGCCTTTCACCAAACACTATTTACTCCAACTCTCTCCTGATCTCGTTGTTTTCCTGCCTGTAAATTCTTTCTTCAAATGTCTGCTCGACTGTCCTCTGTCCTTGTCTCTGTCTCTGTCTCTGTACCTTGAGGATGACTCTGCGGCGGACCACTCTGGTGGTGACGTTCTCTTCTTCATCAGCCACTCCCTCGACCTCACCAAGCTCGCGGTCCAGCTGAGCGTGTATGTAGGTGAGCACGGACCGCACGGAGCCGCTGGCGATGTGGAGAACATTCTGACAGCTGATGACCAAAAAAGCCAGCAGCACGAAGCTGAAGAGGAGCTCTGTCACCAGGGCCCACATCACCCCGCTTTGATTCCCGTCAAATCAACAAAGCACAACCACGATAATACACTCCCTCAAGCCTTCAGTAACTCCTGTTTCCAATGCAGCGCCTCTTTCAGCTGACGGAAAAGGTAACAGCTGCAGCCTGGGGCCTTCTGTCACCGGTTCAGTTGCAGTTTGGTTGTTTTTCCTTCAGTTCATGTCCGTCCTCCATTTGCTGGGGCAGTGGGCCCTTGCCTCAGGGCTTTATTCCTTCTCCTGACCTGAACGACTCAATGACATCAAATCCAAGCAAAAGCAACCTTGGGAGGCTTCAATTCCCACCTCTCTCTCTCTCTTTCTGACCATGTGATCTATGGCCTTTAAATACCTCTGGCTTCTCCAGTGTGGCTCTGCACGCTGAGGTAAGAGCACTAAGAACCTCGTTCTCTGACTTCCTTCAGGGACTTTAACTACAAACTTTTTTTTTTTATCCACACAGCCAGGCAGACACATTTCCTCAAAAAATATCTCTATGCAGACACAATAATGCAGCACTGCAACACACTGAGTTAAAACAATACAAAAGCTAAAGGGCTCTTTTCTCACCAGTGTGAACTGCATACAAAAGCACACAAAGGCCCTATAAGCAACGGTCTATTTCTGCTCTCTTACAGTTTCACGACTGAGATTGTCCTTTACAGTGTGATGTGGTGGCGTTGTGCCAAAAAGGTAAACACGTGGAAAGACTGGGGTGGATAGGATCATGTAACATGAGTGGAACAGTGAGAACGCTTGCTATATTTGGCTGAACTGTTTGTGCCCATCTTGGGCCCTAGACTCTTTGTGTGTGTGTGTGTGTGTGTGTGTGTGTGTGTGTGTGTGTGTGTGTGTGTGTGTGTGTGTGTGTGTGTGTGTGTGTGTGTGTGTGTGTGTGTGTGTGTGTGTGTGTGTGTGACTTTAAATCACAGCAGTTAAAGCCTTTGCAATATTTATTCCTCCTGACAAAGTGCAATATTTTAGGAGATATGATTCAAAGTATAATGGAGCATATGGAAAGTCTGACTAACATTTTAATGCAAAGTGCGTATTCATCAGAGTTTCAGATCATAAAGTTTTTTTTTGTGACTGGTTTGCAACTTGTTCTGTAGTGGCTGAACTGTATCAAAGTGTAATATCTGTAAAACAGATTACTTCATAGAGGACAAACATCTCTCTTTATTTTCATTGGAGGAGCAACACACCCACCTGGCCCTTCAGGCCTACGTCGTCCCAGGCCCTCAGCTCTGGTACCCTGTGCGGGAAGCCCAAACCCTTCTCAAATGGCTGGGTACCTCTGAAGTGCCCCCGTAAGATCTCAGAGTGCCCCATGTCCCTCACAGGCTGAAGCAAGGCCTCCTGGGACACGTGGGACTGGTCTCCATCCACAGCGTTACATACTGATGATATCATGGTCTCCATGGCCTGCCTGGGTTTAGGCTGACTGCCCACCCAGGCCTGTGTAGGGTCAGTGACAGGGATCCAACCTGGGCCTGACTGTTCCTGCAGGTAGGAAAGGAAAGAGCCTCCGCTGCCTCCGTTTCCACCATTACCTGACCTGGAAGGAGAGGACGGATCAATGTGGAGGAGGTCCACGTACTGTGTATGCATACTTAAAGGAAAGTAAAATAACTTATCATAACCCCTTAACGGTCACTTCCTCCGTAAGAAAACAAAGACTCCAGTTCACTACTGACATGCAATAAAGATTAATGAGATGTTAGCACAGATCTATTGTTTTGTTGGTGTTATTGTGACTTTGCCTCCTCAGAGGCGGACAGAGGTCTGACTCACCTGTCTCCATTCCGGTCTGCAACACAGCTCAGACCAGGTGACTCACTCAGCCGAGCATACACCCTTTGCTGTCCTGCAACAAGAGAAAGCCCTTCCTCTGAGCCCGTCCCTCCTCCTCTTCCTCCTCCTCCAGCTCCATCTCCACCAGTTGTACTGGTGACTGCTGATACCTCCGAACTTGCCTCTGACCTCTGACAATTGTTCAGCCCGTTAAGATTGATCCCAGCGATGGTGCCCCCAAGTGAGGCTGGCGTAGCAGTGCTGAGCGAGTCAACGCCCATCTCTGAATCATCTTCGGGCAGCTCAATGGAGCCACTCAGCACCCCACCCCCTCCGCTGGCAGCGCTTGCCTGACTAGCCGGCCGACCCAGACTTCCATACGGCAGCCCCAGCAGACCTTCGGAATCGTCAGCATTGCTGCATTCTAGCGAGGAGTCCTCCACAGGCACCAGGGACGGGCTGTTGCCTGAAGGCCACACCTGCACATCAGACATCTCCATGAGGGTGTCTTCTTCTGTGGTGGCAATCGGTGCACAGTCCAGACTGGAGACTTCCTGCCAATAAGGCTCAGCGCCCAGCGGGGAAGGCAGGCTGTACTGCATGGAGGCCGGTGAGAGAAGCTCTTCCTGCGCGAGCCCATAACCTGTGGAGCGAGACAGAGAGAGGCACACTGACACCCGGCCCCCCGCCTCGCTCCCCACCTCACCCCCACAGCACCGGGACCCGGGAGGGGGTAAGTGCCCCTGCCCAGGAGCTGGGCATCTAGGGGGGGGGAGTAGAGGAGGCTGAAGGGACAAATGGGAGAGAAGTGGGGTAGGAGAGAGGGGAGGGCCAAGACAATAGGAGCTAGAATAAAGGTGCAAGGAGCTTAGGACGAGAGAGCAAGGGCAGCTATTAAGAAGTGGGGTTGACAAGCTCGATCAGCTAGCGCTGACGGAGAGAGCAGCAGCGGCAGCAGCAGCAGACACAGCCGAATGGACTGAGAGAGACTAACACTTTGATTTGGACCCAGCAGTGACTGATGCTGCTCTGCTGGCTGCCACCTGCAGGGAGATGGACAGGAATTACTGCCTCTGCCCCCAACCTGGGGCTGGGACACACACCTGTCCAGCAGGGGGACACACTTTGTCACATGTACACATGCCATAAACAGACTCGCTCACTCTCCACCTCATACTATCACACTCGTACACTCACACTTGCATGCATTCGAACCCACTCATAAAACAGGCAGGTTAATATCGTTGTCAGGCTGGATAGCATGCAGACAGGCAATCTCATACTCTCCTCACACAAACACATCAGCTCACTCCACACTGCTGCTTGCTCTCTCATTGACACATACTGTATATATTTATTTTAATGCAGTACGGTTGATATTTATGCAAACACATATACAGTAGAATTGATTTTCCTTCTGTTGTTAAAGTCATACAGTTGCTGCCTCAAACATAGATTTGAATGATTATTTTTATGTGCAACTATATCAATTAATAAAGCTGCACACTGTTCATGTGCTGTGGACTCAGGTCACTCCTTCGGCTACCTTGAACACCCTTTGTAATAACATCTTTTTTTGTAAAGGCAGACCTGGCATGATAGAGCACTGTCACAGCAGCAGGAATGTTTTATTTATTGTGCTAATAAATTATTAATATTGTGAAAAGTCCAGTTCAAGACAATAAAGAATGCACTTTTACTACAGAATCTGACATCTTGATCATATTGAATTAATTATTCTCAAAATAACCAGTTACCATGGAGATTAGGTGAATAGTTTATGTAAAAAAAATCATGAATGGATATGTATGTAAAGCAAAATGTGAGTGGCACTATGACTGGAACACAACAGGATGTGTTACCAGGAAGTACATTAACCAGAGGATGAAATAGGAGATGTAATGCAGGGCACGCAGTATGTAGATAAAAGCAAGAATAAGAGGTGGTTCACCTTCTGCATGATCGAGAGAGAGTGACTGTGTGTGTATAGTGATGAGGAAGCTGTGAAGGATGCAGGGTGTAACTTGATTCATGGTTGGCAGTGCTGCTGTTGAGTATTGCTGAGGCTGCAGTAGATATTTGTGACACCAAGCGGCCAGAAGGACCTCATGTCCTACTTTTCTGCTTTCTCTCTCAGCCTGTCAACTGCTGTCAGTTGTCTACAGATCAGAAATAAATATATATACCTGTAAAAACAGCACTGACTTGCTGATATAGATATCTTATTTAACCACCAAAACAAAGACGATGCGGAGTAAAGAGATGAGTATACGTTTAAAATCATCATTCCTTGTTTATTTTGGCCACAACAGAAGGTATGAGTCCGGTTAAGTTAATGGGCCCCAATCACAAACACTTGATGGCCATTTGGCTTCATTTTAAATGCTGCAGTAGATCTGAGTAATATTAGCTGCAGCAAATTCAGGTATATCTTTTGTCAAGATCATCAAAAATCTGGTTACAACAAAATCTAAATTCAACTGGTCCACAAAAAAGTGTATTCACTGTATTATCAGTTACTTTCTGATAAAAATATGAGACATTGAACCTGTATAAGAATATGTTTGAGGTCTGTTTTACAAAGAAAACTGTAGTTGTAAGTTCCTACCAGCAACCATTTCAGAATCAGAATCAGATCAGGTGCGTATTGGAAAATATCTGCGTGAAATTTACTAATCAGGACTTGTCAGTTTTTGGAGACACCACATAAACTACAACATGAGATTTTTTTTGTTTGCCATGAATTAAACAATCAAAGAGAATTTTTTGGGCGAGGTTTGTGCCATACATCGGATGTTCTGGATGCACCTGTGCCGTGCTCTCCCACTGTTACCCTCACATGACACCGCCTCATTACAGTTCACATGTAAGAATAGATTTATTCTCCTGACGGGAGACCACAGTGTTTTTATTTCAAATCTTTCTTGTATTGTTGTTGTTATGTTTATTGTATTATGTTTGTCTATAACTGTAGCAAAAGAACAGTAAAAAATGTGGTCACAAAAAACTTAGATAGTGAAACAGTTTGTCAGCCCTCTCTCTGCATGTTAGAAGAATGAGGCAATGACGGTGCGAGAAAGAGATTTGGAAAATAAATAAATTAAATTAGCGAGTGTGAAATATGAAAAATGATAGCCTGACCCCAATGATTGAAAGACACAAATACAGAAAAACAAAGCACGTAAAAGCCCACATAAAATACATTTAACGAAATATACTCATTATGTCGGTACACTTAACATCGATACAGTGGTCACACGTATATGAAGGACACAAAACACTTACAAAACGCAACTTAAAGACCCTCACACTGATACACTCACACAGACTGATCGATGGGTTCACACTGAACAATAGCACATTGACAATAAAGGGAGGAACAATATCAAATTGACCCTCATACACACTCACAAATACGTTAAAAAGACGTTTCACACAAAATAACCCATCAGATGGACACAGTTTACATAGAATCAGTGACATACAAAACATCCACAACATTCATACATGAACAGAACAGACGCAAGTTCTCAAAAAAAGGTTTGGGCCTTTTTTACCCACGTCGGGACAAATCACTGAGGAAGAAGAGATAGACGGTCAGGTCATTCTCAGTACGCATGCCATGCAAGAACATGTCTGTTGGTCAAGCAGCATTAAGGCCCAATGCAGCATCATCTCCAACAAGCCAGTGTTACTCCTACTCCTCACCCCAGTGTCTCCATGCAAACACGGGAAGATGAGCGATGAAAGTCAGCCTCATGCACATGCAGACGGGCAGGGAAGGAAGGGATGGGGAAAGAGGGAAAGGACAGAGTGGGAGAACTAGAAAAGAAGGGCAGCAAGAGAGGTAGAGGAATATAAAACAGGGTGATGGTCACAGACAGAAACAGCGAGAGAGAGCGAGGGTCACCTCCCCCCTCCCAGTGGGTGCTGAGTACACAGTCTGTGTAAGGGGTATCGGTCACAGAGCGGACACTTAAAAAGGTGGGGTTTTCAAGAGCACAAAAATAAAGAAAATGCACGACTAGTCGCAAAAAAAAAAAAAAAAGATAAAGATGTGGGTCAGAGGTCAACATGAGGTTGGCATGAGGTCAGAGTTCGGAGAGGAGTGAGAAGGAGGAAGAGTAGGGCGGCTAGGCTGCAGATGACATGTCCAGAGAAACACAGAGAGAGGGACAGATTCACGGGGAATGAAACAGGGCTCCCGAAAGGACATTCAACATTAGCCCTAAAGAGACTCAGATTACTCCCCATGCAGCCACAGGCAGAGAATTTAAACGTCCTCTTACTGAAGTCTAAAAGAACAGGTCTTACTCTATCATATCATATCTCTTTCTTTCCTACCCTGGACCTCCTTAGAAAAGTGCTTACCTACAATAGAGGTGCACTAGAACTACAAAGGAAAACAGGTCCTACAGACATCGTTCTGACAGAAAGAGGGGAGCACAGGTAAAGACAGAAAGATGGAATAAAAGCCGCAGTATAACTGATTCCTTTACTCTGGCAAAACATCTTTCATCTATTTCTGTAAAACTTCTCAAGTAAAAAAAACAAAACAATAAATATTTATATGGAGGACTGAACCTGACTTAAAGGAACAGTTCTACATTTTGGGATATGCGCTTATTTGCTTTTGTTGCAGAGGGTTAGATGAGAAGATCAATGCCACTCTCAAGCTTGTACTGTAAAGCTAGCACTAGCAGCCAGCTAGCTTAGCATAAAGACTGGAAACAGGGGGAAACAGCTAGCCTGGCTCTGTCTAAAGTTAAAATATCCAAATGCCAGCCCCTCTAAAGTGATTCAAAACCCCTATTTCCAGTCTTCATGCTAAGCTAAGCTAAGCTAACCAGCTGCTTGCGGGTCCAGTATCTTCATATTTATCATAGGCCTACAGGCATGACAGCTGTATCGATCCTCTTCAGCAAGAAAGCAAATTAGCACATCGCCCAAAATGTCAAAGTATTCATTTTACATGAAATTAATGAATTGATCTGTGAAATAAATTGAGCGTCTTGTCCTTCACCGTCCATGACAATATTAGGATAAGGCCCGATGATTATTAACAATTTCTTTGAGCATTTCTAGTTATATTTTTAATTTATTTGCCTGTTTACGTAGTTATTTATCAATTTATCTGACCATTTTGCTCATGGACTCATTTTATTTATTGCCTAAAAAGTCAGTTTTGGTCGTCCAATTGGTCACCATTCCTTTAGGACGTACTTAATCCAGACAGAAAGTCATAAACCTCTTGAAACCCGTATCTGTGATCATTGTGAGATTAGCAGAAGACACAATATCAAGGTATTCAAAGCGCCACCACGTTTTTACATCAAAGCAGGGACAGCCTTTGGGAGGCAGGTAGCCAGACAGATAGACAGACAAGACAGATACAAGGTTATCAGATTCACTGCAGCTGTGATCTGAACATCTCCCCATTTTCACCCTTTGACCCTCATGGTCGTATCTCTATGCATTGTTACATCTCTGAGTATTGCTCCAGTTTTCACAGAATAGGACCCATCACCTGTCAGACTGACTCATTGTCTGCACTGGACACAGAGAGGAGAAGCCAGTCCAGTAAGAAGGGGAGCTCACACCAGTCCAGAGGTGAAAATGGAGTCAATAAGATGTAGAGTATGCATGTGTGAAGGAAACCATGAGGAAAAGGAGTAAAAGACTGAGGACTGACAATTAGTAAGGAGGTCAGTTAAGCTAGGCTGTACTTACAGTATGATCTACGTGAACTGATCATGTATGACAATGTGTTGTTTTATAGTCAGAAAATCACTCTAAAATGTAGCAATGTGTGCAATTAAAACTCTTAACATAATCAATAATAATACTGTCTGATCTAATTATTTGACATGAGAACACAAAATAACAATCATGACATTATTAATGAAACTATTGACGATAGGATACTTTACTTATCCCTATGTGGAGTGTTTTACTGAGAAGTCTTCAGTAACGGGGTGCTTACAAACTCTGGAGATTCAGCATTTTATTCTACTTTTTTTGATTTTTTCACACATTGAATCAATACATAGAGAAATGTATAAACAAATGCACTACAGAGGTTGTAGCACAGTAGGAGTGTCCTGAGTACCTCTGCATGATGCTGGGGTAACTTCCTGCAAAAGTTTGATGTTTGTGGCAGCTTCATACACAACAGCATCATCAGGGAATAAATAAGAAAGACATGGGGACAACAGAGAGAATTCAGAGGGAAACACACTTCACTTTGTCTTCAGGGGATTTTAGGGAGTGAGGAGGTATGTTTATTGGAAAGATATCTCAGGGTCAAGGAAAATGGGGCATAGGGAAGGGGCTGCATTGTGGGATTTGGGGAGGGAACTCACCATTGGTCATACCAGGGGAGAGGTTGTCTCTGTCATTGTGTCGACGTCTGCTGAAATCGCGGGCACCTTGTCTCGCAGGCTGGGGCGGCTGGCCCTCCAACATGTTGACTATGTCCATACGGTCAATACTTTTCAGAGCTGCGTACAAGCTCTCCACTGCAGTGAAGAGACACACAAGCAGACAGGGAAAAAGAGAAGGAGGTGGAGGGGGAGTACCAGCAATACTATTACAACAACAATCTGACTTTGACTGGGTTTTAAGAGGATCAAATAAAGACATGAGGGGATGAGAGAAATTCACAGCAATCTCAGATCTCATATACTCACTTTTGGCCCTCTTGCCCTCGCGGGTTGCCCACAGGTTGAGCAGCGCGGAGCTCTGCTCCAGCAGCGAGTTAGGATTCTCAACGCGGATCTTATTGATGTCGTCCACGCTGAGCTGAAGCTCGCGTGCCAACTCTGTGTGCAAAATGAGATAGAGAAGATCAAAGTGAGTGGAAATATTTGTAGAATTTCACCTCACTGTGAGTCAAAGCGGTTAGAGTATAAGCAGTTTTGAAATGGTGCTCTGCTTCACACTGGCTCCATCTAGAATAGTCTGAGTCTGTCAAACAGCTTTGACTCTTGGCGGGATAACAAGAAATGATTAGTTTCCCTGGCTTAGACCTTAATCAGCAGAGCTCGTCAGAGGCAAGGTAAATATGGATGGTTTACAACACAAAACCAGATTCAGTATATTCTTCACTCACCTGCCCAACTCAGTCCTAACTGTTCTGCAATCACAGCCATCTTCAGCTCCGTCCTCTCCATGGCGCTCATTGATGCTGCACAGACCAGACCAAAACTATTGAGCATCTGACTGTTAAATGTAAAGCTGCGATTATCCCTGCATTGCAACACTCATCGATTCAGTATGTGGAATACAGCTGTAGATGAAGTAGTATGATGTGCATTATATTATATCATAATTAAATAATTAGGTACAATGATTTACAATAGGGAAAGTGTGAGTCTCATACCCATAGCAGGTTCATTTAGGGCGCTGTATCTTTCTCTCAAAGCCAGCGGGGTGAGAGTTCGCCTCCGATCTTCACTTCCAACAATCTGCCAGTGCAGCAAACAACACTGAAGTCTTACACCTCAGGGAAAATGATTATAACTAAATACATGACATGTGTCTTTTCTTTTTTTAAAGCTTTACCTTGATACATGGAGGCATGGTAATGTTGAGGTTACAGAGCACATGTTGGCTGTCCTCATACTTGGTGGACTTGCGCAGGAAAGACAGAAATCCAGTGTGCTCTTTACTGCTGTCTCTCACCTTAAACACACAGACACAGGGAAAGCAATGAAGGCACATACATACATGGAGTGGAGACAGAGCTGGTGGAGCAACACGTGGGTGACCTTTAAGAGAAGGCTAAATGGTAATACCTTAACAGAGACAGGAAGTCTGTTATCTTTGAAGGCCTGGAAGCTGAAGCAGCGAGGCTGCTGGGTGGCCTTCCTCACGGGCACTAGATTCCCTGAACACTCCAGGTGAAGAGGCATTCCCTCCATCACCTGCAAGACAGGACGCAGGCCTTAGCCTACACTGAAGTGTAACTACATCAGTGTGATGCATTGCCATCGTCTTTGAACTGACCTCTATGTCTCTGCTGCGAGCCACCTCTGTGAAGTTCTCATGTTGTTCCAGGGTTTTATCCATCTTATCGTCGGTCATGCAGTAGCAGCGCAGGCGTCCCTCACGCACCTCATTCATCTTTGCAAACACCACAAACTTGGCCATGTAGGGCACAGCTGACAGCTCTCTGTAGAGCAGGTTGGCAAAGGAGACGGCCTCAGCTGTCCGAGGACAGTCTGCGAGCCAGAATCTGAGAGGAAACAATGACATGCAATCACAGTACACAGTATTGTACACAAATCCGACTAGTTGCTTGCTAGAATGATTCAAGATGGTTTTACCATGGCTGATGTAATGCATGTGGTGCCAACTGAACTTACCGTGCTGACACATTGGTTGTGAAACTGGCACAGTCTTTCGCATACATTAGCTTGGTGGTGCCAGTAATGTCTTCCCATTGGGCTGGGGCTGTGCCACCTGGTAATCAGACAGAATGAGAAAAGGGCAAACTGGTTAATCTGGCTTTCAGTCATAAAGAACTCTCACAGTGAAAACGTTTCATCCAGCTATGCCACTGATATCTTTCATCACTGCAAATCTGCAGTTCTGCTCCATTAATCTTTCCTGGCCACGTAGGGGAACCGCTCCAGTCGACACAAACGCACACACACACAACTCCAAGTGGTGGCGTACAGTACCTATGACAGAGCAAAGCAGACGTAGACTGGTGGTGTCACCCTCCCCGGAGTCTCGGGGGCTGTCCCGCCAGGACGGGGGCAGCGGCATACACAGGCCGATGGGCCGGTGAAACTTGCGCCGCCGGGGCTCCACAGTGACCACGGGGCTAAAGTTTGCCTGGTTACCCAGCAGCTTTGCAACCAGCTCATCTGGAACTGGTTGAGCCTGAGGTTTAAAGTAAATGATGGAGAGAGGGGGGAAAATAACACAGGCACAGGTTTGATGGTATGGTAGAAAACAATAGGTAAATTAGACAAAGGAGAGGAATATATGAACCGGAAATGGGGATTAAAAAAAATATATTTGGATAGCAGGTAGAACAGGAGAATGGGAGATGGATGAAAAAGGGTTAAAAGACAAGACAACCAAAAAAAATAAAAATAATAAAGATGAAGAGAGAGAGAAAAGTTCATAGTGAATAAAATACCTCATGGTTAAACAACACAGTTGGAAAGACAATAGCATCACAAGCTGTTTTTAGGCCTTAACTCTTTTTTTATTATAAAATAGAACAATGTGTTAACATGAAGCTTTTACAATCATTAATACAAAATGGATATCAAAGAAAAAGGCACTGTGTTTTTTTCAGATATAGATATATAGATATGTTCACAAAAAATATGCTAATAGTCTATTTTGCATTTGTTACATTCACCATTTCATTTTAGAGATTACGGCACGTGTGGCAGCACATTAGTTTACAGGACATATGTATCTTGTTGAGTCATTCATATGTCTAAACCACAACAGCAGAAGGTCCATTCATACTACATCTACCTTTCATTTTGGTTTACTGAAACAGATTTTGACATTGGACACGTTTCGATCTGATAATTAAACTTCATAAGATGCTGACCTACATATTCAAAAATAATTTTAAATGATTTTGTTAAAACTAGATAGGGATTAATGCAATCTAATGCTATAAAACCTACACTCTGGAAAACATATTGTAGCAGATGTGAAAATAAAATCACATGCAAATGTAGCCTTGAAACCCCAAGTGAGCAAATCTGAGAAAAGGCGCATAAGACCTGAGAAGTGTAGCTTTACACAACAAAGGGGGCTATATGCTTCAGCAAACATTTTCCAGATAAGTATAAACTCAAATAACAGTCTTTCCTGGCTATTCTGCAAAAATAGTTCCCATCGAGTAATGTTCGACTAACTACTTAGTTGTCTTAAATGAATGTTTTAAATACAGTTAACACAGGGTAAAATAAATACATTAGTGAGAAAGACATCAAGATAAAACAAACTAACATTTCAGCACTAAATGAGCAGTCCACAGTTGTTTAAAGGTGCCAAGTGCATGCGCTGGGTGAAATAAAAAAGGTCCTCTAATAACACACACACAAAAAAGGCAAAATAAACAAAGAATAGAAAACTAAATCAGGAAAACTTGGCACAAGTGCTGATATGTTCAGGTAATTCCAAAGTCAATCAAAGTACATCCAACATGCTTTTCATCCAGGCAAAACAGGCAAAACAGGCATTAACGATTCTGTCTTTCTTCTCCTTCCTTCTCCTCATCGTCCCATCTCACCTGCAGCCCCAGACGGACTCGTTTGGTAACTGCCGTCTCAGGAAACGTGGCCTGGACCAAGGGCACCAGTTTACTAGTCAGCGAACCTCCTTCTGGTCCAATCAGGTCGCTCTCTTGCTGGACTCGTGACACAACAGCAAAGTAAAGGGGGAAGTCGGTGGAGATGATGCGACGGATACGCTTCTTCCCGAGCTCCTCTTGACTTTCTAATTCTGAGGAGATAAAAGGGGGTTAAACTCTCAGGAAGCGATACCACCCATGTCTGACTCATAGCCTGAGATTGACTATTTAAAGTCTTACCCTCATCCATCCCGTTGAGTATAGTTTCTAGCACCTCATCACCGTAGCGGTTGCGATGTTCTTTCCACACTGAGCCGTTCTCGCTCCTCAGAACCACGAGCTCCCGGTCACCACGACCCAGAGCAGCAAAGTGGGGGATCTCCACTATCACCGGTCTGCGACACAACACCAGAAAAAATGACAATTATTTACTATAAATAATATTGTGTTTTTGTGCATCAAGAGGAATCAAAAAAAATCTTGACTATTTTCAGTTTCAGTTGCTTCCTCACCCCAGGAACTGCATCCCGGCTGGCCCGAGGGAGATGATCCTGCTGGCCAGCCCCTCTCCCTCCACCAGCGGAGGGGGGCTGGTCAGCTTCTGCGGCTTTACCAGGCGGCAGGTGATGCGGGTGGGTGCCGCACAGGTCCGCGGAGGTATGATGACACGCAGACCGTTATGCCTGCTGCCTCGCATTGAGCCGCCACGAGCATCTACCATAAAACTGACCAGGAACCTATTATTGGACAAAGATTGTAACTATTAGCTGCCAGATATTAAATGGTACGATAGCGTATTAGGGCCATTTTAGGTTAAAAAAATATATAATTATGGAGCAGGGGAAGGGGAGTAATATGGTATATGAAAAATCAGTTCCGAGATTAAAACCATACATTTTTGAGGAAAAAAAAAAATCACACTTCAGGTATAATACATGGCAAGCGATGGCGTCTGTGGTGTGATCCAACCTTCGAAAATGAAGTGATGTGGTTAAATATCAGAAAATAGCCAAGCATTTTAAGATTACCCCCCTACCCCAGCTCTGTATTTTTTATTTTATTTTTCCTATAATGGCCCTAATATGCCGTGGTGAGATAGTTAAAAAAAAGTTTTGCTGACCCTGTGTGTATGGGACTGGCGACTGGGCTGACATTGTCTGACGTCTCCGTCGCCGGGCTGCTGGGAATCAGTGAGTCCTCATCATATTCTTTAGGCAGTGGAAGTGGAGTGTGTTGCTACGACAGACAGAAAGACAAACTGTTAGAGATGTCCACAAAAGCACACTGTTTAGCATAATATTTTACTGTATATGAACCCCAAAGTGTATTACTTACACTATGATCTGTTTAATGGAGAGTCTATGGAGAGGGCAATGATGACAGATTATGCCTATGTGCTCATTTTTAAAGTGCTATTTTTAAAGTGGATCCAGAGATGGTTCATCATTAACCTTCAAAAGACTGTTAATTAAATTCTCATTTACAATATAATTTCAAGAGGTGGAAAATACCAGAAAAAAAAACTCAACCCTCAAGGTCAGGTTGCAAGCTTTTTCACTGAGCATCTCACCGTCTTCATTAGCAGACGAAGGTTGCTCAGTTTTGTATGAGTCCACTGAGCAAACTTTAATCACTGATGAAGACTTTGAGATGTGGTCAACGACGAAGTGGACTTTGAGTAAAAGGGCACTCTACCGATGTTTCATCACTTGATTCATTTCAACTTGGGCTCAAGACTACATAAGACTTCATAACAGAGACCATGCATTGCAAACTTGTTAAGTTTGAAAGACGTCAGCGATGGCCTAATGAAAGCTATTAAGTTGCATTATGTGAATTTAAAGCGCCAGTGTTTCTGACCCATACTAGGGACTAACAGTCAGGTTATCTCGGCCTCTGCTTCTTCAGTTTTGACCATTCTCGCTTAAATGTGTTTTTTGCAAAATCCCTCAACCTTATTGAAGTGCAATACTTAAAGAAATATTTCACCTTCAAAATTACCATTTGTATATCAATTACTCATCAAGTGCATTTTTCAATTAAACTTTGGTGTTGCACCACACCTTTACTGGGAACGCGATTTCTCTTTAAAACTGGTCATGCATTATTGCTAAAACCTTACTGAGCATACGACTCCATAAATGCAACTTGGATCATACTGCGCGAGTTGTGTGAGAGTTTGTAAACTGATGTTATGATATAGTTTGGCTGCTGTCAAGCATGAACCCCTGTCTCTTCATCTTTTGATTCTCTATTCATCGTGGAGGCATGCGACAAAAAAGTTATCTATTTTCTCTATCTCAAGCTGCTCTGTTCAGTACCTGATCTATCTCATGTTCTTTCAGGATAATGGTCTCTGGAGAGACTCTGGGGATCCTGGGAATGGCTGGCGAGTAGTTCCTGTTGTATGAAAAGAGAAAAACACAAGTCAGATTAAAGTATTTTCTTTACATCTCCTCCCAAGTGCTCATCCCTGGTGTTTAGTGAGTGTTTATGGTGCATCCCCATCTACCCATACACCTATTAGCTTGTGACTACCAGCTTGGCTCTCCACCTATGTCCCCACCCAGCCCCCCTTACGCTGTGCCCAGCCCTCTCTCGTACTCCAGTGATTTCTTGGGGGAGAGGAAATCGTCATCATGGTCTTTCATGTCATCCATCTTCATGTACCTGGCCCCTTCTGTCCCCAAGAGCTCCTCTCCTTC
The DNA here is from genome assembly GCF_963691815.1 of Echiichthys vipera. NCBI lineage: Eukaryota > Metazoa > Chordata > Actinopteri > Perciformes > Trachinidae > Echiichthys > Echiichthys vipera. Next base: position 19,978,040 of record NC_139829.1, on the reverse strand, counting down.
AGAGAACAACATGCCAAAGAGAGCGAACAGACCGTGGTCAGGTTGGTGAAACAGCACACGAGAAAGAAAGAAAGACAGAAAGAAAGAAAGAAGAAAAGAACAAGATTGTTAACCAGCTGTTAGAAGGGTTAGACGTCAGGAGATGGCTCTGTGATTTAGGGGTTAGACTGGTGAGATGGGACATTAGTGACAATGTTCTTTACACTAAACTTCTCACTGCTAGTTAAAGTTATACTCCGTAAGATTTTCATCTAATTAATTGTCTTTTAAGTTACTGTCTATCAAAGAGTGAGTTAAAACAATGGTGACTGATCACATGACCCACTAATGAAAACACTTCTACACTACTCTGTGTGTCTGTGGTGACATTCCCTCCCTACATATAAATATGCCACCATGTTAGAGACGCTGCTGACAGCGGTTGGTCTGTCGTCCCGGATCAACAGTTATGCTGCATTCACTTGTAATCAGAAATCTGGAACTTACCACTTCTGAGTCCATGATGTACGAGTGCGGGATCAATACAGCAGGTCATTGTAACCAGATGTAGTCTCAGGCTACTGAGACCAACCCTTTTCATTCATAACCCCTAAAACATTACTACATTGAAATAAGAGATGACACCTTTCAAATGTAGTCTAGAGTTTTCAAAAACCCATAAAATCTCAGTTATAGGCAACAGCATTATAGATGTGCACATTGCATGATCTCTGGGGAGAGCAGGCATCAGCATAATCTCATTCCAAAAGTGTATTGTCTAGTGAATAAACAGTTACTGAGATTAAAGATTTAGACATCAACAGCCTCAGCGAGCGATGTATGGGGAGATTTGCTCCAGAATGCAAACACAGAGACAATCAGAACCGCATCAGCCCACTGTTACACACATGATGACCAAAGTACAAGCTGTTCCCCTTTAATAGTGCAACAGTATATCTTGAGGTGAGCAGAGGTGGATTTACTTACCTCCCCAAAACACACGGTAATTTCTGAGAATTCACCAGTAATCAGTCTTCCCTGTGTGAATGAATTTATGACCAGAGTATCAGCGAAGCTTGTGTGAGTGGGCGTCTGTCAGTGGTCGAGAGCCAGTGATGTCGTAGGTGTCATTACACCATGTTTGACTCTGTGAGTGCAGTTTGCACAGTTTCATATGAGTCAGCTTGTGTCCTGGATATTCTCAGTGTTGTGTGCCACGACGTGTAGGCAAGGTGTTACCACGTATGAGTGTGTTCATCAAATAAGCTGCCAAGATCATTTCACCATTGCGGATACGAGATGCGTCTTTAAGATGGTGTCTTGGTAACTTCTTTCTATATTTAGAGCAAAGGTGACAATCTGTCAGTTAAATTATCAGGGGACTAAAAATATCAAGGCATAATGTCCTGACATGATTGTCAGTGGTGTTGTCAACATCAGGTATTAAAAGTTAAACCTGCATAAGTGATTCTGGTGGGGGGTGGGGGGTATTCTCTGTGACATCACCCATAGGTTTCTGAAGAACCGTTGTGAAGCTCAAAGTGCTGTCGCCATCTTGCCGTTGCCTGGCACCAAACCCCGAACTGCTCGGGGCGCCCTGACATCGCTCTGACATCTCTCCATTAATTGCATGTATATAGGTCCTGTTTTTGCATGTGTGTGTATTTTGGGCCTGTGTGTGTGTGTAACGTGAATAATATAATAACAGAGTGAAAAAATGTAATTTCCCCTTGCGGGATGAATAAAGGCAATGTTTTCTGTCTTTCTGACGCAGGCTACAGTAACTCCCACATAATCGAAAAACTGGGCAAAGAGGTGGAGTGTGGATCGAGTTGAGGCGGGTCAAATTAAGTCCATATTCGGTGTGACAGCACCCACCTGTCTTGCGCGCCCTTTATTGCGGTCAACTTTAAGACTTAATACAATATAAACGGGTGAGTAATATAAAAACTCACTCCCCATACAGTTGACACAATTACAATGAAAATAGCTATAGAGACTAAAACTGTTTTTCTTGTACCAGGCTGTAAAAACATGTATATTTCTGCTCTAAAGTTGGGCATTTTAACATTGGAAAGTAAAGGGATTGGCTCACTTTTGGAGCCAGCCTCAAGTGGCCATGCAAGAAATTGTAGTGTCTGCCGTTTGTTTCATTTTTCAGCTCTGGAGGTTTCTACTTGGTTTCTCCACCAACTCCTGGGGAATATATCTAAAAACAGCTGCCTGTTGTGGTCGATTCACTACGAGAGTGGTGAGAGTGAACCAAAAAAATAACACTGCAGGCCGGACAACCAAAACAATCAGCTAAAATCTGCTTAAGCCTCCGTAGAGCTGAAAGTGACAGTAGAGATGGGAGATAATTCTCTGTAGTTCATCTAAAATAGTTGCATAATCAATTGTTTATCAATTATAGCCACTCACAAAGAATGATGCGTTATGGGATCGACATCACAATGGAGACAGGTTCAAATGGAGACACTATTCCACTATTAACAGGGGGAGATTTTGAATGTGTTTTTTTAAAGCTAAGATTTGTTAAATTTGATTTGATATTAGTATTAATGTATCAGATGCTTATAGGGTTGATTTATGACTGTAACTGCCGTCATAACATGGAGGAAAAAAGACGTCTGGGGAGTTAGAGAATGAGGGTGTTATTGAAGGGACATAAAGGTTACAGACATGGGTGCTATGGGTGCATGCCAATGAGAAACCAGAGCCACCATCACAGTGAGCGCCACTACAGAGGGAACGAGAGAGAGAGAGAGAGAGAGAGATAGAGAGAGGCAAAGAGGTAAAGATTGAGAGATAGAGCTTGAAATGGAGCCACACACTTTAATACAATGACCTATGAATGCCGCACGAAGAAAGAAAGAGACATTCATACCTAATGTTAGCTGTGCAATTCCTAAAAAAGGCAAAAGGAATTAGAAAAAAATGAATATTTATGTGACCAGGTAAAACATTATAAAATCAGCCTCATTAACAAGTAATGTTAAGGTAACATCAACGTTGCTGATTTTTCCGACTGTCTTATGTGAATGATAATAATAATAATTGTAGTTCTCTACCTTCATCTTCAGACACGTCCAGTATCTCATCCACTGTTTCTGGGAAACTCATGCGATGTTTCTCCGTGGTTGTCTGCTCAGAGGAGAGAACCATTTACAACAGTGAGTGTCAACTTCTTATTTCCATGTGATTATCATGGCCACATTATGCCAGTACTGTATCCAGAGGGTATAGCGGCGTTTCTAAACTTCTCACCATGGAAACCGTCTCCTCAGTGACAAGCTTTAGGACGTCAATCACAGAGATGTAGCCCAACCTCTTAGCAATGGCCAGGGCTGAAGTACCGTTCTGACAGACAGAGGGAAGCAGATCGATCAGATGTCTGAAACCCAACTTTATCAATTGTTTTGAAAAAGACGAGGTGCGTTCATGCTCACTGTTGTTGTCTCGTTGGGCTGAGCTCCATGCTTCAGCAACAGTGTCACAATGTCTGTGTGTCCCTGCTGGGCCGCCTGGTGCAGAGGACTGTAACCCAGCTGAAAGAGAGATTAAATGTATTCTTACTCATTTAAAGTAAGAAAGTTACATCTAAGATCTAAATATCATCTTCCTGAATCTTGAAGCCATAACAAGTCAACTGTGAATCTGGAAAACTGTCATTTTATTATTATAATTAAACCTTTTTTGAGGGTCTGTGTGACGTAAAGTTTGTCAACAGAGGGTGTACGCGTAGGCTCTGTGTGCACAGTCGGGTACCTCTCATTTTTTGTGATTGCGTGGGCTTGTATGTGCTGTCACTACGCTGCTGCACTGGGCTGGAAAACCAAAATAACTGTGAAGAGAGATCACTCTACCAATAACTCTACAATTCATCTTTAAACCAATATCAAGAAAATTAAATGTGCAACAAAATGCCAATCTACTGCTCGTGGACATCCGAGTGGATTTCAAAAATCATATTAACAGAACTACAATTTGTCTGTGGTGTCCGCAGCTGTCCATGTACCGGTGCGTCCACTTTTTACAGAGTAAAATCACGATCGAGAAAACAAGAAAATCTGCTGATTACACAAATGACAAACATAATCACGAGTTGGTGCTTTACAAACTTCCCTTACTTGTGAAATACTTGTAAATTCTGCATTTCAGACTTGGAAATAAAATACTTCCAGTCTCTCCAAAACTTGTAAAGTACATTACACTTTAGAGATAAAATGCCCCCCCCACCTATAAACCATTATTAACAGGTCTCACCGAGAAGAACCCTGCAACAGCCACGACTCGTGCTTTTAACTCTAATGTACTGTAATTATATTTCCTGACACACTATGGTGTGTGGTGGTGAGTGACTCAGGCCTTGACTAACTGTATTGTAGTTTGATGTAAAACCAGAAGGAGGCACTCACCCTTGTTTTGCTGTTGACATTGGCCTGTTGCTGCAGGAGGAACTTCACCATCTTGATGTTGCCATAGTGACACGCTACATGGAGAGGGGTGTAGCCCATCTGACAGTGAGAGAGAAAAAGTAAAAAGTTTTAAACGCAAAATCACAGCTGTCGTATAACTCTAGTGTCTTAATGACCTTTTAATTTGAATGCATTATGCAGATTTGGTGTTGAATGGTTCATGAATATTACATTAACTAGTAATTAAAAAAATATTTTGAGAATAGAGTGATAAAAACTGCATTCAGGCCTCCATTTAACAAGACAGGGTAACATTATTTCTCACATATGGGATGGTAACAATAACAATAGCATCTTGATATTACATTATGATGAATTTCAGTACAAGAGCCCCCAGTTGTGGAAAGTATATTTACACAAGTACTGTACTTAAATACAATCTTGAGGTACATAAACTTTGCTTGAGCAATTCCATTTTCTGCTACTTTATACTTACTACTGAAGTGCCTTTCAGAGGAAACCTTTTTGCTTACTAGTTACTTAGCAGATTCAGAATAATAACACAAAATGCAATCAACAAATGCATTATGATGTAAAAGTTTGGATAAAGATAAGACTGTATTGGCGCCTGAAATTCAGAGGCTACCCGGCAGTAAATAAAGTAAAAAATAAGCCCCAGTTGTTTTCCAGAGGCAACAATAAAGTAATGCACATCAGTATTTATAATTCAGTTATATAATATGGTTATTCTGAAATGGCCCATTTTGCATAATTAACTAATAAAAAGTACATTTTGATCCAAACACTTTTGTAACGGAGTATTTCTACACTGTGGTATTAGATGTTCTTGCCCACGAAAAATGCTCCCACATACAGTAGGTAAAGCCTAAACTGCTCTAATCTGGTCAAAGACTGCGTCAAAGAGGTGTTAAACTTTGGTTGGGTGTGTTGTACTGATCACATTATATAATTCTACACATAAATTACACCCTACTAACTATTTTCTGCAAACACTGCTGTAGAGCTGCTCTAAGCACCACAGCTCTACGGGGTCTGAACCAATCAACGGACGGCCGTGCTGGTAACATAACCCTTTGCTATGAGGCTATTTATGCTCCAGCATTTGGACACTATCTGCTATGGCTCAATGTGGAAGGCACAAGTAGTTTCTACACTGATAAGGCTTTGATAACTGTGCAACAGTTTGCCATGAGACGGAAAAGGTCTTACCCGTGTGGCAGCGTAGACTGAAGCCCCTTGCTTAACCAAAATATCTGCGATGCCAACATGTCCTTCCTGTGCCACCAGATGGAGCGGGGTTAATCCACTCTGAGGGCAACCAGATTCAGAAGACAAAAGGTCAAACACAGAACAAACCCAAGCCCAAGTTACATATAATTTTTTTGTTTGAATGGACCAAATAAATGTCAGTCATTCTTTACTCATCTATGTGTTTCTTGCCTTGTTTCCAAGGTTGACATTGGCCTGTTTGGAGATGAGCAGGGAGACCATGTCGGGCCTTCCTTCCTGCGAGGCCAGGTGGAGAGGCGTGACTCCCTGCAGTGACTCAGCATTGGCCGAAGCTCCGTACTGCAGCAGGCTGTTGGCCACCTCCACCTGATTCTGCTTGGATGCTATGTGGAGGGCGGTGTAGCCATTCTGGAGCGCAGGCATGAGTTGTGGTTAGAAAAATATGTGTATGTGCATGAAACTGGGCCATTCAGCATGATATTTTATTTATTTACCCTGGCTGCACTATGCGGCGACCCTCCCTTGCTGACAAGCAAGTTGACAACATCCAGGTTGTTGTGATGCACAGCAACATGCAGCGGAGTCAAACCATTCTGCACAAACAATCAAAAGTGAATCAGAATAATAAAACAAAGCTTTATTCACCTTTTTGGCTTTTTCTTCCATACAGCCGACATCTATGCTTCTCTTACCTTGCCAGCAGCATTAGGGTTGGCTCCTCTCTCCAACAACAGCTCTGCTACATCCACCTTGCCGTACTTGGAGGCCACATGAAGCGGAGTGAAGCCTTTCTACAGAGGCACCAATGAGGAAGAGGACACAGCATTAGACTGGAGAACACAGCTATTAGGGCTGACAGTTTTAAGACAGCCAATTGTTATGCAGTGAAGGGTGAGTAGGCAGGTTTTACCTTAGTCATCTTAGTTTGCTGAGCTTCCATGTCCAGTAGGATGCGTACGGTTTGTGAGTGACCTTCCCTGGCAGAGATGTGTAGGGGTGTGTGGCCTGCTGTGGTGGTGGAGTTGGGGTTGGCTTTGTGCTCCAGCAGCAGCTTCACTAGGTCTTTGTGGCCCATCCGAGCGGCACAGTGTAGGGGTGTTTGGTCATCCTGGGATATTAATTATGGTAAGGTGCTGCATGAAACTCCAGTGGTAAAATGTTTTCTCTAGTGACATAATCATCTTGTTTTCTCTTCTCAGTTCCTCCACTATAGCCTTGACTTGTTACACAAACTGTAAATTGAGGCTATGGTGTGTAGGAGGGAAATTAGCATATTCGACTTAGTTGCTGAGCAAACTATCTAAATTAAAGCTTACATGTATCACATTAAGAGTATTTGTCAAACACGATATGTGGATTGTGCTGTAGAATGTCAAATCTCTACCTTGGCCTTGGCGTCCACCGGTGCTGCATTCTGAAGTAAAAATTCTGCCACCTCATAGTGTCCTGCCCGAGATGCCATATGAAGAGGAGTCTCCACTTTCTACTCATGCACAGAAACACAAACCACCCACCCAGATTCATCACTATTACAACAACAGCAACAACAACACCAGTGCAGAGGTGAGTTGGTTATTTGAGAAGGAAACTCACCACATTGGAGGCACTGGGTGAAGCTCCTTTCTGCAGCAGGATCTTCACAATGTTGAGATGACCCATAAATGAGGCCACATGCAAGGGGGTCAGGCCAGACTGTTCAGAAGAGAAAAAGAATATTATAAATGGTCTTGCACACCAATCCCCTTCAATATAATGATCTAAGCTGATATTGTCAACCCCATCTTTTTTGTTCCCTCACCTCAGTCACAGCCTCTATCGATGCAGAGTGTTTAAGCAGCAGATCCATCACACGCATGTGGTTCTTTTTACAAGCAATATGCAGAGGAGTAAAGCCATTCTGTAAAAAATAAAGGAACAATTAACAAAGATAAAAAAAACTGTGCCTTGTCTGAATCGATCATTGTTCATGTTATTGCGTATTTGTCACTTACCAATGCCCGAGAGTTGGGTTTCCCCCCTTTGTCCAGCAGGACTTTGGCCATGCGGTGGTGGCCGCAGTGTGCGGCCACATGCAGAGGGGTAAGGTGATCCAGTGTGATATCATCAATCTCTGCATTGTACTGCAAAAGCTGCTTGACGCAGTCCATGTGGTCCCCCTGTGCTGACATGTGGATCGGAGACAGGCCATTCTGCAAAAAAAAACAAGATGTGTTGACTCCTTCATTCCTTGCAAAACAGGAAGCAGCTTGTCTCGTTGTGAAAACAAACAATCCGAACATGAAGCAGTAGCAGGAGCGATCTATGGCTGTATTTGGCTAATAGATTACAAACTTTCACTTTCATTTAATTCATTTTAGAGCGCAAAACAACTCTGTGATTTGCACTTATTACCAAACCACATGGTGTTCTGTTCATTACTAAGAGAAGTAGATAATTGAATTTACTTGTATCAAGGTGGATTACCTTGGTCTTTGCCTGGATGGGGGCTCCATGGTCCAACAGGATCTCTATAATCCTGACATGACCATTTCTAGCTGCACAGTGCAGAGGAGTCAGCTCATCCTGGAGAGAGAGGGTTGGTAATGATTTAGTTAATTATGCATCAGATAAGTAAGGGAATCAAAGATTTTGTAAAAAAAAAAAAAAAAAAAGATACGATGGATGTCTGCTGCACCTTGGTCTTGGCGTCAATCTGAGCCCCTCTGTCCAGCAGGAGTCGGACCATTATCACATTCCCCCGTCTAGCTGCAATGTGCAGAGGAGTGATGCCGTTCTGCAGAGAGAAACGGATGCACTTAGACGGACACGCACAAGGGCAACAGACAGAGTGCAGCAAGAACAGAGAGATTAACCTCCAATCAACATCAATTATTCTCTACCTTTGGGGTGAAGTTGACATTGGCTCCTCTGTTGAGCAGAAGTTGAGCAACGTTCAAGTTTTCATAGTGTGCAGCAATGTGGAGGGGTGTAAATCCAGTCTGCAGGGACACATCAGGGTGAGTACATGTACATGACACCTAACACAGATGATCTGTAGCTATTGTGCATGTACTGCACGATCATATCTGCAGTGGTACACACAAACACATTTACCTTGCTGAGTACATCAGGATTGGGGTCATTCTGCAGAAGCACTGCGGCTGTGCGGGTGTCGTCATTGCGTGCTGCAATGTGCAGCGCAGGGAGGCGAACCTTTCCCTTGGTGCCGTAGTTGATGAGCAGGGCTACGACATTCTCATGTCCCTGCTGAAGAGCCACGGCAAGAGGAGTGAATCCATCCTGCAGCGCACAGGAGAGAGTTAGAAGACTGGGTGACTCATGGAGAGAAAATGAGAGAGGTGTAAGGAGAGAGGCTTATGGGAACGGAACAGAATGGAAACACAGCGATGTCTGGATCAGCGAGGATAGGAGTGAGGAATTTGGGAGATTACTATTTGAAAACGGCTCTCAGTCCCTTAGTACCTCAGTTGGAATGCTCTGATTGGCTCCGTTCTCCAGAAGAAACTTCACAACCTCTAGATGGTTTTCTTGTGCAGCCATGTAGAGTGGAGTGAAACCTTTCTGTCTCAGAAAGATGCACACAGATACACACACACAGCAGCAGAGGAGACACACGCACAGCAAAAAGAAAGACAGGAAGACGGTCACAGATGCACGCACAAGGATGTACAGAGAGAGGAATCTCAACATACACATATATAGGAACAGAGACACTTGTTAACAGATGGTTCCTACAATGGTTTCACAGTAGAGTTCACATAGTAGTACTGAGGAGTGGCCCCAGCATGTCCTGTGATCACCGCAGAGAGAGAGCAGCGCTAAGTCTCACCTGGGACTGAGCGTTGACATTGGCCCCGTAGTTAACCAGCTCTGTGACCACCTGTTCCTGCCCTGCCAGGGCTGCAATGTGCAGGGCTGTGTTCCCTTTCTGTTTAATCACAGATACATAAGAAAAAGAGTACACGGTCATAACAAGGACTTAGAAAGGAGAAGTCCAACATTTTGGGACTGTTTGCTTTCTTGTGAAGGATCAGATAAAAATATTAATACCACTCTCATGTCTTTACATAGATATGAAGATACACCCAGCAGTCAGTTAGCTTAGCTTAGCATAAAGAATGGAAACAAGGGGTGAACATCTATCAGTGCTCAGTTCAAAGGTAACAAAATCCACCTTTCAGCACCTCTCAAGATCACTACTCAGTAAGTTACTTATTGTGGTTTTCCAGGGGTCTGTTCCTTGTGTGGTTTAGTGACCATAAGTAAAATGTTCTCATCTCACTCTTGGCAAGAAAGCAAACTTAAAAACGTACATGTAAATTCGAAGCAGGAGTAATTTTCTGAGGATTTTTACCTTTGTGGTGGTCTCCAGTACAATTCCATTGTGGAGTAGCTCCAGCACCATTTTAACATGGCCTTCTTTCGAGGCCAGATGCAGCCCGTTGAGCCCATTCTGAGTGAGAGAGCAGAGAAGACCTCATACTGAAGGGTCCCAAACACAGATATGTTTCCTAATCTAAAAGAAATAACCACACATATACACACAAACACATGTACAGTAGGCCATGCCAATTCTTTTTTATTTTTTTTAATCATCACAGTGACTGAAGCACTCACAAACCAAAGCAGGCAAATACTTACACTGGACACCACGCATGCAGTACTCTCTGAATCAAGTTGGTCATTAACAATGTCTACAGGGATGAAAGTCAGGATGTGAACATTTTTCATTCGATTAATGATGGTGAGAGGAGGAGGAGGAAGAGGAGGACGGGAGGGGGATGGCAGGCCGCTGGTCTCGTGGCTGGGAAGAATAAGAGCCGTGTGGGATAGGTCTGACCTCACACAGCCTTCCTTCAGCCGCACAGGACATGTGAGGTTGGACCTTTCCCACACCACTGATATTATTCCTCTGAGTGTGGAGACCACAGCACACCATCACTCTACTGCAGACAGAGAAGAGAGGGAGGGGAGGGAGAGTAAGAGGAGGCAAAAAGCAAGAAAAAAGGGGAGAGTTAGAAAACAGAACACAAACGGAGGAGGAGAGAGGGTAGAGAGAGGTTGTTAGGTTGAGAGGGACAGAAGAGGTAAAACACAAGAAGGGGAGAGCAGGAGTGAGGCAGTGTGCTGGTGAGAGGTATCCACTCAGACAAGGAAACACAGCTGCCACAGTCATGCCTCCACCAGACTTTACATACAGCATCAGGACCAACAGCCACACAACCAGAACAACAAGGCTCTCACCACCGGGGTTCAAGTGACAATCTACAACTTTGAAAAGAAAATCACTGCATCATTGTACAAATTTTGAAGGTAAATAAGTGAGTTGTGTGTAATGTTTCACCATACTGTAGAGAGAGTAAATGGAAGAATGTGAATAAATATAAGCGGCTATAGCTACTTTTGGCTTCTTAAGTATTAGTGCAATGAGCAACGTTAAAGCTTCTGTGTTTAGTCCTCTCCTAACTTTGCTAGCATTTCATCTTTCTATAAAATAAACCCCATCATGCTCATTTCTATCATGCTGTAATCACATAGAAATGAAAGAAAGTGTGAAAGGTGTTTCTTAATTTAAGTGACGCAAGAAGGTTGTAGATTATCACTTTAATTCAAATACAATTAACACCAAACCGTGAAAATAACACAATTCAACAGGACAAATATCAAGAAAAATGCAATTAAATTGTGTAATTCAGGAGAATTCAAAAAAGCGTGGACTATATTTCTACATGTGATTATGTTCTTTATCCATGGGGAGTCTCCTTTCATCGCAGTGAAGGATTTTGCCAGTAAAGGCAACTGTATACTGTCACTTTACATGAATAGATCTGTTGTTATGTGGGGTCTCTTATGGGGTCTAAAAATAGACTTTATAGAAACCCTGACAGGAGCATTACCAGTTAATAATTATAAAATGTTGAGGACAGCATAAATAAATGGAAGGGAAAGTGTGACTAAGTTAGATTAATGAGCAAGAGGAATCCTCTCTCTCACGCAAGCACGCACGCACGCACGCACACACGCACGCGCACACACACACACACACACACACACAAAATTTTGGCCAAGTTTCAGTAGCTTGAGGGCAGCAGTCCAAGCCCAACTAACGCTGCCTCTTTCTGGCCACTCTGGGAACAACCGTCAGAGTAAAGGAGGCAGGATGGAAGAGACAAGGCGAAGGAGAAGCCCCTGCCCCATCTATCACCTTCCTTGGAGACCCTGTTCACTCCACCTGCCACCTTCAGCCACTGATTAACGGTCTACCTGAGCATGCACATATGGTATGACTGAGTGCACAGGCACATAACAGCACAGTGAACAAGTCAGGCACATCATGCACACCGGGCATTTAAAACACATTTATACAGAAATAATAATACATCACACGGTGGTATATATGGGCAATATTTGAGCAGAACATAATGCAAAACCTTTATGAATTTGATCCCAAATTAAACCATATACTTGTCATATAACTTGTACGTAACGTATAAGCACTGCAAATGTTTGGTTTTTGATGAAAAATGACAAATCCTTTCACTGTTCACAAATTCCATTAACCAAACTGTACTGCATATTTCCATTCACAAATGAGAGGTGGGCAGTCCACCCACATCCTTAATTTTAATATAATCCATTAGAAAGCAGATAGGGAAGACCAAATCCTGGCACAATGCAACTGTGGACCAACAGTGACATACAAATACTCATAAATAGTTTCTATTCTGGCCATTATTAGGGCTGTGAAATCCAAGAAATACTCATGAAATACACATGTAACTATACTTTGCTCAGATTATTTAATTTGTTTGATCAAATAATATTGGAATTCTTTTTCAACAATTTGTTGTATTTTGGCAGTAACAGCAGCAGAAAGGCACAATTGAGCATTATTCAATAATGTTATCACAATATTCAATAATGATATGGCATATTTCCCTCATATCATGCCGCCCTTGCCACTCCAACGCAATACAATTGAAGATCAGTTTTAAGCAGAATTGCCCAACATTAGTAAAAAGCTAAGTCATTAGAAGTAAAAATCATTGGCTTACAGTTACAGGAGCTCGCCAATCATGACCAATCGGAGAATCTCACCTGATTGGCTGTATTTATATCAATGCCGTTTTTGATATGGTCCAGGGCCTTGTCCAGGTTGCCGGAACGGGCCGCTCGGAGAAAACTGTTGCCAGCATCTGCCTGCAAGCGTAACAGAGACAGGGAAAGAGAGAGAGGGGGGGTAAGGGGTATAAGAGAAAGTGAGTGACATAAAGTAGAGAAGTGGAGAGGGAAAATGGAGAGGGAGACAAAGTTTGTTTAATTTTTTCTTTCGGGGCATTTGAAGGACTGAAATAGTTTTAATCCATCACTTTCCTCTCATGTCACTCCACCCCTTCAGATTTTGGACAGTGCAGTTGGACAGTTTGACACATCTGCACCTTGAAATGCACTTGTTGAGGGTGTGGTGGGCATGTAGGTGAAGTAGTGGAGTACACAAACTCCGGGGATCAACAAAACCTCTAATAATGTGTCCACAAGTCTGTCCTCTGCACTCAGGTGATAAAGCAACTGTGATAACACCAACAGCTACTGGGGTGTCTATTGTGCCAAGCAGACTGTTGGCTCTTTGTCTGGACTCTGAGTTTATGTGTGTGTGAATGGAAGAGAGAATAAGAGACACAAAGTGAATGGAGAGCGAGAGAGGGAGGGAGAGGAAGAGAGAGAATTTGGCAAGTCCCGACTCACGGGCCGGCACATGGCACGTCTAGTGTTTTTGTCTGTGTTTTGTTTGTGTCTGAGGGCTTCATGCCTCTCCCAGGCAGGCAGAGGTGCTGCAGAAACAGGATCACTCATGCGGCACAGGGGGAGAGCGAGGGAGAGGAGAGGAGAGGAGAGGAGGAGAAGCGCCAGCGACGAGGGAGAACCATAGGGAGAAGCTTGACTGCGGCAAACCCTGCACTTTTTTCCCCCCATTTCATTTACATAATCTCTTCTCTCCCCTGGCCCATCCCTCCTCCCTTACCAGCTATCTCAATATGCTGGTCAGGGAAAATCATCAGCCGTCCAATCATTCAGTGTTTTCACACAAATGCAGAGAATAAATTCATGTATAAACCTCATTTGATTCACACACACACACACATACACACACACACACACACACACACACACACACACACACACACACACACACACACACACACACACACACACACACACACACACACACACACACACACACACACACACACACACACACACACACACACACACACAAACACACACACACAAACACACACACACACACAGCTTCTCAACAACAACACAGCACTTTAATCTGTGTTGTCCATTGTTGTGACAGGGTTGTTGGTTCTCTTTTGACAAATAGTGAGCGTGAGTAAAATAAGAGAAAGGATCCACATGCCTGAAGTTGAGGCATAGCAACAAATGACACAACACACCCTAAGCATCACACCAGTGCGCTGTGCAAAGAGAGAGGTCACAATAAAAGAAGCTAGGAGCGATCATGGCACAGGAACAGAAAACTCTAAAAGGAAAGAGTGCTTCCAGCAAATTACAGTAGCAAAACAGTAACTACCAGATTTGAGAATCACTGTCAGAGTGACGTACTTCCTACAGTAGGCAGCATACTGTGTGTAAAGAAATAAAATCCTGGGCTTTTGTGAGAGTACGCCAACTCATGCGGAGCCACTTGCCTCTTGTCATTGTCATTATCTCCAAAAGATGTTTTTTGTTTTTTCTCACAGACAATTGAAAGACATATATCACTATTCTGCAGTACAAAGCCTCTGAGTCGCACTTACACACATGCCAAATGGGGGACGGACATTCGCACACAAAAAAAGAAACACTAGATGTACTGTGAAACAAAAAACCTCTACATTTAGATATGTATTTTCATATAGAGATACAGTAAACACTCAAAAGAAAATAAAAAGTATCAACTGTTTCTAGTTTGGTCTGTTCAGTGTCTCAGTGAACAGTTTTATTTACTCACAGTTTCCAAGCTGTCTTTGTGAGCCATGTTCTCCCTCTTACTACTCTAAGTCCTGTAAGACTCTCACTTTGACGAAAACCCACAATCCTCCTCCCTCTAGTTGGCCGCACAGCAACAAACTGACCCCAGTACACCTGCTATCCTGTGCGTACGCACACACACACAGACACACAGACACAGAGACACACAGACACAGAGACACACACACACACACACACACACACACACACACACACACACACACACACACACACACACACACACACACACACACACACACACCACACACACACACACACACACACGCACACACACACACACACACACACACACCTGTCATTGGAGTTACAATCTCCATATTGAGAGACGCCATCCTGAAACAGCACTATTTCAACAAATGCATCTTTTTTGTGTATGGTTGGGCGCACATGTGCTACCTGTTTGAGAATCCATTCAG
The DNA here is from genome assembly GCF_963691815.1 of Echiichthys vipera. NCBI lineage: Eukaryota > Metazoa > Chordata > Actinopteri > Perciformes > Trachinidae > Echiichthys > Echiichthys vipera. The sequence goes on along the minus strand of NC_139829.1, from coordinate 19,962,916 downwards.
CATTTAAAATTAAATTAAAGAAAATGTGGAAAAGTTTTATATAGAAGAGAGGCTTTCACAAATATATATTATAATAATATTATATAATATTATATAATATTCTAGTAGTAAGTTTCATAATTGCTTATTCAAACCTACAGGTATTGTATATAGATATTAGGTGAAAATAGATTTAAATTGTAAAAGGAAGATCCAACTACTTTTGATCCTTTTACACAGGTATATATATATATGTATACTGCCCACACGGAAACTACACACAACGCAGTGGAGTGCAGCCTGTTTGCAGACTCTGCCATGGTGACAAGAACAATCCTTTCATCAAAGTAGAAGCAAATATAGCTGATGCAAAGACTCACACAAAACACAATATAGGTGGTCCCACAGCAAATGGTTGCGGGTAAAAACCATGGTGACCCTGTCTGAGGCCCCTCTGCTGGGTTTCCCACCCCCAGACTCAGTTGACTGCACCCAGAAACAGCCTACTGAACTCCTGCAGAGACTCAGAATCACCCAGAAAGACTCAAGCTAGATGTGGCTCAAATATACTTTGCAGGTGGTCAGTCCTGCATGTTACTGAGAGAATCTGCTTGCGTCAATAACTGAGTGTGTGCTGTGGTGAGATAAGGATTCAGGGTAACCACACCCCTCCACTAACTCAGACATAAACATGTAGAGTACAGTGTGCACATGCATGTGCCAGAGGACACTTGCACATACAAGGAGCAGCCTGAAAATTGTTGTGTGGTAATTTTTCTGTTGCCTCTTGCAGGACGATTTAGATGAATGTGTCCCTCTCTGATTATTCGCATAGAGAGCAGACAAGCCACAGGGCTCTGGGCCTGAGCAACAAAAAAAAAGGAGTGAGCACATTAATCACACTGTTTGGAGCAAAAGAAACAGACAATAACCTCACTCAGCAGCTCCACGGTTAACATTAGCAATATCAACACACTGTCGTGCAACGTATATGCAACTGTCCTCAGGCTAAGACGGTGAAAAGGCTCCTTATAATGAAGCTCAAAATTACCAAGTCAAATGATTCCCCTATCTCATCACAGAAAATCCTCTGCCCTGAACTCTCCTTTCCCTGTCTTTATCTCAGCTTTTCTTCCCCATTGCCTTCCTCCTCTCCTCTATCCCTTTTACATTTTTCTCCCTCTCTTCCCCCTCCCCGCTTTCCTCCTCTGCTGGTGCTGCAGCAGACAGAATGACATCATCACCCCCCTTCGCTGCGTGGACTGCAGTGTTCGAAAAACTCAATGTACACTCGTGTGTGTAGGCTATGTATACATGAGGACCAAGATTCTCTGCAACAGACGACTAGACCTGCACAATAATCATTTTTACAGGAGATCGATTGATTGAGTGTGTGTGTGTGTGTGTGTGTTTCGTAAGACAATGTGAAGCATTAATGGGAGAGTAGAAAGACTCTCACAGTGATAAAACTATGTTTGTGATCTAACTGCAAACGTCATGATGATGATGATTTAGATAATATCTGAAGTACGTCTTTGTGCAAACTGTTCCCCTTCTTCTCTCGTTGCAGTGGCTGCTACTGTTGCAGTATTACTTACAGACACTGTAATGCTGCATTGGACTCACAGTAACCTCAGCAGAGAACATTCATTCAACTGTTTCTAACATAACGTCGTTATAATTTCAGCAAAGGATGCTGCGTACAGTGACTGCAAAGACAATGACCCGGCATTCCTAGCCCAGATAATTGTCGCTTTACATAATGTCTAGACATATTTTAATATAACCATTTTCTCTTAGCTCAAGCAGAAATAGGCTTGTCGGGGCTTCCAAACCCTTTTTTCCTACTTGTGCCCCCCTTAAAAATTAAACAATATCTACCTGTAAATCCTCAATGCAGGTGAGGGCCTTATTATTTGTGGGATAAGCACTTTTACCCTAAAAACATTTATCCTTCCCAGGTGGTTTTAAAAGTGTTGAGTCCCCCTTCAAAAAAAGAGTAGAAATAAGACTGTCCTAATCCAAAAAAACAGCCGTATTGGCCAATTGTGCAAGTATCTTATAACGACCCATTTTAACATTTGTTGTTAGCCGGCGGCCGTAGTATTTTTCTGCGAAGCAAATGAAAAACTAAGGTGACGTAGTTATTCAAGTGCCAAACTCCACGTAAGGAGGAAAGTCGGGATGAATCAAACAAACACAGGACTTTCAGCCAGGAGACCAGTGCTCATGGCCCCTGTGAAAGTCAGTCACGTCTGTGTCTTGGTGTAGCTCCGTCTGTGAGTCATTTTAAGCCAATCTAGGATCTGTTCCTAATCATAGTTTGTAAGGTTTTTGTTGCCTTGTCTTAAGTAGTTCTGGTTCTGAACTTGCTTTATATGTCGTTTTTGCAGTCATTGGAAACAGCCATATTTTGTTATTTAGGTATGAGGACGTGTTGGAAAAAATAAGCAGATTTTTTCATGAACAGATATATATATATAGTTTTCTGTCTAACTCCCTTAATCACATTTTGACCCATCAGTATCTCAGTTCCTTCCTAACAGTCTAGACAAGTTATTCTCCGTCTGAACAGTCTCATTGCTACAGAAGAGCGAGCCAAGACTGTTTTGCTAATGCAAAATCCTGGAGCTCTTCCACTGAATGTCAAAGGGAGAATCTCTCTGCCAAAGATCCATGATGTTGTGACACTATCATCCACGTGAAAGAATTGCAGCATTTCTATTCAAATCAACATAAAATTCACAATACACAGACACAGTGCCTTTTTCTCTCTCTCACACACACACACACACACACACACACACACACACACACACACACACACACACACACACACACACACACACACACACACACACACACACACACACACACACACACACACACACACACACACACACACACACACACACACACACACACACACACACTAAAACAACATGGAATTGCAGACACAGCACCAGGTGCAAATCATAAATATTTTAAGTGCAACCGCCGCTATTTTGTACAGCCAGCAGAAAGGTGAAAATAACGTGCATATGTATGTTCAGCATGTTACAAGTCCTGCTTCACTTGCAATAATTTCCTGAACTTTAAACAACATAAATTGTGCAAGCACACAAAACTCTGTATATAACGTCTGCTAATTTCCCCTGCTAAACTCAATATCTTGATGTATTTAAACTAACAGCGTGATTGGTCGGTTTCCGTTCATTTTAGTGGAGCATGGAACAGCGGATATGGAAATTACTGTAGAGTGCTTAAACAGCCGCGTTTCATCACACTTTTTCTGCTGACTTGCATTTGTTGTAGAAATTGATTTTTTCTCTCTCTCTGTCCTGTTTTTTCCCCCCACCTCAGGCCCCCATCTCTGCCTTCATCTCAGGCTGCTTGAAGAGGATGAGCAGGCAGCGGGCCGTTTCCGGCTACAGAGAAGTAGTAAGTGTACAGTCAGTCAGAATGAGACCTTTGGGACTGTTCAGCTATGGACACATTTACAGGAAGCAAGCGAGCGGGGCACTGGGATGAAGCTGTTACATTCCCCCACTCAACACCCCCTGTCTGTATGTAAATCTGTCCGTCTGCTTCTATTTCCTGTATATGGCGAAGCGTCTTGTCCCATTTTTACTATTTACTTTCTCACACTCCCAGCCTCCCCCTCTCTGTATCCCACTGTTTGTCCCTGCCGTACTCATTGATTGTCTCTTTATATTTGGCCCTGCTGCCGCCTCTGTGCCTGTAGATGAGATTGTCATGGATATTGTGATCTTTTGTGGGGGTGACAAAGAGGGTGAATGCCATAAGGAGGAGATAGGGTTTGGAACTTTTGGAGGATAGGATCAAGATATGGTAAACATCCTGTGTCTTACTGCATAGTAGTTATACAGAATATAACAGTCTGCAGGGGTAGAAAGAAAATATATATATTGGACTGACCTGAAATATGTACAATTCAAGTCCAACACTGTAAAAGTAAACATTAAAACTACTCTGAATCCTTTCTGCCCTATAATTTGAATGATGCTTGAGCTTTGCACCTGCTAAAACCCCAACATAAAACCCAGAGGGGTTGTGAGCACCATTTATTTATTTATTTTTGCAGTGGCGGAAAGTACCTAAGTACATTTATTCAAGTATCGCACTTCAGTAAACATTTGAAATGAGTATTTCTATTTTTATGATACTTTACACTACTAGTGAAATATATACTATATATACTTTTTTCTTCCACTACATTAATTTGACAGCTGCAGTTAGTCAAGATTTTACATGTGATGTGTTTTGTTAAAAAATATGTATTGTTATAGATTAAAGTACCCAACAGCTCCCACATCAATGTGACTTACATGTGTTAAAGCATGGCTTACATCCTTAAAGAATCATTAACATTAATCAAATTATGTTGTTTTTGCCCTTTTTTAGAGTGATAGACAGGAAAGTGGGGAGAGAGGGGGTGACACGCAGCAAAGGTGCACAGGTTGGATTCGAACCCCGGGCACGGCAAAGGACTTTATGGGGCCCACAGACCAGCTGAGCTAGATTATGATATACAGTATAACACTCTGAAAGTCATCATTCTGCATGATGAGTACTGTTACTTTTAATACTTCTGTATTCTGAATGCAGGACTTTTACACTATACACTATATTGCTACTTTTACTTCAATAGATTTTGCAAATACTAAACTCCACTACTTCTAGCCATTATTCTGTGTAACACTTTCTTTTCATTTTGGCCAGTTGATCTATTTACTTGCAAATATCTCTTATTTTCGTGAGGAAATACATGATACAGTGATGAAATACTGCAATAAGTAACAAAAAAAAAAAGCAACAACTGACTGCATTGCAAAATTAACTGCAGACGGATTAAGTGTAAACACAACAAGCACATTTCTACGAGTTGCATCATCTCCTCTCAGTTCCCCAGGTAAACTGCTGCTGACACAAAATTAGCACTCATACACATCCAGGCAGCCGGGCCTTGTGAGTGTGCGCCCTATGTTGCTTAGTAGATTAAACAGTCTATAGTCTTCAGTGAAGCAACACTGAAAGAATCTCATTAATTGACCCACTAATCAGTTTACTGACCTCTAGGTTACTTACCATGGCTAATCCTGGTTGACACCATACAATCTGAACATCAAACAGAGGAACAAATGAAGTCAAAAACAAGATAAAGGAGGAAAGACAGAACACGGTACACACCCACACATGTACGCACTTACACTAATCTTGGGCGCACATGCACCACAACCCTCAAAGAAACCTCCAGACGATCGTGCTGCTGGACGGTTTATGTTCGAGGCAGTAAGCAATTACTTGCGTTTTTAACGCTTCATCACTTCTTTAGAGCTTCAATTAAATCCATAATAAGTTGGTCACCAGTTTCATAAGTGACAGATCACTTTGTTATTAAGCAGGACCACTGTTTACTTTTTCTCTCAATTTACTTTGTCATTGCTAACAACGGGGGCATATTCAGAACTGAAAACAAGAACGAGCTTTGACAGCAGAGGCAGGGAGAAGTCTCAAAAACAGTTCATGTGAAAGGGTGGACGGAATAAGAATGGTACTTAGTAAACAGAGAGCAAACACAGAGAGAGGCATGTGCTGAATGGAAAGGAGCCTGGACAAAATGGACAAAGAGTAAAATACAGATACATCAAGTAAATATGAAGGAAATGCATTTTTAAAACTGGGTAAAAAGCCAATGACGAATGTATTGGCCCATCACTGCCAGATTTGAAAGGATGAAGACAGGAAGCGTTGGCAGGTGCGTTACATCTGAGAAAAAATTAAACCGATGATTTCAAGAAAACATTTCAAAAAGACAATGATAAAAAATAAGTGGTAGAGAAGCGTACGGGTGGAAAAAGTAATCTGAAGGGACAGAGAGAGTGACAGGAACAGAGATTAAGTTAGAAGAAGGAGGAAGGTGAAGAGTAGACGGAGAACAGCAGAGATGGTGGTACTCACTCCAAAAGTGACGGTCTTGACTGGCATGCCTGTTGGCCCTCCACTCTCCCTTTCTCACTTTTTCGGTTTTCTCTCAAACACACAGCTGTCTTTTCTGATGACCCCTGCAAGTGCTGCGGTACAGGGCACGCAGACCCCCGTCCAACGTGAACACACACACACACACGCCCAGACATACACACTTGAGTAAGCATGGTGGGTGGAGAGACTTGGAAGGGTGGGGGTTGAGGGGACGGGGGGCCCAGGGGTTTATCTCTGGAGGAATGCTGCCTGTATCTAAAGAAACACATTTCACACACAGCAAAAAAAAACCTAAAAAAACAGGGTCCTCACACTCTCACCGTGGGTTTCCTGCCTACATCCTGGTTCGTTTTGGCTACTCCCCCCCCATTTTCTCTAACCTTCCTCTGTTGCCTCAAACTCCTTTTATTTTTCCCCTCTTTCGTCTCCATCTTTTTCTCACCCTTCTTCTATCCTCCATCACACTCTATGTTCTGCTCTCCACCTCATCTATCCTCTCCACCTTTCAGGTTTTGTTGCACACCCAAACACTCCGCGTCACCCCAACTTTATCCCTCCTTTCTCCTGTCCCTTCTTCCCCACACGTCACGCCCATCTCTGTGTCTCCTGTATGTTTTGTGACAGCCAGACAATCTTTTTTTTTTCTCCATGGACCAGGCAATGTCAGAATAGGGTAGAGTTACTGTGGAGAATGAGTGTGGGTTTTTTGTGGAGCGGGTTTGTTCCAGTTTATGAGGTGACTTACAGTGACAAAGTGAATGGTTGTGTGTGTGTGTGTGTTGGGGGTGGGTGCTGCCACCGCCCCGTGACAATGGGCCAGACACATGGGGTGGGGTGGGATGGGGGGGGGCATGGAGGGGCCAGCCTCTCAAAAGGCCCTGCCTCTTTTAATAAAGCGTCCGTCATTCCCTGCTTGAAAAGGCCTCCTTTTCTCTACCTCTCCCCTTCTCTCTCCCTCTCCTGGCTAAATGCTGGGAAAAGCACATCGCTGCCAAAACCATGCAGAGAGATAAATGCTTGTAGGAGAGGGGAATGAGGGGGGGGCAATTTAGAAAGAAGGCAACGCACTTCTCAGTGCCACTGGACCGTGACCTGGCCAAAAACATCACGTGGGATGTCTCTCCTGTCCACAGTATTGAGTTTGGACAGTGATGAGAGCTCCGCCACCAAAGAATGTGGCACAGGGGACTACGGACACTAATGTCCGTGAAGACATAACAAATTATCCTGTGGTCTTCCAAAAAGGGGAGTGCAACTCTTCCCCTGACATAAACCTTGTTTGGATCTGCCTGCAGAGAGTAACTCAACTCATCTGAGGAGAAAAAAGATAACTTATCAGGTCCTAATTGATTAGACCTCCTTTAGGTGTGGCACAATAAAGTGAGTGATGACGGAGGATGTCTTTGGAGGTCTTTATCAAGGGGGTCATCCCTATGTTCCTCAGCTCTATATACCTTTAATATAACACACAAGTCACACTTTTACATGTCTTCCTACTAGTGAATCAAAATGCTTGTCAAAGAAAATGGAAGGAAAATATTGGTTTAATTGTAACATTGACTGTATTATTCACTTGGATGTTTGTTACTGTGCAGAATGATGTATGTGCAGAGTTCGACACTAGAAAGCGGTTTTCACTTTCATCTGGAAAGTGCTCACCTTTAATATGTGTATGAGCATGTTTTTGTGCAACTACGTGGGTAGCCAAGATTGGTCCAATATATAAGTTACAGAAGTGTGAGACTTGAAGCCTCCAATACACTGAGTGAAGTTGGAGACATTTTGTGTCCAGTAGTTAAACTTTTGAAATGAAAAAAAGTCGGTATTCATTGATTTTCAATGAGGAAAAAGGAGATGTAATTTGAAGAATTTCAAACAAGAGAATTAAACTTTGCGAAAATAACAAAACAATCAGACGGATAAACATTTTAAGATATCTGGAGGAGATTTTTAAGTTCGGAAACCTAAAAAAAAAAAAAGACAATTGTTTTGTTTTTTTTACCTGAGAAAATATTTGGTCGAAAACATGGCACAAAGAAAGTGATTGGGCCAGTGTCTCAAGCAGCATTGCGGTATATTATATCAAGCTCTTACAGAGGCAGGAGTCTCACTGACTGACAGAGAGTGGGTCATTAGAAAGCATAAGGCCGCACTCTGGTTTTGTCACAGGTTGATTTAGGTTTTGGGACAGACGTGCCCTATGCACCCCATGTCGAGCCCTTCTTGTTGGCAGGATAAAGGGCTACAGCTGTCCACGTGTGCTGCTTGTGGTGGTTTATTGCCCGTGTCCTGATGTCTCAGAGAACAGAGTTGAAAAGAAGGGGGTGGAATCAACATCAACACTGTCTTTCTTAAATCTGTCACGCAAACTTTGGAGTTTTCTGGCACTTCACACACTCAGATGTTGCCTAACACCACACAGATGAAACAAATATAAATTCACGGCTTAATAATTAAAAAAAAAAAAAAACATTTCCCAGTTCACAGTTCCCTGCAGGTCTGATCACAAGATGCAATGAACTAAGTTCCTGAGTGGGAAGCCAGCTAGGGATTGTGTCCAGGTGAAGATAATTGGCTAAGGGCATGAAACTTCTACTGCGATTCACCCTGCTAGACAAGGTCTGCCAGGAATCTGCGAGAAACATATGAACTATAGAAGATAAATGGAGGTCTAAACATCCTCCAAGCCAACAGAGGGAGCAACGGAAAAGTAGCTTCAGGGATTGTAGTAAAATTCATTTGGAGAAAGAAAGACACCCTCAGTATGGAATCATTGTGTTTCATATTATAGCTATAGCTATTTCTTATACCACACACACACACACACACACACACACACACACACACACACACACACACACACACACACACACACACACACACACACACACACACACACACACACACACACACACACACACACACACACACACACACACACACACACACACACACACGCACTGTACTATGGATGGATGGAGAATGGCCCTCTAGTGGCAGCTTGATGCTTTGCAGTATTGGCCTGCAGCTGCTGCAAAGAGGGCATGGGCTGGGTCGGGCTGATTACTGCAGACCTGGTACAAAACTCTCTCCCACAGTCGCACACACACTTTCACCTCCTTATCCTTTGCTTCAGCTCCTCCTCACAAGCATTGTGATACATTAATACATTAAGCTTTCTTGGCCTCTGAGCTGACAGAGGAGCCGTTTCACTCAGCATTAACAGCAGCGGGTGTTAAAACTGCCTTGCATCTGCGGACAGATTACATGTCACATGTCAGAGCACACCGGCTCACTCTCATCTTTACATATTATCACAAATACAGTAAATAAAGAAGCCTCAGCAATTGCACATGCGTCTCAACGTGACAAAGCCAGAATGACCTGTGGAAGACAAAAAACAGGGAGTTAGAAATGCTCGGACGAGGGAGGGGAGCAGAAAAGATCAAGGCAATAGAGAGGAATGACAGCAGTGATATGTCAGCACAGGGCCAGGCTGCCATTACTCTTCATAAGTGGAGAGGAACGGTACAGAAGGGTAAATACAGTCAAGATGTGCAGGAGGAGAGAGAAAGAGCATCACTGTGGACAGAATCTGTCCTCACAACTCTCCACGTGCCCTCTCTCATGTGCATGCCGTATCTGAGCACTTGCAGCGAACACAGACTCCATTATTTAAAACAAAGGCTCGAACCATCAGTCACAACCGGGCTTGACTCAGCACCAGGCAGGATCCGAGCAGCCACACCATAATTCAATCAGACTGGTTAATAGACGCAGAGCTGAAGCGGCCCAAGTTTTAGATCTAATGTACTGTCTTGAAACTATGGAATACAAACTCCAGGGGGACTTCACCTGCCACCGTCCACATGGCTGTTAAAAGTGGGACAAAATGCAAGTCTATTAAAGGTCCCGCAAGAATATTACTGAACTCAGTCCTCTGAGGGAGCAGTGCAGCAAAAAGAAAAATGTCATCCTGTCTTACTTTATCATCAGTTTGATGTCTAATCCTTAATTGTCAACCAGCTTGTCTACTTTTTATTTCCATTCATTTTCAACAATTTCTTGCATTTCATGGATTCACTGAGGACCCTCAGACTACATGCCTGATGAAAACAATATCATGGTAAAAGTCATAGCAGTAGCAATATTGGAAACATTTCCCAGCTAAGACAGTAAAGGTAGCATTCCTTCCTCAAATTCAACATTTACTTTACATTAAGCTATTGACAAATGAGAAGAAACTGTATCTAGAACTTTAACAGCTGAATTCTTGAGGAGATTGTGACATATTTGCCAAATGGGGACACCAGAAAGAAACCCCTTCCCTTTAGAAGCTAAAGGAATAAACAAAAACATGTCTTAGTGGCTGGTTTTAAAAAGGTCCAAAATCAAGTGCAATTAAACCCGATTACAACCGCAGAACCAAACTGATTAACTGATATTAAATACATTTATGTGGGCCTGAACAGTGATATTAATAATTTATTCTTTATTTCCCAGAACTTTTTCTGTAAATATAACACGCTAAGATGAAACTTTTTCATTAACAGCTTCAATCGAAAGGCATTTCTATGCTGTACTTCTTGTTACTTATCAGCTGACATATGCTGATAGAGATAGACCAGGGATAAGTTCAAATAAGAACATAATATTGACCTGGCTGCTGTATTGGTCTGGCTCTACCTCAGATATCTCAAAGCAACATTCAGTTAGATGGCCTTTTCTTTCTTTTTTAATAACTCTGTGTGTGACCCTACAGTATGTGCACTCTCTAATCCTTTTCTATCTGCCTTACATTGTGCTAAGTGCACTACATTTTAAATCAGTTTACAGTCATCTCATGTCCTGTAAATGTCATCACCATTTGTATGGCAAGCCCAAACATTTGTTTGCCTCAATGCAGCAACAGCCTCATTTCTCATCATAAAGAGTGAAAGCGGTAAGGAAACGGGCCAGAAATGAGAAGATGAAAGAAGAGAGGTACTTGGCACAGCTGGCAGAAGGGAGGACCTCGAGGGCGCAGCGGCAACCATGTCGATAAATAAATGCACTTCACTGAACGCGTACCTCGGTGGATGTTTGAGCAGTATCTTCTTCAACAGTCTTGTCGACAGTCTGATGGCATCTTCATTTGCACAGCTTTGCTGAGTCAGACCTGGATTTCTCCCCCCCCCCCCTTCTCTCTTACACAAACACCTGCCAACATCATGCTATCCACACTGAAGCGGCAGAGTGGCCGCCTGCGGCAAAGAGAGACCTGTGCATACTACTTGTATGCCCAGCTCTTACGTATTATACAAATAAACACATATTTGACGCCGCTTTCCACTCGAGGAAGTTCATGTCTGCTGTCTCAGCGGCCAGATGCTGAGCTGCTATGTGCATCTGATACTGACGTGTAAATAATTATTAAATGTAAGTAATTAAGAGGAAATGTTCTCATCAGTCACTGTAAGGGCATTCAAATGAGAGACTATAAAACTGATGTGAAGTACTCCACTGCCTCCGCCTGCCTACTTTAATGCTGTGGCGCACACATACAGACTCAAACACACACACACTCACAAATACACAGACACACTCATCATACACACTCATGTAAGCGTCAGCACACACATTCACCTACAGTGCAGCACATGCGGGGCATAACACACACGCTCGCTACCATTCAACACACATACAGTATGCAGCTCACAGCAACCTTCCATATGCAGGCGTACAGTTCAAGCAGTGGTATACTCAAACTGAACAAGGTCGTGCAACCTGACGTCCGACCATGTGAGGCCAAGTTGTTTCTATTTTTTCATTTTAAAGGTGGTGCGAGAAGCTGGTCATCAAAGCAAGGCAGTTAGATCATGAGCCACAGGTTGGAAGAGGAGATGGAGATGGTGTACAACTCAGTCTGAAGCTGACAGGGCCTGAGGAAGTCATGTACAGTATTTGGGCTATTTCCACTTTCACATGCCTAGTAAGGGTTCAGGTCAAGGGGCTTCAAACATCACATTTTACTCAACCCTTAACTCCTTATTGTGGTGGGCTGTGCTTTCCTGTTAATCCACAGTACATAATAATAATAACAGCTGAATCATGGACTCTTGGTGTGTACCAAATCATTTTAATGTTGGCGGGCTGCATAAAATAATTTACTGTGCTTCATTAAAAGGTGCTTGAGGAACCTGGATATGTCCTTTTAAACTACGGTATTATGCTTATGGTTAAAGTTTGATTGCCAAAGTAAATTGGTTGCAATCAAATTAAAACAATAAAAAAATGACAATATTACAGCTACAGGAAGCATATATATATTTGTTCTTCCTGTTCTGGTGTGTGGAAAACCAGTCCTAGGGTAAGAGTAGCTCAGAAAGAGAGTCAGTGTTTGAAACACTGAGCAGACCTGTACCGGCTATTGATTCGATTTTTTACTTGATTTCGATTGTACTCTCCATTCTTCTCACCCGACCAGGTCTTCACTGCTAAGGCCTGGGTGGAAGAAGGAATGTCAGGAAATTTGTGGAGGACCTGGAACTTTGCACATTTTCATACCCGATCGTATGCACACACATATTGCCCATCTCAGCAGAAAGTGGGCGTGAAAGATTGTTCGTCGCAACAGCTTTCAAACTTTCCGACCAGCATTTCTTTAGGAGTATACTTCAACCTTTCCCATGCACGCTGCGCATTCACCTTAAACACATGCACATGCATGCATGCATGCACATTGATTGTTGCTCCGTTTCTCTCTTTTTGTCAAACAAAAACTCACACTGATGATAACTAAGGTGCCTCAAATTTCAATAGAAAAGAAAAAAATGATGCTGTTTCAAAGGTCAAACAAAGTTAAAATAGTTTTAAGAGAGTCAAAAATGTTGTTCAGTTAATAAAGATAAAACAAATCAAAAGTGTTAAAGTGTCACAGGGTCACAGGTGAAAAAAGTAAAAAAGGTTTAATCAGAAGTGAAAATACTGAGACATGGCTTCATGATTCCTTGTGTGCAACAAGCTAAACGTTGAAGGGGGGATATAAATTCACATTGCTTTGAGACAAAATAATACAAATAAGTACCCTTGATCAGTTTGAACCGGTAATATGCATATTTCATGTGTATGGCTAAAGCATCACATTTTTCATTTCAGCCTTATGTTTATCCTTTTTGATGGGTTAATACTTGGACTAAAATGAGTAAAATGTCTAGTCTGAATTTGTAAAATATGCTGCTTCACAGCACTGATGGTATTATAACTGTGTTTAGTTGTGATTCATAAAGAAAATGTTGCCACTTGCAATGCTACATGAATTTTTGCTCAAACTTTGAAATTCATACTTCTAAAGATGAGCTTTTATTCAACCCAGTAACAACCCAGTGAACCTGTTCTGTAGGTGTGGTCTGCATTTATAAATCCATTTAGGTTATAGTTGCTGTGGATGGCTCCATTGAAAGTATTCTTTGTAGGCCAGACCGTTCCCATGAGGTGTCTCACTGCTGCAAAAAGCCAGAAAAGATCAGTTCTTAATGGCTCAGCAAGAAGAGGAGAATCCTGTCTTCTTCCTAAAGTTGGTATCTGGCCAACTGAGACAATATTACACGAGTTCTGCAGTTTTGCACAATAGCAGTAAAGACCCCTCTACCTCTAATCTGAATCCTGTGAAGCTGGTATCAATAACCCTGGGACAAAAATGAGAGTTAGGATATTTGAATATGCCATGGCCTTTCACATGTAAATTAAACTCTGCCCCCCTAGCCGAAACAAATTACAGCCAACTGCTGGTGGCTGGACATGAATGGGCTTCCTAATGTAGTCTGCATCTACAGTGGGCTGGGGAGCAGCTGGAAAAGAGAAACTGAGACGGGGGGGAGAATTTATGTGACATTGCAGAATGTGACGGTTTGCTTTTTTTTCATATTGAGTCTGCCATGCAGCCGCACTGTGACGAATGGGGCTTGGCTCCCTGAGCATCTGTCTCCAAGGACTCACTGAGGGGTAATTAGAGCTGTGGGGTGATAAGGGATATTCTCCAGGCAGTCCCACTAACTATTAATGGTGGCAAAGGGGACACGGCCTTTACACAGATCTCGGGCATCTTACAGGAGAGGGTGGGGTGGGACAGGGCATTTGATGAAGCGTTAGATTTTGGTGTAAATTAAATCAGCCGTCAGGGAAAGAGCCATGGTTTGTGAAATCGGTTTGAGGGTCGCTGGGAGTTTTACATCACCAAGCTGCCAACTGACCAATCTGCATTATTCCAAATGATCTTCAACTGAGCGTGTTAAAAATAATAAGATGCTGCAGATCTCTTATTGACTAATAGACCATAGTTTATTACGGTCTATTTGAATAAACTTAATTGTATCATTATTATTACATTGTTTATGATCATTTTGTTTTGACCACATTACTTGTTGAGATCTCGGAAAGCAGAAACTTTGCTAACATTAAGTCCAGCAGGGTAACAAAGACGAGCGGTGAGACAATCTAAACTAATAAGGATCTAAACAAGTTGGTCAAATTTATTTGAAAGTGAAAAAAAACTTTCAAATCACTACCCAGACTGTCTATTGTAAGCTTTAATCAAAGTTACCATACCAGACTCCAAGATGGCGACTATTCATTTGACTGGGAATTGTTCTCCATAAGTGATAAAAGGTTTTCTCTCTTCCTGGTTCCTTCGACCCATAGGCTTTACATTGGGGGAAAATATTACTTTTGTAGACTATGCTAAGTTTTCACAGATATAAAACCTCCATGGATTAAAAATGCAGTTTTCAAAGAGTGGTAACTGACCTTGGTTGCAGTTGGTCTCTTGATAACAGTTTTACAGACACCTCCTTTATAAAAGGTCTATGCTACAAAAGCTTTTTGGATCCCAGGGGATATTTTAGTTGCAGTGCTGTGGTTGGCCACTGGGACGAAGGGGCAGCAAGGCCGACTGGCACCGTCATAAATTGTGCTTGCACAGTTTTTCTGTGCAATGAGAGATTATTACTGACTTTACTTAAGATAATCAGGCTAAACTACTGGCTTGTATACAACCTGCATGATTGTCCGAACATTCGTGTTTGTAGCCATGTTGTACTTATTTTAAGCAATTTTGTCACATTTTCAGTCTCTTTAATTCCTTTGGTGTGCACAATGTTCTCTTATAGGTTAAATTGACACCAATAACAATTTAAAAGTTGAAATAAGCTGGAGCTTTTATTAAGATGCAGGACTGGGGCAGAAAGGAGTTATGGGTTGCTGGCAGAGAGAAACGCTGTTTCACTCTAGTTAACAGCAGTTGAGGAGGTAGACACCCTGTTTTTGGTTGATGCTGCTGCCGTTTTCCACTGATGTACTGACTAAAGGCCAGCGAGGGCCTCTTCAGGACAACCCATCACTGCACACTGCAGACTCTTTCATTCTGTCTCTTTACATACAAGGTGTTTGCATGTCTCTATTCTATTTCCCTTTCCCTTTCCTGCCTTTTTGTAATTTATGTACTTTGCAAACCATCATCGGGTCCGACTTGCTTATCAGGTTGGTATTGTTTGCAAACCTGAAGAACATTAGACTGGGTCAGCAGTTGCAGCTGCATTGAGTCTTTATTTCTAACAGGATGGTGTATATCATCCCAACTGTCAGATAAAGAAAATCAAATAAAAGAAAAAATCTTCTTTCACTCATTCACACAAATGTTAAAAAAAAATTCAAAAGACAAAAATAGTTTGCCAATGCACACACATTCATGAGCATCACCGAGGGAAAGACAATACTCCATATTGTTGTCTGTTGATAAAACTGTCACCTTCATTCTGTGTTTAATGTGTTCACCTAATATTCTTTGTTCTTATGTCTCTGCATTTCCAAATTCATCACACTGTCAGCTGTAAATTGCTCAATGGAGGTCCATTTAAGGCAGGTGTCTCAAACTGATCCATGAAAGGGCCGCTGTGGCTGCAGGTTTTTATTCCAACCAAGCAAGAACACACCTGACTTGACTTATTCAACCAACTGAATCGCCTTCACACAGTTGGATTTGTTGGATCAGGTGTGGATTAGTTTGAGACACCTGATTTAAGGTTAAAGCCAATGTTGCTCCAGAGTGTTTGGGAGCAATATGGAGATCAGCAGAGTAGGGAATTTGACATGAGAGCAAGGGGGAGGTAGGATTAGAGGGGAAATCATCATGGGCAAGGGTCGTCTGGAACAAGTTTCCCAGCAGCCTAATTGCACTTAGATGATCTCTCCTCCACAGAGTGGAAATGGACTCAAGATCATCTATTAGATAGGTGCAATAAAACCTTTGGCAAACATGTTCCTGACTGTTAAAAACAGATAAAACCAGACAAAACACAGGCACAGCACATGAAAAACAGCGACACAGGAAATACACAGCAGCCACAATACACAAAAACGGCACTGACCACAACATCTATACAGCAGAAATGCCACAATGTAGAACACACAAACACAGACTGAAGCACAGACACAACACAGACAGAGACACAGACATTTATATCAAATCTAATACACAGTCTGAAGTCATGCACAGGCAGAAATAAAGCATGCACACAAACACACTGATAAGAATAAAGAGGTTGCCTCCCAAAACACACACACATGACCCCCAGACACTGTCCATTTCTCTCTATCTAACACACACACACGCGCGCACACACACACACACACACACACACACACACACACACACACACACACACACACACACACACACACACACACACACACACACACACACACACACACACACACACACACACACACACACACACACACACACACACACACACACACAGCATGTGTTTTGATTTAATCCGAAACACGAACACAGTGCTACAAATGACACAAGCATATTTTATAAGTCAGAAGAACCCACAGGAAAAATACTTCAACTGGTGTATATTAACACTACTGTGAACCTGTGTTGTGTGAAGTGCTTTGTGTAAAAGCATAGGCAGACGTGCTACACACTTGGATCCAGTCGATAGAAAATATGTCAAATCTATATTTTGCCCGTGGACTCTTGCCATGTAATATGCTGCTCAAGAACATTAATTTCATTGAAATCACAGACACTGATATAGAGGTGAATATAGATACAGATACACACTCATGTTATATACCAATATGTGAGAAAAAATACGCAAAAGAAAACAACCAAATGAAAAAAAAATTAAAATCAGCAAGTTAGTAAAATACGTCAAGCAAGGACGGGAACAAAGAAAAAGCTCCAGCCTGATCCCACGACACCTGACTGAATCAGCTCACAGCACAACAGCAACACTAGAAAGTCAAAGGAACCAGAACTACAATACCATAAGCAACACACAACAAAAACAAGAGAGATAAAGATAAAAACAACAACAACAGCAGAGCAACAACAGTGACACAAACTTTAAGTGACAGATACAAGATGGTCATAATACAGAATATATATATAAATATATATACATATAGATATATAGAAATAGGAAAAGCCAGTTATACGTGTTGCAGATATTTACTTCATCATCATAGTGCCATACTCCTTGGCCATCCGGCATCTCAGAGCTCACACTACTGTCCTGATCGATTAGCCAGCGATGCACGGCGTGGGCCTAAAAGGACATACGACATAAAGACAGATCCCGGTTAATCGCAACAGTGAGAAGCAGAGAGACGGAGAGATAGAAGAGAAGAGGGGAGGAAGAGGTGGGGGAGAGGAGAGGAGAAGAGCAGAGCGGACAGAAAACAATGGCAAGGAAATGAGAGAGATTTAAAGAGGAACAGGTGAACATTATATTGAGACAAAGGTAGAAAACAAGGTGGAGGGAGGGAGGAAGGGAGGGAGAGAGGGGGGGAAGGGAGGGGAGGAGGAAAAGAGCAGGAAGAGGAACCATCCCACCCAACCCCACTCTAACCTTGCTTGTCCAACCCCTCCCTCCCCAAAAAGCTCTCCCTGGGAAACAGGTCAGGTTAGGATGAGAGGTATGAGTGTGAAAGCACAATATGGCAAGACACGAGGATATCGCACATACAGTGATGAGCGCTGGGGAACGCCACACTGATGGCGATGGAGGAGGATCTGGTGTTGATGGTTTGTAGCTCACAGATGGATCAGCTGCAACCTACAAGTCGGAGTGAGTTGGGATTCCTTAACTTGTGCAAGTGGCACCTGGACACAGAATGTAGTCTACTTACCCAGAAGTTACATATATATATGTAAATGTGCAACCACATTTGTAAAGTAGAAAAGACACCATATAAAATATCTTTAACACAACAACACAGACAGAGAAAAACATACAGTAAGGCCACGGGTCTGACCTCCTAATTCGATGCGTAGAGAAAGTGTTATAATTCAAATATGAATGCAGACTGCTAGATGGTGTGGGAAACAACAAGAATGGTTGAAACCACAGTAATTCATAAGAAACTTGTCAACAAGTCTGTGAGCTCAAGACAGTAACCAGATAACAGCTCTGCTCAGCAAATCAGACAATCTCCCAAACTTCTTCCTCCAGACAGACAAACAGATCAGTCCTGCTCACACTCCCTTTGTTGAGATTCACATCAAACACATACTGTAGCCAGCTCTGGTCCCGGTCACCCTGACACACACACACACGCACACACAAACACACACACACACACACACACACACACGCGCACACACACACACACACACACAAACACAAACACACACACACACACACACACACACACCCATCTGTTACTCTTGACTGTTGTCGTGTCAGCACCTAAAACAACCGAGCGCAGCTCCTTTAGTGATGCTCGCTGCCCCTTTGCAGCAGAAATACTTGTCAAGATTTACACTTGGGTGAAATAGCAGAAAGCAAGGGATTAATTACCCTGTCATAGCTGCTACTGCTCATTTACTATTTACTTTACGCCAGCGATTCATTCAGTACTTGCGTTGTGTTTTTAAGATGCAGTGATGCGGGCTGTCATAACATGACACTGCAAAATAACATTTATTGTAAACTGAACGGCCATTTAGCACCAAACTGTTGACTGAAGGAGAAAACTGTAGATTGGCCTCTTTTACACAGAAGAGGTGAGAGAAAGTGAGGATATTACATGCGTACCTGCAGGCGCGCACACACACACACACACACACACACACACACACACACACACACACACACACACACACACACACACACACACACACACACACACACACACACACACACACACACACACACACACACACACACACACACACACACACACAAACACACACAAAGAGGGAGTAGGACCTTCTGTGTCAAGCGCTGTGTCTGCGAAGACTGATGCATTCGCTGGTAACAGGGAAGTGGAGGACAACACACAGAAACAGACAGAGTTAACTCAAGGGTACAGTGAATCAGAGGGTGACAGCAGAGGCCAGAGTCCTCTGTTAGGACGCCCAAATATAGAAAACAGACTAAAGCAACAGGAGTGGGCAGCTACAACGTATAACCAGAAAGAACTGTAGTACACATTACTACACTTTTTTTTTTTACTTTCTAAGCATTAATGTGCACTTTGCATAAGCTACATCTGTGAGAATGACTTGCAGTAACAAAACCTCAGTAACACTGTCTGTGCATGGAGAGAAGTGTGTGTACGTGTTTGTGTGGATGCGTGGATGTTATGCACGGCGGCGTCATCCGTAGAGTTTGTGGTGAGTTACAGAGCGTGTCAGCTTAAAAGAATAATTGGATTAAGTAGCAGACGGCTACTGATGACAGGGAGAGAGGGGGGAATTGAGGAGGGGGGGGGGGCAGAGGGTGAGAGAGGTGCTGATAAGAATAACAGGCCATTTGCTGCTGAGCCTCTGGGAGCCTCCAGGGCAGCGGACAGACACAGAGGGAACTCAAACCGTTACGCTGCAGATTAGAGGGATAAAGGGATAACACTCTCAGTCTCTGGACAACTAACAAGCAGCCTCTTGGTATTTGGGTATACTTTACATCAAACTTGCAGACAAGCATAAGACAACCAATACGACTCATGTACAGCAGAACAGAAAAAGGACACATAATTCTGTCTCTGGTTGCTTTCAAACCTCCCTGATGGCCTTTGGAGTAAGGCCGTTCTGGAGGACGTTACCTCTTCACATGATCCTTTACAGTGTCAGCTGCAGAGCGAAGAGCCGAGTATAAAACTGAGGACAGGGGTCGAAACAAAGAGGAGTGCAAGTCAGGGAATGGAGCTTGTACTGAAGACAGAGGAGTGTGTGAGAGAGAAGTGGAAGAATGATTAGAGATTAATCCGCTAGGAAAGGGGCAGGAAACAGGACAGAAAACAGGAAATAGCACAAGGCTTTTGCGTTTCATTTGTCACAAGTGTTGACACAGATGACCTCAGGTGGAGCATAGAAATGGACCAGAAACACTCAGCAAAGTATTGGGATGGAAAAGAAAATGTGCTTCCACTGGACGAAGATGTAAAAAGGCAAATGTGTTAAACTAAAATAAATATTGGATTTTTTTTTCCCACAGCTAGATCACCATGTTTTTGCAGGCACTGAAACACTATGAAAAATGATCTAAGATTATAATTATTACTGTATCTTACTGTCCGCTCTCTCTTACTGTATCTGCATTAACACTGACATACTCTATAAAACTGTTATATGGCAACACAACCTATTTTTTTATTTCTCTATTAGTCACACAAAAAGACAGTTACATCCACATTAAGGTGTAGACTACAACTGGTTTACATGGTTTCAAAATCACGACTACTACTACTACTACTGATATACTGACTACTGATTTCAGTGCACCTCAGATCAGCCCATTGGATTTAAATTCATGCACGATAAATAAGCATAGATTAAACAGTAAAATACAAAAGCAGCCCACAATAACATCAGATTAAAACTCATCACGCATGTCTCGATTCATTAGCCTTCCTGCAGTTACCCTTACAGAAACATGTGTCAGGTTACTTTACTTTAATATGTAAATCCTGTTGTAGTGCCACCATCTGGCAGATTGAGTAGGAAAACAACAAAAAAATAATCTAAATGTTTGCACACTGTGCATTCGGAAGATGAGTTTAGTGGGTTATGTGAACCCCACATTTAGGGCTATAAGATCACAGCCTTATAATACAATATGTCACCCAAAATTGTTTTACTACTATAACGAACAAAGTTAAATCTGAGAGGCAAAAGACTTATAATAATCTACTTCAGATGAAGAATTGTCGACATTTGGCAACTGAATAGCATGAGGTGAGCGAAGGTTTTTTTTTGTTGGTATTAGTGTGGGAGTTTTTAACATTTAATGCTTCTTTATTTTCCTTTAAGACCAGTCTCAAACCTCTTGATCAATTTGTTGTGTATGAACTGGGAAGAAAATGACAAAGCCAAATGTCCTGATTTAAATCTGAAAGGATTTTTTGAATCCTTTAATTATCTTCATTTAACAAATAAAAAAAATATTAAAAGTCGCAGCAGGGTTTATTATAATAATATCATTATGTACGTGTATAACTGGTTGAGCTGCCGGGTTTAAAAAAATAAGATAAAATCTGCCCATCAGTGTGCACAGAGCTTTCATTAGAATAAGCCCTCCACAGGGAGAGAACAGCTCCCTGCTGCTCAATGGAGCTGCACCGCCTCAATAACGCACACTCCCTCTGTGAGAACAATAAGGTACAAAGGAGCTGTGATATACAAATGTCTACAGCATTAAGAACCAAGCACCTTCCTCAAAACACCTATTCATCAGCCCAGTTTGTTTTAGCCCCGCAGTGCATCAGCTTCTCTCTTTATCGCCCACCTTTCCGTCCATTATCCTCAAGTGCAGGAGAAACATGGAATAATCGAAGCTCTAATGCCATGAGTCAAACTAGGCCAAAGCCTGGCTAGTTCTTTGTGAAAGGCTGACACAGTATCTAAACTTAATGGACCCTTGCTAAATTATTCAGCACCTAAGAAAAAAAAATATCAAGTGGAGTTAAAACTAGACAGCAACATTACTGAGGTGCTTGACAGTGAAGAGCTCTTCTCAGAATACCATAAGACACCGGATTTATCTGATCTCCAGTTCTCATTTCAACACGACTTAACTGAACACATCACAGAGGATATGGCCCTAATGTGATAAACTACAAGGTTGATTAAAGTAAGAGGACTGCACACACACTGTATGCCAGAGGTTCCCATTCTCTTTTTCCTTACAAGATATCGAGGACACCGTCATATATGTTCATTGGAATAGTTTGATTTAGTGAACGAACACCACAAGAGAATTGTATCAGAAAGATTTTATGTCTTAAACGTATTTAAGAGTTAAAGATTTGTCGGATGAGATCAAGAACTTGACAGAATTAAGTCAGGAACTATCTGATCCAAGAATACGAATGTGACCATGTGACTAGTTTTGTATACTAACACATTTGGTCAGTAATAAAGATATCTATACTGCACCTCAAGATTCAAGATTCTTTATCATCACTACTATGGTACGCACTCAGCATACATGAAGCAGAATATCGTGAATAATATCATGGCAACAAATACAACAGATGAGAGGCAGTATAATATATTAGATGTATTAAACCTAACAAAGTATAGCGCTTTACTTACAACTTCCCTCAAACCTGAGACTGGGCAATAAGTCAGTCCCATTTATCAACTTTCAGTGGATTTCTGTTTTACTTGAAAGGTTCCTGCTGTAATGGGTACATTCACAGTAGGTTACCTGTAACCGGATTTAACATGACTGTTTTATAGTCTTTGGATTAATTTGCCGTTTCATGATAATTGTCATAAAATAAATGTTCTAATCAATATGGTGACATTGATTTTAATGCTCAACGACTGGAAAAATGGCAGCTCAAAACATCTTATTAGACTTTCATATGAGGAGGACATTGTAAGAAGTGGTACAGCAAAGTTGGAGAGGGTTGTTCCATATAGAGTGAAAAACAATGTCAGTCATCCAAATTGATACATTATTGATTTTAAGATCACCCCAGCTCTGAGCGCATAATATAGCTCATACAAAAAGGTTTACAAAAGCACAGACATCCAGACGATAGATACTAGGTGCTGGACAGAAGAACATGTAAGAAAAAAATTAAGAACCTTAAAAGGTCTTAATCGGCTCCCTTGGACTGAAAATATATTGGACATGTATTATATTCTTTGTCTGAAGAAGAGCTTGTCACTTGAAATGTTAGTAATTAAATATATGTTCATGGAATAATTTTTTAGTTTGTGCAGGGTCTATTTTTATAAAGATATTAGTGATGTACCAACTGGAATGATATCTATCTGTCTATATATCTGGACTCACAATGCATGCTACACTATGGAAAAAAAAACACTAAGATTAACACTATAAACAAGACATCCCACCCCCTAAAAACACAGAGAAAACATAAATGCATGTGTAAATGAGTGCATGTATAGAAGAGGACTTTAAACGTGAGAGAGAGTAAAGAAACAACCGAGTGAAAACGAGCAGCAGAGCTCTGCAGATCTGATAAATAATGCATGGCAGAGAGCTGGCAGTAACCAGTGTGAGCTCCATCAGCAGAGGAGGGGTGGTTTCTGATGGGGCACAGGTGGAACCTGCCAGGTGGGATGAAAGGGAAGGATGCTGCAGTCACCTCCACCTATCACCTCTATGCTGTGTTTCTCTCTCCATCTGGGCTCTCTCTACCTGTTCACTGCACGCTTGTGAAGGAGCATGTGAAGAGTCAAACTCTTCATCCTTTACTGTCCCCTCTGCCTCCATCTGTGTACAATGGGAAGCCCAGCAGTACACAAGCAGCAAGGATGCCTCAGGGGCACATACAAGGGGACTGAAGTGTTGATTCATCTTAGGCAGTTTGTAGTGTTGTTAAAGCAGCTATAATCAGTACATATCAACAAAGGATAAAATTATTGAAAGTGTGAAAAGGGTCACAGAGTGATCATGGTTACAAACCCACTAGGGAATAATCACCTGACTCAGTGTTTTGGTTTTCCAGCAATCTTATAGTGTTTTCTTCCAGGATTCATCAGGCAGCCATTTTCAACATAACAGCTTTAAAAGCCTGCTGTACACTACATGTTCAGCTCTGAGTGGAAGACAAAGGTTATGACTACACAACATTACCCGGTGAACACAGTTCATTTACCCGTCAAAGAGTCGGGTATTTCCTTCTGGGGTTGGCAGAGGCCAAAAACAAAGCTAAAAGCAGAGTAAATGTTGGACTATAATTTATGAAAACAAGCACGACTCCAAATGAACCCTTATATTGCTACTAGGGGTGTCACGATTTCAACTATAAAGTGATCAAAATGAGCTTTCAATTTACCATTATTGGAAGGATCTGCAATTCCCCCATTTTAAATATATTTAAATGGGACCATATGGCCTTAATATGATACATAAAAAGATATGGCAGTTATAAAACACAATTTGAAAATGTAAATAACGGTTAAATAACAGGTCATACAAGTAGTTATCTCTTAATCTCTAATATCTCATAATTTGTACAAATCAAGACTCCATAGTCTAACAGAAGTATAGCCAACAGCAAAGATGAATACAAGACCCTCTCCAGCAATGACAGAAAAAATGACAATAACAGACGTGCAGTATAATAAGGTGTTCCTGTTATTTTGTCCACCCTGACCTCTGAGCCTGTGGAGGTCAGAGGTCATTAAAGCAGATGGATTAACATCACAGCACACAGAGGACAGAGCGCTTTGATGTTCTATGCAGTGGAGAAAAAGTACAACCTCTTCTGATCTTCAGCTCTGTTTGTTCCTTTTTTTTAACTTCCTCAGAGAAAACTTATCGGGGGATTGTCGAGGCGGCGAGTGGAGGAGTCTGTTTTAACAAAAGGCCCTTTCGAGAGTGTGGGTATGAGTTCCTACTGATACCGGTATACAAAATGTAAACATTTATAGGACTGCAGCAAAATCTGCTAATGTTAGTAATCTGGAGTCATCTTTTGTTATTTTTCTTTGGTTGTGGAAGATAGAAAGACCAGATAAGAGAGAAGAAACAAAGGGTTATGTGGTTCCAGGCAGCTACAATGAAATTTAAATGATATACAGTGTTTACTGGAGTAGGAGCACTCTGAAATTGAACTATGACATGACAGAGTGAACAATGTTTTCATGTTTCATGTGAACGGTTGAGACTCAAAGAAAAAAGAGATTAAAAGAAAGAGAAGACACAGAAAGAGTGGTTATGAAGAAGAGAGGACAATTTAAATTTCTTTATGCGTTTTATCAATGACATTTAGTTGCACTCACTGCCCCTCCCTCCTATTATTCTCCTCTTTCATTGAAAACCGTTGCTCTTCCATCCCAGACTATTTTTATCCTACATTTTATTACCATAATAAAACGCATGCATGAAAAAAAAGATAAACTCAAAGAGACAGCGCAGCCAAAAACCTGGATTTGTGAGGCTTATTTTCATCTTTCTTTCTTGTCATCTATTCTTTTATGTTGCTCTTTTCTTTTCGCTCAGAGAAATGGAAAGAGACATGCCTTTTCTTTCAGCCCTTGCCTCATTATGGTGCTTTTCAGGTCTGCTCTTTTGTATGGGGGCCAGTCCAGAGCCATGCACAAGCATAGCGGCCGGTGGATTACCCAGAGTCGCCTCAACACTTGGACAGAACCAGCAACCACTCCAACTAACACCCCTGCCAAGTGTAGCATGTTACATGCTTTAATAAGTGTAGCCAAAGAGCCATGCCAAGACTAAACCAACAAGAACAGCTGCTGTTCCATCAGTGTGGACAATGCATTTAGATCTTTAAACCAGGGCAGGACTATCATAATACTGGACAGAATGCATTACTGTCCACTGATAATCAGCATGCAGTGTGTAGTCTAGCCACACAGAGCGTCACGTCTCAAACCGAACGCCAACGTGATTAGACGCTCAGAAGAGATGGAAGTAATTTTTTTGTCACTGAGAAGCCTGAGGTCACAGAAACACAATGTAGGGTGTCTCTTTGCTTAACGTTTGGCCTGTAATAAAACATTCTCAAAAGATAAATATTGAAATGAATGTGTTATGAAGTAAATGCAATTAATGCTAAAGTCTTACCTTTTAAACTATCCATTAAAATAATAATATCATTATCATTATTATTATTGCTTATTATTTAATTAACACATTCTCAACTTCATTTGTGTCTGTAATTTATAAAATTATAATATAAGCTATCTGTTCACCCATGATGTGATATTTGTGGCAACGATAGCTCATCACTCGGGTTTCTTACATACTATTGTATCGACTAATAGATGAGTTTATTTTAGTCGACACATTTGTTAAACAGAGGTTTTTGATGTTCTTTTTTTCACCAGAGATATGCTCATGAGAGAAAAAAAACTAAAAAATACTCATTACACAGTACCTATATATAAAATGTGTAAAATGTGTATAGATTTCCCTTGTAATGACAAACCTACAGATAATTATCACCAGTTCCCCTCAGCTCTTGTTCACTCTCTCTCATCAGCATTGTTTCCATCTGGAGCAGGCGGCTGTTTTCAGAGAAAATGCTCTAAACACTAAAAGTTGAGAATAGAAACATATAAAAGGTGTGTGAATAATCGACTTACATTCTTCAGGTGGACATAAACAAAACTCCAAATGAATGCTAATGTTGCTATCAACTTTATGAAGTGATAATATGTTGCGTTAACAGTGTGTTTCACTGCCCCCAAGTGGACAAAAAAAATCAGTAAATGCAGGTTTTAGATGCAAAATAACACACACACACACACACACACACACACACAAAATGGAATATTGAAGATGCCCTTGGCTGCATTTATGTGTGTATTTGTTCATGTGTATACACCGTATACTGTATGTGTGTGCTCAGCAGTTGGTGGTTATATATCTGAGCTGTTACTCTCACCTTCTCCACCTCCCTCCTGGGACACAAAGATGGATGCCCCCCTCCATCGCTGCTATGTGAAGCACTCATTAAGCCCCTCTGCTGTTGTAATCCCCTGTTTCTCCCACTCACATCTATATGCACAGCACATGCACACCTGTACATGTGAACACAATCTGGCACAGATACATCAATCATATTAAGACTGATCTTGCATTGCCAGACCTCCCTCCACAGCGCTGGTCTGGCTACACCTGCTTAACATTCTGGGAAAGGAGAAAAAAAACACTCTAGCTTGTTTGTGTTTCTTTTAACAATCCCAATAGTCTTGGGTGGACAGTGTCTATGTAGAATTATCGGAGATAGGGGAAGGGGCCTGACACACCACCATGTGCTGGATTGATTTCATATTCTCAAGCATTATATCCACTCTAAATGTTTCTGAGGTGAACCCTCACCCAAAGCCTTTTTCCAAGGATCAATCTGTTCACACTACTGTGCCATAAAGACATAGGCAACATACGATCCCAAAGACGACTGCTGCATGCTATTAAGAGAAAACTTTATTGCGAGTATCCTTGATTAGATTCACAGTGGGGAAATTCAATCTGAAGGGTAATATTCTCAGGCGGGAAAGGGACAAAAACAGCAGCTAGCAAGAGGAGACAGTGAAATAAAGCACTAAGCCTACCAGATCCCACAGAAAAAATTGAAGTCTTTCTAACCTTTAAAAAGAGAAAGCCCCCCCAAAAGCCTACAGAGTTGGCTCTTATATAAGGAAAACTGTGATGAGGAAAGAAAATGACATTTGAATACTTGGGGTGATATTGTAGCTCTCTTGTTTTTGATTCACTTACGAGATAATGAAATCTATATGGTGAATCCCACAAATACATCTGATGGCAGCATTAGCTCATCAACAGACTAGTTTTACTTACAATATAGGATTCAAAGAAAGTTAATTTCTAATAATGATAAAAAGTAATATTAAATTAATTGTAAAAGGAGGAAAAAAGATGGCAGCAATCTGCCTTGTACAACATATCTCATGTCATTAAAGACACAGTAAGGGACAAGAAAAGTGGTATTATAACTGACTGATGTCGGTTATTTATCTGGTAAGGAATGAGGAAAATATGGTTTAGTTAGTCCATCCTTCTCTCCATCTTCCCCCCTCTCTTTCTTTCTTTCCATCCCATTGTTGCTGACTCAGCCCTCAGGGAGAATCCTCCTTGGGACCAGCCCTGGCTTGGTTTCAGTGGGGCTGGCACATTTGCAGTTTGATAAATCTTGAATACAGTAAAGCGGAGGAGGATGTCAATGTGAACATCCTAATCATTCGTTGAGCCTATCAACCATTAATTTCTGATGCTCAATTAAACAGGTCAGTGCAATAGCTGTGTCAGCCTTTGCAGCAAGTTGGAGGTTCAAAAGCCAAGAGAGCCTCATGAAAGCCGTATTAGTGCTGTGGCATTTAGCATCATTATGTGCTGTATTTCCCAGGATTTTCTACAAGATCTCTGCTGATGTGCATCTCTGCTGATGTGCATCTCTGTGGCTTCAGTGTTTGCACTAATTACTGTACAAGAAGATATGATTGAAGATGAGTTTGAGATGGAAAGATTTGTTATTGTCATAACATTTACAACACACTACAGCTGCAACTAATGATTGTCCTTACTGAGAATGTAATCCATCTAAACCATCATTTTCCAAATCCCAACATGAAATCTTCTTACAGCTAGTTTTGTTTGACCAAAAAAAGTATAATTAAAAGGAAAATGGTGATACTGTGCAGTATAGCTCTCTTCCAATAGTCTCAAAACATAGAACACATTTATCTCACATATCTCTCTTTCGCTTTCATCCACACACACACACAAAGCACTGCAGTGCTTTTACACTTTCATCTAGCTGCAGTATTGACACACAGCACTGAGACACCTTAATCACACACACACACACACACACACACACACACACACACACACACACACACACACACACACACACACACACACACACACACACACACACACACACACACACACACACACACACACACACACACACACACACACACACAGCTGTTAAAAAGCCATTTTCAGTGTGTTCGTGAAAAGGGCATGTTGTTCCTCACTGCAGCCCTACCCTGATTCTGTAGTCAGCACAAACGGCACATGGCTTAAACCTACACCCATGTGCACACTAGGACAGGAGACAACATACATGCACACACCCTTGGAAATACCTTTATATACACCCTTGCATTAATGCAGCTAGACACATGCCCGCACAAATGACCTGCACATACAGAAAGAGGTCCGTGTAAGAAATGTTCTCTCGTTCCTACAGTACACAGTCATACAAAGCAGGCGAGTGGAATGCATCTAAAAATAGCACCCTATTGGCACCCCCACTGTCATCATTATTCCTTTCATCGTCCTTATCAGCAATGTGGGACTAGTTCCGTTGGTGGACAGTCAAGCTGCTTTCATGGAGCTTTCCTCGCTTCCCCCGCTTCCCCATCCACACAGACATGACTATAACCTCTTTTCAATTCTTGTCCTGCGTGTCTCCTCTCTGTTATTTCCATCTTGCGTCCTTCCTCTCACTCTGCCAGCTTGGTGGGAAGCACTGAAGAGTGTCACCCACCACAGTGTGGGGAGAAATAGATGAAGGAGGACAGGAGGGCACATCCCAGGGGAGAACCTTTATCTTGGCAGAATAAGCCCACTGATAGAGAAGATGTTAATGATATCAACCATAACTACAGATGAAACACGACAAAAAGAGGGAATAAAAAAATGGGAGGGATGAGATGATGAAATAACGTAGAAAAGAACAATAAAGGTGAATAAGTTAAAGGTGAGAAGAATGAGAATCTTCACCGTGCTCATCTTTTTCCCTCATTATAGTCAAAATCTCTGCAGTAGATATTAACTAGCTTTCCTTTCTGCACCAAGGAAAGGGCCCCTACCGGACAAAGCTGCTTAATCAGGTAATGTCTGCATCACTACAGTATGTGATTCCTAAATCCTATTAACAGCAACCCCAGTAGGGCTGCAACTTACAATTATTTTTACTATCAAATAATCTTCTGATTATTTTCTCAAATAAGTAATTCATCTTTAGGTAAAAAAATTGTCATAAAAGTGCAAATTGAAAGTGCGAATCATAGTTTCAAGGTGATGTTTTGCTTGTACTGCCCAATCACCATACTGTTACTAGATACGGTTAGCTAATTGTTGCTTGAAATATTCAACAATTGATTGATGGTTACAATAGTTGCTGATTAATTTTCTGTCAGTTGCCTAATAGATTAATTGGATAATAATTTCAGCGCAAAACCTGAGAATAAGAAAACAAGCAACAGATAAACATCAAAAGAACAGTGGATTGTTGAAATTGTTTTCTACCATAAAGTAATGGAGAATTTTTTACATGTCGACTACAAACAGGTTGTAACATTACTTAAAAAATTAGACCTTCTCTGACTTTTTCCGTTGCCTATAACAGCCTGTGGACTGACTTCTAAAAGGACTTTAGATACATTTTCAAAGGATCTAATGTTTTGTGCGCTTCCGAGTCCCTTGTTTTCAGCTCCCGTAAAGCCAACAGATTGCAACATTAGCTAACTAATAAAAATCCTTGAGAAAACACTGACATGTAAAATACATTGTGGTTTTAACTGGATAATGTTAGCTAAGTTTAGCTTGCTTGGTAATGCAGATGAATTTCTAGCTAGCTGTTATAGCAAAATACTGCCTTGAGTGGATATGATAAAGAGGGCATAAGTTACCGCTGCCTGGCTAAATTAGCTTGCTTGCTCACTAACTACCCTAAGCTAAAGGTTGGCCAGCTGGCTGTGGTTTGGCTGATGGAGTGCTTTGTGTACATCAAGCTAGCTTATTCTCAATATGATCGTAATTCATTTTACAGCAGTTCTTGCTCATGCCTAGGGAGTGTAAGTATGGATGCTGACTGCAGTTCACCAACAGCCACCGATAACACTAATGACAAGGGTGGTTACACAAAAGAACCTTTAATAATTCTATCACTAATGTATGAATTGCTTGTATATACGGCATAGACACTCGTATGCAAGGACAAAGGGGGGGGGGAATCAAAGTTTTAGTCAATTTATTATATCCTGACATGATGCATGGTGCTGGCTCTAGATGTGAATTGGCTCTAAAAGCAGGTTAACAAACCTAATGTTGAAAAATGATCTGACAAAACCCTAATTGGCTGACAGTGCTTTTTTTGAAGAAGTTTACTTCCACATAAATGAAAGAGCATCCATTTAATACTGTCAGAGCAACAGTCTGGAAAGTCTGAGGGTAATACTATACCTGTGGATGCAATGTTCTGGCAAATTGTGCGTCAAACAGTTTATGAATACTGTCTTGTTCTGGCGAGGAATTTCTATTTTATCTCTGTAGTGTCCATGTGTTTTTCTCTTTTTTTGGACATCTTGTCTATACACCTGCATGAACATGGCCTTGGGGAAAAACATGCCAGCTAAGTCCAGGTGGACTTTGAAATAGGGCTATAACATATAACACAATATTGCAATACTGCACTATTAGGTGATGGCAAGCAGCCGCCCATATTTTTTCATGAGGCTGGGCCCTTTAACACCCTTCAATACCTGTGTAATGAATGTTAAACTAGAGACCACCTTGCGCTGGGATCACAGCAACTGCACTAATGGCAATGGCCTCTTCTGGTACTTCCTACCCCCTACTTCCAGCATCCTTGCTCAGATCACACCCATTTTCAAACTTGACCTTCATTTTGCTCTCAACTACAAAGCTGTAATGTTTTGTGACTTTATCTAACATGGTTGGGACAGTCATATAAACACCTTGCAAAAAACTCAAAAATGTCTCTGTGGTAGTTCCAGGACCACATTATGCCATAATGACACACGGGCAGACTCTCAAGGTAAAAACAATGCCAGCATCACTGTCGTGGCTGGTAATAAATGTATATTGATACAGTTAACTTAGTTAAGAGTGAGATTTACATGCCATGGTGGCAGGTAAACAAAGCGGGGCATTTCACAAATAAATGAATCACTGTCTCAAAGCTGCTTGAAGCAGCGGGGATAAGGAGTTGGGTGATGCTGAGTGTGTGTGTGTGTGTGTGTGTTAGCATGTGCCACGTTTCTATTCACGCCATCTTCATATTATGCATATCCTCATCTTATGCACATCTCTCTCTGCGTTACCAGCTATGTAGGGCTCGACCAGCTCCGAGTTTGATTTGCACTCACCATAGTGTGACTGACTCGCCAATCCACTCATTTTGCTTACCTTAGGTTTAATGCCTTAAACAAACACTCGAGAGACCTATTTTTTAGGGGGGCTCATACCGTTAATCTGTATGAAGATTGCAGTTCCTACCCTTTGTAGTATATTAAAAACTACGTTGGGGTAAAGCCTTACAAATTCTCAACCGCCACAATCTTAATTAACTTTCATCACGCATTATCAGAGCAAGAGGAGACACATACAATAGGAGCTCCCCAACATTGCACACCTGTGGCCTGAAAAACACACTTATGTTTTCACAAAACATGTGTTCCCCCCTCTAAATGAGACACATACCAACCGCAGATAAGTCCCTGACCTTCAGAAAAGCCCTCCGAAACAGGAAGAGAGCACTTGAGTCAGGACTTGATGGGTGAGAGTGGCTCAAGGGGGTTGTCAAAGCTGAGAACATGTAAAGAAGCACACATGGGGAGGCTTTGGGTCCATTCAGAAGAGAGGTAGAGAAATGTGAGCATTATGAAAACTAGAGAGCCGGATAGAAATAGAGAAAAGAAGAACAAAAGAAAGAGGAGAGGTGAAAGCGGAAAGCTTTAGATGTGATGAGAGCGAAACATTGTAACTAAAGCTGTACACGATGAGAGGGGTCAAGAGGGAGAGAAAAAAGCGGAAAGTGAAAAGGTGATACATTGTTGGCCCAACTGAAGGAACATGTTTGTACTGGAAGGCACAATGTGTGGGATAGCACACAAAATTGAGAATAAATCATCATCAGTGAGAGGTGGGCTAGGGAGTACAAATATTTAGGTTCAAAGTAAGGAGGACCGACAAATCAACAGTTTGTTCAGTAATATGAAGGAGGGCAGGACATCCTCTCTGAAAGCACAGAAACATCTGAGAGGACAAAATCACTGATCACTGCAATAATCAAGAGCAAGAGTGTCCCATTCAATGAGGAAACAGAATACAGTCACATTACTCTAGCAGCTGTATCTTAACATTTTAATATCCACTGCAAATGAAAATGACATGAACATTTTCAGTAATGTAGTATAACAAACCTTTTCTTACGGCAGACTGTTTGACTTGTCACAGTAGGAAAAGCACAGGTGTTAATAGCAAGCATGCACAATATCAGGAATCTGCAATCAAAGCAGCTAAATGGAAATCAGCCATCATTAAATTTCATTATTTACACCTCAGCATCTCCTAGTGTGGCAAAAGTCAAAAAGGTCTTTGAAGGGCATCCTATTGTGTTAAAATGTTTACTGCACTATTTTTACCTGAAAGGACGAGGGGACACACTCTGCTTCAAGAGTGCTGAATATATACAACAGGCTCGAAAATGCCCTTATCAGCATATAAAAAATAAAGTCTATAACCAGAAGCCTCAAAATAGTTCCAACCTTAGACAGCACATGGCTTCCATTTTAAATAAATGGAGCATGAAAGAGGGAAGAACAAGTGCCAAGCTAGAAAACCACCAACCCAATGCCCTCCTCAATCTGCTACCAAACCCTACCTTTCTCCGTCCTTCAAATACCTGCTCTGTCATGCTCCCTGTTCTTAATCTCTGACAAACTTATCCTTCTGCCAGTGATGCCAGACATGTGTTCTCACACGGGTACTCTTCAGCTCTGACAAAGGTGTCCATCTTTCAATAGCCTGGTTATCTGTGTGACATAGGGGGCATGTATACAAAACATACCCTGCATATATTACCCACAATGTCATCCAAATTAATATAAATTGCTAAAGCTGCTGCCCCCGCGACCCGACCCCGGATAAGCGGATGAAGATGAGATGAGATGAAATGAATATAGAAATGGGGAATGAGAGAAAGCGTTATTTTCGCCATTTCGTCGCTACTAGAAATTCAGCTGAATCTCACGATCCAGAGTCCTCAGTCTCCACATTAAGTCCAGCTACAAAAAACATCTGAAAAGTCAGAAGTTAGAACGGAAGTACAGAGAGTCGTTGCTATGGAGGTGAAACACCTTCTTGTCGCATTGATGTAAACTGGCAGGTTTCAGAACGCTGCAGACCTGCGCGTTGCAAGAAGTTGCAAATTATAACTTGTCTCGTCGTGGATTTTTGGTCTGAATTGGGCTTTTAGTGTTAATTATTTTGTGGGGAGATGATTCTCTTACAATGTGGTATCATTTGGATTTTCATCTGGCAGCACTTTTGACCTATGAAATCTGTATCGCTGAAAAACTGAACCGTTTAGGGAGATGAAAAACGAGAAACACCAGGGATAAGAGAGGCTGAATTGATCTCACAGACGACATGTGACCTTTCACATGAATAAAGCAGTCTTCATGAATGTATATGACTATGCTCACTGGCTGCAGTCCAACAATAGCCTGGCCATAAGGCGGTGTGTTGGAGCAGTATTACAACACACACAGTGAAATATGACACTGTTCTCACATAACCATCATACAAGAACGACACAATATGTGTGGTTTTGTCCAGTGAGGAAAATACTGATAAATTAAGAGTACTTCTGTAACATACTACCAAAGCAAGTGGGCCAGTATATCCTCCACCTCCTCTTCTGTATTTGAAAGTTACATAAGTCTACACCAAAAATGTGCAAGGTTAACATCGACACGGGATTGTAGGAGTGAACTCCCTCTCTGTTGATAAACTGCAGCAAAATACAGCCGCAGTGCTGTTTTGTGGAGCTACATATAAACAAGCATCATCATAAATATCACCCTAAGAAATCCAATTTATTCAGAATATCGATACACCAGTTGGTTCCATCATGAAAATGAATCATTTCTGCTGGTCATAAATGCCGTGTGCATCTTGCGAGCTGGAGGACAGACCTCACCTCTCCTGCCATTAAATCATTTATGACCCTGCAGTGCTGTGGACCACGCAATGCTAGACATGCCTCCACCAATCTGTGTCTCCACTCCGACAGTGAGCACACACACCTCTACACTTTGAAGTCATGCACTAAAATCACCCTCTGCAATTTCAAATGCTCATCCAAGCAGGCACAGACACTCAACAGACGGTATTTATTCTAGTCTTCTTGCCCCTGCTCAATATCCTCTGCTACCCTCAGTGGCCGTATCAATCTATAAAATATGTCTAAATCTCTTCCTCACTCTGATAGTCTCTTTTGCTGCACAACACTCCCCACACCATCGATCAGCCTTATGTCCATATTCATGAGCTCTGCAGAGGGTCTCGTTAAATACCAATCGTTGGCCGAGGGGATTCCCTAAGACGTCCTCCTCCCTCTCCTGTCAGGTTGTCTTCTCATGACCAGATTTGTGCACTATTATGAGCTGAATATGAATATCCAAATCTCGCTCTGTCTTCAGTTTGATGACTTTATTGAATTTTGTCCTTAGAAACTGCAGTCAGCTAGGGAATATGGGGACTTTCACTGTAACTTTTACCGAAAGGGTGCACCACTTACGGCAATTCTTCCTCTCTGAGCGAGGACTGAGCAGAGGAGCGGCTCGTCCCTACGAGTAGCTGGTCCACCTAGAGGAAGTAATAAAAGGTATGCTTTCTGGGTCTGAAGGTGGACAAATTGGTGCTGAGCTGGAGCAGCTTGTCACTAAAATGAGAATAGCTGGTCCATGTTAAAAGGCTGGTTCACCTTAAGACCGGCGTTTTTGCTAGCTTCGAAGCTAATTCCCTTCACTTAAATCGGCTGGTAAGAAGCAGAGACACAGGGACTTGTCTTGGTTCTTGAGGAGTTTGTAGCATTTATTCACTGACTCTAGTAAGTAAACTCTACACACAATGTACTGGTACGTTCACAGCCTTACCGCTAACTCCATACTCTCCGTCAGACACACGCTTGCTCTCACTGTATGAAACTCAGACACAGAGTAAAGAAGCAGCATGACCAGAAACGACAGCAACACGCATCTCAGACATGGATGTATTATAAGATGACCTCAGCATAGTTTCTTCTGCTTATATGTTAATTTATGCCGCTGCAAGCTTTGTGACACACTGTATTTGGTCTCTTATTCTCTAAGACTTCTCCTTGATATACTGCAGCTTGGATTGTACCTCATTTGTATGATGAGGTCAACATAATACAATGTACTGATGCGATTATTTATAGGAGCCGCCAAAGTTATCTACGGAGCCGTGTGTTGAATTTATGAGGCAGACGCAGAGAGATGGCGACGCTTTATTGGTAGTGAGACGGATAATTCCCACAAATAAGTCAGGTGGTCTGGATATGTTGCAACATTATCTATCTGATCTAAGGTTAGGAATGAGAGATTGAAGGATATTAGTAATATCGCTTCAATAGTTTTTACAGAGTAATTGAATAATATACAGTTTCATTGAAGTTTTTGGAAATGTATATGAATCTTTAACCTCTTGACCCTTGAATTTCATCTCTCTGTCTATGAAGCCCATGACTGAACATGTGCAGAAATCTGTAATGAATAATTGATGACTCTGCGTAACAGTATTGCAGAACAGCGTTGAATTGCTGCACTGGATCAGAGGGAGAGGCGGGTGTGAACACAGCTTGTATGTGTACTGCATGCTCGACTGGTATCTGGGGCAAAGTGTGACTCTGTATGTCTGAAAAAGACAGAGTCTGTGTCGGATGAACACAATCCTACTGATTTCTTGTGAAGGCAGTGCAGTGCCTCGTCCTTCGCACCTCATGTCCTCCCTCCTCTTGACTCCCTTCGGGACATGCCTGTGTCTTGTGGGTGATCTTTGAACTAACTGTCAGCCTGCGGATCGTATCACGCCATGCTGTCAATCTGCTCAGATGCTGACCAAGTCAGAGTGAAGTTGGATGTAAATTTGATCTGACCCTGCTCCAACCAGCAGATGGAGCTAAGATCGGCTCATCTTTCATCTGTCAGTCCATCTTTAAGAAATAAAATACATTAAACCGGATATTTCACATCACATCCTTGACACAAGCTCAGGTTTTAAGGAAATCCAGAGCAAATGCCTGGTCTGGTCCCACAAAGGAAATTTCTGTCACCACATTCTTATCCATACACTTCTCTTTCCAACTATTGTTCTCACACTAATCCCTGCTGTAATATCTGGCTATGCAGTTTTTTTTTGTTTTGACATTTTTCATTAATCTTCCTATTGAGGGAAACATATGTCTGGATGACAGTGCTGAGCCATGCATTGGTTGAAAACACATATATGCTTGCTTACCCAGCCACACCAAATTTACTGATCTTGAAATATCTTTTTCAGAACTAATTTTACTTTTGCAGCCACATCAGTTCCAGTTTGCATATTTAGGTGAAGTGGGCAGTGATGCCACATAAATCTGTAACAAAAAGACACAGTTATGGATTCTAATTTTACAAATCAATTCTTAAACTACTCAAAATAAAATCACTTGACAGTTTTAACCTTGAGATCGGTTCATGTAATTGACAAACTATACAGTAAACAAGGATTCTCTCTTTGGAATATACCTGATATTATGAACTTTGGCAAAGTTTTAAAAAATAATGGGCATAAAGAGAAATATCATGGTGTATATTGTTATAATGAGCTGCCTGCTGTCAAACCAAACACGACTATGCATAGACTTATTTTAAAATGCAAACTGTAAGAGCCAAATAGAAATTATTTTTACTCAACAGAATGACTTGCTGGAAACAGGAGCCGGACTCTCACTCAAACATACTCCTCTGCTCAAAAGCGAGATATTCTGAGCGCATTACATAACAAAAGAGGCTGAAGTTTAAGGATACTACCTGTGTGTAAAAACAGGCATGTGCAACATAAAAATAAACCTGATAAATTGATTAAATATATGCATATACTGACAAACATGGTGGAAATACTGACCCTGATGTAAATGTATTAAACTGCAAAGTAAACATTAAACTGGTGTAGTGTTGTAGATGGATCGTATGTAGAGAAGCCTTTAACATTGATATATCTTACATTTAATTATGACCAAAATATAGAGATGAAGATGATTCAAAGACTTGAATATGGACAC
Organism: Echiichthys vipera; assembly: GCF_963691815.1. Classification (NCBI taxonomy): domain Eukaryota; kingdom Metazoa; phylum Chordata; class Actinopteri; order Perciformes; family Trachinidae; genus Echiichthys; species Echiichthys vipera. The sequence continues at coordinate 19,924,804 of NC_139829.1, read as the reverse complement.
AGTGAGCCTGGGGCATCACATACGGAGGTGGCATAATTTAAAAAAAGTAAGTGTTGAAGTGAATTCAGTTTCATCGCTTCAGCAGGAGCTAAGAATGCAAAAATGACTAGAATGGAGTGAAAGCGGGGGATGTGGGTTAAGAGAGCTGATGAATGATGGAAATACAGTACGTCATCAGGGGAAGTTACTTTATGATGACCTTCAGCCTCCTGACCAAGGACACACACTAAAGGGGTCATGGATGGTACTGACATTTTAAGTTGTGTGTTATTTCCACAGGCAGCATGCTGTCGTAAAATAGAATAGAATAGAATAGAATAGAATAGACTTTATTGATCCTCAGTGGATTATTAAAAATAAAATGTACAGGTCTTAAGCTGCAACAAATTATTCTTTATATCGATTATTCTCCATTATTGTCTTGATTAATTGTTGCAAATATCAATAACTGTTGTTTAACCTTCAGTTAAGTATCATAAAAATAAAAACATTTGAACCAATAGAAATCTGTCAAAATGTGCCAGTTTAGCTTTAAAAAAGATTACAGCATGCTGTACTGTTTTAGTCATGTGACTGATTATTTTTTCATTTCAACTGTGGGGTTCCTCAGGGATCCATTCTTGGTCTACTGTTGTTTTCAATATACATGCTTCCTCTCTGCCAGATCATCCAGAACCATGGTGTCTCCCATCACTGTTATGCAGCTGACACACAGTTACATGTCCCTCTTCAGCCCAATAACTTCAGCAGCTTAGATATCATCCTTGCCTGCCTCAATGACATCAAACGCTGGCTGTCACCAAAACTTTTTTAAGATTTAATAATGACAAAAACTGAGATCATAATCGCTGGTCCAATAAACTCTACCAGCTTGGTTCAAAGCAAGTTTGGGCCCCTCACTAAAAATTTGAAGCTGACTGCCAGAAGTCTTGGCGTAATATTTTATGCAGATCTCTGTTCTCAAGTAAAGACTGTTGTTCAGTCAAGCTTGAAAAGATCTTGAAAAATCAGACATTTTCTGTCTCCTCCTGATTTACACAAGGTTATAAATGCTTTTATTTTTTCGTGCCTGGACTATTGCAATGCACTTTTTGTTGGTACCAGCAAGAGCTCCCCTCACCAACTCCAATCGGTGTTGCCCCCCGAATTTAAACTTGCACCAAGAAATACGTTACTATTTAAAAATTTGAGTGTAAAAATGTGTTAAATGTAAAATTCATACTTGAATCATCCAACTCCTACGTGACTTAAATCTTCAGGTCCAAAATATTTTACACTTTTAGAAGTACAACACTTATGTACTCTACACAGGAGGCAAAATATTGATCCAGCAGTTATTTTAGTCACACAGAACCCAGACAAATATGGTCATACAATAAAGAAGCCACAATGGCCACACACACTTGCGTCAGATGCGGAAGCAGTGTGGTGGCAATTAAAGGTCTGTGCCTTAGGGTGTGCTGAGGCCAAAGTCCCCATGCTCTACGCTCTGACAAACATTTTCTCCATTAACAGCAGACTAACCGTCTTGCACTGCCTCAAGCTCTGCTATATATTTTCCTTCACTTAGACTGCATGGATGCAGCGAGGGGGAAATGGATGAAAAGAAGAGTGACCCACAGGAGCAAGACAAAAGGGCTGGAGGAAGGGCTACTTTATGAGTATAATGGAAAAGGAGCACAAATAGAGAGATGATGACATACTTAAGACTCCACCCATCAATACAAATTAACAATCCTCCATAAAAGACAGGCCAGATTATCTCACTGTTCATTTCCCTCTGACCAAACTGTGTTGAGGACGTAGAACTCAACTGTGGTTACCTGATCAATACTGTATGGTTAAGATAGATTTTCAGTGCAGCATGCTGTACAGGTGGGATAGTAGTGGCAGAGAGAGGGATTATATATTGAAGTAAAGTATCTAACAGGAGGAGAGGACAGAGAAAATGAGATGATGTCAGTGTCATTGACTGGAAAGTCCTCTTTGTAAACAGTAGGTGGCGACATTCAACTTTCTCACAGAGCAGTCAACACCGTGCTGACTAAGGGCTGGCTGACAGTGGATGTGTGTGTGCCAAGTCTACATACATGTGTGCTTACATGTGATCATGTGCGAGGTGCGGTTGACCTTGTAAAGCTGCTGCATACACGCAGATTCTCCTTCATCCTGAGTGCCGATACCGCTACAGTCCCCAAGGACCCCCCACCTCTTCGATCCAAACTGATTTAATATGGTGGGTGAAAGGCAGCTAAAACATTATCTGAACAAATGTCTACTATCAAATGTTTTATAGATGTGTGTGGTGGAAGTTAATTATTCCATAAATACACAGCACACCCATTTTCTTTTCTTTTTCTGCCAACCAAAAACATTATGGCTGCCTTAACAGTAAAAATGACTGATGCTCCACCCCCCTCCCCCTCCCCTCCACTCCCGTCTCTGTCTGTTGCTCACTTAATCTCTCTTGTTTCACTCTCTAAATGTGAGATCCATAGTGCTTAATGCAAACTCAGAGGCTGAGAGAGAAGAGAGAGAGGTGTTATGAACCGAAAGCATGGTTTTGCAGTGTTGCAATGTGCCGCAAGTAACTGCGGCAGAGAGAGGGAGGGAGTTGTAGTCTATATTGAAGCAGGAGAATTGATTATGGGAGGGATGGAGGAATGTACTGTAGGAGGGAGGGAGAAAGTGAAGGGGGTGGGCACATGGCTCTGCATCTGCTTGAAAAAAATCTCTGGGGTCAGCCAATTAAAAGCTAGGTGACACCACTATCCTCCCGGCAAGCTAGTAAATCCTGCACCACAAGACAATCCACGTGCCTCTGCTTAATGAACGTGTGCGCTCACACAGACACACGAACAAGCATGAAGACACACGCATGAAAAAAATGTTTAAGTACACAGTGAGATTAAAGATAGTTAAACATCGGACAGTTAAGTATTTGAGTGGCTGGGGTCACTTGCTTTAATGGCAGATGTGTCTAAGAGATTGAGTATTAACTTGTGTCATCCAACCATCACCGGAATGACTGTCATACATCACGACCAGAGAGAGCTCACATCCACATCGACCCCATCCTGCCGGATCTCAATGGATAATTGTAATATTATGCGTAGGGCATATAGCATTCACATCATTTTTTGAAACCTTATCAAACAACTGTAAGTAAATTAAGGGACAGTACACCCAACATATGTTTAACAATAAAGATGTACACATTCTCACACCACTAGTGATAAGAACATAGCGTTGTAGATAGATTTGTTTTTATTAGCCTAGGTTTCGAGATATACTGTACATCTCCATGCCAATACAAAAAATATACAGTACTGGTATTCTAATGTAGGTATATGTGTCCGTGGTACTACGCTGGGAAATTACATTTCTTTCCATCAACAATGTTCCTGGTACTTTGGATAATCCACAAACGACAGTGTGAAGGATTTTCTAAAGAAATATTCCTAAGGCAGTGTTTTTCAATAAGGGTACTTTGGAGGACTGGAGGGGGCTCGTTTGATATTTTAAATGTCAATTTAAAATATATCATCATCATGCGTAATCCTTAAATAACTATACTTGTTAAGTTCATAAAAATTCCAAATGAAAGCTCGATAAACAACACAATTTATATTCAATATTTCTATTTTCAATGCAATCGTAAACTGCCATAAACTTTCAACAAACAATCATGTTCACAGTTATGTTCACAGTGAGCAGGAAGCCAGTTTCAATATTGAATGACAGATGAAAATCGAGAACATGGATTCATGCTAAAATGCAATACAGCTGAAAACATGGAAAACATGATGCACAAGCTCATGTTTTCTCATTAAATTGAACGCGCAACTTGCAACATTTAGTGATACATTCTAAACATTTTAAAAGTAAGTTGTTGTTTAGTAACTCAGACGGTGCGGCAGTATTGTACGTCTTTATGTAGGCTTTTTTTGTTTGTTTTACATTGATCAAGGGGCACTTGGCTGAAAAATTTAAACAAAGAGGGTACATTTCCGTCATATCACATGATCATCTTCAGCAGATGGAGATGCTCGACTGTCAAGAACATTTCTATTTTTTTCTCAACTCACAAAAGACCTTGACCTTGAAAACAATTGGAACTGAGAAAAGGGAAATCATCAGAACCCATGTGTGTGAGTGACGCAACAGGGGACTTTAGAAAGGCAGTCCTGTAGCAAATTAACACCAACAAATAATTCAGAGATTTCAGTGTAGAATTTTTTTTTTTTTTTAATATTTGAAAGCAAATTTTTTGCATTTACAAAATTTGTGGGACACTTTTAAAATAATTGTATTTATTGCAAGTTGTGGGTTACAGTGAAATAAACCAAGATTCAAATGCATACAGTAATCACCACATTGTGCCAACATCACTAAATAAAAAGCATCCTATTCTTATTATCTGAGCATTTATATGTAACATCGTTCGTGTGAATGAAGTATTAGAAATGTTAGGTTATTAAATCTTTTTTGCCCCTTGATTGTTTTTTTAAGGGGCGTAAGGGGAGTTTTCTTTGGGAATTTTTGCCCTTTGCCCCCCTCAATGAATAGTAAATGGACTTGTACTTATACAGCGCCTTTCTAGTCTTCTGACTACTCAAGGCGCTTTCACATCACTTGTCACATTCACACGTTCACACAGACGGCAGTGGACATCTACATACCATCTAATCTAATCTACCCATTTACACCACATTCACACACCCATGCGCAGCACAGGGAGAAATTTGGGGTTGGGCAATTCGGGGTCTTGCCCAAGGACACTTCGACATGCGGACCAAAGGAGCCAGGGATTGAACCACGATCTCTCGAATGGAGGACGACACACTTTGAGCCACAGCCACATTGTGACCGTTTGAAAAGTGAAAACACAAACAAACCTTTGAAGAAAAGATTGACTGTGCCTCAACACTGCATTTTGTTGTGTGAAACGGTCCCCAGTAATTGTTAGCTGAAATAATTGTTAGATACAGACTTGGCAAAGAAGCAACACAATGTATCAGCCAAGGAAATTGAATAGCAATGTTTACCCGTGCTACTGCATATGTACCACCTCCAACATAGGCATGGGTGGATGAATGAGGGTTATGTTTTGTTTATGCATGTTATTGGCCATCCTCCTGGAGAGCATCACTGTGCCTGCTGGGTGTGATGAGGATGAGGATCAAATCAAAGTGACACCACCTTTGCCTCGGGGGGATTCCGATGAAGGGGTTGACAAATGGCTAAGCTTTTAATAACAGGTCCATGATGCTACGACACTATGATGACACTTGACACAAGGATTAGATGACTCAAGAAATCTGCACACCACTTAGTAGGATTCATCATCAGGGAGCATAGAGTGATACTCCAAGGCACCATCCAAGCCCAAAGTCCTGGTGCTGTATTGTGTCATATATTACCCCAAAGGGCGACTATAGCTATAAAACCAAACCTGAATCTCTTCCTTAAAAACCCTACTCAGCTGCTCTAATATATAGTGTATTTGAAGATGCCACTTTGGTCTATGCAGGTTTAATTCAGTCAGGATATTCAGACTGCAATCATGAACTCAATGTTCTTCTTCCGATTGCATTAAATAAATCAGACGTTCTTTATTGTCCGCAATCAGAGAACTGGAGCTGAGAATAACAGCCAGGAAGCTGCGCTGCTTTAATGACCTGCTGTACTGCTCTGTTTTGAATTGAAGTATTCCTCTTCCCTTCGGTAGACTGAAAGAAAGGAATCATCATATAAAGCAGGTAAAAAAGACACCAGTCATTCAATCCAAAGGTAAAGGGTGCAGAGTCACCCTGGGGTCACCCACACTCCTCTGATATTACACTCCTTTTTTCTTTCACTCTCCACTTACAGTATATGGCTCTACCCCTGGGCCATATTCCTTCAGTCTGAGCGCTCATCTTCACACCAAACACTAATGTGTTGTAATGTGATTCGTTTTGCTGGTACAAATTGAAATTTGATAATTTTGATGAATGGAATTTGGTACACAGTTTTGTTCCGATTCATCAAAATTATCAAATTTCAATTTGTACCAGCAAAACGAATCACATTACAACGTTGATATATTTAGTGGCGTGAGATGAGAGGTCACGATCATCAAGGTCAGTAGGAAACATTCTCTGGGAACCATAGTTTGGATTTTTCTGTCCGGTCCAAAGTTGTGGAATGACCAACAGATCAAAATTGCCGCCTTATTATAATGCTTTTGTTGGCAAGACACACTCTGCGTAGCAGCTAAGTGGTTAGGCAGATGGTTGAGGTTAGGCACTCACCTAACCTCAACCATCTGCCTCACCTCGAGTTGTTATGGTCAGGATAGCCCATAGGACCTGAATAAATCAGGTCTCCGGCACTTCACGCAAACACAAGACACCTGGCTAATCGTTTCACGAGAGACGGAGCGAGAGACGATTAGCTAAGCGTTTCTTACAAAGATAAGCTGTTGGAGTAATAACTTGCCTCACCCTAGCAGGGCTAAAAACAACAAATGTTTCTGCAAACCCAACGTCATAATAACCTAATCACTTATTTTCTTTTTATGAGCTAAAGCTTGAATGAAAAGCACAATGATAAAAGCATAAGGTCAGTAAAAGATGGAGGAGGACAGAAAAATGCATCAAATTACACCAAACACTGACTGTTGTAAATAATATGCCCTGTTGTTTAAAGCCAAACAAAACAAAATCTTTCTCTGCAGCGCAAAACAGAGCTGATCAATACAGTAAGTGTTAGGTTGTACAGTACATTGCAGAGGCTCCTTTTGCACATGCAAGTCCAAGATACGCTGCAGAGTCTGAAGATAGCAAGGCAGGACTCAGAGTATCTGGAAATCAAACTACACTAAGCTCCCTATACCACCTCCTGTCCTTTCCTCTCTCCTCAGTCACAAGGGGCTTAAAGGGAAAGAGCTCAGGTTGGTAACAGATACCAAAAGCTTTCCTTTTTTCACAACAAGCAGTCCAGTAATGACCTATAAAATTCCTTTAAGATGATCTCACCCCACCCCCTCCCCTGTTTTATTTGGGCATGATGAGGATCCATTCCAATAACCCTGATCTCTCAATTCTGGTTTCAGGCAGTTACGTAACAGCTGCACTATTAGAATAACAATTGGGAGGAGAGATTAGCGCAACCGGCCAAGAAGAGAGATAGAGAAGAAGATGAAGGGAGGGAAGCAGGCACGAGGAGGGAAATCTAAGGAAGCCCCTCACAATTTGAGATCGTTTCACATGCTGTCTCATAAATGAATAGACGTGGCTGTGCAGTGGGAGGACTAACGCAGACGGATTTTGCTACTGTTAATATTTTTTTTGAGATTTACACAAACCTGTTGTTGGGAGACTTATGCTTTGCTGAAAGCACTGCAGTCCTACGTGTCAGTTCAGCTTCATCTACACTAATCAGGCAGGAAACACTAATAAACACCAATAAAGGCTCTTGTGTCTTAATAAGCGGGTGCTGGTGCTCATGGCTTCAGTCTTAAAATGAAAGGATGAGTCACTGCAGTGAGGATGAAAGTGAAAACATTGGGAGACATCTTCATCACTGATAAACGATTTAAAAATATCCTCAGGCTTTGGAGTTTTGGGGAAGCCGAACGCCTGCAGAGAGGGAGTGCCTGCAGAATGCTGTTATTTTGCTTGTTTATTTCTCTCTCTCTTTTTCTATTTTAACAAAGATTGGAAAATAAGTTTTGAGCAGGAAAGTTGTCTTGTCTCTCAGATCAAATAAACCTGATTTGCTGTGGTTGGGTATCTGCTTTGGAATCCCTCCCTACCTCATAAATAAAGACCTGCCATCGCCCTGGTAAAGGAGTGGATGGGGGGTGGGGGGATGGTGAATTGTCCTCACGTGCGCCTTCGAGTCCTGCTTTAATTAAAGGAGAGTAGGCAGCAGCTCCTGGGCAACCTGCTCCAGCAGCACTTACTGTAGAACCAGGATCTGGACTCACTGAGACTCATTCCCAGGCTCCATCAACATGAGAGAGTGCCTCGGCCAGGCCTGCTGAGTCATCTGTCTAAGGGGTTTCACAGGGCTACCTGAGCCACACACATTCACACATTAATGTCCTGATGAAAACTAAACATAATCTTAACTCTAATATGAATCTTAAACTTAAGTTCTTTGTAGAAGTGCAATAAAATGTTGGACACTGGGGATCTCCTACTGTAAAATCGGTGAAACAATTAGCATAGCTACCTTACAATGGTGACAAAATATGCCAACCAGTAGTGCTGGGTGGTATAACAAAAGAACCAGTATATTGGTTTTCATTTCTTTTAGATATGAATTTTTCATACACCACCATAAAAACAAATGCTGTAAATCTTCAATGAGCAACGAAATATATAATATCATTTGCGGCGTAGAGTGCTATGGCCGGGGCAAGTTATGAGGTTCTTGAGAGCGAACCCCAGCGGCTGCAAATCCGTCTTAATTACATTTAAAGCTTTTAGCACAATTCATAACTCATAAACAACTCTCTTTAACACAGCAAAACTCCATGGCACATGGCAATTTGTGACACATAAAACTAATAATTGTACATTTACAAAATTACACCGCAAAACGATATGTTTTTTTATGCCAAAAAATATACAGTATGATATAGTGTGAAAAAATACATTCAGCACTACCTTCCAGCACCTTAAGGGTCAAATGTAAATAACCGCAGGTTGTGCCAGGTCTGGTCCTCACCTTGAGGTTGCCAGGCAACCACCAGAGAATACAGGAAGTTATTGCTTTGGCCAAGAAATAGTCTTGCAACTTGAGTAGAATTGAACTTCTCATCCAACTATCAGCAAGGAAGTGAATAAGCGTTTTCCCAAATAATTTCAAAATGATCTCAATAGCATGTTAATTGGAAAAAATAATCGTCAGTTAAATTGATAAACAAACGACCAGCCAATATCCCTCTAATGACAGCCAGAAGAGGTGAAATAACAGGCCACTGTTTATTTGCCTGAAACAGATAGCGAACGAAGGCAAGTTCCAGATGAGAGAAAAATCGAGAAGCAAATATTGAAATTGATAACCATCTGCCAACAGTTTGACCTGATGAATGGTCCATTTAAAATCACTTTAATCACAGTAGAGGGCAAGGGTACAGGTAAGCAGACAGGCAGGCGGATCAGCAGACAGGTGATGGGCTTAGTCACTGCTGCAGCACCCCTAATCCACTGCACCAAACCTGGACACACACAGTCATACCTACACATTAACCCATCATCAACACTTAAAGCATTACAGTACCAATCCGTCTCAGACTTTGACACATTAACCTCAGTGAAGGCTCTGCTTCCAGCTCAGGCAGGGAGGGAAAGATATTTTGGAGGACAGACAGAGACGAGGCTGGAATGCTGATCCACTTTTGCCACTTCTGCTATACATGAAGACGGATATAACACTTAGATAGTACTTTCACCGTTGCAGCGTTTGCTGGCAGCCATGTTAGCTGCACAGTCCTGCACCTCTCCGGCTGTTGTTTTGGAACCAAGTCTATGTGGCTGATTTACCTTTAAAATACCTGATGGGCTGCAATATACAGCTGAAGGCAACACCTCTGAGTGCCAGACAATAAACAGCAACATAGGAGCCATAGTGCATCATGACCAGACTTATTGTATTGATGAGTCTGACTACCAGCACCACTAAGTGGTCAGTCCTCAGCTGCTATGACTCTTTCTCTGCACTTCACTGTCTTTCAAGTAACAGACAAGCTTGACTTAACAATAACCGGATGTGCACACAAGTGATGACCTTTAAGCTACATCAAACAGACTTTACAGATGATCTTGCAGCACTTACAGAAATACAGAGTGTGGACCGTCAGAAAATTAATCAGCAACTTGTTTCAATAATCGTTTCTCATTTTTTACATTTGATGGTCCCAGCTTCTCAAATGGGAAAATGTCCTGCCTTTTCTTGTCTTATATTACAGTACATTACAGGAAACTGAATGTATTTGGACTGATGTTTGTTTGTTTTTTTCTTTGTACAAAACACCACCTGACATCACTGTTGGCTCTAGGAAATTGCAATGGACCGTCTTATGTTTAATAGACCAGAAAAATAATTAAATAATCATTAAATATATATATATATATATTAGGATGTGTTTTTTCCACAAAAAGAGTATCTGCACCAATTTTGATAAATTGAATATTTGTTGAAGTATTTTCTAAGCAAAAATTACAAGAATTCACTGACCCCAGCCTCTAAAATGTAAATGCTTGTTTTTAGTCTTCTGTGATAGTAAACTAAATAAACTGCTTTTTGGACATTAGTCATTTTGTTGTTTTTGTTTGTAATTTTGTTGTTTTTGTTTGTAATTTTGTTGTTTTTGTTTGTTAATTTTTTATTTATTGATGGTGAAAATCGTCACTGGTTGCAGTGTTACAGGGCGGCTGTGACTCATAGGCAGAGCAGGTCGTCTTCCATTCGAGAGATCGGCGGTTCGATCCCCGGCTCCTCGGGTCTGCATTTCGAAGTGTCCTTGGGCAAGACACTGAACCCTGAATTGGCGCTACAGTACATTTACCATTTAGCCCTAATCCCAACAATAAAAATAGGTTCATGTAAAGAGATTTAAATATGAATTCCCAAGTCACACCATTGTAACCAGATTAAAACTAAAATGCTAAACTTATTCATTCTCCAACTAAATGTGCACAAGGCAAATGACACCAGAGAGAAATCCATATTGCTGCAGAAATAAATACTGCTGTGAATATAGATCCTGAAAGGGACTATTGGATTTGTTAAACACCCTGGGGGCTCACCAAGTACTGATCACATACTGTAGCTCTAAAACAATTGGTAATGCGAGGAGGAAGGTCTCTAAATGGGCCAACAAAATAATTGTATGGCTTTTGCAACCAGTTCACAAGAAAAAATGAGTTACTTGTTTTGTTAAAGCAAATTCAGAGATGTGTTTCAAAACACATTATACATGTTGGAAAATGTTTGCTGTCAACATGTGAAAAGACTGTAATCCATGTAATACTGAATTATGGAGTTAGAGCATTGGACATGTTTTCATATTTTTGGGGCCTGAAATCAAGGCTCGATGACGCAATTGAGCCACAGAGACAGAAATCCTTCTCTACACTGCTCTACATTGACTTTGTATTGTGTGAGGGTGCCTCCTTGTCAATTCTGCTTGCTAGCAAAATGCAGAAAAATGCCTCAAAGCTGCTGTGTGGCGGGATGTAATACCAAGAGGGTTAAGAACCCAGAACTACATTTTTATAAGCTGTCGGGTCAAAAAGAGGAACCTCAAAAGTGGATACAGGCGTTAGCTCAATGCTAACACACAGTGGTAATAACGGAAATTAGCTTCACGAAAATCATATCATCCTAACAAGAATAGCAACTCCTATAGTTAGCTTAACTGCTTAGTCTGTTAGATGTTGTTCTTTGCATCCTTGCAATGTTTACTGATTTCCAATAAAAAATGTAATAAAAACTGATCGCAACCCCATCCTAACATAAGATCCACCTCACATGCTTATAAAACAATGTGTTTATACTTGCTTTATTTTTTTTTCTGTAGTGTGACAAATTCAGATCCCACTTTTGTTATTGCTTTACGTTAAATTTCAACTTGCACTATTGTGTAACTCACTTAAATGTCACGAGGAGAAAGATCTTGATTTTTGCTCTATTCTGTGCTCACAATTCTTTTGGTCTTTTTTTACATTTGTATTTAAATGCAGTTATAAAAACATGACTGCAAAGATTGAAAACATTTTTATTGGCCAACTACACAAAGGTCAAAATACTAGACAGAGAGATTTAAGTCAATTATGTGGCCCTGGGGTGATGATTTAATCTTCAAACCACCGGATTAGAAATAAATACTAGGTGTACATTTCCCATAACCTTGGAATAATCCTGAATCTTTTAGTAAACAGTCTAAAGTGAAAACTGCAGTAGATACAATTTTACCCATCGTACTGATACAGTATGAGACAAACAATATAAACACTTGATACTTCAGGGCCATTCTCACCTGGTATTCCACTTCATACTAAAGCAGCTTTAGATGTAGACACAAACCCATATACAGAATGAGGTGAAAATAGGTGCTGACTAGGACAATAGGGCTTTGTTCACATCCTGACAATGCTCATTTTTCAAGAGGAGCAAACTCATCAATAAAAGTAATTTGAGGACAGCATTAGCCACTGCTCAGCTACTGACCTGTGCTGTATAATACCACTACACCGTAAAGCCAATTAAAATGGCACTTTCCCCCTTTGATGATGAATTGTTAGCTTTAAGACTCTGGACATTCATCAGTGGACACGGATTTGTGTCCCCACAAGGATGGGAATAATTATGTAAAACACCAATATACATTTACCACAACCAGTACATTAAAGGGATTAAAATGATAAAGGGGATGAGCGAATCAAACAACGAATTTAATAGATACTAGATTAAAATGAAATAGTAGAAATTAAATAAGGCTTTTGTCTCTAAAAGCCAAGCTTGCAGCCCCTAGAGGCCAAAGAAGACAGGGCTGCCCAATCCTGCCCCTGGAGGGCCACTGCCCTGCATGTTTTAGGTTTCTCCCTGCTCTAACACACTTGAGTCTAACGATTTTCAAACCTGTGACAAGCGTCAGTCGCTTGATAACGAGCACATCATTAGATTCAGGTGTGTTAGAGCAGAGCCCAATGAGCCTAAAACATGCAGGACAGTGACCCTCCAGGAGCAGGATTGGGCAGCCCTGGTCTAAAGTAACCTGCTGACACTGTCCTCCTTTCAGAGCCCTGTGCTCCTGCTACTGCCACTAAAAAAATACCAAGTAACAATAAATGAACCATAATTAATTGAAACAATTCAATATACAAGACTTTTAAAGATCAATAAAAGAAGCTATGAGTGATTCTTCAAATAATAAACACAAAATTCATCAATTGTGCAGGATGAATGGCCGAGAGGCCTCTGGTGAAGAAGTAAACTAAAGCTGTCAAAATAAAAGCCTGGTTTGTCGCTAACAAGATGATGCAAGAAAAAAAGGTGAGTGTACCTGTGTGTGTTAGTATGAGTGTGAGCAAAATGTATAGGGTGATTTAAAATTTTAAAAAATTGGTTCTGTGAGAGAAAAAGTATTGACCTTGCCTGCACCACGAGGATAGCGAGAGTCAAACTCAGAGGTGCCGGTCGATACACAAGAAAGCTGATGACAACTACTGAAAAACAGGTGTCAAGTGGCAAAGAAAAGAAAAACAACCAAGTGTGATGGCGGTTTTGTTAACCACCATGCAATATGAGGAAACTTATGAAATACAGACTGAATTTGACTACGTAGCTGTGGGCATCAGAGAGGAAACAAAGAGGGCACTGGAGAGAGAGGGAGATAAAGAGAAAATTCCCCCTGTGTTAACATCTGCTCCAGAAACCAGCAAGGACTTGAACTGGTGTTTAAAAAAAGGAAAAGAGGTTGGGAGGGGGAGCTGGAGGGGAGTCAGGAAGCATATGAAAGACTTAAGCTGCATGGTTACGTAAGTGATATGGGATCCTCGGAAACCATACACTTTCAGTCAAAGTTGGGATGCATTAGTACCCTCGCCAGAAATCTTATCCCTGCCTCATCCATACCGTTAGAGCTGCAGGCTTTCCCTTTTTGAATCTCTTCTTGCCGGACATGCACATTCACACTGCAACAAAACCCACACAAGCATTTCTGCACCGACTTTCACACACCTGGTCCTTACAGCAAGGGGTTGACCTCTGACTCTTAGAGAAGTCAGAGGTGAAGAATATGAATAAACCTTACAGTAACTCATTGGCTTGTGTCATCCCAGACAGAGTGGTGGCATGTGTGTGTCTGTGGTTGCATGTGTGTGTCTGATTTCTACAAAAAGAGGTGAGGAGCCAACCCCTACTGAGAGACATCTACCCCAGGTGTACTCGAGTCCTACCACCTTCCCCTCTCTTCTTTCTTGCACAGCAAAAAGAAAAATCTAATCCCTTTAACAACCATTTCAGCCCTGCCTCCCCTCTCTGTGAAAGTGGAACCTGTGCTATGTTTCTGTCCATAACACTGTCTCTACTGCATCAGCATCAGATTGGTTTACAGCCAGCCTGGCATGGTGCAGGCTCACAGGGCGGCTGGACTCGGTTGCTGAGGACCAATTTGCCACCGATTCACAACAGCACAATCCGCGGATGACTCATTTTCATTAATGAGTTTGAGTGAAACCCGACGAGAGGCCAGTGCAATAAAGTAGACTGCAGCTTGGTGATACGTCTCTGCAGTCGGTGACTGGCAGAGCAGAGATTTATTGTTTACAACAAGCACTGCCAGTCGCTCCAGCTCTGCCTGGGACTTCTCAGTCAGACACAGGTCTGCAGGTATTGCTCTGCGGTCATTAAAATGCCACATAGAGGAATAGATGAAAGGAGAATGGACTGTTTGCAAAAAATGGCACGCTCGTTGTCTCATGGATAATTAGTGCTGGAGTAAAATTTCGCTCACTGAAACCATACCGCAGTGTGAAAACAAAGAAAGAGAGGAGACAGAGAGAGGGGACGAGACAGAGATGCCAATAGGGACAGAGACAGTGAGAGGTAGAGTACTACACTGCCTTATCAGACAACTTAGACAGGACAGTCAATTAAGCAGGTATAAAGCAGTCGAGAGGAGTAGGAAAGCATGCAGTTTGTTGTACCGTTTCCCCATCTCTGTATGCACAGGACATACATGTGTACCAGGGAGACTGTGTGTACACACAGTAGAAACACACTCATGACTGAGTTTCCATGTGTGCCCCGGCACCCCTGGCCAAAGCTTAGCATGACAGAGAAAGAAGGGGGGGGGGGCTGTCTCAACCTTCCTGCCCCCCTCTCCAGCCACCCCTCCCTCCCCCCATCACTCCACCCCTGACTACCCCACCTGTGAATAGTCCCAGTACCTTGCGCTTTTTATCCCGCGAGCGACTCCTCTTTTTGACTCTCTCCTCCTCCTTTTCTTTGCGCTCCTGCTCTAGCTGGGCTTCTAAATCCTTGTTCTTGCGGAGATGTTTGGCGGCTTGTGCCATGGCGTTGGTATAAGAGGTCTGTGCTGTGCTGGCGTGTCCAGATCCAACGGCGGTGGTCTGCGGGGCGACAGCGCTGGGACTTCAACCTGGTGCCGGCCAACACTAGCGCTGCCGCTGCTGCTCCGTGTTCCTCTATGGCCCTGCAGAGTCTGCGAGCGTGCTCACCCTCTGCCTCCTCCTCCTCCTCCTCTTCAGCAGTGCAGTCACACACACATCGGCAGTCCTAAGCCGTCTGCTGTGGGATGCTACTGCAGCGCTGCTCTCTCTCCCTCTCTCTCTCTCTCACTCTCCAATGCTCACACTCTCCCCCTCTCCCAATCACTCACGTACACTTCCCTCCAATTTTTCTGCTGCCTTGCTCTCTGGTGTCCCTATTTCTCTGTGCAGAAGGAAAAAAAAGGTAAATAACAGTTAACATGTTTTCCTTATTTTTTCCTTCTTTACATCTCTCTTCCCTTCACTGCTTTGACATTCTGTGAAACTGCTTCCACCCTCCCACCCTCAAAGATTCAATAGGGATGAACTGACTGTCCGTTGAGGAATAGCCTGAGCAGCTTTGAATTAAAGTCAGCTCTCCTTCCTCTCATTGCATTGATTTTGTTTCCTTTTTCCTGTATTTAATTTCTCAGCATCTCATAGTCCTGCTGTGTGTCCATCTGCGGAGGACTGCTAGGCTGCACAGGGAACCCGTCATCACCACAGCCAATCACAAAATCACTTACACACATGGATACCAGAGGAAATAAAAAAAAATCTAAAACATGCATGAGGTAAAAAAAAAAGAAAAAAAAAAGCTGCGTCTTACTCGTTTACTCCCTCTCCCTTTCCCTCTCTCCGCTCCCTTCTCCCTCTCTCATGTTTAGGCGCTGCAGCAGACAGGATTGTACCCGTGCAAGGATGTTGGTGCAGTGAGCTTGTGTTTATGAGAGTTAGGCTGTGAGCAACAAAAGATGATTCCATTTCATTCCGACAGTCTATTGTAAAGTCTGATATAGTAACATTGAAAGCTTTGCTTCATTGACTTTTTTTTATTTCCTGCGTTCCTTTTCCCCTCTTTCCCTGATCCCATGTTAGGCTATAGTTTTGCATATAAAAGATAAAGGGTGGCAAATATATATATATATATATGTATTATAGTGCAAGTGTCTTCTGTGTCCAGTGCTCATGTACAATTTATGTGTGGATATGTGCGCAGTGAGAAAGAGGTGCATAGAGAGAGAGAGGTGCTGATGAAGCCAGCACCTGTTTACTGCCTCTCTCCTTCTCCTTCTCCCTCTTCCTTCCTCCCTCCATCCCCTCCCCTCCTCACTGCAATACTGCTGACGCAGGCAAAAAATCTCCTTTAACATCTCTCTTTGCCCAGCTCACAATACATCACACGTTCAGTTCACATTGATACAGTAGACACACACGGTCCACACGCATGCCAACACACGTGCTTCATTGCACACACACACACACATACACACGAGCGCGCACACACGCGCACACACACACGCACACACACGCGCACACACACACAGCTGGTGAATGGCTGTTATTACAATAATCTTCAGCCACTTCTTATCATTTCTGGCTTATTATTTCTCGTCTCTCCTTATTTTAGAGGATCATACTAGAAAATATACAAAGAGAAGCAGGAAATTATCACCCATTGGCTCTGTCATTCCTTTCCCTATCTTTACAGTAATTATCGGGTACATTTCATTACTGCTTCCTTTCCATATATATGTACTTGTGTTTTTCTCTCTGTGTTTTTCCTCTGCTCTCCTGCCAAGGCTTCCCCTGATCTGATAGCAGCTCTCTCTCTATACTGCAGCATACTAATGAATAGGACTGGTAATATTGCCTTCTGTCTGCAATGCAACTACACATATCACTCGCTCATGTGGCCTAGCTATGACACAAAACCAAACACAAATACTGATGGGCTGACAGCTCTGTGGCAAGGGATCCATCACAATATTGAACTCCTTGGGAATGTGCCTAAATGAATCACCATCAGGACTGACTGCACTGGTAATAAGGAGGTTTTTGCTTAGCCAACTAAATTGGTCTTGTTATGCTATACTCTTGCTCAGCTAATGGAGGGGCAGTTTTACAGTGGATTTTAACACAGCCAGTGGGACCACTTATACTAGCTGGATCATCTGAGACCTGGAGAAACTGTGGAGGAAGTTACACACAATCCACACCCATGACATGCTGACAAGGAGTGTTGTACCGAATAGTTGGAAGCTTCATCATAACACTGAGATTCAAATTCCAAATCCACATTACACTATTGGTATAATTTGATTACAGTGGCTGTGTAGGGTTTGTTTCAGAAGAATATGCTTCAATCATTTCCAATAACTCCAATAAATCAAGCTGTTCTGACTAAAGACAGATGTCATCGTTTTCAACATGGACAACTTCTTTTTATACAACAAAATATTCTGCTTAACCTTTCACAAACAACACGCACACAAAGGGAGGCTAGCATCTGTATCAACGGGGCAGTCTAGCCCCATCAATTACATTTGTAGAACCACGGTAACACAAAAAACCTTTTCAACTCTAATGGCACAACTAATAGTAAATTACATAGGTCGTTTAAATTAGTATAAACAGAAACCTTTTATCTATTGATGTTGGGAAAGGCTGTGGTTTTTGTGGACAGACCACTATTTTCAGCTGTGTATTCTAACTTTGTCAGACACAGTCCCAGTCACCTGCCTCTGCTTAAGCACACAAGAGGTGTGTGGTAATAATTTGCAGATGTGTCATTGTTGTTAGAAGAAGCTTTATTTTATTTTTTCTAGATCACATTGAAAATTTTCATTCATCAGGCAACAATAGTAGTAGTGGCTTTAGGTACAGCCCTGTCCATTGCACGGGTGTTTATGTTGACAAAACTGATGAACTATATTAATTAAAGAAACTAACTAAGAAGAGTAATGTTTTTTATCTGATAAATCAGTTTATTCAAATTGGGGATTTTGTTCCAAGGATTTCTTGGGGGGGGGGGGGGGGGGGGGGGCTGCCTTTATAATATAACAACAGCTTCATTTGAAAGCCTCAATAAAGGCTTGTCTCAAGCTCTAATATCAAAAAATTGACATTCGATACAGCCCTACACACAAGTAATGTGATAGCTTAACAGAATAACCTACAGTATTTCAACGCCTTTTTGCTGATCGTTTTGGCTGCTTGCCTTCATACCTGACATGGATTTCCGGGGCAGCGACAACAACATGTCCTCAAAGTACACACTTATATCAACGTCATGATCATATCATAATTTATGGCAAGTTACTGCTCCACACTAAAAATGATATGGAAACCAAATGGCTTGTGAACAATCTATAAACTTAAGTTTTCCTTTAAAAAAAGGTTGGTAGTAATAAAATATACCTAGATAACAAATTTACACATCTTGGAATTTTCAATTCATGTTGATAATCTGACAGAATATTTAAGTTATTATTACCCCCTGTTACACAGGACAAACATTTTAAAAGTTATCTGAAGTCCTGAATTTATATTGGCCATGAAAATAGGTGTTGAGAAGTCAATTTAGTCCTTCATATTCTCTACTGTACATTTTGACAAGTTTCACTTGGCTAATCAAAACAAATCTCATACACTTCCCATACTTCCACCTGTGGGTCTACCATTAGTGAAAGGTGACATTGCCACCATTAGAGATCTGTATGTAATCAGTGCTCAGACGTTGCTTTGGTGAAACAGGACTCTGGAGCTTTTGATGAAATCTCTTAATCTTTATCAGCAGATGAGTTGTCATGAAATCTTAGATTAAAATATCCATTTATTCTAAGTACTTTTAGGGCTACTCATCCATGTTGGCAAAGGGCTGGGTGGTAATTCAATATAATTTGTCATCTTTCAATGGAACCAATATATAAATAAAGATTGTGATACACAATAAGGTTGTCTAAATAGAAAATAACAAGCACATTAAGTCAAACTTCTCAGAAAATGTTAGCTGAAAAACCTGAGGAACATCAATTGAAAACAAACTTTACATTCCCACAGAGTTTAATGTGATTAACGTCCATTGGGTTACCCATCATTTCCCATGTGAGAAGATTTTGAGTACTGAGAAAGTCCTTCGGCGGTAGGAGGAGGAAGACGAAGAAGAAGAAAAAATCCAAATCATTTGGATGACGCTTTACCTTCTGATCATCCCCCGTTATGTTCATTTTGCACTTAAGTTCTTAATAAAATGAGAAAATGTTTTGCAAAATATTTGATTAACACGGGAGTATACAAAAACAGGCTTTGCCATATGCTTATTTCATAGACTATTTATTTATAGGATTATCAGAAAACATGCTATATAATTATATATATTTTTATCAAGATATGAAATGATTGGGATACAAGATTTTGGCCATATTGCCCAGCCCTATGATTGCATTAAACAGACTATGCCACGGTCAAGGATGAACTTTGAGTCTCTTCAAATTCAGGAAATGTTTATAAATAGATAACAAATGGTGACAATGCATATGAACGCTCGGGAATGGACCTAAAACCTCATATAAGCCTATTTTTGTGTTTCAGAGTGCATGCAGTGTTTATTGACTGCCCCTGGGGTGGTCCTGCCTGGGGCATAAAGGGACAGGTTGTGTGGACCTGGGGGGACAAAGAAACACACAGCTACAGCCCGAGTTCTCTTCAATGTGACGGCCAGCACCCGCCAGCATATTAGCCGCTCCAGTGCTCCTCTAAAAACAGTGGACGGGACACGACAGAGCCACACGCATACACCATCGCACACCAGCGTGCAAACTCACAACAGTGAGAGGAGAGAGAAGAGGCAGCCTATTAAATACATGAAAAAGTACTATATGTGTACTGTGTATAATGTCACTATCAAATCCAGACCCTCTGGACAGAAACACAGACAGTCATGTAACTGTTCAAGTGTAAACTGCAAAATATTTTAGATACAACTAAGATTCACATTGGCCCAATGTTTATATAGGTCCACACTAGTAGGTGTTCGATTAGGTTTTAAGCACTCAGTGTCATTTAACACCTTACAGTGTGTTAAACAGTTAAAAGCACTATAGCTGTTTACCCCCCGGATTTCCTCTTACTTTCCACACACTAAAAACAAATTTACATTCTTGATTTTCTTTGTGCAAACCCGTTAAAGCGGACTTTAATAAAACCTTCTGAAGAACAATTTTTTTAGCAAAATAACTATTATTACTATTGTTATTCTAAGAGCTGAAGTCGGTCAATTAATCAAGTCGCAACACATTGTATTAGCAATGTATTAGCCACCATCTGAACCATATGTACTTATGTAAATCTGCAGTGTAATAACAACCTTCCCTGCACCATCAAATACCTAACTTTTTACGCACAATCTTATCAACAACAAAGCGCTGTCTACACAGAAATGTCTGTTATTTTAGAGGACGTCAGTTTTTCACCCTCAATGGAACTGCAGCATATGTCAGCATCTCACTACTTTCCACATCACTAAAGACTAATAATGGATTTATGGGTCCATGTTCAGTGTGTTTTAATGTTGATGTCTTCCATTAAAAAGCTATGGTGAGCTTAAATAAGTTAAACCGGCTGCACACATGTAAGGCCAGGCACAAACACCTAAACACCCAGCCTCTCAGACCCCAAAATTTCTGAATCCAGAGTCAAGCGTGTGCCTAAATAAGCTTCAAGCATGGGCTGGGAAATTACAAGTTAGTTATTAAAATACAACTGACGGCTCTAATGCATTGTCCAAATAAATAAAAAAAGACACTAAACCATCTAAAACTCACACCCCTTGCTTCTAGTTGAGAAGTTTTGCCCAGAGTTCATGGGTCAACTTTAATGTTGTGAACCTTTATGTTGAGTTTTCTGCATAAAAGGTGCACAACTGGACAAGGGACTCAAATGCAGCTAAGGAGCTGGATCCCTCTTTTCTGCCTACAGTAAGGAGGTATAGGGGCTGCCCCTCTCTTACCCATAGGTGGTCATCAATGCTGCAGCAAAGCAGAAAATGTGACAATGTGACAGCAATGAAACCATTTCATGCAGTGTAAACACAATGACACAAAGTTACTTGTTGGATTTGAAGAAAAGTGGTTGAATGGTGTCTTAAAACTTGTTATATTATATATAAGTTAGCCTCTTGTGTTGCAAAAGCCTGAGGATTGTTTACTTCATTTGTATCAATATTGTCAGGCTTATAATTTTGGTTTCTGCTCTTTTTTGTGTTAATTATGGTGTTTTGTAAGCCCTTGTGGGCGAGGCATCACGTTTATGCATGACACAATAATACAATTCAATTTAAAAAATAGATACATTAAAATCTACATTAAAAGAAGTATTTAAAACGTACCTTGTAAAAGCATGCACACGTCCATCCACAACATCAGTCAGGTTATTTTGACCCTTCTGAGTGCAGCTGCAGGTGGCAACAGTTGGAGAAGCTAACGTTAGCTATAGACATTTTTAACGGAATTCCATTGCTAGGCAGCAGCCTTGGTCCTTGGTAACTTCCTGTCAGCTGACGTAATTCACATACATTACAACAGGAAATAAGAGAGGACTGTTTTGGAATATTTATGTTTACATCTTTGAAAAGGTCGATAACTCCTGACTGTTGACATTAGTCAGCTAACTTTAACGCTAGTTACCATGGTTACCGCACCTTATGCGCTAGCTAGTGTGCATATCAGCTCAAGTTTGAATAAGTAGAGTCTTCATTAAAAGCTATATTTAAACTACAAAAAAGAATAATAATAATAACAATAATAATAATAACAATACAGTTTGAGGGGTACATAATTAAAGTATCTATTTTCCATAAAAATATATATTTAGTCTGAATTTATTTATTTATTTTTTTTAATTTATGGGTTTGACAATGACTTTCTGTCACGTTCTGTTTACATTGTACCAGCCAATAGTTGCAGGCATTGTGGGCTGCCAGGGTTGTCTGTTGTTCGGTGCAGCTACTGTAGGCTGGCACTGGGTGAAATGGACTTTACCAATCCTGCAGCTGCGTTTTTTGTCCCAGCAGCTTAGTGACAGGAGACGGGCAAAAACAAGAGTCAATATATGCCAAGCACTCACTCCATGGCCTGAGATAAAGGAGTTCAACAGTATTAAAGCACACGCCCAAATGGCTACGTTTCTCCTTGATAGGTAAGCTAACTTTCATGTTTACTTAGCTGTAACGACTAACTGTAACTGTCAGTCAAACTCCTGCAATACTTGTTTTTATGGTGCGATTTGCCAGAGGGGATGAGTTCAAACTGACTCAAACAGACTCCGGTCTCTTCTAGGCTACAGGACCGGGGTCTGACCAACCTGGCAACCTGTGGAATTATGTTTTGTTGTTGAGACTACAATCTTGAGACATTAGATGGCGGTGTTCTGCTCATTCTCCATATTTAACCTTTAACTATCAAATATAGCACTGTGCTTCTTCACGTGTGAAACGTGTCACATTTTATTCTGATAAGACTTGCTGCACTTCTACTATTTAACGCTACCATAGTAACATTTACATACTGACCATGCAGTGCCAGCTTTGAACATTAACTTGTCAATTTACCAGTCATTATTATAACTTAATGATAAAATAAAGGCCTTAACTGAAAAAGTCTGGGCCAAACCTGCAAATACCTTTTTCACAGGAGAGGTTTTTTAGCTGCATGCACAGTAGGGAAACACGGGTGTAGCTGTTGTAAAATTAGCGATGGCTGAATTTAATTTAGCTGTTTTGGTTACCGGGCCCCTTTCGTTGTGCAAGGTGGCACCGTAGACCGTCTACGGGTGTCACAGTGTCACACTGGTATGGTTTACTGCAAAATAACTGACCTCAATGGTATAAGCTCCATCTGTGCTTTTTCTACTATGCTAAACACTAAACAAGTGTAGAGTCCAATTAACTGCTTTAGTGAAGAAACATGCCCTCTGACAACAGCCAACATGCACGCTACAGCCCAAAACACAACACAATTGGAAAAAAAAATTATGAAAGCAAATAAAAAATGTCTTGAACTACCACATATTGCATGTACAGTGCGTGTTCACTATTGAGAAATAGACTTCCCCTGGACTGAACTTTCTAGCCAGTGATTCTTGAAAGTGAACGTCCGCTTTACACAAATTTACAAGCACATTACAGGTGACACTCGTGGGACAATATTCTAATTTCCTGCTTTAATTTAGCCATCATCATCATCAGGGACAGCCAGGTCACATGGACCCACAGATCTGGCAAATATTTCTCATACAAACACTTCATTAAATCAATTAGTCATAATGACAGGAACGCTAATAACGTATCTTATTGCTCTGCATCGGTCATATTAACACATCCGCCACAGCAATAGCTGCTGTACAGATACAGCAAATGCTGTTGGGTTTATATGCTTCTCATGTTGAATCCATCTCAATATTTCAGAGAGTCTCTTGTGTGTTTGCTGGCAGCAGTCCACAGCCTACAGTGAGATACAGTATTCTGCAGGCCTGTGCCATCCTCTGCACCATCAACTGTGGCTTATAGAGTTATTTTAGCAACAGTGTTACTCACTATCAGCCAAAATGAGATGATGGGATGAACAAAAACCCTTGCTGTATTTGTGCTACTACAGTATGGATGAACACTGTGGCCCATTTTGTGATTTCAAGTGGATCAAAGGATCTCAATAGTGCTCTTTTACCATGAAATCAGTTGGAAAGGCAAAAAACATCAAGTAGGGAAGAATAGAGGTCAGACACCACCCTCTATTGGTTAATGGGTGGTACTGCGACAAAGAGGGACAAACATTTGCTGCATGGGTCTACAGGCAAACATGAAGGGTCTTCTTGGGAATAACCTGCTGTTGAAATGTCTTCATTTAGGAGGCTTTAATCAGTCAAAATAAGACAATAATTTCCCAGTTACAACAACCAGCTTTAGTAATATCGGGACAAAAATTAAAGGACTAACGGGACAAAGACAACAAGTGTGGTAGGATCAGGACTAATCCATAATACTGATTACATATTGGATCACAGTGCCCCCCGTAGGCTCATCTTGCAGTACTCTTAGTGAGTGAGTGAGTACACACACAGCAGAGTGCAACACTGCACTGCAGCACAACTCAGAACAACAGGGCTGCACAGCTCAGTGCTGCTCTGATGAGAGAGCACACCTCTCAGATATGATCATGTATGTGAACGTGAGCGCTAAATTGCGTGTTTAATTAGAGCTCCTCTTTGGCTATGGAAATTTAGATGGGCTTTAGACATATTAGGACTAGATATAATATTAATAGATATTACTAAACAGTTAATCACAAACTATTGGTAGAAAAATGAATGCAATGTAGTTTGATAATGAGGTCGACATCTTTACACATGATCATTTTAATAACAAGCGTCTATGAAATGAGTGATTCACTCCAATCCAGCAACACCACACACATACACACATTTATGGGCAAGTTTATTCAATGTGATAAGGTTCACTAAACTAATAATTGTTGCAGGTCAACTAATCATACTGTATTGTTCTTGTTCTTTTGTACACCTTCAGTAGGCTAAGTGTAATCTCTGGTGGACATTTTGCAGCCATCCTTCCCCTCCTGACACTTGGCTAGTAGAGCACGGAGGGAGGATAGAACAGGTTAGCTCAGAGACCTGAAATGCTCTCTCTCTCTCTCACTCCCTCTCTCTCTCTCTCTCTCTCTCTCTCTCTCTCTCTTGTCTGGCACTGCACCAGCAGAGAGAGCACTGATTGGGAAAGCCATATGGCAGGTAACAAACCAAGGGCAGGCTTCATGTCCACACTGTGCTGTGGCTGAGGCAGCCTGCCACTTCATCTAAAGGGCTC
The DNA here is from genome assembly GCF_963691815.1 of Echiichthys vipera. NCBI lineage: Eukaryota > Metazoa > Chordata > Actinopteri > Perciformes > Trachinidae > Echiichthys > Echiichthys vipera. The sequence goes on along the minus strand of NC_139829.1, from coordinate 19,899,874 downwards.
ATCTGATTTGGCTCTGTATTCTGGGGAAGTATGTAGACCAGAGTTCAAAGTAAATATGCCATGAGTGTTACTGACGCTGCACCATCACCAGTTCGGTGTTGTGAAGTGAACAGCAAGTTCAGAGCGGTCTCAGAGCTGCTGAGTCAGCAGTGAATTTCACTGTCGCACCAACTGGGAATGGCAATAGCCTGAGGCAGATTGACAATTGCTGCTGTTGTGTACAGAGGATCTGTCAAATCACAGCGCAGAACAAAGCAATATTTTGTTCTCAATTGGCAGTAACAATAACAAGCTACAGTGCTAATTAGGAAGCACTCATTCGAGGACATTTGGATGTGAAACTGTCCTCATATGAGGACATTGGGACTTTATTACCATACATGCAAAGTGAAAGTAATGGAAAGGTAATTTGAAAGATTTGGATGGAAACCAACAGTTTAAAGTATAAATACTTTTTGCTTGTGGTACAAATTAGTCTACATTGACTTTAATTGTTTTATTGTTATGTGATACATTTCCAGGGCATATTTGTCTGATTGTGATGATGATCACAAAACAAAACAGGATTTAAAAAAGGAATTGGACTGAAATAAACCGTTTAACACATTGTAACACGTTGGTGACTAAACTAAACCAATTGTCCCCATATGAGGACTTAAAAAACAACTACTTCCTGTTCAAAGACTTAGTTTTTTATGTTCATCGGGTTCTTCTAGTCCCAAATAGCTTGTAGAAATAATTTAAAAAAGATTCCAATGAGGTTAATTGGGGTTGTCTTGTGATTGTAACAACCATGCCACTATTCTTTTACTGTGGGGGAGAGATGTTATGAGTCTGCAGCATTTCTTGATCAGAGTTACAAAAATAGCATAACAGAAGCTGCCATCTGTGAGGTGTGAAGTACAACAGCTGGAGGTTCAGCAGTGCAGGCACAGAAAACAAAATTTGCATGAATGGGAGATTACTGGCACTATTTTATCTGTCATGATGTCCTATCATCAAACTAGAGTCAGAGATTAAAGATCAGTTCTACAGAGAGAAAAGCTCCAAGAACTAACTGGAGCCTTTCCTTGCATAGCGCCTGGTCCACAAATGAACATTTAGAGGATAAAGATGAAGAGGAAGCTGAGTGTTGCGCTCTACAAGCATGAAGCTGCACCAGCTGAGGGACAGTATATCCAGTTTACTTCTGCCATCTAGTGGTGCCATAGTGCGCATGATCATTTAATAACGGAGGTGCCGAGTGATGCTGTCTGAAACTCTCTGATTTATGGTCAACTGATAGGTGGAAATACCACGAAGGTGATTAATGGAATTAAATTATTACAGCACAACTGTCTGTTCAGATCTTCTTCTGTCTTCTAGTGGTTGTCTCTCTACCGAAAACCACCTCTTTTCTGCTCTCTTTTTTTTTTTTAATGGGCTGATTAATGGAATGTAATGCAAGATGCAGCTGTTTTTATGGTAAGAACCATATTTATTTGGTGGCATAATATTTTTGAATCTCAACTTCTTCCATCTAAAATGGGAAGAGTATAAAGAGTTTTTTCTTTTGCAGTTTCTCAAGCCTTTATTATATAGGACAGGCAGGAAAGGGGATGAGAGAGAGGGGGAGACATGCAGCAAATGGTTCGACTCCGACCTGCCCAAGGACCTTCAGCCTCTTTACATGGGGCGGCTGCTCTAACCACTGTGCCACCGGCCACCCTGGAAATTTTTTATTTTTAAAAAAAAACCTGAGATGTTCATTTAAAGTCCATAATGTAGAGAGCCTGTGATTCTTTTAGGATAATTTATTATGATTTTCTGAGCAATATATCACTCAGACACAGACCATGTAAAAATTACAAAACAAAAATTATTTAAATGGGCTCCATTTCTAATATTAGTCTTATGGATGTGTGTTGTTGTTCGTTTTTTAAACTTTATTTAGATCAGTCCATTCAGAGAGTTTGGTACAGAGCTACAGGTGAGGTCAACACACACACACAGATACATCTAACAAACACTAGGCAAAAACAATCATTTCTGTAAATGCCTGAGTCAGACTATGAAGGTTATCTTCTCTTCTCTGGCTTCTTAGCATTATTATTTTGGTAGAAAAAGGGCACCAGGCTAATTGCTATAGCAAGAAAGGGCTTAAGTTTAATACATATCACATTAAAGGGGACCAAGTTGTATAGAACATAATTGAGACACTGTACTGAATGCGTGACTTTGTCTAATTTCAAAGACGTCGTCATCTCTCTGACCCACTGTATAAATGAAAGGGGCTTTGTTGATATCCGGTTGAGCAGAATGAGACGCGGACAAAGAGAGATGTAAATGCAATAACCAGGGAACCAGTGGTTTTCAAAGCACTGAACCACAAGGGGGTATGGGATGTGAGGATTGAGGAATGTTATGAGGAGGGTGAAAGGAGGACAGGAGGGGGGAAAGATTTACTACCTTGATCCTTAATGCTGGCACACGCAGGGAGAGACGATGTGAACATGAAGGTTGTCAGATCAGGGGACAGAATCACTACACACATCAGATGGACAGTTTTATGTGTGCTGGGGGGCCAGTGTTAAGGATAAATCACTGTCAGCCTAATAAAGTTCATTGGACTTTTTAAAATCCAAACGATAAAGCAGCTTTTGCTTTTTTTTGTTAAATGAATCACACTGGTGGATGCTTTAATCAATTTACTACAGTTATTATACATTACTTTTACATCACAGTAAGTTTCAGACTGGTTACTTGCCTAGACAGATGGCTCATGCTGGTATGGTGTGAAATTCAACCTGCACACAAGTGACTCCATCTTGAGATAGATAACTTGTATTTCTTGCATTTAAAAAAATCCAAACTTTGTGATAGAGTGGTATGTTGTATGTATGTTGACTTAAATCACTTAAATGCACCAACTAAGGACACATTGTTAAAACTCTCTCCGCCTATAACTGCATTGCTAAAAGACATGAATGTAACTTTGGAAAAATACTTTATTTTATCATCATCTTCCAAACAATTGTTTACTTCAGAGTCCATTTTTATTTTTTAATTCATAAAAAAGAAATGATTAAATGACAAATATAGGTACAATAATGGAACTTTGACAATAAATAAATATAAAGCGACCAAATGTTTCATGTTCAGTTTCATGTCCCTGCAATTAGATTTTTGTAAAGCAATGGCAATAAAAAAAAACAACATAGTGCTTCAGGAAATGGTAAGCAATAATGTGACGTTTTATGTTTTATATTTATTTATTTATTTATGTATAAATGTGAAATCATTCCATCATTTTGAATATATTTCTTGTACTGGCTTTTTTCATATAACCGTCTGAATGAACAGAACTTAACTGACGCGTGTATGTAGGTATAGAGTTGACCTCAATGAAGAAAACAGGTAAGACTGACGAGTGAAAGGGGCAAAGAGGGAGAATTAAGAGAAGGAAATGGAACAGGAAGTGCAGGGGAGGAGGAGGCCGGAGGCTGGTGTCAGTCCCCCTGAGTCCCATTCCCTTCCCCTCGTTCCTCCTTCCTCTCATTCCTCATCTCCTCTCTTGCTCTGTCCCTTTTCCCTCCGTGTATTTTTCTTCCCATGATACCTTACACATGGCTTCCTCGGACCCCTTCATTTAAAGAATTACTCCATCCTCCTCCATCCATTCATCTTTTCCTCATAGGTGGCCAAACAACATTACGAAACAATCCCTGTAGTGCACACATTGTCCCCCCATGGTCAGAGTCTTTGAAACTTATTGGTATTAATCTGTCACAATAGCAAATATCTGAAATATTGGAGTCGGTTTAGATAAATTAAAGCAAAATACAAGAACATCTGGCAATATTGTTTCAAACCCTGAAACCTCAGAGAACTAGAATACTCTGAGGACCGTTAAGAGTAATTACTGGTTTTCTTTTACAAGGTAAAACTAGAGCCAACACAGACAGTGACTCCCCTCTTGACACCCAGCGGGTCCTCACTTTGTCCCAATCTGTTCCTTTAGATGTACAGCCTGCCTCCTTCCACCTGTCTCCTATTCTTCCTTTCTAATTAAGCGTCACTGCCAATCAATTTGATCGCCATGACGACATCTCGCATGACGCCCCCTCCAAACACTGCCACCACTTCCAACCACCCGCCCCTATAAACAAAAACAAAACCAAACCAGAAAGAAAAAAAGAAAGAAGCTGAATTCCGACAGCTCAGGATTGATGAGGGGGAGCCCTGTCAAAGGCCAGAGATTAGATTAGGAATGACGCGCACACACACACACACACAAACACAAACAAAAAACCACAACACAGCTCAGAGGCAGCAGGTGCTTTTGGTTAAACCTTAATTACATGATCTCTGATTTCTCTAATTGATATGGTAATGACTATGTAATTAATGCAAAAGCAGAAATACCAGCAGCTCCACTAATGAATGGATTTATTTGATTAGATATCCTCCTGCATATTTATGCATGTTGGTATACAGAGGACAGTGAGACATATAAAACGGTTGTTTGTGGTTGTTGTCAGCGTTGCTACCGCCGGCATACTGGATGTGACAGAATCTGACACACGGACACACATGTGAACACAAATGAAGCTGCTTGGAACAAATCATGCTGAGAAAAATACTGTGTATATAAAGAGATGCTGTTGGTTTGCTGCCTCTTACAGGGAAAATGAAGTGAAGAACACTGCACAGATAACTACTTTCACAAGTAGGTGGCGCTATGGGGCTGCCCCAGACACACAGGAGACAGTTTGCATGAATGAAGATCATCATTATAAAATCACTCAAATACATTATATGGACATTATAGGTCTGAAGGTATATTTTGTTTTGAAGACAACTCATATCTGTTTGCAGCAACATTTTAAACATGGAAACCCTCTTCACACACACACACACACACACACACATACACACACACAAGCTATAACTTCATTGGCAAAGGGTCAACTGTGACTACTAGATGTGACCCAGCTGCAATTACTCACTGCAACCTCGCAGGGGAGGGAGGAGGGTGGATATTTGTGGAGAGACTCCAGTGTGATAAGTCACCTTTCTGGGGATGAGAAATCATTTCTCCCTGGTTGCGCCAAAACGTCCTCTAATGTGCGTCTCCATATGCCTTCTCTTGTGAGGTATTTAGAGGGATGTTTCGTGTGGAAGTCAAGTGAAAGCACATGTTGGCCCCGGGCCAGGGGTACAGAGCAGCAGAGACCTCGCAGCAGAGGCCTTCTCCATCTTTCACCTAGCCATAACCACCCAGACATTGCTCTGACAGCTGATCTGGACACTGCTGTACCTGTCTCTCATGTTCAAACTATAGGTTTGTAAAAAAAAAAAAAAAAAAAAGAGAGAGAGAGAGAGAAAGGAAATCCAATCACAGACAAGACTGACAGTTACCACACAGGCTGAAGTGCTGTGAGGGTTTCTTGAGACTTTTATGGTTACGTCAACAGAATTAATAGCTGTCCGTCAGAAAAAAGTGTTTCTTTGCAACATTGGTAAGATCTGGATATATTGTTTTACCGTAAGGCTGTTTTTGATGGGGTTTTGACTAAAAAGGTCAATAGCACTTCACCTACATCTCATGACAAGGTTGCAGTACCTTCTCACTTAAGGGGATGTTTATTAAGAGACATCAGGGTTATAAGGACGCCCCTGCTGAAAAGAATATTCTACAAAAAGAAAGTTAAATAATTGCGGAGTCATTTAAAAAAGAATAGGCCACAGAAGTTATTTTTTAGACTTAAATGACTGCCTCAGGGATTTCCATTTAAAATCAATAAACCGCTCACTGGAATCAAGGCTAATGTCACATGTTTAAAAGGAGTGTGTAAAATTTATTTTCCTTTTTTTTCATTTTCAACCTATAAATGAGTTGATGGTCCAAAAAACAAGAGACTCAAAATGCCGTGTTTCCTGTTCCTAATCTCTGGGCCGGGCTGTCTTAGTTGTAGGTTACTTTATGGCCAAAAGTGGGAACGGATTATGAAAACATCAATCAAAACGACTATGAAGCACGAAACAAAAACTTTCTGTAGGCATTGTTTTGGATTTGCTGTGTGCTAATTTCATTTTGGTGAACCGCACATTTCACGAAGCTCTGGCTCGCGGAGTCAGACAGACAGGAGAGGAGCTAATACCATTAATGAATGGTGGTGGAGCACTAGTTGGTTAACTAACTTAGCTCTGAATAATGTGTTTCTTACGGGGCCACTCGGGCCACGATTGATGGATGGCCTTACAGAAGCCGGGTCAATTAGCCGAGCTGGGGTTCCCTCCACGTTGGCTGCAGACAGCACCAGGAGAGCTCCCACCTCTGTCACGAGGCCTGGCTGTAATTAATCACCAGCGTGGGGCCTTCTCACCTCACACCGGCGCGCGCACAAACAGCCAATACGTGCGTTTGGCCCAAATTACATCCCCACTCCTCTAATCCAGCTAATTGTCAATATTATAACCATAGGAGGAGAAAGATTGTGACATAAAAAGTCTTCCCTGCAGTCAAATCATCTATCCTACACTATAGTAAGTATACTGCATATTCCATGACGAGATTCTTGATGTTTGGCAAATTTACTAACAAGGCAACATATAAATATTTAAGTATACTTGGTGCAACAGAGTGGTTTTAGGTTAATGTACAACAAACTACGACAACTACTGCTGTTTATGGATAGGCCTACATGCATACTGGAGTAAAACCAGTCTAGGTATATGTCTAATTATGATATGCAACTGTATACAGAATTTCTATCTGTCTTCAACTATCTTTACTACATAGTCTGCTATATACTGTATGTGTAGTGCTGTACTATTAGTTTGGCTGTGGTTAGGCCAGTGAGCCACAACTTGCGCTGTTTCTTATTCCATGCTCGAGTTATCATTGAGTAAAAAAGGAATTGGTTCCTACCAGCTTGCCAGTTATATCAGACAGAGTTGATTCAACTTTGCCCCAATAGTCTTAGACCTCTGGGCAGTCCCATAACATGTATTTATGTTCCAGAAAAGTTTAGGGAGCACAGGTCACAGTTAGGGCTAGCAGTCTGTTTCATATGGAATTTTAGAAGGGGTGTATGGTAGGTCCACTGGCACAGCTTCAAATGATTCATTTAAATAAACAGGGCTACAGTGAGATGAAACACAAACACAGAGGCAGGATGGAAGTTTATCAAGAGCTTACTCCAGTGTCCACACTAGGCGCAGTTTTTGTGTCTTTGTCTGAGCTGTACTGTTCTTGAGGCTACATCTGAAGAACATCCCTTTTCCTCTTCTTGGTTCTTGGATGCACAGAATATGTTCCCCCAAACATTTCCTAAGTCCTCAGCTGAGCCCGTGATCAAAGGTAGGTCCTATTTGTGAGTACATGGTTGACACAATCATCTTGTGGGCGGTGTGACTCTCCAGCTTACGACTGGATGTATTTGCAAGTTTGTATCCCATGGACCCCATAAGTGCTGACCGTAATCGTATGTACAAAAATGATGTCCGAAAACCGATAAGAACCCCTGAGGTGGATATATCTTCAAGATTACTTATTATTAATTACTTTATCTCTGAAGCATCATTCTAGTTACACATCTCACCCCTACGGTTACTCTCTCTCCTTCACACACAAAAACAGAAGCACACACACACACACACACACACACAAACACACAGGTACACAGAGCACAGATTGAGAGGCAGGGACAGAGACGTCACTCTGTGTTCACAGAACATACTCCTGTGGTCTGGACAAAAGCAGCAGGCTGACAGATGAGGTTTGTGTTTGGGGTGGGGGCAATGTGCTGCTGTGCTGCTGTGTGTGTGTGTGTTCGAGTGTGTGTGTGTGTGTGTGTGTGTGTGTGTGTGTGTGTGTGTGTGTGTGTGTGTGTGTGTGTGTGTGTGTGTGTGTTTGTGTGTATGTGTGTGTGTGTGTGTGTGTGCGTGTGTGTGTGCGCGTATGCAAGTATACATGTACGAGCTTCTGTGTGTGTGTTTACACGTGTGTGTATATGTGTGTGTATTTTGTTATGGGGTTGGGGTGGGGGGGGGTCTCATGGGGCAGCTCTGTGTCTGTCCCATCTGCCACCCCACTCTACTGATACCCAAGGGAATGGCAGAAAGGGTGGGGGTTTCATTTTGGAAAAAGGAATCAGGGTCCAATGGTCTAATAGGCAACAATACAAGTTTTACTGACGGGCCGAAGGCAAAGGACACCGGCTGGGTGTGGAAGCCAATCTACCAATCTATTTGACAAAACAGTGGGCCACCCTGTCAAGCTTTGCCTCAGTCTGCCTAATAAGGCACGCACACCCCTGAATTTATACCTCAAATAAGAAAGGGGTGCACTGTATTTTACATACGCACACACGGTACATACACCCGGGGCTAATGTCAGCCTAATGCATGGCCATGCTCTGGCCGGAGGGCTAATTGGGTATATAAACACAAACACATCCCATGAGAGGTTAAAGGGGAAGGGTGTATTTTGTGCTATATGCTCCCTGTACTGTTGGGAAGACAATACTGAAACTTAAACATGGAAGCTCATCAGTACTTAAGCAGTATCGATAATGAAAGATGACATGGTGTTTGCTCTCATATGCCCGGCAGCTAGATGCTCCTTTGAAGCTGTGCACACAGTGTGATGTGGAACGACTCTGTGGCAGGTGGCATCTCGTCATGTCTTCATCCAAACTGTGATCAGAAAACAGTAAATGGCGCCGCTCCTGCCACGGCCTCAACGACAACAACAACAGTCACTTGGAGAAGTGTGTGACTCTTGCACCGCTGAGCAGAAGGAGTGCGTCTAGATGAATGCCTAGGTGCTGGGAACAATGCTGACTTTAACTTGTCAAATGAACAGCATATCAAGAGAGAGAGAGAGAGAGAGAGAGAGAGAGAGGGGGAGAGGGAGAGATGAGGAGAAGGAGGAGGAAAGAGGCAGCAGCTTGAGCTTTTCTTTTTACACGTGCCACTTGATGGTGACAAAAACAGCACAGAGAGAAACAGTGACTTGATCACAGACGGGGTCAGCAGCTGTTTGAAGTGTCTCTCACCGTCTCTGAGCTGAGTTGTTGATACGCAGTTTGTCCATATATGTATCTTACAAACAGACACACACACACACACACACACACACACACACACACGCACACACACAAACACGCACACACACCACTGGATGCTTCCCTGCCCCCTCACAGCTTTGAGCGCTATGTTAATGAAACAGTTGCTGTTTCCTGGCATAACAGTAATTACCCGATCAAAATAGAGTGGGTAATTAACTGCCCTTCTTTACCAGTGCTAATTACATTAGCAGGGAAGGGTCATTTCAGGGGAGCAAGAGAGAGGAGAAAGAAAGACGGAGATGAAGCGGTATCAAACAAAGGACTGAAAAACAAGTCAGTGGTGAGGCACATGTCTAGGCGTGTGTGTGTGTGTGTGTGTGTGTGTGTGTGTGTGTGTGTGTGTGTGTGTGTGTGTGTGTGTGTGTGTGTATATGTGTTTAAGAGAGAGAAAGAGAGAGAGAGGAGGAGGCCGCGTTGGAGGCAGGCTCATGTGGTTCTTTCTCTCGGGCCCCCAGAGGCTTGGTCCTCAGAGAAAAGCAGGCTTATTGAAGAGGAGAGAGATGGAGGGGGTGTTGTTGTTTATCTTGACATGCTCTACTCAGTCTTTAACGCTCGCATCACAATTAAGATGCTGCGGCTCATCAGCTATGTATACAAAACACTGTAGCAAGCAGCACGAGCACACAGGTGATGGGCACAGTCAAAAATAGATCCAGCCCAACGCTGAGATGTGGAGCCTCATAGGAAAATCTTAATGTCCAGCAAACTGTCAGATAATACAGTGTGTGTGTGTGTGTGTGTGTGTGTGTGTGTGTGTGTGTGTGTGTGTGTGTGTGTGTGTGTGTGTGTGTGTGTGTGTGTGTGTGTGTGTGTGTGTGTGTGTGTGTTTGTGAAAACATTTCCTGTGTAATTCTGATTCTGCACACATGTAAACACAATTTGCCATGTAAGAACTGAAAAAAATATCAATCAGTGACTTTTTTCTTATTTATTTTATTTGGAGCACAAAATATAATTACAACTTGAGATATACAAATCACATTTGCACCATTTTTTGTACCGTTTCAAAGAAGGATGGCTTCAAAAAACATAATATTAAATTGCTAATATTTTTTTTAAATAAATAAACTTAACCAAACTCTAAAAACAAATTTGCAAATGTCATCTACTCCTTGTGTTCTGTGTTTTCACGTCCTGAGAATGAAGTTTGTGTTGTGATGACAGAAATAAATGAGCAAGAACAGCATGATATGGGTTCATGAACACCTAATACACCCCATGTTTTTCAATTGAGCAGTTTGTGCTTTTATTTACTGTACTGCATAGTGACTGGAGACCTTCACAGGGTTGAGACGTTTAAAATAAAACTGTAAAATGTGTAAGTTATAGTAATATAAATTCAAATTTGCAATGTGGAATGAAATAATATCCGGGCATTGGCGTGAAAAAACATGCATTATAAGTGAAATGAAAAAGGATGAGGCTAGCTAACATTATTCCTCTTACACAAGGACAATAACCTTTTTCCATTAAGATTTTGTTTTGAAAGAACCTGAAAACTGGGGATGTTTTATTCCAAAAAAGTGTTGGTTGTTTTTTTTCTCTCCACAACAAAACCCATTCCTTATGATCATTTAGCAAATTAATTAGCAATTGTTGAGTTAACGTCATTTCAGTAACAGTTGGAAAAGGACCACTTTATAAAAACACGTTTATATTATTCCCTAAACTACCTATAATAAGTTAAATTGCTTGTTCTTAAATAAATCAATATATGAATTCCTTTAGTAATAACCCTTGAGACAAAGAGTTCTCCCTTGTAAAACCGTAGCGATCAGAACAAAAAATAAAGGGTCTATTTTTCTGGAATGTAAATCGTCTTCAAAAAGTCTACTACAAAAAAACTTCTCTCTAACTCACAGACAGTGTACACACATGCCATTAAGGGTGTCCACACAGACATATAGCACCTTGCAACATTATATCAAAGATGTCCGTCAGTGTTCTCGCAGCGTGGCCCGTATACGTGTCTGGCCCTGGTGACTGGAAGAATCCGATGCTGCATGTGACAGCAGGCCAGAGGTAAATACCGTTGCTTTTGAAGCTTGAGTTTTCATTTTGTTTCCTTTCAAAATGCAGACGCTTCGTGACACACACACACACACACATAGAGCGATACATGGTCCAGTCCGGTGCTGTTAAATGGGCTTTGTCTGTCTGTTATTGTGGTTGAAATAATGTGCTCTGCCTCTGGAGTAGATGGCTGGTCTTTGGACATTTTTGTATCCCGTCATGTTCATCCACCTGGATGAAAAACGGACTAAGAATGGCGGGAGGAGGAGGGAGAGTTATACATGGTCGCTAGTAATCAACTTTCCATTCTCCATTCCCTCTTAATGCCAAAAGAGGGGCTAAGTGAAGCAGTGGTCTGGGGTAGATTGGGGCGGGTGCTTTGCTACATCGGGGGAACAACCAGGCCCGTCATCGCTGGAGAGAAAAAAATATACAAAATCTATGATTCTAATCAACCAGGCCTTGCATTATTGTACATCCAGCAACTTTTTTTTCTGTCTTGTTCAGTCAAAGCTTTCGAGTGGTTAGTAAAGGGGTTAGACTGCATTCGTGAGTTCAGACAGGGGGGTCAGATAGTGAGTCGGATGGCTACCTCTGAAGCTGTTCCCCCCTGATGCGGGGCAGGCAGGAGAGGGAGAGCCCTGGGGCCTGAGGACGGGAGCAAAAGCACTCTTCTGTTTAGCAGCAGACGGGAAGGAGGAGAAAGGCAAGAGAGATGATGAGGAGCTGGAGCTTCCTGGTATAGTGGGGCTGGAGGGCATTACTGTGGAAAAGAGAGCAACAATCAGTCTCAGGTCAGAATATCACAGTGGACTACCTCAGAAATGTATAGATCATTACAAGGTCTTACTGTAGGGAGAGCCTGTGGGGGAGGCACTGCTGAAACCAGGAGAGCCAGGTACTCCTAGACTGGTCATGGGAACTGTCCCATAGCCTCCGGTCATCCCTCCGCTGCCCCCGTAGCTAGACTGCTGAGGGGTGGAGGCTGATGGGTAACCCCTTGGGGACAAACTGCTGGAATTTCGAATGTAACCTGGAAGGAAAATAAAAAAAGGTTGGGTCAGCTCTGAGCTTCATTAGCAGGGAAAAAACACAAGTGGTAAATGATTTCTGTCTGCTCACCTTGGCTGCTTTGTCCATGCTCCCCGATGCTGACGCCTAACTGAGAAGGATAGGAGCCCAGGCCCATGACACTGCCATGGGCTGGTGAGCTGGGCAGCGCCTGCAGCTGACTGTGAGGACGGGGAACACTGTAGAGCGCCTCGGCGATGTCGGCCGCACGTTTCAGCAGCATGTCCTAGAGGAGATACAATGACACTGGAATTAGCAATGGCTTGCAGTGTCACGCATACAGAAAGAGGCCAGGTGATGGACATTTTAGGCTGTCAAGTAATTTCCTGTGTAGACCCAACCTGACAGGAAACAGGTGAGCTTTAAAAATCCCTAAAGCTGAGTATGTCTGAGTATGTGTCCAATTAGTCCACGCCTGCTTTTTGGCAGCTGAGTAACATCTTAAATGTTGAAGCTTCCTGACGCACAAACACTGAAACTGAAGCAGAAACATCTGCTCGGAACTGTATCATGCTGAGAAGAATTACCTATCTCAAGCAGGTTTCAAATCACTGCAAGGCAATTACTGAAATTAATGGAAAACCACTAGGAAGCCAGTTTATTAATTAATGGTATGCTTTGGAAGATGGTCACCAATAATATAGAGTGCACACAGTTAATATTTAATGTGCTAAAACATGCAAAATCCCTGGTGTAGTCTTTTAAATATCTGTATGTTTTACACTAAAATGTAATTTCATAGTATTTGGGATATTGTATCAAAGATGCTGTTGTTTACCTGATTACTGTGTGGATTTCCATACAGGGCCTCGACAAGATCTGCTGCTCTCTTCAGAAGGATCTCCTGCAAATAACAGAATTTATTGCATTAATATATTGATACCAGTGTGGCATGCACACTTCCTTGAGCATGATTATATTTCAGAATTCATTTAGGAGTCTCTGACCTTGGCTAGTTTCTCTGGGTCACCGGGATGTCGAGGGACGACCTTCTGGAGGCGCTGGAAACCGTAGTCTATAGTTGGCTCATTTAGGGCTGAAAGAAACATATATTGCAAATCAAATTGAGTAATGTTTAACTAAAATCTCATGTTAAATGACCTGGAGCTGTTGAAAACCTGTGTGCCATTGTGAAGTCTGAACAAAACACACAATGTGTTGTCTTAATACCTGTGTAGATGAAGCGTCCAGGTGCTCCCTTACAGAACTGTTTGGATTTATACGACAGTGTGACCTCCACGACCCCGGGGATGTGTCGAGGAGGTGTCTGGACACGGATGGCGTGCGGCGTGATCAGCTGAGGAACAGGATGGAAATCGTGTCACAAAAGAGCAACAAATGCCCCCCCCCCTCTCCGTGCCTTGTAAATATTTAGGCTAACAGTACTGTGGAAAGACTAATTTGTGTATACTGCCCATTACTCATCTAAATAATGAGACAAGCCACATGCTATATATATCATTTCAAAATACGCTTCAGACTGTATCATCATTAGTGAGATGTTTTGGAGACAATTCCTACCTCACTCCACACGAGCATGCTACCAAACACCACCTGCAGCCCGTCAAAGAAGTTCTCCCCGATGACGATGACCATCGCCCCGCCGGTGGTCCAGCCCTCACTGGGGCTGATGGCTTTGATACACGGGGTGGCTGGACAGAAGAGCAAAGCAAGAGTTACTCGATGTGGGATGTACACCAATTGAAAGAAGAGTGGATAGAGCATGCTTCTGTTTCAAGTGTTGAAAGTACTCTTTTGTTCAGACTTCTGGCCAAAGCTAAAAAGGGAAGTTAAGAGCTAACATTATTTCAAGGCTATTTAATTATCAATGTTGCTTTTTTCCCCCCATGTAAAACACCGCAGACTGCACGAAGAACAGGGTGTTCAGGTCAAAAATCACATGACCTGCAATCATACATTCAGTACAGTATTCATAAAACACAGACAGGCACAGTGGTGTAAAACTATTCAGAACATTTACTTTAGTAAAAGTAGCATTACAACAGTGTAAAAATAGTGAGTCTTGCATTGAAAACTATTCAGAACATTTACTTTAGTAAAAGTAGCATTACAACAGTGTAAAAATAGTGAGTCTTGCATTGAAATCTGACTGGTATGATGTGTAACATTTTTGCATTAAAATGTCTAAAAACGACTAAACCTACGTTAGATGTGTTTTGCTGAATAGTTCTTAGATTATCCTAAATGTATCCAACAATGGTCAAAGCCAGAGAAATCTGTAATTTTATTCCAGATAACATTTCATTTCATTTGGCGCCATATCCCCTTTAACATCCGAGGAAATGCAGGAAAAAAAACGCCATTCTATATCATACAGTGTCACAAAAGTATAGAATTATAGTATGCTGTATACTAATACTACTAATAATACAGCATTTTTACTGCCAAACATTACCTTTTTTTTTACATGCCAATTTGCAACACCGTGATCCAGTACTGACCTCATTTATTGATATGATATTGACCACTTATAACAGCACAGGGTTACCCCATGACTGAATTTGCCACATCACGTTGGCTACAGTTTGTTTATGGGCAGTCAACGTATCTTATGGTAGGTCAGAAAGTTATTCATTTGATCGAAATGGCTTAACATGAATAAACATGAATAATCATAACATGAATAAAACTTCACAAACGTCACATACACTGGCAAAGACGGTTATTTAACAATGAAGACTCCAACTCCCATGATCCCACGCTACTCATGTCATCGCCAATGTCTGTCTTTTGTTGTTGCTTTGACTGAAAGACCCCTAACAGCAAAAATTACATACCGTGCCTTTAAGTACAATCACGGATGTATTATGAGCAAGATGTACTAAAAGTAAAGGCACTACATGCATGAAATGGGAGTGAAAGTTGTGTTATTATTAGGTTATGATTATTGATAAATACATGTGTAAGTAGTATTTTAATGTTGAAGCTGTGCAGATATTTTCAACTGATTTATACACTGGGTAGTTGTTCTGAAGTCCAACATATGTTTTATAAGTAAAGTAGTAATGAACAAAGTAACTTGTTACTACACCTGTAGTAAAAATAGTATATCTCACTATAAAATTAATTATAAAATAGCGTAATTAAATTCTCTCAGTAAATTCTCTCAGTTTCAGGACACAAGCAAATACAATGTGTGTTTCTGGGTTTGAAGATAAACTTGAACAACTGTTTTGTTTGTAATGCTTAAAGATAGTGATTTAAGATAAGATTTTATTATCATCGCAGCTTTAAGTGACGACAAGTATTTAATTAATGCATTAATTAGCTCAGTTAATGACCTCTGTAGCACCACTGGTTGCATTTGATATATCATGGCGATTATAAATGGACATTAAGCAACTCAAGTACCTGCTGTGACAATACACACTATGTTTCTGAGTGTGAATGATGAAGTAGACGTGTAGTAAAGCAAACAAAAAAAGATAAATGGGGTGTGATATTGTCGTGTTCTAGTGTCTCACCATATTCCATACTGTTCTCGACAGACTCGCCTGGCTCCAGTCTGCGGGCCCTGCGACCGTGTTTTGAGTTGTTGTGGACGAACATGTTGTCGGACACGGCTAGGACGTGGCCGTCTACACACACAGTGCTGGACAAGACCACCTGAAAGAAAAGGGGGGGATGATACATGAGTGTGTGTGCACAACTTGGACAGCACGCTGCGAATCACAGTCTCCGGTTACAACAGCAAAATCCCAGAGCATCAATTTGTTACAGGTGATAGTAATATTTCTCAATAGATAATGTGGCATCCCTGGGATATTCATAATATGTCTGCATTCTGGTGAAGACACTGCTCATACACCCCTCCACTCCTCCATCAGGTCTCCATATGGCCTCTCCACTGCCTCTTGCCTAACTTTTTTATTCATACAGCATGCAGCAGGCTCAACGCTATCTCCTCCTGATTCTTCAATGACACCTAACATATGGACCAGATCTCCCATTTTTGCCGGCCGTTAAAGCAGTGGATGATATATAGTGGCCCTAATTTGATTTTCTGGACGCAGCATGTGTGTGTCCCTTCCCACATCTGCCTTGCATGGATGACACACATATAATTAATGAGAGGATACTTGTAGGTTTTTCCCTTTGGATATTTATGAGTGTTGATACTATTTCTGAAAGGGATAATGAGTTTGTGAGTGTGTGTTTAAGAGCATGTTTTGAGGGTATGAGTCAGTGAGAAATAGTCACTTTTAATTAAAAAGTCAACTATTCATAATGAAGTTTTTTACAAAAATCCGACAGCAAAGATAAAACTTTTTACTCCCTTCGAAATAAACACGTGGCAGTAATTTTGCAGGTGAAGGAACGTAAGAAAGAAAAGGAGAAAAAGCACATGTGCTATAGACGGTGGGAAGGGAGAGGAACCTAAAGGAAAATAACTGTAAATTATCGATCAAGCAGCAGACTCCTGTCCAGCTCTGATCACCTTTTAACCCAGAGATGTGAGCGCCCGTATGCTCATAACTTCACAGCATGTGTCACATCGCAGGAGTTAAAGCAAACACTGTGGAAGACAGAGGGAGCACGGAGAAGGGGAAGGAACAGAGGCTTTGCTGGGAGAAGGAGAATGCCAGACAGGGGCCGCTGGTGCTGAAAGACGGCAGAGGAAGTAGGGCGGGAGTGTCCCCTGTGACCACTTCCTGGGTCACGGAACATGACCCCCTCCATCTGGAGCCAATCACTCAATTCTTGACAACTTCCTGAAACACCTCAACCTATTTCCTGCACCCCAGTACCCCGACGACAGTCTCCCACATATCTAACTCCTTTTTTCGTTTGTCTTTCCGTCTCTCTGGCACCTTATTGATTTTTAACTTTCGCCTCCAACTCACTCCTCTACTGTATATCTTCCATTGAAAACTTTTTTCCAAACTCTAGTTAGAACTTATTCTATTAAAGGAGAACACCACCTAAAGTAAGAATTACAATATTTTATTTCCATGGCCTAGGAAAGTTCAGCCAATATTAGTGCACATGAGCTTTCTTGATCCCTGAATGAGCTTTATCTTGTTGTAGTTCTGTCAGTTGTGTAAAAGGAAATTTCCCCATATAGTCAGAACATTTCCCTGGGTGCCCAGATGTCATGTATAACATCTTTGTTAGTTCATTGTTCACAGACTGCTTTGAGTTTAAGCACTCTAGTTTTCGAATTTGGGATTTTGGACTGCCTTAGACCATAGGAATAACATGTTTGACATTTGACAATGGCCGTAATTCTCTTTTAGGAACGGAGAGGCATGAAGAGGGTGTTTTACATGACTATAAAATTTCACATTTCATCCCTATAGTCAGTCACCTTCCCTCTCCCGACTCAAACACACGCATCTTTTGCATCTTTTCGTACCTGAAATCTCCTCATATCCCTCGGGTTTCCCGCAGTCTTCAGACAATTCTGGTTACATTTCAGGAAAAACTTCAAGAAAAACCTGCAAAGGTAAATAAGAGGACACGTTTGTACATCAGCAACTAAGAACTCACATGAAAGAATATATGATTATTTGCACCCTGCGACACACAGGCAGTGGCAGTCAAAGTAGACATTCATTATTTTTCAGAGACAGGTCTTGTGGATAGTGTGTGTGTGTGTGTGTGTGTGTGTGTGTGTGTGTGTGTGTGTGTGTGTGTGTGTGTGTGTGTGTGTGTGTGTGTGTGTGTGTGTGTGTGTGTGTGTGTGTGTGTGTGTGTGTGTGTGTGTGCATGCGTGTATCTATATGATTACAGCTCTGACATCAATCCCAGCTGTTTAGCTTAGTATTAAAGTCAATGTTATTACACTTTAAATCAAGTGATGAGAATTTGAAGCACAGTCCGGTGAAAAGCGCTGCTGTGTTTCAAAGTAAACTGGAGACAGTGATGTATGCCAGGGGACTCAGGGGACCGCAGTATCCCGCAATGCTGTATTTGAACCCCCACATGGGAATGGAGAGGGAATGAAGTAGAGACAACAATGGAGAAAGTGAAATGAGGAAGTGGAAAGAGGAAGACGGTGATACAGTAGAGGCACAGGCACTGGTATGGACATGAATTTTGTTTTCAAGTATACGTATGTGTCTCATTACGTATGTGAGTGCACTTTTGAGGGCTGTGGAGACCGAGAGAAGCTGAGGGAGAGAGCGGGGTGCTGATAGCCTCTGCTACACCAAAGCAAACCTGAGAGAAAGGTGGAATAAATAGGAGAGAGGGAGACTACGGAGAGAGACTCCAAATCCCAGGTGTACACAGTTCGGCAACACAGCCCGCTGCCATGGCAACGCAGCTCTGCCGCAATCCCAAAGTCCCCATGCTGAGAGGCAAAGACAGCAATGGGAAAGAGATGGCAACAACAAGAACACATTCCTTCACTGAAATACAGCGAGGAGGGAGATTTGGCAGGGTGAGACGCAGGAAAGTATATAAGGAGGGCAGGTGCACACAAATCTCACGGTGAAGAGTAATTAGATGTGTGTTAAATCAAAAGAGAATAAAAATGAGCCTGAGAGCGATGCAGTGTTGTGAAAGAATTTTGGCAACTGGCGAATGTAAAGCCCTCAAACCAGATGTCCACTTCGCTTTGCAGAGAACACACAACTCTGTCTTGCCAATGAAAAACTCATTCATTAATGTTCCAATTAAACCAACAACAACAACAGCGCTGAAGAAATATGCTGCAGAGAGAGGTTGCAGCGGTTTTGGGCTACACAGTTAGCTCTGATGCCACCCACACTGTGCTATCTGCAAATATAAGTCATCGTAATGGAGAGCGGTTGTTTGGAGAGGAACTTCATATTGGCCCCACAGCCCTGAACCCTCCCATCGAATACTAATCTCGCTCTCACTCTGTCAGCTTTTACTCGCTATTCTTCCATCACTCGCTCCAGCTTCCTCCCATGCGAACACGACCTGGCCTGAAACTAGCTCTCAGTTCCAACAGTGTGTCCAATATTTCGTGATTTGAGCTATTTCATTGGAGGACAATCAATATTGTTGTTGGCAGAGGACGGTTATAATTTATCAGTGAGAACTTGGACCTCCAACCTCAAAGCTGCGCTAGAACTCAGTTTCAGCTTGAAGCATGTAAAAGTGTACACTTGTGCCTCTCCCTTTACATGCCTTCCCTCATCAGGCTGACTTTTTCATACATCCTTATATGTGTTATATTGGACGCCATGACAGTATCGATTTAACATGATTTAAATATATAGTGTGCTATATTACTGAGGCAAGTAATACAGTTTGTTTCCTGCTTCTGAACCATAATCAAAAGTGAAGTATTTTACTACCTCCTTCGGGGGTTATGTTGTATGTAGGTTTTATCCTGGGCAATGATTCTTACATGATGGTTCATTTTTGAAAAGCTTTAGCTGTCATTTATAAGGAGGTAAATCAGCACTAGGACATGTCCATGGCCTGGCTGTGGTTTAGCCCCAATCGCTTCCTTGCCACTTGCTTGTCAGCCACTTAATGTTCATCTTACCAACAGTCATCATTCATTTGACTGACTGACATGATAAAACCTGCATTGATAGCGATACCCTAATTGAGAGGTTGTCAACATCCATCTCAGGCGTTGTGCTCTTTCTGAGGCTTCTTGACTTGTTTGTTGACTTCTTCACATCATCTCCTGCTTGTATGAAACCATATGCCTCGCACACACAGAAACACACATTCACATGCATGCATGCACACCCTAATACACCGGCACCCCCACCTTTACCCCCCCCCCTCCCAAAAACCCATTGAGTCAACTTTTCACCCCCCTCAGTTCGGACGCACACAGCTGCAAATGCTGAAATTAAAGCGAGACATTGACGCATATATTAGCATGCATTAGCCGCTTCCCCCTGCCCACTTAACATGCAAATCTCCCAGCCCCGTCGCCTCGCACCTTCTGCCACACATTCATTTGCTGAATTATAATTAGACTAATCTTGCATAATTAATAAGAAGTCGAGAACCCTCTGTTTTTTATCCCCTCCTCTATTGTGGTTGCAAAAGTTTAATATTGCTGTTGTTTGTTTTTGTTTTGGTAATGTAATACACCCACACACCTACCCATCCAGAGGGAAGAGATGAGGAGAACATGCAAAGAATCAGAGGTGATCTTCATGTCACAGGGATATTGCGGAGAAAGGCTGTTTTCAAAAAACACCACTAGCTTAAGCATATATATATTTAATGTGCGCCTTGTTCTTTACATTCACTGAATATCCTCGTCCATAAAGCAGGTGTAGGATGATGATTATGTTTGTTTTAAAAAAGAGTAATAGTGCAAATAAAGCTAATGGGAAACACGTTTCAATTTGTTGAGACTGTAGGTATTGATGATGAATAACTCCGTTTTTATTAAGCTGAACAGATTAATAAGAAGAAGCATTATTCAGAAAGGAGCATCAGATTCGGCCTACTTAAATATGAGACACCAAAACTTTAAAGACCAAACTCCTTGGGATTTTTGTTGCTCTTTATCGATGACAAATTTAAAAAGAAGTTATATTTCACAGACTTTACTGTAACCAGCAATGGAAACCAAGTTTTATCTTCCACGACATCTATCCTCCACAGACACACTTATGAGAGGAAAAACAAACAAAACATAGACCCAAGTCTTAAACCTTGGGATCATTTTCCACGGTGGCACCACAGGGAGTCTGTTTTTGCCTTTCTGTCTTCACTTCTGCATCTCTGTCAAGGCCTCCAATCCCTTTTGTCTGCATCTGCTTCAGTTCCCAAGACTAAACACAGGCCTCACAGCGTGGGTCGGCCATCCCAATGGTGACAACATGCTTAACTAAAACTAGTTCAACGACCAACCAGCAAGTCACGACACTAAAAACAATAGCAGAAATGCATTTTTTTAAAATAAATATTTCACGCCTCTGTGTGGACCCTTAGTTTTACGTTTCTCTGTCCGTCGGGGCATCTGTTACACATAAGTGTTACACACTGCGCTTTACATATGGCCTCAATCATGCAACGAGTACCTAAGCAGCACAGGACCCCTAACAAAAATTTTCATAGGCATTCATCAGCACTAATCACTGTTGACATAAACTGCCTTTTCACATAGACATAAAACACATCGCCCTCTGCGCTCATTGTAAAGGAAGGTTTACTGGTAGCAGCGGCTCTTGAAACATGTGATACAAAAGGCTTTAACGCAGAGTTCAAGTTAGTTAGCTGCACAGCTCGTCTCCTACTCTGGGATTTGGCCTTGCCATTCTGAAATTTGGGTTACTGCACGGCCAATTTCTGCTTTAATACAAAATATTGGAGGGGGATTTCCAAGGAAGAGACAGAGGAAGATATGTCATGATTTTTGTTAAGCAGATGTGGATGCCCTGCTTCTTAGACACAGGCTAAAAAAGAGAAAGAGAGACTGAAATAACAGCTGCTCCTCTACAAACATGACCTAAACCCCTCCACAATGCTCGATAGCTATTGATTGTAAGAAATTAGAAGAGAGGGCAGAGCGATAGAGGAACAGAAAGATGGAGGAGGTGAGAAGCAAAGATGGAGGAAGAGAGGGAGAATGTTGATGTCCTGTATTCAGGGCCATCACTCATCAGACATCTCCTCCATAACTCCCCCCCTCCCTCCACACTGAAAAAACAAAACAGTGTCCTGACATCGTGGTGAAGGGGAGTTGAGGGGAGGGCAGGGAGGGTGGGAGGAAAATTAGGAAACCAGATGTGAAGCATTAAAACATACTGACATGCTGAGGGCCTTCCTCTGCCACACTTGCACACTGAGAGCACTAATTCATACAGCAGGCCCAGATACGTGCACGTATGCATGCATATGTCACACGCTGGCTGTGCAAACCGTACACACATTCATGCGTGATTTCACAGGAAAATATACAAAGACAAATACTGAATTGCAAGCAACCATGTGTGCACAATCAATCATGAAAAATTATACACATTAGCAAAAAGGATGCCTCAAAAACAAATGTCAAAAAGTCATATGTTACCTGAAGCTGATGTTTAATAAAACATGTAAGTAATTGGCCCAAAACATGCAGCAGCTCATGGCTATGTGCGAGGGTTTTGGATAAACCAGTGTTGACCTAAGAATGTTTCACAAATCCACAGATGGGTCATCACGCATCAGTGTATGGATATGCATCCAATTAGTACATGTACCGAGGAACGGCTGGGGGGGAGGGATGGAGGTGTTTTGTTTTCCTCCATGGGGAGAGCTGTGTTTGGGGGATGGAGCGGGGGAGGTGAAGGGGGGCTAGTAATAAATACCCCTGGACCCGGGTCCCCTGGCAGACTGGAAGCTAGACTGGTCACCAGGGTTAACACCCGGGGCACATGACCTTTGACACTGCTAATGGGGCACAGAAAACCCTCCACGAACTGATACCCCCTCTGTCGCATACCACCACAGGACCTTTCACACCAACCTCCCAGTCCAACCACCCCCCCCCCCTCCTCTCCTCCTCCTCCTAAAAACATACAGGGATATCTGTGGCATCAGCTTTACTTGCCTTTCACCAACATCTCACAGCCAAACTGACTCCGTCCTTTCTCCCTTTTTTTTGTAACAGCTTGTACAACGAATATCCAGACATCAATGAAGCAGCTGTAACTTGCCTGACTTTTACAAGATTGTCACTTTTGAAACTTCTTTCCACTAACGACATGTCCCCACTTTACCCTGATGTCTAATATAGCCTCTAGGTGACATCAGTACTTATGTATGGCTTTAAACACCATCCGCACCCACATGCTGACATGCACCCTCAAACCAGCCAAGTACAATACAGTGGTGGAGAAAGTATTCAGATGTTTCACTCAAGTTAGAGTTCCAATAGGACGTTGAAAGCAATACTCGGTTAAGGGAAAGTCCTGCATTCAAAATGTCACTCGAGTAAAATTCGTCGAGTGTAAAAAGTATTATCATCGAGTGTACTGAAAATATCTAAGGCAAAAGTAATCATGATTCAGCTGAGTGGCTGAATGATTGTGTGTCTGTATCTTCAAAGTCAAATAAATGTAGCTTAGGAGTGAAATGGAAAATATTTGACTTTGAAATGTAGCAGTATACAGTCGAAGAAAATGGAAATACTCAACTACCTCAGAATTGCACTTAAGCATAGTAGTTCATGTACTTTTACTACTGGTGAAATAGCAGTTCATTGATCAGAAGGGCCGAGTATCAAATCGCAAGACTTTTTTGGTACCAACTGCAGCACTTAGTATTGAAAAATGTTAACTAACCAAATCTGATGCATTGTCTTGTTTGCTCATTCAGATAATAACTGATTTAAATAATAATTTTGCCTGACTGCTTGTGTGTAGACAAAATGTAACATTAGGAGAAGTATACTAAATAAAAATAATAATAATAAAGAAGAGGAAATAATGGGAAAAATAATTTGCAAAAAAGTAATGAATTGGAAAAAAGTATTGTTTTGATATCAGTAAACTCAGCTAAAGCTGCACTATAAAAAAAAACCTGTCTTATTGATCAGTGGTAAGCATCAGTGGGTAAATCGACAGCGAGCACATGGGTGAAACTCAGCTCTTTATAAATTTACTTGGTGGTTTGGCTGTGCCCCTCCTGGCCTCCTCTCTGTTGCCTCCCAGGCTGGTTTCACCCCTGCAACCTCTCAGCCACAGCCCACCCCGCCTCTAAACTTGAGAACTGTGACAAAGCCAAACATTTAAACCACTAGTGCTGATTTATAGAGCTTGATAGTGCTGTAAAACCTTCAGGCTTGCCACCACAAAAGTGACTGAGGCTGCAAGGAAAAGAGAGCTGAGGGGAGGAATGATGGGATGGGTACACAAGAGGCACTCGAGTGTTTCAACAAGGTTTCTCCTGGGTGCTAAAGTGTTTTACTGCATAACCTCCCGCTAGTTTCTAAATGCGCATCTCAACTAAAATGAATTAATGTTTCAGTCTCCCAAGCCAAAAGCATAGATTGCATACAAAGCTCGGCCGCATGGGACTGCGGTCAGCCTGCCAAATAGATGGATATGAATAGATATCCAGAGTCTGGAGAACATGAATTCACAACCAGGACAGGGAATAGAAGTCCCATCAGTGGCCTCACCTCTCCCAGCATGCTGGGTGTGTCCTGGGGGACAAGGATTCAAAATATACTCTCAACTGTCAAATGGAGACATGGAGCACCCTCTACAACTGAACAGACATACCAGAAGGTCATCTGCAATACACCAACAGTAATCTATCTTTCTCAATACCCTTTCAATCAATCGGCCACTAATCAGATTTACCAATAACATGTTTATATCAAAGCTCGACCCAAACCTCTCTCAGAGAACAACAATGAATCTGGGATGGATGCCACCGAGAGGGAGAGGAGAGGAAAGACAAGCAACAACAGAAGGAGAAGAGATGTCTTCTTAATTAGCCAGTAATGATAAGATCTGACAAACAACATCTGTTTCCAGAAAGAGAGAGAAGGGAGGGGGCAAAGAGGGGGAGGGAAGGAGAGGGAAGGAGAGGGAAGGAGAGAGCGATAGGGAGGAGGACGAAATAGAGAGAAAGAAAGAGAGAGCGAGAAGCAGCCGAGAAACCTGTGAAGCCTAGACAACAGGGACCTGCTTGTAAGAAAGTAAAAGGGGAGCGGAGGGAATGTGTAGAGGAGGGAACGCTGTGTAGCGTGACACAATAGAAGAACGGAGGATGAGAAGTATAACAGAAGTGAGAGAAAGACAGAAAGGGGAGAGAAATCTGACAGGGTTGATGGAGCCGAGGAGCCAGGACGAGTATGACAGACATGAGAGAAAAGGAGAGAGATAGACAGACGCGAGAGAAGGTGAGCTGGATAATGGTGCTGCAGGAGGAGAGAGAGGAAGAACGTGTGAAGAGACGGGAATGGAATCACTCAGAAGTCCAGGGCGCAGTAATTTACTGTCCGTGGCTAATACACAGCAAATGTGTGGAGGGCTGGGAGAGGAGAAGGGGAGCCTGGCGGTGGGGGGGCTGAAGGGAGGGCACGCTGACTGTTGGGGCTCTCAGCATGCCTGCTGGGAGCCTGTCAGCAGTCACATCACCCCCTGCCCTCAGTCCTGACAGATTCATCAGGACCATTACACACACACACACACACACACACACACACACACACACACATTTATACATGCATCCAAAGATTATAGTGACATTGCAATTGCCGATCCTGTTTTCCTTTAACTTTTCCTCCACGATGGGGGAAAACACAACATCTGTTGCATTAAGAGCTTCCTGCTTTGCTTTAACTTTATATACTGCAGTTCAGTGCATAAGTCTGCACTCCGTATCATATTCTTCGTTAGCATGGTGCTTTTAAAGTGCACCTTGGAAATGCAGATCTATTGTATGAAATCTGGATCTACACAATATTCTTGCAATTTTTCCTCCCGTCCCAGAGGAGGGATAACTTTTGCCTCAAGCATAAGCCAATAAGGATACTTAATCAGATTTTATTTAAGGAATACAGCAGATGTGTAAATATTGGTGTTGGAAAATGTTTTCAAAAAGTGAAAGGGTTTGGAATTTACAGAGAAATCTAACTCCTGGGAGAAATAGGGCCTGTCCAGATTCCAGATAAATAGACAAACAAACAAACAAGGTGGCTAGCGGGGCCGGCCCAGCACCAGGGGGCATTGTTAAGTCATTAGTGAAATTTAAGACCTTAACAGACCAATCCCCATCACACACACACACAACAGCTCCATCCACGGCAGCAGCATCCAGCCAAAGAAAACAGCCCTTGTTCCTAAATACCACTGCTAACTGGCCTCTGACTCCACACACACACACACACACACACACACACACACACACATACAAGATCATGATTATACTTAAACAAAATCCCCTTGCAACATAAATGGCAAATGCAGGAATTTCTCATGGAAAATAAACCCACAAATACAAAAATACAAACACACACATATAACCAGACACGGCTCACTTGCCTGCAATCTGAAGTACCTCTAAATCACACTAATCTGCCCCCTTCTGATCCTCTGAGTGCCCCTATTTAATCTCTACACTGCTCCACCAAAGGTGAACCCTATTAGTGGCCAGACAAATGAGAGGGTTTGCCCCTGCTACTCTGAGAGTGTGAGGCTTTTCAGGGAGCCATTGAGCTGCAACTTAAAACTTCTAATTTGACCCCCTCCCTGCATCCCACCCACTCTAAAAGTCCCCCTGCTGTTCCTTCACATTAGCCCATTGGTAGTCCATTCCCATTTCCTGTGAAAACATCTCTCCACTGCTCTCCGTTTCCGACTGCCCCCTCTGTAGGTTCTCTCAAAGAAAACAAACCAGGCCTACTCCTCGTGTCAGGGTTCAAGCCACAACAGCTAACACTGGCCGAAGTGGAGCAAAGGTGACCAAACACAAACTCAGCTCATAACCTTCCACTCATTATACACTTCCTGTGCAGTCCAGGATCTTCCCAGTTCACATGAAACCACGTCGAGGAGAGCTCGAGCCCCGCAAAAAGGTCCCTGAACTAATTTTCACCGGTCTAACTCTGAGTGAAGCTCTCACTGTTTGAAGCAGTACCTGTCAGTGAATTTGATATTCTAGACATTGCATCGTCTCTCCCTGTCTGTCTTTGTGTCACTCACCCCCTTGCATTGCCCCAAGGGAGGAGCCATCCCCGCAGTCCTGTGCCAGCTGCTCAGTGGTCCAGCCTGTGTGCCGCGCCGCTGTGTGAGGCGGTGTGCACTGGAGCCTCAGGGCCCTGTCGCCACGCTGGCTGGCCCCCTGCCTGAGGGGCTCGCTGACAGGGGGTCTGGAGGGACTGGACAGTACTACCTCACCAGGGAGAGACCTGTGACAGCAGACTGAAGGGACCAGTGTGACTGACTTTGTCTTTGTGCATGTATCTATGCGTGGTACACAGGTAATTTATGCATATTTGCATCAGTGTGATGTTTCAGATTGTGAGTGCAATCCAGCAACACCACGACCCGAACAGTCTGTGGAGTGAATTCCAACATCATTATATCCAGTGTAACATAGTACACTATAAGATACTTGTTTGATATTCGTTGGAAAATCTTCATTAAAATGATACATATAACAATGTGCAAGGTATATTAAACTCAAGGTTACCATAGCAACACATTTCATGCTGAAGCAACATTTATACACCATGAAATACAGTGAGTGCATGCTTACAAATGTCAAGAATGGATTGCCAGCTTGCCCTGGGTAAATAAAGACATTACATGTATCCTTCAATATGTATCAGGATAGGGTGTTATGCATTATTATATCTTATAAAACAAGTGGAATGTTTTTTTATACTATACATGGAATCAGAAAACAGTGTTTTCTTGAAGGGTGTGTCAGTTTTCAGCAACTTTACCAACATCATCTGCAGCTCTTTTCGCAGCCAGAGGATAAAAAGCACCTCCTCCACATCCTCTGGGATGTCAGAGGAGAAGAGTGATCCACAACGCTTATTGTCAGAGACCATTTTACAGTCTTTTTCTCAGCTAGTTCTCACATAACGTCCTCCTTACTAAAGATTGCCCTGCCCCAACATCCTGTTTCAGAGTAAAGTATATGAAAAACCAGGGGGTGGGGAATTACTAACTGAAATCCATTTTACTTGATGTTCGTCATTTCTTGGCTACAAGATGAAATTGTTCCATCGGGATTTTCATCTCTTAAAAGACTTGTAGAAAAAGTCATCAGAAAATGTGATAGAAAAGGTGATACAGTACAGAGTACAGGTACAGTATGCCAATATCAATAGAGGAAGCTACAGTATGAGTTCCACTTTACAGCTCAATACTCTGGGAGTATGAGAAACAATCTCCTAAAATGACATTGTTGTCTCACACATAAAACTCTCAAGTGCATATATGATGACCTTGCAGGGCGATTTGGCGGCAGTGCGTGAGTATGCATCTGGGAAAGGGGAGGAATTCGACCCCTGACACAGTCCAACAAATGTTACTGCATTTATTCTTTGGCTGATAGTTTAATGTTCTTTTCCCAAAGACTTGAAGTTTTTATTTTCTTTGGTTGAAGCTGAAGAATGAGGAGGCCGGTGTTCCCCTCCATTAGCGGTACGAGGAGAAACTATCTGTCCTGCTGCTGCTGACCATTCAGAGGCACACGGGGAAGTGGCCCGAGTCATCATAAATACTGTTCTTTTCTTTTTAAATTAGCTTAAGAGGGGCAGGCACAAGCAGGTGGATGGACTAACATAAAAACAGATGGTCAGGTAGCCTCTCTGATACACCACAGACCTTCACATACACTTACAAATTATATTTGAACGGTGAATTGTCAAACTTTG
Source organism: Echiichthys vipera (assembly GCF_963691815.1). NCBI lineage: Eukaryota > Metazoa > Chordata > Actinopteri > Perciformes > Trachinidae > Echiichthys > Echiichthys vipera. The sequence goes on along the minus strand of NC_139829.1, from coordinate 19,871,374 downwards.
CAGACAGTGTTAATCCGTAATGAACTATAATAAAAAAGAAAGACATACAGTTTTACTGCACTGCAGAACTGTGTCTGGGAGTTACCAAACTGGAAGAACAAGGTAAGACAATTAACATCAGCATAAGGAATTAAAAAAATAATAACTGCAATATTAATCATTCAACTGGGGAATTTAGTAATTGAGCTGAAACTAAAGCTATTTACTACACATCGATTAGGGCTGGGAAAAAAACGAAACCCTGCACTGACTAGTTGAAAACAAAGCTGTAGTACATGCACATAACTAGAACCAACACTACAAACAGATCAATACGACCCACAACCTGAGATTAAGAGTAATGGATTCCTCTCGGAGCCAAGAATCTGAAGTCGAGCCCAGGACAACTAATTACTGTTCAAGCAGTAAAATGATGAACTCAGAAAGCAAAATGAAGCGTCTAAAATTCAAAGAAAATTCCAGATAGAGGTTTTGTTTTTAAGTTCAATATTCAGAAATCAAAGGATGATATGCACAAGTGTGTATGAGTCTTTGTGAGCTCATTTTGAGTCAAGGGGAGGGAAGAGCCATATTGACAACATTGGAAAATTCTTATTGATTATTCTGCTTTTCTCTGAGCGTCGGCTTGTTAAAAAAGACCCCTCTTGGAAACACGATCAATTAGTGAGATAGTGCTTGCCATTGATCACCCCCTCTCCAACCACCCCGCCCTGCCTTACAAGGCTCTTGCCTTACTATGGATCCCTCCACACACTCCTTATGACCATCTATTGATCTCAGCGTCTTAGCCAAATATAAAAGCTCACACTCACACTGGGCATTGACCCCTCCCATCCAAACCACACAGTCTAATACTAATACTGACATCTGCTTGTCTCCATTGTAAACCCGTGGTTCACTCATAAATACAGAGGCCAGCTTTGGCCCTGAACCAATATAGTTTCTCAGAGGTCAGAGGTGAGCATGGCAATAATGCCGCCATTAACAGATCTGCCTGGGTTAATACTTCTCAGATTCAAGGAGCTTTACGGAGTGAAAGCAACAAAGACTATTAAAGACTATTAAAGAATATTAGTAATATACATAGGGCTGATTAAATTTTCATTTGATTAATTTAATGATTACTGATAGGGTAAATGGATTAAAGAGAAAAAGCAGCAAATGTTCACTTTTCAGGAGCAGGAACCAGTCTTTTTCCTTTATAAATTACCTACAGAATCAATCGATTATCAAAATGGTTGTCAATTCATTTTCTGACAATTAGCCATCAGAACCAGTTGGTTCAGCAATAATTGTAAAACAAACTGCCACGCAATACAATATATATATATATATATTTATATTATATATTATGACCAAATGTAAAAATGAAAAGTAGTAAAAACATTAGTTGTGTTTCCATTCAAATGTCAAACAAACATTTGAAATGTCGCAAAAAAGAACTCTTCCATCAACTAGTTTGTAGCAACAATAAACTAGAGTGTAGTTTTGTCAGAAGTTGCGCTACAGGCTAAACACGGCTGTAATCTGCAAATAAACAGAGCAGAAGAAATAGAAGTTGTGAGCCAGACACAAAACAAGTCGTCTTGGCCATATTTTAGCCCACTATTACTTATCTGTGACCTTACTGTCTTTCATATTTATATGTACTTATTGTGTTTTTATTGTGTGCTTTTATCAGAACCTGAGATATTTATCTGGTTCCCTCTAATGTATAGGAAAAGTTCTGCAATGCAATGAATATCCTGCACAAGAGTTTCAATTGTTCTTTCAGTTCTGTCTGTGATATGAGAAACAGCTGATCAGTCATGTGAGTTATATATTCACATGTCAGAACTTATTCAGCAAAGGCGTTTCCATATCGCATTTACCGCATCAACTCTTATTCGACGAAGGAAGAAAAAAAATCTCAAGTGAGCGTAACAACTTTGAGGAATATTGCCATTTCCATACAGATTTTCTAATGTGATACTTCAAAATGCAGGTAAAATACATTTACAGAGTTTTATCGAGTTTGAGGAGTTAGTGAAGATTTATGGTGATGAGCCCAGGAATCAATCTATCTATCTGTCTATTGATCAAATATCCAATCAGTGAACAAGCCAGTCCATCAGTCAAAGATAAGACCCCCTCCAGACAGAGTCACAACAGGCCTGTGAGTGTAGCAGTTCACCAATGTTAAGATGATACAATTGTAAAACTATTAGACACAGCAGGCAGCGGGACATTAGATAATTCTCTCCCATAGCCAACTTAAGAGTCATCTCTTTGTCAACGACTGCCCTTGCCCTCTTCATCCCTCGGTTCCTCAACCCTCTATCCCATCACCCCTCCCTATGGATCAGCTGTGATCTCCTCTCTCTCCTTTCACTCAAAACAGGATTAGGGAGAAGAGGAGGCAGAAAGGGGGTGCAGCAGCAGCAGGAGAAGGGGGGAGAAAACTGAAACAATATGGAAAGGAGATTAGAAAAGAGGGGGTTTGGGCCGTTTGGGGAATTGCAAACTCCCTTGTGCTTGGGTAGGTGTCCTAATGACACTGCCTAATTATGGCAAAATTAGACAGGCTAAAGGGAAGGGGGGCGGTGGAGGAGATGGTAGCATGAGGGGAAAAGAAGAGAAGCGGGGGAATTAAGCAATAGGGAGAGAAAAAGTAAAGTGCTCAGTAGGAGCATGTGAGAGCGAATGGAAAGAGCGAAAGGAGTGTGCAGAGGTACAGATACAAGGCCAGGCGGGGAGGAAGGGAGTGTGGGGCTGAGAGTGCGAGAAAAAAGAGAAAAGGAGGAAGAAAAAGGGGTAGAAAGCAGAAAGCAGTGGCTGGGCGATAGCAGCGAGTGGGCCCCAGCACGCTGCATGTTAATTGGAGAACAGGTGTTGGGGCTGGAAGCAGGAGGCTGATTACTGGAGCCACAGAAACAGACCGTCTCCTCCACACACACACACATAAACGCACACAACCACACATGCACATATAGGCTGCACACATACACATGAATAATTTAAGACCCAAGCAGTGACTAGGGAAAAAGGTCAAAGTAGGGGTCACAAAGACACATAGACAATCGCACATACATCCATATACATACATAAATAAACGTGCAAGGATCCCCACACACACACATGAAAATATACATCAGTTTTTGTGCATTTAAACAGTGTACACATGCTCTAAACACACACACACACACACACACGCACTCACACACAGACACGTCAGTCTTTGGACTTTTTCAGCGTGCGTAAAGTGAAATGAGAAAGTGCACATAAGGTCGGATAAAAGGGCACAGTGCCACACAAAAATTCCATTGGCTTATCGGAAATTAACTGGCTGCTAATAGGCTGCTCCCTGAGGAGAGGATTTCACAGGCCAGTCAAGAGAGAGAAGCCCCCATCAGGACGGGATATGCCCAGTGTGATTAGAGAGTACAGTAGGTCAATGATTCCATTTAAATCAATCCTCACAGGCACACACCAGCCTGCACGCACACACATACACACACACACACACAGATATAGATCTCTCTTTTCTCACCAGCGTGCCGCCGAGCTACTTACAAACAAATATCTAAGAGGTTTAACCATGTTAGGAGGAAGTAGCTATAAAAGGGGGGCATGGGGAGAGTAATGTGCTACAGTAAATGAGAAAAGCAGCTGCTCCAAGGTATTCTGGGAAAATTCAAAAAGACAACAGCCCGATTTCTTTTTTCCGTTATATGAAAACTATCTTTAGCGGAGATCCTTTGAGACACCCTGTCAACAGCCAGCCAGCTTGAACTGAGGAGGGGAAAGAAAAGGGTCCTTGACGTATATGAAGTGAGTGTTTTCTAGACAGACGATCACAGGGAAGGAGAGAAGGAATAAGAGAAAGGAGATGAAGGTTGCGTTGATGACATCACAGAAAAAGTATTTCACATGCGGTCCGCTTATGAGCATTCATCACACTGGTTAATGCCAGGCAGACAGTGCGAGACCTCCGAAATCCCTCGGACGTGAAGGCCCTCACACACGCTGATTATCACGGGGGTCATCCGCTTTTAAGCCTGATAACTGGCTGTCAGGGTGAACATTTACTACACATGTGAGCCTATGTGGTGGTAGGTTTATGGATGATCCACATGCTTCTGATAAAAAGAAATATACGCTTTTGTCAGGGTTCAGGTGCAATGTCGGCTTTTAAAGGTAATGAGTGACCAAACTAAAACAGATCCAAGCAGGCTGAAGATACAGAACTGAACAGATCAACAGAAAGCTGAAGAGAGAGAAACACATGGGAGACAGACATGGGCACAGAAACTTTGTACTGGGAATTGTTGCCTCCTTGCATTGATGCAAAGTGACATGGCAGAAACACTCGTCCTTGAAGTGTGGATATTAATATTTAGATCTGATGCAGGCATTCACACTTTATTTACATGTGAAATACACACACAAACATTAACAACCATTGTATCCATACATCCAACCCACACATCCACAAGTGTTGTCACTGGGGCTTCTACTACTGATTGCCACTCCTCTCACTTGCTCTGTGTAAATGATGCAGCTGATTGGTGAGATCTCATTACAACAAACCTTCACATCAAACCTCTGATGTTTTTCTCTCTTTCTTTGTGATTGTGTAGGCGCATTTATGCAAAAAAAGGGCAACCTGCACATTTAGTGTGAAAAGCTGCTTGTTACTTTGTGGGATGTGGTTTGATCTCATTACCTGTCAATGATGACTGGGTCAGAGGGCGTCTCGTTTCGGTTGCCACAACTTTTCTTCTCACAACAGCGGCTGAATGGGCAGTTAAAAGAGACAGAAAAGAGGAAAAAGTCATTGGAGGAAAAAACAACAAATTAAACAGGAGGAGCCATCATTTGTCTGGCCCGTCCACATCCACAGGCCCAGACTACTCTGCCCCGCAGTCGGCCAAGATCCAGGAGCACACAAAGGAGGCATGAGAGGGGAGGGGAAGAATGGACAAAAGAATAAAAGAGGAAGAAAAGGTACAACAACACACCCTACAAACAGTGAGAGACCATTCAAAAGTGAAAAGCCGGCCAGGCAATCTGTCACATTGATTTCGAAATCAAACTCAACCCCCACGCAGAGTCATACGCACACACACGCACACACAAGCACACACACACACACACACACACACACACACACACGCACTCACACACACATCGTCCCACAACATCCTACCATTCGTCAGCAGTCCTGTCCGAGGAGCCTGCTGGCCACCCAGCCCCCCCTCCACAAAGTCCCCTTCACTGCATAACAAAAGTGCCCCCACCCCTCACCATCTGCCACCCCTACACCTCGCCTCACCCCTCTCGTGTCCCAGCTTGGCCCTGCCCTGCCCCCCTCCGCCCCCCTGTCAGACGGCCTCACTCCCCAGCTGTGACGCTTGCCCTCTGCCTCTTCGGCTCTGTTATTAGCCAGCTGTGAGTCACATTCGGGCATCTGCTGGCTACACAATGGTAAAGCCCACTCCGTCTTAGCCCCTCTCCCGATGTCCCAGCCCCCTATCCTTACCCCTGGGTCACTGCCCCACTTCTAGACCACTCTCTTCGGCTTCTTCTCCATCCATAACCCTGTGTTCACCTATTTTCTTTATTCATCAAACACTAACCTAAACCCTCTGGTCCCTGAGCCACGACTGGGCTCCTCAAACTCGCTTTTATAACACCTCTTTGTAACACTGACTATGATACTGTAAATGTACCACTACGCTTGTCATCACATGTTGACAAAGTTCAAACATGATGTCTTGGCAAAGTGCTGGAGTTACATTTCTATGAGGGGAAAAGTTTTGTTCCCCAGAAGTGTGTCTACTGCTGTCAGCTGTTTGGCTACAAAACTCCAGGCCAGAGAGTGAGGAGCTCCAGGAAGAAACAGGAGCTGGCCGGGGACATGCTGCATTACATCAGAAAGCAGCAGGGGGTTACCACTGTAACAAGGATGATGACAGACAGGCTAGACTTATAGTTCAACACAGTCTAGTTTTCAAAAAAGTAGAGCTCCATGCGTCGTCCCAAAACCACATTTCAAGCTGACTAAGACAAAGCAGTGTGAAGGAGAGTAATGGATATTTTGATTTCATCCCTGTGGATGAAGGTTTGAATGAGTGTGTGTTGTGTGTGTGTGTGTGTGTGTGTGTGTGTGTGTGTGTGTGTGTGTGTGTGTGTGTGTGTGTGTGTGTGTGTGTGTGTGTGTGTGTGTGTGTGTGTGTGTGTGTGTGTGTGTGTGTGTGTGTGTAGGACTCACCTGCACATAACCTCGTGTGTGAGCAGAACTCTGCACATTTCTGGATTTTTGTTTTGTCCCTCATACGATATGGGCTGAGAGGAGGAAACAAGTAACAGATTCAGTTTCATGTAGAATCAGATAAAATCTTACTTACATTGCTGAGAGTTGAGCAAAGTTTACCAACCTGTTTAGTGACAGAGTCAATAAGTCGTGCATAAAGATCCTGCTCTGTGCGAACCCCTGCAAAAAGAAAACGCAGAATTGGGTTGTTATCAATGACTTTAACAAGTCATTTTAGGCATGAGGGAGATTTTACTAAAGAAAGAAACCGCATGTTTGATCTCTCGCCCTCAGCACTTTTGTCTTCAAGTGCAGTGCCCGTTCATTGGGTGCTGAGCAACACACCTGCCATGAAATAGTTGCAGTCCCTCGCAATGCTATAATGCTCAAGTGTATGTGCTATTTGCTAACAGCTAGCTATGTTGGACCGGGCTATTTCAACATGTCGTCTCTACTTCTTTATCTGTTCTCAAATGTTAATTCTGTAATGAGCAGGGCTTTAACCAGTTGTAACCAAGCGGCAACTTCTAGGCCTAAAAAGTGAAGCCAATGCCTTAAAATGCATTCTTTCTAATGGCCAGCAGGGGCGACTCTACTCGCTGAAAAATAAGTCAGGCAGTAAAGAAGTAAATGAGAAAATGACTCCACTTATCACTTGATTTATTACCTCAGTAAGCATTTTCCTAATGTTTATGGTCTTAATCGCTAGTTTTCAATACATCCCAATGTGTAAACAATGTAAATTATGGTCCTGTTTAGGGTAAAATAGGTGATAAATCAGGTGCTTTAGGACGTTGCTATTGTAATCTACTGTTCGGTTATTCAGAGGACCACTCTCCAGGAGTGGCAGAGTGTGCTCTCAGCCCTCTGCCTGAGGGAATAGAGCAGAGCACCAGGCGCAGTGAATGTTTTACCTTTACTGTTCCTTAATTCATGTAGAAGAAGAAAGCTCTCAACAACAGTGCTCTCAATTCAGTGATTTAGAAACTAAGTCGGCTGTTCATTTTTTTCCAGTAAGTAGCCTTTATTTTGTTTTAAGCCTGTTTTTCACTAGCCAAAATTGCCATTCCACTTAATAGCTTATGCTAACGTGAATTTATGGATGCACCTTGGTTACCAAGATTGCTAGCTAACTAGTGCTAGCGTTAGCTGGTAACTCCCCGGCTCCACCCTCTCTTCCAAATACGGTCCCTTCTGGCTCGTAAAAAAAACAGAAGATGAAAATAATAAACTCGAGTCCTCAAAACGGTAGTCAACAAACCAATGAATGACGTCATGTCACGGTAGCTTGGTCCCCTTCTTTTATACAGTCAATGAGTGTAACGGTACACTAAAATCCTATTCCGGATCATACCCTAGTTCAGAAGTCACAATGCCGACACACCGTCCTTTGGCATGTTCAATCTGAAAATGGTGTGAACAGTTTCAATACAGTTTCATGATGGAATCAGCGTTAAACAGAATGCAACAGGCTTTGAGGTACATTTTCTTTCATTTGATGGCTGTGTCAGAGGTGTAACCCTATTGTTTCTATCCCTATCATATCTATGGTGAGTACATAACACACTGCTAATACGGTACGTACTGTACTTGATAACTGTCCCATAGTTATCAAGAGCTTGCACATGACACTACATTTCCTCTTGTCCCTCCATCCTTTCATTTTAGTTTCAAAAACTGGGAGTAGAGCAGAGATCAAGCTAAAAGCTCAACTCTAATTGCGAAATACAACATAAACCCAAATGAAGCAACTGAAACTGCACTTAAACCCCCTCGAACCAGTTGATAAAAAAAAAGCGCATGATGCTGAGGATTCTCAACATAAAATGGAAAGATTTATGACATCAATCTTTTTTTATCTCAAGCTCTGGACAAGCTCTCAGAAAAAGCATTGAACTCTGTCCAGCCAACAAGATTGGCATGCAATCTGTATTTTCTCTGATAGTTTCTGAGGGGATTGAGAGTTATTTGATGTTTGATGATTATCGGTCATGTCCCGCTTCCAGGCCAAAATTTATGACCCCATTCTCAGGATTTGTCAAACGTACCTTTTTGGGATATTTATCTGTTAACTTCTTGATTTATTCCTTAGTTTACATGTCATAGAGTTATACACCAACAGGCATTACAGCACCTGATCAGTTTGTTAAGCGGTTTAATTGAAGAGCTTCTTAACATTGTTTCTCACTTCTGTGTGGACAGGTGTGTCTTTGAGTGAAACACCTGACCCTCTGGATGCTTCAAAACCTCTGCTGTAAATCACACAAGATATGGAAACGACATCTAATGAATTGCTTCTTGAGGAAAGAGTGCATTACTCTAGTTTTTTTATAGAGACTTTGGAGTGTGTTGCTTTCAAAATGTGTTCCTCTCATCAAAGTCTCGATTGAGATGCCTTTGATAACGCTTGGGGGAAGGGGATGAGAGGAGGGGATGCAGAGGAAGTGCTTTTGGTGTGCTTGTATGTACATGTGTGTGCGCGTGTGTGTATGGAGGGTGTACAAGGGGGTTGCTCTGGAACATGTCTTTTATCTTCTCTCCCATGGGTGCCACTGCGATGGCAGAGTAGGGGCAGCAGTGGCTCATGGGAACCAAATTTTCTCTGTGTATCCCCCGATCTGATTTGGAAGCACCATGGGGGGTTGGAGGAGTTGGAGGGAGGGGGGGTGTGGTGGGGTGGCAACATGTACCTCATTTCCCAGAAATGGCTCTTCGCAGAGCTGAATGTTGAATTGTACATTTCCAGTGATTAGACAATGAGGGGAAGGTAATTGATGAGTTCAGGGAGGAGAGGCAAGGATGTGGAGGAAGATAACTTAAATTGAAAGCTGTGTGTGTCACATTAGCACCTCTGTTGTCACCGCTGACATTTTTGAACTTCTGTTACATGTATGGCTCAAATGATCAAATCTAAACACCTCAAAGGGCAGAGATCTTATATCTGACTCTACTCACCGTTACTGTAGAGGAGCTGTAGCTTGTAGTGAGTGCCGTTGTTGGTTTTTTCTCCCGTCTGCTCCTTGGAATGAGACAAGGCAGACAAACGCACGGCATGCAGTTAAACATAAACATATCTGAGGCACAGATAAGTACATATGAGCATCCCCACGCAGTGTTGAGCACAGCGAGTCTCTCATAATCCTGCAGCTCGCCCCTTCCATAGGGCAGCACTGGGAGATCAGAGGGCTGTAGGCTCAGAGCCCATGTGGGACCTTTCATTGCGTTCAAGAGCTGAGCGCTTAACCTTGAGTCGGATGTTCTTTGTAGAGGTTGAACTATCATGTCTGATGCAAACTCCTAAAACCTTAAGATCAAATACAGTGGTCCTCGCATCAAGGTAACACAGCCATGGTTGTACGTTCCTGCGTGCGTGTGTGTGTGTGTGTGTGTGTGTGTGTGTGTGTGTGTGTGTGGGTGCAAAGTGTGGAAAGTACTGCATGTGAGAGTGAGCAGCAGTCGACCTTGACAGAAAAACTTCCTTTCTGCTATCCCTCCCTCCCCCAGGCTCTCTACTAGCCTCTCACTTCTTCCTTCTCTCCCCGTCTCTTGTTCCCCCTCTTTCTTTCTCTTCTTCTTCTTCTGTCTCTAAGCTGGTCTCGGCCTTTCCTAGTTTCTCTACCTGGCCCCAGACCTCCCCGTTCTCTCTCCTCGTCTAGCGCGAGAGACGAGGAGAGAGAACGGGGAGGTTGGGGAGGTAGAGAAACTAGGAAAGGGAGACAGCTGTGAGAAGGGAAGAAGAAGTGTGTGGGAAATTAAGATGCACGATGATAAGTTGGAAGGTAACAGGGCTCCAGAGTTAATATCAAAAGTGGGATTGAGACTTAACATCAGGAGATAGATGGATGCCTAGCTTCATAAGTTTTGTGAATATACACAGAGGAACAGTTATTTCGCCTTGCCATCGCTCTACCTCTGCATAATTACAAAACAAAAACAGATGCCAGGGTAACCATGCAGAAAATGAACTCCTCCACTGCCGTCATATTACTCTACGCTGGCCTGTGTGGCACAAAGGGGAGCGCACTGACAGCTCTCAGCCCTGGCGTTAGCACGCCCGCCCGCCCTCCCTCTCCCTCTCTGCCCATGAAATTCATAGTAAAACTATGTTTGAACTTCAGCTGACAGGACGGTGTCCTCTTGTCTTTCTCACAGGGGAGATCTGTTGCCAGTTTAGGAGGCTCTCGCTCCCCTCACCACAAGGCAGAAACATCCATCAACACTGGGCATAAGGCTCCCCACTCCAGGCAGTCTCCTGCTAACTCGGTCTCTGCTGCACCCTTCCTTATTTTGGTCTTGTCCAACCTGAGGAATCCAGCTCCCCCCCACAGCAGTATATAAAGTATGGGAGGGGGGAAATGAAGGAAAAGGGACTTTGATGATTAGTTTACTGTATAACTTAACAGGAGCCAGCATAATTAGCATTTTAAAAAGTAGTGATGTCCTCCTAATGAGGCAAGCTGCTAATTAGTCATTAGATATTCTTTTTCAATCCCACATCATCAGCTCATTGAGGGTAGAGCTTGTGTAAACATGTAGCCGTCAGCTGTTCGATATGCTTGGCTTTACTGGGGATGGGGAAGATCAAGTTGAGCACCTGGTTACAGCTGAAATACGGTACACTACTAATGCATTCTGTGTGTTGTTATTCACTGTTTTTCAGATGATACAGCTTCAGATTTATGCTTTGGGGTGTTAAAATATCCCTGAAATAACAGCAAAGATGATATAATGAATTGATGACATCCTCAAAATGATCATTAAGAGAGGCAGGCGCTCAGAGGCACTAACACACCTTGTCATGCTCAACAAAGTCCACAAACGCAGTCCTCTCCACCTCCACAGGTTGGCCATGTCTGTCATAGAGCGCCAGGACAAAGTGGAAGAAGTTGGACTTGCGAAGATTCGAGGGCGGCTGCTTCTCAAAATGAGCTCTTGACAAAGCAACTCCACTGAGGACACAACAGGAAGAGACAGTCATAGACATGCATAATGTGTTTTAATGAAGTGATTCATACTGATACATATAAAGGTTATTTCTAATTAAATTACCATCTAACATTAATACATTGGTGGTTGAAAAAAAAAAAATCAAATGAATAAAAAACTGACCTAAAACCTTTTCTTGCAGTAAAATTTGAAAACTCAGTTAATATGCATCTCAAATACGTTTGATTTTTTTCTTTTTTTTTGCACTTTAAAGGTAGTTACTTAAATAATAATGTTGTTCTAAACATCACTTAATTTCCCATTGGATACAACGTTTTTTTTAATTTTCCAAATGTTAAGGCCTACAATTCATGCAAAGGAAAATCAGTGATTTGAAATTAAAATAACAAAAACAAAGATAATTTATAAATATTTTTGTTCTCCCCATAACTTGAAGGCCTTTTTACTTGTCTAGAAAAAAATAAAATGACCTGGAAATATATAAACTGTATATATATATATATATATATATATATATATATATATATTAAATGTATATATACTGACAAAAAGAAAGAACAGGAAAAGTAAAACTTGTTGAAACAATGTTTTAGTCGACAATAAAATCAACAGTTTACGCGACTTTAAGACTGACGGTGGAGCATCTTAGTTAAAATGTTCTGTTGGTGTAAACGAGCTAATAAATGTTCACTTTAAATAACTTAAAGATTTGGGCATATTCCGTGTGCAGGTTTATAAAACAGAGGGTCTGCATAGTCTGGGCCGTTTTTTAGAAAACTTGAGTTTACGGATTTTTCCCGACAGTCTTGAATGCTTGGAGGGGGGGAAATAAATTAGTCTACAATCGAGATATTTAAAATTACATTTTAACGTTTAATAAAATACTCTTGATTTTAAATAACCTAAAAACAGTGCGAATTATGCCATTGATGTATCACTTACTAACTGCTTTGTTTTATTCTATATGCGTTATGCCAATATGTATTATACTAATTAACTATAGCTGAAAACGCTGCAGCTCTTGTGTGACTCTGTTAACTGTTTTCTAAACTTTGGAAACAGTCAGTCATGAGAGCACTAAGGTGTGTTAGTAAAGAAATGAGAAAATGTGAGGAAAAATTGGCTGAATTAATTGATCATATTGAACAATTCAAGTTCGGCTATTTTTTGAATTATAAAGTGTGTGGCCGCCGAGAATAAAGGTGTTTTACAGCTACATCAAGTAAAACATCTGGTCTGGGGAATTTAGACGGTTTCAGTCATGGTCACATTCTCAGAAATGATCCCAAATTTATTTTTAAACCAACAAGTGAATTAAATATGCAAGTTCTGCACGAGAGTAAATCATCTGGTCAAAATCCCTTTTGTGTGACTTTATGTTGAAGTATATTAACTTTAGGTAATATGGGCCTACTTTCTTTTTGTGCACATAACCCTTCATCACTTTAAAAAATAAATCAAGTGTTTTTCATCATATTTAAAGACGTTTTCTTAGTTAGGGGAAGAGCATTTTAAATGGTGCTCATGCCATCTTTCGCAACAAGTAGTTTGCAGATCTTTTCCGAAAGGGTGCCTGTTAAATATTTCCACATTGTCAACTATATTGTGCTCGTGATGCTGATTATGAAAATAAACGCTGTCACGTTGCCAACAAGCACGAGCTCAGCTGATGAAAATAACTGATGAGAAGTGAAAGTCAACAGATCAGCTGGGTTTGTACTGTACCTTTGCGCCGCTACGTTCGCATCCACAACCCCGACATTACGCACCCACGACCGGACCGGATCCATCTCCTCTGCAAGACTTCTCTCTTTTAATCCGCTCACTTCTCTTATCAGATGCTCCTGGATCCCGAACATTTAAGCCCTGTCCTGTGCGTTTCGGTGCACTTTTTTTTAACTTAAGAAAAAAAACCGGAGCTGGAGAGCTAAAGCACTTTGGCAAGCAACAGAAGGTCCACCCCAAGGCGCTGCGCTCCTCCACAGCTTTGGAAAATAGATGAACGACGCTGTGTGATGATGTTTCAGAAGGCGCCTCAGATGAAAAATCCACGCTCAGTGTTTTTTAAGGCTGAAACGATGATAGTAGATATATTCCCCCACTAATTGCAAGCATTGTCCAAAGCGCAAATCTCCAGCGTGAGTTCGAGCGTAAAATGTCACCTGCTCGGTGGGGCTCAACTCCTCACACACTTCAGAGCGAGTCCTTCTCAAGATGTATATGTCAAATGTGTGTGCAGAAAGTCTTCCTTTGTCGGAGGGCCTGATCGGATCAAAACAGTTGATCCGAGGGCCAGGAGGCTTGCAGTGAACCGCTGTCTTGAAGCATGAATGAGACCCTCTGCCGGGAGCGTGGAGGAGGGGCCTTAGTGCCATATGGGGGACCGATTGTTGAAATGGATGCTCTCATTGGTGTAAAGTGTATCCGTTGTTTGGACTTCTGCCAGATTCAGCATCCAGCCAGTGACTCTTGCAGCAAACTTTTCTCAAATAGAGTTAGGGATTTTTTAAAAGGTGAAAACAAACTATTTCATAGCAGAAACTCGTATGTGAGAATATTTGAAGTATATGTTATTTGTGGTGGAAGGTTCTCGTGGGGGGGGGGGGGGTGTAATCAATATTCATATTATTCAACCTCAAAATTGTGGACGAATGTTAACAAAAGCTCATATATCTGTTCATCTCTGCGTGTTTTTAGGAAGGCCACTTGTTCAAATGTAGGTTTAAATTCTCCTGCCCATGATGCACTGAATAGTCTGTACAGCAAATCCTGTTTGGTCTTTTTATTCAAGTCAAAACTGAACACAAGTGCGCTCTCGACGGGCGCGTATTCAGCAGCTCGACCGTCTGCTCCTTTGAACGCAGTGATTCCGCTGAGGAGGCATCGCATCAGTGTCAGCCTCAACAAAGGCCGTCTGGTTGGTCCATCAATCTCCGCCAGCAGCGGACGGGGCTGCGCTCTGATTGGCGTTTGTACCGATGCCTGACAGTGCCCGAAATGAGTTCTTTATCAATACGACTGCCCTATCAAACCTACAGTGGCCATGGAGTTAGAAATAACGCGGAGGCTACATCCAGTGTTATTTGGCAAGTTATCCATCTAGAATAAAATCTGGATATAAGAGAGGGTGGATTTGATAGGTCTGACAAAGTTTATTTAGCTGCTGACTTCATCACTTTAGAGGGCTCTATTATAAACCTTAAAACGGAGACCCTGCAAGCCCAACACATTTTTTTTGTCATTAATCCTCTATAGGCTGAATATAACATTGATCATATTATTGTTTAAATAATTTCTCCAGTTTGTGTTTAGGCACAAATAAACGAAAATATATATGGTTTTGCAGACTTTGAATTCATTTCTGCTCCTGTTCATCTGCCGTTGAAAAGGAAAGTTTTCTTTTTTTTCCCCAGCCCTGGTTCTTTGCCCCCTTACCGATACTATTGTCTGTGTGGAGTTTGTGCGCCTGGACAATGCATGTAAATCTCCCCCCTTGGATCCCGCCCCAGCCCACCATCTGCCAGCGCGGGACAAAGTCAGATGTTCCCCCAATTATGAGAGCAGTCTCGGAGAATCCTGCTGCCGAGTCTCCGCCCCGTCGCCGTGTCCCTCACACACGTCCTCTGACATGATTGACAGCTCTGCGCAACCATGAAAATTCTGCAGCTTATATGATGACACACTTTAATAAAAAAAAAAATTCCTCCACTGAAACGCAGGGGGATGCGCTCTTTGAAATGGGTACCCTCTATGGATTTACTGGTTCTTGGACTGTCCCGTTTAAGAGAAGCACCATCACAGTGCAGACGCGGGGCTCGGGTAATCGACCCAGAATGGTTGAATAGGTGCAGGAAATCAAAAGCTTCAGATGCGAAACAAAAGCCTAGCCCAGAAAGAAAATATACATTTAAACCTTTGGACCTGAACTTTACTGCACTTCAATTGGATGGGATGGTCAAGTATTTCATCTGAGCTGCAGGAACTTTGTTAAGTAAAGGCACATCAGAAATCATCCGAGTCACCAAACACACTTAAGTTGCATTATGATCAGGTTTCTGGAGAATGTTTCAAATTCGCTCATGCACCATTGTTCAATCACGCAACATGTAGCCGAGGCTCCATGTTGCGTGATTGACAGTAAAATGTTTCTTAATGGGCAGTAGCATATTTATTTATTTATTTTTGTTAATTTAGCCTATTTCAGAAGAAAGTTTCATCTCTTTTGCAAAACAGATCAAGTCGATAGTTGCTTCAATGCTGCGGACCGACTCTCTGTTCCCTTCAGCCCCACAGGTGCGACAGGCTCGGCCGTGATTATCATCACCACCCGCAGGACTTTGCTGTCTAAATGTGTGGCTTTTCTAAATTGGTGAAGCGGAGAGTCGGGGCGAAAATGGGGGATTAGTCAAACCACAAACGTCTTTCTAATCAATTTAACCCGCTGAGACGGTCAGCCCGTGTGTTAGGGAGGAGGTGAGGGGGGAGAATCAGTGACTGCTTAAACCAAACAATGGGGTATCGTGTGCCGCTCGTCCTCCCCAGCATTCCCCTGCTCCCATGGGACACCCGGAGCCACTCTGTGTGGATGGCACTGTGTCCACGGAGGTCAGGAGGGGCGTGGTGTGTGTGTGTGTGTGTGTGTGTGTGTGTGTGTGTGTGTGTGTGTGTGTGTGTGTGTGTGTGTGTGTGTGTGTGCGTGTGCGTGTGTGTGTGTGTGTGTGTGTGGAGACGCAGCAGCTGGTTCCCGTCCCTCCTCTCCACTGTGTAGGAAACAACAGAGCTAATGCGACCCACCACGTTCTCCATCGATCGCCATATATTGCACTCGTTTCTTTTTTTTGTTTACTTATTAAGGATTAAGGCAAGGATTCAGATCCCCCCGGGGAGTGTCGGCATCCGCAATTAGAGGGAAGTGACCACATTTAGCTTGATTTTCTTTAAATATCGAAAGCCATCATCTGCTGCTCCAAACATTGGGATCCCTCTCTATATAATGCCTTTTGTGATTTAGACTTTCTTTAAAGAAAATACAATACAGTGTGATCTATTAAAGAAGGATACAAAGCAGATAGATATATGATTAGAAATACAAATAGGAAGTTCAAAAGTTAGTTCTGAATATCACAATATTACTGTCAGCCTGTAGTGCCTAGTGTTATAAAATTTAACAATTTGTTTTTTTTCTGGTGAATTGGGTGAATAGTGTCAATATAGTTGAACTACATTCATCAGTTCACTGGACACATTTCAACTCCCTTTCATTTACTGTAAGTGTCACAGTTCCTTGGTTATGTTGGGCTTAGTAATTAATTTTGCCCAACTATCATGGACTTCAAAGAAACTGCTGCTTAGAGGAAACAAATGTCAGACAAAAATAGACTTTCAAAAATAAATTACATAACAAAAAACTTGTCCTCTCTCCCAGTTAAAGTTAAAGTTACGCAAACACACACAATACCAAGTGAGAGTGCTACAAGTTCCTTTAAACTATAAAAAGTAAAAAAAACAATTTGGTACATGTGATACAGTGCGTATCAAAAGACATGCTGAAATAACGTTTTTTTAGACATCACAATGAATCAATAGTTTACACTGAATTACGAAGCCTTGTGATATAATTTGACGAGTAGGGTGAACACAACATTTGTCCTGTTCCATCAGTTCTTCAAATACAAGAGGATGTCTCCCGACTCCATGATGAAGAGCTTAGCATGAACTCACTCCCCCTAATAACTCATTATGCATCCTGGTTTGCAGTGCTGCTGGTAAAACCTGAATCTCACTTCCTCATTGCATCTGTTTGTTGACCTGTTTGTCAGACTGATATCTTTATGGCACACTGTAAATCACTTGTGCAGTAAAGCATTTGTTCCTGAACACCCCTGAATAATAGTTTTATGATCTGCATGATTTGTTATTACTGTAAGAGAAGGGGAAACTAAATTTGCAGATGATGCAGCTCTGATAGGATTGTTAACTGAGCTGAGAGTCTTCGACAACTTTGGTGCTCATAGAACTCATTGAAGGAGCTCCTCCTCTAGGAAGTACCAGGGCATTATTATTGATAGCAGACTTACGTGGAATATGAATATGCACTTTTGCCCTCAGGGTCACAGGTATAGGATGCCCAGTATGTGGACTAAAAGAGGCGTCTTTGTCCAACACAGCATTCGGCTGCAAGCTCTGATGGCATGGTCTGAATTGGCACTCTCTTGAACTTGCACTTGATATCCAGTACTGATTTTCCCAAAGTATTTAATTATGTTCTTATGATGCTCATGTTTTTATGCTTTGTTACGTTCTGTCATGTATGGTTGTTGAAGTGTATTTTAATATTATTTTAGACTCTTTGTACAAAGCCAATTCCTAAAGGTTTCATTCATTCATTCAAACAAGGTGTTACATTAAATCTTGTAGATACAATGTAAATAAATATCCCCTCTGAACAATCTTTCTCTTATTTAGCTCCAATTAATCAACTTATTTTGATTCTTTGCCTCAACTGAAAGTATTGCAAAGTTAAAGACTGCATGTGTTTAAAGCAAATTAAACTTTATGATTTATTTAAATGTTTTGCATGATACCTGTATGAGCTACATCTACACATCAAGAGTTCATCTTGAGAACCATTAAGTCCGGTATACAGAGCAGTAACTTAATTCATCCTAGACCACAGGTTCCTAAAAGATTGTATGTCAGTGCCATCTACTGGTATGGTTACGAACATCATCAGAAGCAGTTTTCTGGGTTTGCAAACAAACATGTTCATTAACTTCTGTAGTTGTTCTGTATCATAAAAAAAATCATTAATAGGCAGCAGTTAATTCGGACAACAATCGTTTATTAATGTATAAACATTTAAATGACTTACACTCACTCTGGAAAAACAAGTGGGTTCCAAAAAAAGGTCACAGTTACAGCTTTTGCACTTGTAGCTTATTTTAGAATTACGTGATAGTTTACAATTATGTGAAAGACACCGTAGTGTACCCGTTTGACAAAGGAGGGAAAGACCACGTGTCAAGTCCGATAGTTTTCACATTGTTTTTCAGTATAAATTTTACAAAAGAATATGTACATACAAACTTTGCCCTTTCTATTACATTAATAATGTTGGTATCAGTACATTATTATTAATCCTTCAATTAGTGCAAAAAGCTTTCAAACTATAAAATAAGGCCACAAGTTTTTGCCTTATAATTGATTTCTGATTCCTATTAGTGAAGACTGGTGACTTGAACAAACTTTCAGCATTACTTCAACCTGAGAAAAGGTAAAATCATAACAATTTAGATCACCTGTGCTGCCTTTACAACACAGGAAACTGTACTGGAAAGTGGAAAACTGGGATTATTTGACCATATAGAAACATTTAAGAGGTGCATATTAGACTAAATAACTTGTCAGAACAGATGTTTTCAGTGTTTTCAGGATGGCTTGGGTCAACAGCTGCATCAAGATCTCCTATTCACTGAACAGCAGATGCCCTGATAAGTAACTCTCACTGGTCACACTGTTGCCACCGTGGTTGGCCACCAGAAAGACCGTGTCTCCCTTCTTGAGGTTAATGTTCACGTTGCCACTGGCTGTGATCTTACCAGTATGCCTGCTGGTGTATGAGTGCAGAATCGGCTTTCCGTTATGCACCAGATCCACATTGGCAGCGTTGTCCTGCACGGTGAGGTGGAACGAAAACTCATAAACACCTGCGTACTGACACGTAAAAAGCCCTGTCCTGATGTCATAGCTGTTCTGTGCGTTGTAGATGACCTCACGGAAGGTCATGGGCTGGCCGGGCGTAGGGAAGTTGTTGCCCAGTCTAACAGAGAAGGCAACTTTCTCCGTGTTGCCAGTAAGATCATCAGTGCTGCGTGGTCCTCTGAGATCTGTATAGAAAAAAAACCATTGGTATAAATATACCAGCGCAACCTTCTTGTGTTGTCACTGAATGTCTTTGGCCGACTATGTCACATTTTCAAGACATCAACTCACCGCCCTCCCTCCATGGATTGAGGTCAAATGCATTGATGTTCTCACACAGAGTGTAACCGGATCCTCGAGCCCGGTACTCAAAGGGTTTTTCCGGTACTTCAGTGATACCAGTGTTGTCACAGATGATGCGGGCTAGTGATGTCTTCCTCAGGGACTCCCTCTGCGCCTCAGTGAAGACTCCTCTGTTCTCCCACCAAAGTCTGAAATTCCCAGTTATGGGTTAAAGTCTCTAAATGTAAAAGTGAATATAAAGGTGCAGGTAACACAAATGTCTCAACAACTTTAGCAATGTCAGTTATGTAACATACCGGTCCCCCCGGCGGATCTTCTGGAACTGGGTGGCAATCAGGCAGGCAAACAGGGGTCCTACTCTTCCTCCAGGGACAAATGGCTCAGCCACTCCTCCCAGAAACAAGTCGATGTTGTCAGGTGTTCCGTAGAAAGCCACAAGTTTGGCGGCCAGATCAGAGTTGTTCATGACTCGAGCCAGTTCTTCCAGATTCCGTGGTTGTGAGAGCCCACAGAACTTGCGCCATTTGTTGTAGCCTAATAGAAGGATGGGGGGGTGTTGCAATGTTAAAAAAGTGTGATCTAGGCAAAATTCATTGATTCATTGTAGACGTACAGAATCCATAGGTACAATGAGTAAATAAATACCCGGGAGTCCATGGTCTCTGCCTCTCTGCATGTTGAGGGCAGCCAGATCCAGCGCCAACTCCTTGGAGAATTTAAACAGCCTTTCCCGCAGCTCATCCACCATCATGTGATCCTGCGTGTTCAGCTTGGCTTTGCGACCCAACAGGCCTCTGAGGACTGGGTCCACACCACCTGAAGAACACGGGAAATCATTTTTGATCAACTGTATTAATTCTCTGTTTATGGAACGAGTAGCAGGTTAAAGATCTCCTTGGCCATATACCTTCAAAGACGATCCTCCACGGTGTGAAGAAGGCTTTGTGCAGCAACGGGCTGGGGTAATCAGGGTGCTCACGATACTGCTCATCAAGACGAAATATGAAAGGCTGAACCATCAGGTGAGCAAATCTGTAGGCAGCTGTGGCGAACACATTGGAGATGCTGGGGTCCACGTATTCATCATAACCAGGGTAGGTGGACAACTGTGAGGTAATTGTGTCCGGACCAACAATGTGCAGTAAGTAATCTCTGTAAGTGATAACCTGAAAGACAAAGAAGACATAGAGTTACCTTAACCATGCAAGGACATACCAACATTTCTGTAATCCATGCAGCTGAGATCCTCTCTAACCTGGAGATTTGCTCCCATAATCTTGCGCGCCTCTTGGTAGAGTCTCTCTCCGTCCCAATGAGGATTGAGTTCGGCCAGAGCACGTGCCAGGCGGTTGTGCTCGCGCAAGAACAGTGTGTGTAAAGCGGTCAGAGCAATATTTTCATTTGAGCGCTCATCACCTTAAAAGTTAGATAAAATGAGGAAAACAGAGACGTCAGCCTTGTGTGAGGAATGAATTTAACACTTTAAACATTTGTGCTTCAGTGTTTTTGCTGCCACTCACCAGCCAGAAAGCAGGGCACCTCCTCCGCATAACTATCATTGGTAATTTTGCCTCGGGTGACACACGGGGCATTCATGTTAGAGAAGGGCAGGTGTTCACGGCCGTCGTCATTGTACTCTTTGTTGACCCTCAACAGACCCCTATCAGAGGTGAGGTCGCGTAGGTTGCGAGCTTTGACATGCTCTGAACCGTACACCTGACCTGCATCAATGAAAGCTGTGAGAGCGTTCATCTGCTGACGGACGGTGCTTGCACCAAAGAGTTGACCTGTGTTGCCCGATCCACAACCTGCCGCTGACCGGAAGAAGGGCATGCACTCTTCGGAGTTTCTCCCAAAACGGGGGTCTTCCCTGGGAATCTGATGACAAGAAACAGTAAGCATCCAGAATGCATGTGTGTGCTTGTGTTGTAGATGTAGTCATGTCTTGTCTTGTGAATTTAGGCGACACTGACCTCAATGGGGAAGCAGGGTTCTGTGCGATCACAGCTCTTGTCACAGTCAATACCGCCAATGTATGAACGGATGGAGGGAGAGTGAGGAGTGAAGGTCAGGTCATGGTCAGTCCACTGTCCAAAGATTGTCACCAGGTAAGTGTAGAGTGGGTCGCTCTCCACATCAGAGTTTGCTCCACGCATGATACTGTTAGACACTTCCCTTACCTGAGGACAGGAAGAAGACAATGAGCACCCTGGTGAAAAGGATTTCTACAAGTGTCAATTTTCTCCCTGGCCATTTGTGGTGTATCCAGTAATGATGATATTAAGTATAGTACCAAAGGAAGAACATGTCTGTTGATTTTTTTCTCAGGGTCCCAGCCTTTAGGCAGAGAGATTTCATCCTGGTACTCAGCAGGGAGCCAGCGGGTGAGAGGTGTGTTGGAGGATCCCCAGCGAGTGTTTTCTCTATAGGCAAGGCAAAATATATACTCATTATTCTGTGTTAATATTTGTTTTTAGGATTAATTGCATGTCTGTTTGCATTAACTGAATGTATTTTACTATAAAATATTATTTTAAAAATGGAAATACATGGAAAAGAAGGGGGGGGGCATCATTATTAACACTAAAGGACAGATGGCTGTGCAGTTGGCCACACCTTTTTTCAATTATAATTTGTGAACTGGAAGGAAAAGTTGCTATTCCATAGTTTCCTCACCTGTTGTTGCAGACGCTGTCTGCAGTGCGGTACTTGTCTAAATTGGGAGTTGACCGGCAGGAAGGGACACGATGTCGGGGAGAGCAGCCGGTCAGATTAGCAATGACCTGCAGATCCTCCTCAGAGATCAGATCTAATTAACAGAGGAAAGGAATGAGCAACGCTGCTGAAATGTTGACATTGAAAGTGTTTATAAGCAAAGTCCAGAGAAGCTGTGAAGGCTACACACCTGTGGCATTGATGGAGCGTTTTTGACGTCTGTCCAAAGACCTCTTGATCAGTTTGACAGCATTATCCATATAGTCAGCAGCTCGTACTGCACTACGCGTTTGACCAACGGGCTGCTTCAACAGTCGCAGGATATCTGAAGGATTCATTGAATTCCTCCTCACACGTTCAATGCTCCTGTATTGTGTAGAGGTCAGATTTACAAATTCTACTATAGCAATTTTATAAACCTTTGTTGTACTCATTATTTTTCAATCACTAAAGAGTGGCCACAGTAGTTGAACAGGTTTGTACACTCACACTTTTCTGGAGTACTCATACGCTGAGTCCACATTGGCCTTGGCTTCAATCACAGCCCTTTCAATGTCACTCCTGCTCAAATGTGATTCTAAGAGCAAAAATAAAACAAATAGTGTTTAGTTGACGTCCTGGTTCATTCTTTATACTAATGTTTTTTGTCAGAGCGTTTCTGACATGATCATTGTAGGTTTCATTCATGCCACAGAATTTAGAGCATTTTACAAAATGTCTTTTGTTGCATAACCAAAGAATAAAACAGAAACATTCAAACATTCTGACTGAAATTTGATAAGTTTAATATAAAAAAAAACAAGAGGAAATGATGTATTATTTCAAACCAATCAAATATTCAATGCATTTAAAGCTATTTGTAGCAAGATGATATACTGACCAGCATTCACCTGGCATTGCAAGCCCAGGTAAAGACCAGCGGCCACCAGGCACAGGAACAGCTTCATCTCTGAAGAAAACAAGACAAATTACGATACCAATATAACATTCACCAATTTTCTTCTAAAAAATACTTGCAAATATAAAACAAATAATCGAATGAAATGAATAATAATTTACCATAGAGTATTAACTGTATCTTGAGTAATGATAGTTAAAAATAAAGTAAAAGAAAAGCTGGTGTTCTCGTTTATCCTGCTCTCAGGAGTCACTGCTGCACAGATATAATCCACTCTTTTTATAGTTTGGGTGACGCTTCATTGACGCCACTTCATTGTCAGGAATTTATTTTCGCCCAGACAATAATATGTGTTTTTTTCTTCCTCGTTCCTCCTCCCACTCCACAGATCTGCTGAACAACTTCAAGTGTACCATTTACGGAAACGGGGCAATGAGGAAAACCATCCCCTCACTGGAGATCAATGTCGGTAAATGTCAAAGTGTTATGTGATGCGATGCTTATCTCGTTTTATGCACTCTATTGCTGTCTGCATGTTTTGTGAATCCGACATACTGACACAATTTGCGTTATGATTTATTGTTTCTTTCTTTCTTTTTTGTCCTCCCTGCGTGTCTTTGTTTTTCCCCCAGTTCTGCATTTGAGTAGAAATATATAAATGTAGGAGGATATAATATAGACCTATTCGTGGACTAAGCTGTTGCAGCGAAGAGATGATTGTAATCTCTTACACTTTATTCTTGTTGTTAGGTTAAAATGTTTTTTTTTTGCACTGTCGTTATTTGCTGCTCTGTGTGCCCTGAATTGCCCCCCGGGGACAAATAAAGTTTTTTGAATTGAATTTGAATTGAATTGAATTGAATTGAATTGAATCCTGCTCTCTCTCACACTCACACTTTATAAATATAGCTTTTGAATAAAATAAAGTGACTTCCTATTATATGTTAGTTTAATTTCAGCTATTTTCATTCAGTCCATTTTCGTCCGTCATCCCGTTTATGAGAATTTTGAGAATTGTTTTTCACTTTTTTTTAAAAAAAAGGGCAATGTGAAAATGATGAATATTTTTAATATTATTATTATTATTATTTTGAATTTCTACAAATATAAATGACAGGCTAAGTCATTGTATTTGAGCCTATGTGATTCGGGCTAACTCTGGGAGCTTTTTCAGGATTAAAAGAACAATACATTGCTCGATGATGAGCAGCGCAGACTTCATCCTGGAATGGAAACAAGCAGGTTTTGTTTTTCTGAGAAGCCTCACAATGATTTGAAACCGCGCATTGCGTGACCTGCGAAACGAAAACAACGTCCTGAACCACCGCCAAAACATATATTAATACATGCAGTAGCTACCTAAATACCTACCGTGTAATACCTGAGTATAGGCTCTCCGGTGACTTTGATCTCACTTTGTAATCGGAGCATTTAAAAATGCTGATGGCTGTTGGGTATCTGATAAAGTTAAGAAGATGTCATCGTCTTGATCAACGGAAACTAAAGTGTCTTTCTTTTATTGTACCCTATTCAAAACCAATATGGAATATGTTGTATATTCCCATTACAGCAAATCAAACATGGAAACAGCCGCAGCTCATTTATTAGACGGCATGCACAAGTCTTTTTTTGTGCGGGAGCCAAGTTTAGATTGGACATCATTTTATTCTAAAGGCGTAGGCTGAACACATATTATATTGCAGTCAGAAGTGACATCTCAGAGAATACTATGTGATTTATTACCTTCGTGCACCGTGACAAAGGTGTGGTTGGCAGAAAGCCATGATCATGATCTTAGCCTCAAACAGAAACCATAAATAACTGATGTGTATTTATAATCTACTCTGACACACCTGGGATTTTCACTCTTAATTCAGGTTTTCAAGTGTGCAATAAGCCTGTGCCTTTTGGTCTATATGGTTTCGATTTTTAGTTGATATGCTCCAAAACACTGTTTGACGTTAATCTCATGGTCTCTGTGTAAATATTCCTCTGCCTTTGTTTTATATATATATATGCCTTTGGTCACTTACAGCAATTCAACATTTAAAGAAACACATTTCCAAAAGTAGAGATAAAAGCAAATACTGTACCAATCTACAGTAATAAAGCATTAAAAATCAAGATTAATTTGACATTTTTCAGTACATGTTTTTTTCTGTGGTTACAGGATGTGGAAGGGAAACAACTTTATCATAAAGTAAAAACATTTTTTCAAAGTCAGGCGAATCAAAAGGCCTCATTCCCTGGGTCTACTCGCTTAGTTTCACTCAGTTCTGGATCTCTATGGGATCATGATGATTGTTTGATCCACCAGACACTCAACAACTGAACCAAAGCCTACTGTTGCTGTTTGACAAAACTTCAGATAACACTACACTGATAAAAATTATATATATATATATATATATATATACAGCTTGATCTACTTAAAACAATTATGGCATCAGATACTTGTGTAGATCAAGCATGTAGACAATACATTTGCAATTCAACTTAAATTAAGCACTTAAGTTTATTATGTCCATTTTAATTAAACGTTACATTACTAATATGAAAAAGACAGGACCCTTCTATGTCATTCAACAGAGGACAATGAATCAAAGCCTGGAAAGTAAAATACACCTGGATTCAAGCAATGCAAAGCAAAAACGTACAATGTCTTGTGTTTTGAACAAATGTAAATGGTCCTCAAAACTATATGTATCATGTAAATATACAAACTTGTGTTTTTATCGCTGCTAACACAGATTTAATTATGCTACATTTACATTACATTTTTTGCAGTGTGGATATACAATATATATATATATATACAGTATATATATATATATATATATATATATATATATATATATATATATATATATATATATAAACAGAGTCTGTCGTGATGCTTTTATTAGTTTCTGACATAAAAAAACGTCTGTATCTCTGAACTATCTCTTTAACCAAATCACACACATTTGGGCAATTCTCTTTAATCTTATTTTGATAATTTATCTGATATTTTCACTTCCATTCACTGAGCCTAACCTAAACATTTTTGAAGCACCTCCCCCGGGGAGACCCCCGCAGACTGTGAAAACCTCTGGAACCACTGCCTTATAGATAACAGCGTGTTGGGCATTGGTTATTATGGCCAACATAGTGCTGGAAATCCTGTGTATGTGTATAGATTTTTTAAAGAAAACCCAGTGACATAATGTTACAGAAGAAAGATACAAGCTCAAATATTACCAAACCTTTAATGAGGGAAGGACCTGCTTATTATACATAAAATGTTATTTAAATGCAGCATCCTTAGTAGGCTTATTTATTGGTTACATTTATTATCAAATAATTTCTTTCAAACATGGTGGAAATTAAGCAAACTGCTAACACTGCTAATACATTTGGAGTTCACACAAGTAAAAATTACATACTAAGTCACCAGAGATCTTGAAATTATTGTTAGGCTATAAACAATAAGTAATAAGTCAAAGTTATTTGAGTACCACTCGTTTATTATGTTACATTTAAAGGGCCATTGTAGCATTAAGGGGCTCTATTGGCAGAGATGGAATCTGAACTTGCATAAATGAGTATGTTTTCTTGAGTGTACAATCATCTGGAAGATGTAAGAAAAGTAGGGGAAAAAATAAGTATCTTTTTATTACCAGCAGTTTATAGTATTGAGTGGGTCCTCTTCCGTCCGCCATGTTTCACCGTCATGTACCTACAGTAGCCCAGACTGAAGAAAAAACGCACTGGCTCTGGAGGACTCGCTAGTTCTCTTACACATTTTCTTGGCTCATGGAAGAGCTTTCAGTTGTTTGAAGTCTGAAACCATTAGATGCTACTAAATCCTAAAGCTTTAGGGCAATATAGCAGTAAATCACCAACCATTTGTTTTTGTAAAGTATGCTTATTCAAAACCAAAGGTACAATCAGAAGCAGTACACATTAAAGATACATTTTTTGTTTACTTTAACACTCCCCACCCCATATATCACCAACTTTAAAAGCTCCTCTTACCTTTCTGGCATGTCGCGCAGCACTTATAAAAATTTGAACATGAACAACTCCGCCTCCCTTCAAAGTCCCATCCTCTTCCCCCTGCCTGACCTCTGACAGTCCCTCCTCCCCCAACGGCTACGGTGAGAAAATGAGCAGCGCAAGTAAAACGGTTTGTTTGTGTACACTACCAGTGACGTTAGCGTGACTCTTCATTGCACAAATAATGTAGTATTACTGAACTATGTGATGCTGCGTTATCACATGTAATTCTGCGTTCTAGGATCAGGCACACTAAAAGGACCTGTCCAGCAGAAACTCTGCAACCATTTCCTCTCTTTGTAGCTCCGGATGAAACTGCATTAGTCTCCGCCATCGCTGGAAATCAGAGTGGATGTTGACCCGCGTCTTGCCTCTTGATGCAACAGTTCTTTGCCATTCCTTGCTATCTCTCAAAAACCAGAGGCACGCGAATCGCAAGTGGTAACAGCGGTAGGCAACTGGAAGGGATGCTGCGACGATGAAAGGCAGGAATCATTATTCATTATTTTATTCAGGCCGAAAAAAATGATTTGTCAGACTTTTATTAGAAATATATGAGGATTGAATATCGATGAGTTTCAACGCCTGGCGGATTTCTTTTACAAGTGTGCCATACGCTTATAAGGATCATTTTAAGATTTAAAAAAGTGTAAAAATGCCAGAAAGGTAAGCATTGGTTTAAGACAAACAAAATGAAAAATGCCCGTAAAGGAAATTATATATCTGGTCTCATCGTACACAGTAAAATCAGATGCTTTGAATGACCGCTGTAGTGAAGATTTCTACTTAATATCCTCCCTCCATGGACTAAGGTCAAATTCTGAGATTTTACTACACTGAGTGTAACCGGACCCTCGAGAATGGTACAGGAAGGGGTTTTCCGGTACTTCAGTGATACCAGTGTTGTCACAGATGATGCGGGAGAGTGATGTCTTCCTCAGGGACTCCCTCTGGTCCTCAGTGAAGACTCCTTTATTCTCCCACCAAAGTCTGAAATCAACAGTTTGTTCATATTTAAAAATGTGGCTTGACATGTCAGTCAGTAATGCCATTTCAGTGCTTACCGGTCTCCCTGGCGGATCTTCTGGAACTGAGTGGCAATCAGGCAGGCAAACAGGGGTCCCACTCGTCCCCCTTTGACAAACGGCTCAGCCACTCCTCCCAGCCACACATCGATGTTGGCAGATCTTCTGTAGAGATCCAGCAGGTTCCTGGCCAGTTTAGTATTTTGCAGCACTCTCGACAGATGTTTCAGACTTCGTGGCTCTGACAGCCCACAGAACTTGCGCCATTTGTTGTAGCCTAAAATGGGACACAGACAGAATGTATCCATGTTCAAGATAATGCTCAGTTATACCTGCAAAGATTCAGATTAAGTTTTTGAGATATAATGCAGTAATACCAGGGAGTCCATGGTCTCTGCCTCTCTGCATGTTGATGGCAGCCAGATCCAGCGCTAACTCCTGGGAGAATTCAAACAGCCTTTCCCGCAGCTCATCGATCATCATGTGATCCTGCGTGTTCAGCTTGGCCATACGACCCACCAGGCCTCTGAGGACTGGGTCCACACCACCTTAAGAACACGGGAATGGGACATTTTAAATAGCTTTGTGTTCATTGTGTTTGGTTTGATAACCCATCTAGTTTGGCACCAAAAGTTGATGACCCAACGGACCACCGTTGTGGAGTCAGAGACCCTTTGCGAAGGCGGGGCTCATTTAAAACAAAAGGGATGTTCTGGGGTCCACTGTCCATTGTGGTGGTGTAGTGGTTAATACGGCTAATAGATTTTAAGTTAAAGCAATCACAAAAGTGGAATCTGAGTTTGTCACACTAGAGAAAAATATGTTTTTTAACCAACCAGCCAAATTTGAATTAATACGTTTGCTCTCTTTTCTAAAACACTGGTCTCATCTATCTCAACTTATAACAGTCAGTTATGATCAGAAAAAATGAATACTTCAACCAAAGAGGTAATTATACAAAGAGATGGCGTGTCCGCCATTTTGGATTGAAGTCTTCCCCGCTTAATCTACACAGCGTTGTGTAGATTAGTCTGGCTATGTAAGGTTAATATCAAAGTAACATCAAAATAATTAAACATCATTTACCTTACTCGGTAAACATTGCAATGAAACAAATCAACAGTAGCCTAACATCCAAAGGACTAAGTTCTAATTATTTGCCTCATGGTTGTAGTAACGCTAGCTGTGAGTTAGTAAGCTAATTTCAGTTAGCGCATTAATGCTAATTCCCATTATGTGTTAACATATGTATAGCACCCAAGTCAATGGAGAGCATTGTGGGCTTTCTGTCTCTGTGGCTCCAGTGTGTCATCGAGCCATGATTTCAGGCCTGCCCAAAACGTCCTAAACCTAAAAACTGCCCCGTACAGTCTTTTCACATTAATTTACTCATTTTCCAACATGTATGTGTTTTGAAACAAATCTGTGAATTGACTTTACACAGACTTAAAATATCTTCTTGGGTGTAATTACCTTCCGAAATGATCCTCCACGGTGTGAAGAAGGCTTTGTGCAGCAACGGGCTGGGGTAATCATGGTGCTCATGGTACTGCTCATTAAGACGAAATATGAAAGGCCGAACCATCAGGTGAGCAAATCTGTAGGCAGCTGTGGCGAACACATTGGAGATGCTGGGGTCCACGTTTTCATCATAACCAGGGTAGGTGGACAACTGTGAGGCAAGTACGTCTGGACCAACAATGTGCAGTAAGTAATCTCTGAACGTGATAACCTGAAAGACAAAGAAGACATTGAGTTACCTGAACCATGCAAGGACATACCAACATTTCTGTAATCCATGCAGCTGAGATCCTCTCTAACCTGGAGATTTGCTCCCATGATCTTGCGCGCCTCTTGGTAGAGTCTCTCTCCGTCCCAATGGGGATTGAGTTCGGCCAGAGCACGTGCCAGGCGGTTGTGCTCGCGCAAGAACAGTGTGTGTAAAGTGGTCAGAGCGAGGTTTTCATTTGAGCGCTCATCACCTGCGGGACAAAACAGAAGGCTGCTTTTAATACCTGCAATTAAAGGCTGCCTTACCTCAGCTGTGTTAATTAATCAATCAATCAATCAATCAATCAATCAATCAACTTTATTTATATAGCACCTTTCATACATGTAAAAATGCAGCCCAAAGTGCTTTACACTAAAATAAAATAAAACATACCCCCTTAACATCCCCACTCCCCGCACCCTTATTCATGTAACACACACACACACACATGCTACACCGATATGTGCAGTATGGCTGATCACTGATAGACCAAGTGAGGAAACACCAGTTAACTGTGACAACCATAATGTGTCATAAAATGACTAATCTGATTGGATCTTATTTAGGTTCCAGTTATTTGAATATAGTTATAAAAAAACTACCAACTAATGTACTGCCGCTTACCAGCCAGAAAGCAGGGCACCTCCTCCGCATTAACGTCATTGGTAATTTTGACTCGGGTAGCACACATGTTGGCATTCATATTAGAGAAGGGCAGGAGGTCACGGCCGTCGTCAGTGTACTCTTTGTTGACCCTCAACAGACCCCTATCAGAAGTGAGGTCGCGTAGGTTGCGAGCTTTGACATGCTCTGAACCGTACACCTGACCTGCATCAATGAAAGCTGTGAGAGCGTTCATCTGCTGGCGGACGGTGCTTGCACCAAAGAGGTGACCTGTGTTGCCAGATCCACAACCTGCTGCTGACCGGAAGAAGGGTATGCACTCTTCTGAGTTTCTCCCAAAGCGGGGGTCTTCCACGGGAATCTGATGACAAGAAACAGTAAGCATCCAGAATGCATGTGTGTGCTTGTGTTGTAGATGTACTCATGTCTTGTCTTGTGAATTTAGGCGACACTGACCTCAATGGGGAAGCAGGGTTCTGTGCGATCACAGCTCTTGTCACAGTCAATACCGTCACTGAATGACTGGATGGAGGGAGAGTGAGGAGTGAAGGTCAGGTCGTGGTCAGTCCACTGCCCGAAGATTGTCACCAGGTGAGTGTAGAGTGGGTCTCTCTGCGCATCAGCGTTTGCTGTGCGCAGAATATTGTTGGACACCTCCCTTACCTGAGGACAGGAAGTAGACAATGAGCACCCTGGTGAAAGTGAGAAAATACCTTAAGCATCACTAAAGATGTTCTGTTCTATACTTTGTCCAGTACTATTACTGCACTACTCTCCGTAGGAGGATATATGGGTATATAAATATAGTACCAAAGGAAGAAGATGTTTGTTGACTCTTTTCTCAGGGTCCCAGCCTTTAGGCAGAGAGATTTCATCCTGGTACTCAGCAGGGAGCCAGCGGGTGAGAGGTGTGTTGGAGGATCCCAAGCGAGGGTTTTCTCTATAGCCAAGAACAAGTTAATCCTTTATTTTTCTTCCTCTTTGTCACACACTTGGCTGTACCATGCACAGCATGCCAGTCATTTCATTGAGAATGCTGGCAAGATTTCTCAAAAGGAATGTAAGCAATACAATTCTCCACTCCTATACCTAACACATTAATTTTTAAAATTAAAGGGAGATAAAGGCAGAGACGTTTTGGTAAGATTCCATTTGGCCCCAGGGGCAAAACAATTTTAAAGTAAATTAGCTATGGACATATTTGTCACTTTATCTTTTTCTGGTTCACCCATCAGTCTGAAAAGTGTTACTTAGCTCTTGCCTTACCTGTTGTTGCAGACGCTGTCTGCAGTGCGGTACTTGTCTAAATTGGGAGTTGACCGGCAGGAAGGGGCACGATGTTGGGGAGAGCAGCCGGTCAGATCAGCAATGACCTGCAGATCCTCCTCAGAGATCAGATCTAATTAACAGATAGGAAACTTTAGCTGTGGCTTTAAGGCACCAGTGTTGAAAGATTCAGACAAAAAATATTTTGAAAGCACACCTGTGGCATTGATGGAGCGTTTATGACGTCTGTCCAAAGACCTCTTGATCAGTTTAACAGCATTATCCATATAGTCAGCAGCTCGTACTGCACTACGCGTTTGACCAACGGGTTGCTTCAACAGTCGCAGGATATCTGAAGGATTCATTGAATTCCTCCTCACACGATCAATGCTCCTGTATTGCATAGAGAGGTCTGATTTATGAGCTCTGAGCTTCTGGTGATGCACAACCTGCACTTTGAATGTATTTTATAATTTTATGCTGTGCCATTTGTTTTTCTTTCTCTGCAGAATTTGTGCAGCAGTTCAACATGTTTGTAGACTCACTCTCTTCTGGAGTATTCATAAACCGAGTCCACTGCGGTCTTGGCTTCAATCACAGCTTTTACAATGACACTTCTGCTCAAACGTGGTTCTGAAGACACAAAACATCTTTCAGTTAATCTGCTCCCTGCAATCTTAAACACAATGCTGTTTCTTTATTTCCTCACTCTCTCATAATATGGATAATGCAGGTTTCTTTTAGGTGAGCAATTTCAGTTCTGTAATTACAGCACAACACTTAAAAACTCATACTCTCTGGGATCTGCTCCATTTAGATTTTATGTAAATGTCAAAATAAACTGTTAGGAGACTGTTTTATATATATCAATAATCACTATATTTAATTCAATTCAGTTTAGTTTAATAGAGGTCATACTCACCAGCATTCACATGGTTTTGCAAAATCAGGTAAAGACCCACAGCGATTGTGCACAAAAAACACTTCATCTCTGAAAAAGACAAACACTCACGGCTGTTATAACAACACTGATCAACTCATAAAATAATGAACAAATAATGCGTGGTAGCTTAAACTCGAACTATTTGCAAGTTGCAACTGTGACGAAACACTAAAGTTAAAATATTAGACAAGAAGCTTGTCCACAGTACCTGCAATGTCTTGAAAGTCCCAGTTGGTTTCTCCAGCTGCAGTCAGTGCCTTTCAGAAAAAAATCTGTTGTCTGTTTATATATAGTATTTTGTCTCGCAGGACACAACACTTTGTGACACCTAGGGCATCTTTGGTTGAGCAGATTCCAAAAGATATGACCATGTGGTTTAACAGGAAACCGCACTGCCCAGCACTTGACCAGCTGTCAATCAAAATGATTCCAATTATCCACATCTGTGAAGTCAAGCATTCCACTTTTTCGCCTTTAGGTTAAAACATGTTCCTCCTAGACAAGCAAAACGCTCAAAGTTGGTGAAGGACACTGGAGCATCTATCAAATAAACAAAGTGTAAAATAGGAAAATGTTCTGTTGGTGTCTGCACATATCAGACAGCCCAGCGTCAAAGATTTGTCATTCAAAAATATTTGTTACTCATGCCGGACAAACGTCTAATTATCACTCAGACGTGTCAGCTACAAAACAAACTTTTTTGTTTTGTAGTCTGTCCATGGAGACAAAACAAGCTCCTAAAATTAAAACTGAAACACAGAGGTCTCCCACAGTTTCTGAATGACATATGGACCAGTAGTGCGCCTCTGTCTGGTCCATCCATAAAAGTCACCAATCAACCAGTTACAGTTGAAAAGTACAGAGGATAACACACAACATTAAAGCTGCCTAACTTTGAATTTATTTTTTATAATATCTTTCTGTTTTTTAAAGCCCTATGTCTTGAACAATTTTACTTAACCAAAAATATGTTAATTGACGACGAAAGAAGGCCTTGAGTCGTTCTGCGGGGCATGACCTAAATTGAGGATTTAACTCTTTTAGCTCAAAGCTGTTTGACATGCCTGCTCAAGGAAGTTTAGGTGGCTGAAAATGTTGAGAACCTGTCTGTTTCTTGTACCCAATATTTCATTTTGACTTATTGTATTCTTTTTGTGCATGTAAATTTGAATATAAGCCTCTATCTTTGTAATTTTTTAGGATTTACCACAAAGAGTGCGTGCATTAGTCTCCTATTGTTTAATGTATTTCCGTATCAGCGTGCCAAACCCTGTGAGGCACTTTGACATATTCATACAGGCTTTTTCAGATTGCTCAAATGAGTCATTATCATTCAGTGATCAAATCTTTTTTTCAATTTTTTTTGTGACAGCTGGATACATTTTACAGACAGGAAAGCGAGCCTTTTTTATATTATTTATTTATTATTATCATGCACTCCAATATAATCTTTATTCTATAGCTGTATCTTTATCTTATTTTAGCTTTTTCTTTCTTTTCTATTTTATTTTCCTCTGTTTGAATCCTATTTGTGTGTCTTCTGCTTTCATGCGGGCCTAAAGCACTTTGAATTGCATTGTTGTTGAACGGTCCAATACAAATAACCTTGCCTTGCTTTGCTTTCAACAGGTTTAGAAAGAATGTTCAGGCCACTAATCACAGCTAAAGAGCTCATTTACGATTTCGAGTCAGCAAAGTGATGGTGAAAGACTGCACTTACAATTTTCATTGTTCATAGAATAAAATACACTTTATTATCATTGCACAGACTGTGCAACAACATTTCAGTGCATCTCCTTCAGTGCTATACAACAAAAGCACAGTATAAAAAGATTTAAAAGAACAAAACACAATCAAATATTTACTTTCATATTACCAGTTAGATCAGTGAATAAAATAAATAAATAGATAATAAAAATATTATATAGCACAGCAGACACATTTTTGTACAGCACCCTTGTGACCTTGTTGTAATGCAGGAAAACACAGAGGAGATGGTGAGAGAGGGCAGAATGCTGGCAAACCTGCTGGTGATCATGGACAATGCCTGCCATCCTCTTACATAACAAAAGTAAATAACTACTTAAGCGAAAGAGCACCTTCAGCAACAGACAACAAAGGGGCGATCGAGGAAGTCATTCCTGCCAGTGCCATCATCTATTCATGTACCTCTGCCAGGAGTACAGACACTAAACTGATCACTAAACCTCTTTAATTTAGTAAATTAGTGTCTGCTAGAAGATCTGAATACATCTATTGCTGTATTGCTGATGCATTAATTAATTAAAAATGAATAAAGTCTTTCTATCTATCTATCCATCTATACATCTATCTATCTAGCTTTATCTATCATAGCCTGTGCCTGCTGTCTTACGTAAACAATCACAATTAGGAAACTTCACAAATTCAAGTCATAGGTCTGTGATACACCGTGTGTTATATGGAGGTGCATGTCTCTCAGCTGTATCACAGTTCACTGCTGTCATGGAAAAACACCTTTTTCTGTAACAGGAACTACAGCATGTTTGAACACTTCAGCTGCCTGGAGTTTTCTTTTTTCAATGCATCCCATCAAGACAATGTATGGGAAGTCCTTAAAGCAGTGATCCCTCTGGGCGCTTTCTCAATACTCGTCCCTCCGGACACTGGTGGACGGGAGTTTATAGCAAGAATGAATTTCCTCTTATACCATCTGTTTGCAAGTCATTTAATAATCTACAAACTGACTTCTGAAAGTTGATTGTTTCTCATATAAAATGTGAATCATGTTGATTGAAGCAATTTTTGGAAATTAACCTTGTTTGCTCTCTTTCCTGTGTTAGATGAGATTAAATCGATACCACTCCCCGGTTTTCCTCTATGAGGCTTCTGCCAGCGGCTGGTTAGCTCAGCTTAGCACAAAGACTGGAAACCGGAAGAAGCCGCTAGTCTGGCTCTTTCCAACTCGAGCCACTTTCACACAGCCTTTTCACGGCGGGATGGTTGAGACGTTATTCCGCCTTGTCGTTCTGTATAAAAGCTTATAGCCGGCAGCGGAAGTGGCTGTGGAAAAGAGTCAGCCGGCATGGTGGGACTAGATGCATGCACACACACACATACACACACACACACACTTATTAGATGTGTTTAAACATAATGCTTCTTTAGCTTCCAGATTGCAAGTGTGGAGACTTTTAAACAAGAAGTGTTTATTTTTGTCACAATATAATTAAAGTTGTATTATTACTCACTGTGCACATTCAGAATTGAAATAAAATGATTTAGCATGCTTCTACATTATTATCAATTTAACACAGATCACACATAATTAAAAGCATGTTGAAGATAATCCCCAGGTTAAAGGCAGGTACAAAAGGACAGTGTGAGCAGGCTCTTAAGATGAGGAACTGGCTGATCAGGAGGAACCGTGTGACCAGGGGGCGGAGGACTCAACTCGTGCAGCAGCAGTGAATGAATGAGAGAGTGATGGACGGTTCAAAGTCTGGACCAGAGACCGCCTCAGCAATCTTCTTAACCAATCACAACTAGCCAGTGAACTTTATTGCTGTATAAATTCTTTCTGTGGGAGGGTCACTGGGCTCTTCCTAGTTATCAGTGCTTGCAAATAGCTTGGCTGATGACCAGGCTGTTATCTGAAGCCAGGGGGAGTCCTTGGCCAAGAAGAAAAGGGCTCTTTGCTGTCTTTATAATAAACTTCTTTATACCTTAAGAAGTAGTTTGGCTTTCATTAAAAAAAAGAACAAGACACCAGCATGTGTTGTAAATCACACACTTGGGCAGGTGCTTACTTCAGCGTAAGAAAGCAAAGCCGGCATAATCTGGCAACATACTCTAAACAGCCTCTGAGGTAGCTGCTGCTACTTGGCATGTTTAACATGTTCTCATGAACAGTTTCGTAGCAGATCCTACAAAAACATTTTGCCGAGATGACACACACGCACAGGCGAGTAGAAAAAGCTGCCTGAGCTGATTTAAACACAAAACATCTCTCAGAGTGATTGTGTTGGCTGAGTTCATCAGTGGATTCTCCTCTGATTATTCAAGTCAGTCAACGAGGACAAAGTAGACTCACTATCACTAGTGTTTTTTTCCGACAGTTTTATAAAACTACCTTTAATTATCTATAAATAAAATCCATATCAATGGTTTGTGATTTTGTGGTTTTCATTTACTGAATATAATTATAATATATTATTATTGTCGTCCGAGTTTATGTGTCAGTTTAACAACCCAAATGTCCTCCCTGTAGGCTGGAAAATGTAGTTTGGGCACAGGATAACAGGCTTTTCCCAAAACAATGAACACCTTAGTAAGTTCATACAAATTCATCAGAATCTGTTGTTCATGTGGCACAGCTTTCCCAGACCATTGAACAGCAGGCTAATCCAAAAATAATAATAACTAGACCTGCAAGCAGGCATTAACAGGGTCAACACAGGTCCCAGTTTGAACCCAGCACAGATAGTAGTTTGAAAAAAGAAAGTGTACTTGATACCTCAGTGACAAGACGACTGAACAGGCAGGTTTGGCCAGTGTACATTGCTCGTCTGGTGTTTGGAGCCGAATATTGTAACTGCAACCTGCACAATGCAGAATGCAGCAGAATGCAGAAGGACCCCCCACCCCCCCTTCTGATTGTTTTATGTTTTGTAGAAAAGTTTGCAGTCTATACATTTTGTATTTGACTATTACCTGAAAATGTTGTTGTATTTTATGTGCACTTCTCAAAGAGATTTGTAAGCCTGGTTTTGGATGGTTCAAATGTCCCTAGGTACTTACTAATCTACTGCTAAATCTAGAGGCTTAAACTCGAACGTTGTCACCGACAAAAATTGCATGCAACTGAAAGTATTCATATCTGTTCCAATAAACACCCATTATTGTTTAACTTGTAAGTAAACAACATTTCAGTCAACCTTAGCTTGATGATTGACAGAGTTTGGGTGCATCCATCATGTGTGCGTGTGTGTCTGAATATCAAATGTCAGGTGGTTTTAATGATGCCAAACTCCTGGCTCGCCAAAACAAATAATGAAAATCCAGCCATGACAGTGATTACTGAATTCAAGTCAACAAAGGAAGTAATTGAAAGCTGTTAAAATGATCAAGACCTTTGGCAGTCACAGACACCTGTCATTATACATTATACAACTAAAAGGTTTGAGGACAGTCACAAATATGCTTATGCAACTACAAAACCAAACAAGCTTCTGCTACTCCATCACCCCCTGTCGGCCTATTGCGAAAACATTTTGGGAAATGCTCCGACGGCTTAATTAAAAATATTCACCATGTTTGGCGATGTCGATCACAAACTGATGTTTAGTCAATTCTGTGAAACAACTGGTTAAGTGGACTTAAGATGGATGTCTGTACAAAGTTTTGTGTAAAACCGATTTATGGCGAAGAAGTTATGACTTAAAAGTTGGCCTTTATTGCACTACCTCAGGCAGATTGGGGTCATATTTATAACTTCTTAATGGTCACGTGTCTGTTGTACCATCTCACAGGAACTTACAAAAGCATTTCTGAAGAAGATTAATAATAATATTAAATAGCCCCTAATGATCAAAATTAAAAATTATTTTGTCATAATTTTCAACCATTTGGAGCTGAAAAACATGTCTAATGTTAGAGACAAACACATTTAAAATAACAAGGAAGATAACTTAGTTTCTTAGTATCTAACCTTTAATTGCCTTAAGGATGTGCAGAGACAGTGGAGAACAGACTGGATGGATCTTTCGAGGAAATAATGATATGATTTGACAGGAATGGAAAGAAACATGGTAGACATGAGGAAATCAAAGCTGCCAAACTGGAAAAGTCCCTAGTTCAGCAGGATTGCCTGCTGTGTGGAGCAGATGCATTCAACAGACAAACAAGAGTATCCTATGATGAAATGATGGTGAAGAATTTACTACAACCCCTTTGCAAGAACACATGTATAGTGTATTTTGGTATATTGATTAGTACACAAATGCATGAATATAGATTATATAAACAATGCACTTTCCAATTTCAGTGCAGTCCTGGAAGTACAAAACACCTGCTTGTAGTTAAATGCATTTAGATGAGGAGATTAGGGTTTCCATGGGGGCCTGCACAACAAATTGTCACAAAGCTATGAAGACAAAAGGCTAGAAGGTCAACATGCAGACAAAACTAAACAAAATAAAAAAACATTGACAAAATGTTCCTTGAATCTGATCATGATTCAGCACAAAGATGTGAACAATGTTCACAAGAGAGAGAAGAAAATCAAGATTTAGAAGAAATGTTGAAATGTGAAATTAGGTAGAAATGTTTACAAAGCCTTTGTAATTGTGGCTACATGATTAAAACCTGTTTGTGGTTTTGTGAATAAGAAGTTAGGGGTTTTCAGGCCTGCATTTTCAATACATACAAAAATAACACATGCATATTTGATTAGGTTTGGAGCCGTAAATAGGGTTGTCTAAAACGTTTTCCGAAAATAAAGTGTTTGCTGTTGATGGGAATTTAGATTATTATTATTATTAGGGTTAGGGTTTATATTGTGTGTGTGTGTGTGTGTGTGTGTGTGTGTGTGTGTGTGTCCATCCCCTCAGTCAGAAGGTTTGTTACGCCTTCATCATTTTCTTCTTTTGTGGGCAGTTCTTTCTGGTAAACTGCAGCTGGGGACAAAGGGAAAGTCCTCTAGTTTCCTCATTCTCTGCCCTGTCTGCCTCCATCTGCACCAAAGATGTTTTTCCTGTCAAGAAGTACTTTCAAAAAACTCAGACTGCCTGTTTGCGTTCACAGAGTTTAATACTAACGTGCAAATTCTGTGTTTTTCACTGGAAAGCTGACATTTTTATGTAGGCTTACTTAATTACTGTATAAGTTGCATATGTACTATTACAAAACATATGATAAGTTAACATCTGTGGAATCAGTTCATTTCAGTTTGGTTTGCACATTTGGGACAGCACGGTGCTAAACTTTCAAGTGTTGATTCTCTGATTCATGTTACTTTTTCTTTTTATAGTCGTCTGCTTTATAATAGTTCGTAGTAATTCCTCATATTTGATTCTGTCGACCTCCTTCTGGAGAAAACTTTTTTTTGGTGTGTGTTGAGAAGTACTTTCAAACAACGGACCACCTGCTTATTTTGCTTTCGTGAACTACAAGAATGACCTGCGAACTTGGTCGGACGTTGGACCCAACTTCCACAGCCGTTTTTATAGGTTCATCGTTCAAAATTTGCATATGATGTTTTTCTGCAAAATACATCAAATGGATTTATACGTTTCCTTGTGGATTTCATTCATTTCTGTTTCATTTGGTCCGCACATTTGGGACAGCGTGGTGCTAGCTGTCCGGATCAGTGCTAGGCAGCCTCCACAGTGCAGGTGGATTATTTGTAAAAAAAAAAAATAATAATAATAAAAAAATAATAATAATAAATTCATGAAACAATAAGGAAATCTGTAAACCTATGTAACAGAGTTTTTGCAGTAGTATTCTGATAATGACTTGGAATGATGAAAATTGCATTGTCTGTAGTCATTAACCTATTAACCTACAGCCCAAATCGACACAAAGACAGAAAGTACAGGACTGGAGGCAAAAGTTAAAGAATGACAAAAGCTGTTTGACAGTGCATGCAGGGGAAGCTCTTACCTCGGGCTGTGAGAGAAGGAAGTGTCTTTATAAATAATGGAAACATATATGGAAATAAGGGAAAGGTGGTTAATTCTACATGTTGCATGCTTTGGATGACATTTTGAA
Source organism: Echiichthys vipera (assembly GCF_963691815.1). Taxonomy (NCBI): domain Eukaryota; kingdom Metazoa; phylum Chordata; class Actinopteri; order Perciformes; family Trachinidae; genus Echiichthys; species Echiichthys vipera. Next base: position 19,831,096 of record NC_139829.1, on the reverse strand, counting down.
ATATACTTCATCCTTTCTTTCTTTGTATATATGAGAATGCCACAACACAAATACATAAAAATTCATGATTTGTTCTCTCATTTTGATCTCAACTACTGGCTGTCCTCATGCACTCCTCATACCTGTAACTATATGAAGTAATATTGCAAGTACACGCCTGTAAGGTTTTGTGACTGCCTAAGGGCTGGTAAAGAGATGCTGCGAATGCATGTAGTATGAATTGTAGAAGCACCACCCTTGCCATTCTACCGCAAGGACCAATACCTTCTGACTCTTAGATATTAATAACTTGATTTTGTAGCAGCCAAGAGAATGCAAAACCACACAGTTCCAACACTGAGTCATCACTGTGGTTCTCACGGCTGGTTTTGTTAAACAAAAAAAAATTTCCACAGCTTCTTTGCAATCCCTTAAACTAGGATATAAAATGTGTTGAACTGTGCAAACGCCCAGTGAAGTTGGGTGACGGCTATCTCCAGCACAAACAGACAGGTGGATAGTTAATGATGATGATGATCCACTAAGCATGAACAAATTACATAAACTCATAGTGAGGTGATCATTTCTTAATAATGAGCAAAGGGGACTCATGATACATCCTGCATTCATTTGTGCATTAGTTCTACATTTGTACCCATGTTACCTCAAACCCCCAAAGCTGTAAGAGGAGAAATACATGTGTGAACGTATTTAATTCATTCGACAATACCTCTTTCGAATGTCTGAGGATGAGATTTTTGGTTATAAAGGCATTTTCTGCTTGATTTAATTTTTTTAAATGAGCTTGAGATTTGGAGGAAGCTGCAACATTTCGCATCATCTTGCACAAAGGGAATCATGACGCAGCTTAAACCCTCGTTGACCTGAATGGGTCAACACTTTATAATCCTCCTCAGGAGCACGGAGAGATAAGAAAGTGAAACTAACATTTATTTGCTACTTATTTCAGGGATTTTTGGTTTTGTGTATGTGGCAGCTGTTATAATACACTTACCTATTACAAAGGCCCAATTAATTAACTGAGTATATATAGGCATCATTGTTGCCACTTAACTGTAAACTCTAAGCAAAGAACAGGCTGTTAAACATGACCTACAAGTGCAGCTGGTTTGAGCACATATACAAATTCAATAACATAGACACCCTTGAATGTAATGCGGTACAACAATATAAGCCCTCTGGAAAGTACATCACCGAGATTTCATAAATGTGGAAGTTTTCACAAGGCTACCATGTGATTATATAATATTTCATAGACAACTGCATCATCATTTCTGGTTTCATAACACTATGATATTTGCTCACGCAGCAACCCAGTCTGAATCTGAATTATTGTTTGCATGAGAATTTAGCTTTTCCTTTTTAAGACGGGGCTGAGCCAGAAAGCAGTTTTTGATTTGTCAGGTCTATGTTCCAACCCTCATGAACCTCCATGGTCATAAGCTTTTGGTAGTGACGGAAAGAATGAGGGATCACACACACAATCTAAACATCTACTTCTGCCCCCCTTGCTCCGACGACACCCCTCTTTGAACTCAGTCTTACATTTTGACCTTGACTACACGCCTGTAAAGTTGCATGACTGCCTTTTTCGTGACTTTCTATCACACAGTTACGAAGCTATTGCAGTGACAAAATCTGTCCACAGACAGACGGACATATAAACACCTATCAAAATACTCAGACCCACCTCTGAGGTAGTTCCTGCTACAGTAGGTGCCTCCAGACAAGATACATAGAGTTAAAGATAAGAAAGTATTAGACATATCAGATAATTCATCAATCGATACAACGTTGTGTACGTCCTGCTGCCCTCCATGCATCACCAGCTGAGAAATGTTCTGTTTTTATGGCTTTTGTAAAATTTATTTTTACATCTTGTACTTGAATCTTAAAGCAAGTGTCACAGCTGTAGACTAGTGTCATATCTTTTTCAGAGAAATAACATTCTGTGAGGGAACTCTAGCTCAAGCACTGTGTATTTCCTCTGCTCTGCTGCCATCTATTGGTCCGTTCAGAAGCCTTCATGAACTGTTATTTTTGAGTTATGGACTCCATTTCAATGAAAATGAGTATGAATTAATACCAGTATATTCCTCTTGTTTCAACAGTAGACCATATACAGTCTATGGTTGTGACATTTATTATTGGCCTTACCCAACTGTGCAACAAAGAGTCAAACACCTAAGTAAGTCTCGTAAAAGTAGTTTAGTCTATATTGTCTTTAAAAGAAGGTTTACGCAGTTGTATGATCACAGACCTGGGGTCAGTTTGACCCTATTCGGTTGATAACTGTAATTTTAAAGCTGATACAAGTTTTTTCCCCATTTTTAAAAAACACTGTTGCAAAAGAACATTCAGTTTTCTTTGCACAAATGTGACAAATGTGAATTAAACTGAATCGGCAGAATTTAAGTCTGAATTTCAGTTGAATTTTTAAAAATGATCAGAGGTCTAAGGAGTACTCAGAGCTTTCGCTTAAGTAAAAGTAGTAATAGCAGTGTAGAAATACTCTGTTACAAGTCCTGCATTCAAAATGTTACTTATGTAAAAGCACAAAAGTATCAGCACTAAAATGTGCTTAAAGTACAAAAAATAAAAATACTCATTGTGCAGAATTGACTGTTTCAGAAAAGTATATTATTTGATTATAAAGTAAATGTCTAATGTTGCAGCTGATAAAGGTGGGGCTGGTTTTATTTACTTTATATACTGCTGTGTAAGGCAAGGCATCTTTATTTATATAGCACATTTCATACCGAGGCAATGTGCTTTACATAAAGACACAACATTTTTAAAAACAGCATAAAAACAAAAAACACAGTTAAAAGCAGGAGCAAAAAAGAAAATAGATAAAGTTTAAAGTTATTAAATAGAGCTCAGCTAAAAGAGAAATGTTTTTAACCTGGGTTTAAAAGTGCTCACAGTTGGGGCTGATTTCAGATCTGCTGGTAGTTTCTTCCAGTTGTGTGCAGCATCACAGCTAAACGCTGCTTCACCATAGTTTGAACTCTGTGTAACTTCATCTATTACAATATATGTTGATAATATTTTATAGTTATAGTCTGAATCTGTAAAGTAACTAAAGTTACCAAAACATGTAGTGGAGTAAAAGTGTAAAATAAATTAAAATGGAATTATTCAAGGAAAGTATCTCAAATAGATCTTAAGTACAGTACTTGAGTGAACGTACTGACTTACTTTCCACAACTGCAAATTATAAGAAATTAGCAGAAATGTATTTTTATCCAATTTTATTTACATCAGATATATTTATATGCAATGAATGTGGAAGAAACCGGAGCCCAGGAATAAACCAAACATCTAGGTAACCTCCCGCTCTACTGGTCTCTATCCCTCTGTGATGAAGGGCGGGGCCAGTGGAGGAGAACATAGATATACAGTACAGTATATAATGTTTATATATGTTTATATCATAGACTCAGACGCAGATTAATGAACAGGCTGGCTTAGGCTGCAGCCTAGGGGTCCCAGGTGTGTTTTTCATTTTTAGTTATATTGATATAGTTGATATATAGTACAGTTTGTCCAATACATGGCACACTTTAATGTCCTGTTTTTCTATTTCTCTTGCACTATTTAGAATTTAGACATTATTTATTTAATGTATATATATTTTGTACTATTGCAACGTGGGCTGGAGTGAAACGTATTTCAACTTTGACTTTGACTTTGAACACTACACTGGAAGAAAAACAACTTGCAAGTTGCCTTAGAAACATTAAAACAATTAAGTCGCTGATTGTATATAAACGGGACACATTTACCCAATCAGCCTTCATCATGTGGCCGGGTTCATAAGTTTTTATGTCAAATGATACGTCACTCGCTGTTAACAAACATTATAGAGTCAAAATGTCAGAAAGGAAATGTGATAGCGGAGCACGACAAAGAAACACACAACGACTGAAAGCACAACAGGACCAAGATCTACTAAAGAAAATCCTAAATTGACAGAATTTTTCAAGGTTGCTGACTCTTCTTCTGTTCTAGCTGTTGTTTTTTCTGATAAAGCATGATTAATAATGTGGAGGGCCCAAACAAACAGTAGCCTAAGGGCCCCTGACCACCTTAATACGCCACTGCATAGACCGTATGAAAAGGTTCATGGAGGGGACGGTCCCCACCTGGATGTGAGGCTCGGTTTAGCCACGAGGGGGCGTGAGATCGGTGAGAGGGCTGAGCCAATCAGAGGCGGAGTAGGGCGGGTCATGCGTCATCCCAGGAAGAGAAACAACGCCTCCCCTCTCACACAAAGATTCCTCTTCTGTCAACACAGTCATCTGCTTTTCACATCGCTTTGTGCTCCTTCACACCATGTCAGCACCTGGCCTCGCCCTGGTGGTCCTCGCGGTGTCTCTATGGCCCGGTAAGATGCACATTTACATGCACCGACTTCAACGTCTGCATTACTGTCACCTGACTGGACGCCATTAGTTATGTTGTGAAATATCAGGTTGTTATCGTGGGATTTATGAAATCCGAGCCTACACTCAAACAAACAAGCACAATAAAGGATGCAGCTGTATTCTGACCACTTCTGAAATATGTTCTTTTTTTTAAAGGTTGCTTTTAAAATTCTTTTAATTTCTCTCCACTGTCTGTATCATATGTCTTTCTGCTGAAAGGAGACTCCAGGTTCATCACAGACCCTTTGTCTTTCATCAAACAGAAATCTCTGGTGAGTTTGAGAATAATACACACACACAGACCTGCTGTACTGTACCTAACACATTCAGTTATGTCAGAAAAATGCTAGCCTCATTGAGATATTGTTATTCGTGTGTGTGTGTGTGTGTGTGTGTGTGTGTGTGTGTGTGTGTGTGTGTGTGTGTGTGTGTGTGTGTGTGTGTGTGTGTGTGTGTGTGTGTGTGTGTGTGTGTGTGTGTGTGTGTGTGTGTGTGTGTGTGTGTAAATAATTCATTAAAGGTGATGTTATTGTCACTTCAGCAAAATTTCCATTAAAAGTAACACTGAGAAACGGTACAGTATCAATCTGCACAGGAAACAGCGTAAACTCTGGCTTTGTGTTTGAATGACATTTGTGCTGACATGAATGTCTCCAGGTCTAAATAAATAAGCTCACTGTTGCATCTTCTTATTAGACACTGGATGTGTGTTCAGAGTGCCGCCACACCATCCAGCTGTCCGCCAACATGATCGCCAGCAGAGATGCCAAGGTGAGGATGTTGGCGACTCACTCACCGCACCAGTTTAACTTTACATTCACTTCACTGTACTGACCACATGTGCTGGGTTTGTTGAACTGTTTAATGAGGAAACGGTCAGACAACCTGCAGATGGGATCCCTTCATCTTTAAAAGTTCAATCTTAAAACCGATGTTTTATAATGAGGTAGTTGCCCGTCGTATGCACAGATTCAGCGAGAGAAATTCCAACATTTTAATGTCAGGTTTGTATATTTTACACATGCTCGCTTTCTACTTTGCAGAGTAGACGCCCCGGTATTATTGCCGTGACATAACGGTAATACTGTGCTTTTGCAGGAGAATGTATATGAAACTTTGCACGCTCTGTGCCAACGCCTCCCAAGAGAACAGGCATCAGATTGTGATTTACAGGTGAAAACGTATTTGCCGAAAGTCCTGCAGCTGACCCCTGGTCCCCTGGTGAGTTTGCCCTCTTTCTTTCCTCTTTCGCTTCTTTATAGACACATGGGGAAAATAATTAACACGTTGGCCTTCAATGACCACCTTTTTAATGCAAGATAATATGTTTATGCAGAAACCAGGAGACACCTGTAAGGTTTTTGGACTCTGTGCTGCCCACAAGGAGGAACTACTGAAACTTCCCCACCACGCCACTAATAAAGACGTATCCAGCTCTGCACTCGACATGGCCACTGGCACCCACGTTAATGTGAGAAAGCAGAAGTGGAAGTTGAAATAAAAGTTGTGCTTTTTATTTTCATACTAAAAATGGCCCTTTCATCATGTTATTCTCTCTCTCTAGGGGCAGTTCAACCCAGCTTGCACCCTGTGTTTGTTTATCATCAGGAAACTGGAGACACTGTTGCCCAAAAATATGACTGAGGTGACTTTTTAAATAACATTTAATAACATAAGGCACATATCCCTCACCATAGATCACATCATGTAAATATGTTCTCTTTGTTGCCCTGCAGGAGGCTTTGGTGAAGCTCATGGACGAGGTCTGTGATCTCTTACCGCAGAGTTATAAGGACGAGTGCGATGATTTTGTCGACAAATACGGCGCACAGATAGTCGAATTCCTCTTATCGTCAGCTGCACCTAACACCATATGTATGCTTTTGCACCTCTGTTTGTTCAAGGAGCAGCCTGTTCCAGGTCAGTCATGTTTAGGATGAAATCTTTTGGGCCGTTGTTTCGCTCATCGGTTTGACCTGAACCTCACAGTTCCACCACGTTTAATGCTTCCCCAGAGTTGTTCCTTCCCTCGGATTGTGAGTCGTGCCGCATACTGGCTGTGCTGAGCCGACTTCACCTGGGTCTCAACTCCACCGAACCTCAGACTTCCTCTTTCCTCCAGTCTGTGTGTGTCCATCACCCCAATGCCGTTCCCAAGGTCTGACCCTTTGCTCCCACTAACAAAATATCCCTCAGTACTCCAAACTAGCAAAACAGTTTTTACTCAGGTTGACTAACCAAAGAAAATCTTTCTACTTATTACTCTATGCTTTGGTAATATTGTCTGTTACAACCATGCCAATCAAGCATACTGAATTGAAATTGTGAGTTACACTCTCTTCCTCTGTGCTCTTTTCAGTGTGAGGCTTTCACCAAAATGTACGGCTCCCGACTGGAGATGGTTTTGGGAAACCAGTTGGACGTTCCAAATGCTTGTGAAGTAAGAATGAGCGCTTTTAAAAACACGAACATGCACATGAACAATGACCTGTCTCACTAAATATCTACAACAGAGAAATGAGTAGACTTCTTTAGGTGACTAATATACAAACATTAGTTGATTTACTAACTTCATCCGTTTGACAAGGCTTCATCCACGCAACAGCAAGCATGAACGCAGTGTAACCACTCCCGTGCTCATGAGCACATATTCTTCGGCCAGGTTCACTCTTTTCTCCCATCTGCCCTGCAGAGAGCTGATCTGTGCGTTGCATCGAAGAAGTTGGAGCCGCTAGGAAAAAATCATTGTACTTGGGGACCGAGCTACTGGTGCAAAGACGTTCAAACTGCTCAGAAGTGTGGCGTAAGTTATATACGAGTAAATGACTGTGTACAATAGTTGTTTTTCTTTGCCATTTGCAGCAACAGCAACCCAAATAATCACATATACTGAGGATATTTCACAACCATCAAACATGATCCAGGCTTTTTTTCCCTATCTACAGGACTCTTATTGAGTTGACTGTATCCAACTTCTCTTTTGTAGAGAATTTAGCCTGTTGATTCAGGTTTTCAATGATTTGTTTCATGATGAATAAGTATTTAATACTGTGTTTTGTAGTAAACAGTTTATAGAACTATCAGGGTCTTTTCAAACACTGTGTTTGAAAAGTTAAATGGGTTAAATAAAACACATTTTATTTTCTGAAAAGGACATCATTTAAACTTGCATGGGTCCCCACCCTCCCCCTTGCCCTGACCTGCTGACTACTTGGAATAGTTTAAAATACTAACGTGATTTGTGAATAATTCAATCTCTGTCTCACTTCCTATTTCTGTTTTTATCTGCAGAACCAGGCCTTCTGTGAGAAATATATGTGGAACGAGTGAACCAAACCGTCAAGTCTGTGTGCACACAAAGAACTGCTTTCTTTTTACAAATGTATTGCACTGATCAAATGTTAAACTTTTATACATTTGCACAAACGATTTTACTTTATGGGGGGAAATGCCCCATCTCATATACCATTTCAATCAGTGAGCCATAAATATTCATCATAAAGTGTTACCGTTGCATTAGGAGTCACAAGACTGAGGCAGGGTCTGATTTGTGAATACCATTATTTTGTAGATTGCTATATGTATGTATGTATGTATAATGAATGTGGAAATTGCAACAAAAAAAAAAAAACATTTGTCACACAGGATGAGCTCTTTGTGTGCATTTGCACTACTGACTACTCAACAAAGCTTCTTCTTCTGCTATCTTGTGCGACAAAGTTAAAATCAAAAGGCTTGTCATTAAAATCCAATGTACAGACAGAGACATGTGTCCTGAAGTTTGTTTATTTGGATACTTCCCCATAGTAAAAACATAAAATTGGAAAAGAAAAACAGTTAAAAAAAAAGTCTTGATGCTCTTTTGTCACTCATTTCTATATTCTGTTACTTTCAATCACTTAAATACACAGTTCATTTCAATATGGTGACAACACTTCTGGCCATTCACACAGAGGGAAATGCAGCCTCACTTACACCCCTGTGTGGTTATTTGTGTTATCGTCACTCTCTTGTCTCTTCCAGATCTAGGAGAGAGGGAAAAAAAGACTTGTTACATTCAATTACTTTTTTCTTCTTTTTTTTTTACAATGATTTAAAACTGCAAACTGTCATGAAAAAATATTCAACTGATACCCTTTTTTGAAGCTATGCTATCTTTATTGGAAACTACTAATACTTTGCCATAATTATCATTAACTTTGACAATTTTTAAGTAATTACGATTAAGCCCATTTAGTTTATCAGCAAAAATCACCAGGGAAACACTGGATTAATATATTTTTTTAAGGGAAGCTTGATCTGGGGCCACATGCACAAAACTCTTTAGATTCACAAAGGTAGAAATACGCATATGCAGTCTTTTCAAACGGGCTCCTAAAAAAAAGATCAAATTCAAGCACTTTTCAAGCATTTCAAAGTGCATTGTCAAGCTTTTCCAGCACCTTAGAGCTGTAGTAAATTACATGTTTATGTACTGAACAAACAGTAAACCAATTATTGCACTTGTTTATCACTGTGCTATATTTTAGTTTACTATTGTGCTGTAAAAAAACAAAATTATGTTTCCTCACATGTTTCCATCCAGAGGGATGACAAGAGGAAAACAAAGTTTTCACATTTTAAAATGTGTCTTCTGTCCTGTCTGCAAGTAGACTTGGCATCCTATATACCCTACATTTCAAACAGTATGAAGCACTTTACTCAAAATCAAAGCACCTTTCAAACCTTGAAAACATCACATTTAAATTGAATTGTTAAAGGATTTCTAGCACCCTTAGGAAACCCTGTATAAATCTGCATGTACGCCTGATTTGGTTTTATAAGTCTCAACCATTATGGAGCAGAGGACCCAAGCTTTATTGCCACACCACAGTTCAGCACAAGTGGTTTAAGAAACACACCTAAACTCAGTTTACATATTGATACTTGTACCCACTCGTTAGAAGAGTAACTGAGAAATATGGCAAAGAAAGTACAATTTCACAGATGGTTCCATAGTGCTGCGGTCGCACACAGCTGTGGCTAGTTATAGCATCCATACCACTAATTCATCACATTTCTGCAACCCATCATTGGAGTAAAATCTCAACCATCTTTAGTAAACGTCAGATGATGATCGGTGTTTCATACGTACTAGCGCTCATGTTGATCATTAACAGAGATGACGGCTAAAATTGAAATAAAAAGAACGATGAAATTCACCAATAATATGAAAAAAACCTTCAGCTATCTCAGATAAAACCGTGGTCTGAAGTAGCGCTGCAACTAATGATTATTTTCGATTATTATTCATTATCATATTTCAAATCGATTAAACTGTCGATCACTTCCTAGATTAGTTGTTTGGTCTATAAAATATCAGAAAATGGTGAAACGTGTTGATCAGTGTTTCCCAAAATGACGTCATCAAATGTCGTGTTTTGTTCAGAACACAAAGATATTCAGTTTACTGTCATAGAGGAGTAAAGAACCAGACAATATTCCCATTTAAGAAACAGGATTTTGCCAATTATGGTTGACAATTTATCGATTCATCTTTGCACCTCTAGTCTCAAGGATGCACATGGTGCGCACGATCTCACTGCACAGCCTTCCTTCATAGATACCAGTGAATCTCTGGGAAAGAGCGTATTTTTGTGCATACACATTGTTTATGCATGTGGCTCCTTGTTCTTCATTTATTAATAATGAGGATATATTCACTCTTTTATATCTATACAAAAAAGCCATGGCATTACAGTTTCTATTGAAATGATTGAAAAGTAACCTGTGTGTTGAAAAGAGTAATACTTATTTTTTTCACATCACTACTTTTACTCCCAACACTGCAAGTTAAATGCATCTTAAATGGTCTCTGACATTTTCGAAAACTGCAACTGTCTTTTGTACCGAAGCTTTGCCTTTAAAAAGTGAAAGATATATATAAAGATATATACAAGAGTGTTGTGAGTCCCATCAGATGAGAGGAGAAGACTTGCCTGGATGTAGGCCTCTGACAGGGTAATCATCTGAGGGAGAATGTCAGTCACCTGCAGGTCCTGCATCTCATACCACTTTCCAGTTCCCTGATTAAACACAAAGATATTATTTTAATGTAGAATAACACAACACTGGCTTGGTCAAAACATGATTTGATGCATATTTATATCGTTTGTACTAACGCCACCAGAAATCATTTCAGAAATATCTGACTGCGACCTACGTGATGCAGAACGTGTATTCTGTATGCTCCCTCTGTGGGTTTCCCATCATGCACTACGTTGGCGACGAGGTCATAAGTTGTGTGTTTCTCTGTAATTTGAGCTTCTTCTGTCAAATACTCCCGAAGGTCTACATTCCTGTTAGAGGAAACACAAAGTGACAACATAAACAAGAGCCGATTCATCCTGAGGAAAATACACGTCATCATTCACACAAGTAACATTACACAATAATAAAACACATTTATTAATATTATCAACATGCACATTTTGTATTACAATATAAGAACAGCACTTACGTGATGGGGAAGTTGACAATTGTGGGGTTCTTTTCCACAAAGAAGTTGTTCTTGGTGAATCTTTTGATGCAAAAGACGAGGTACGGAGGAAGTTTAGTCAGCTGGAACCTTTTGAGAAAATTCTCTTTGTAGGTTTTGTACTCCTGAATGGAAATTAGATGGGAAAGCAACCATGGATATTTAGAGTACTCAATAAAAATAAAGAAGAAAGTTATTGGCATAGATTTGATGAAGGGCTGATTGCCTGTTGCCCCACTGCAATTTGATTGGCTATTTGCTAGGTACAGTACTGTTCTTTACTGGTAGTTAGCATAAGTGTGTTTCTTTTAAAGAAGATAGTAACCACGGCCACCATGAACAATGTGGATTGTCTTCCATAGCACACATTCAAAATCTGCCTTTTGAAGAAAAACATTAGACTAAATAGAGCCCACCCGCCGCAGCTGGAAAATCATAATTAACATGGCCTGCTTCTCCAGGGAAAAAATGGCTAACTGCTAGCTTGTCAGAGAAGCTCTTTTTCTTCCTGTGTGTGTTTTTCAGAAGGGATGGTAGTTGGTCAAGAACAGGATTTCAGGGTCAAAGCATCTTTCTGAGAGGATAAGCAAACATGATAATGGCAGGACAACGTAAAATTGAGCTTACTTATCTATGCAAACTGCACAGACGTGCATACATGTAATAGCACATTGAAGAGAACAGGGGAGTGTCATCAGATTATTACCCGTGTTAAACTGTATGTGAAATGTGAAATAGTACATTGTGGCGAATTGTGTAATCCTCAGATCTTGTATTTGTCCAGAGTAGCTGTGTCCCACCGTTATTTTCCACCAAAAAACGCCACTGGATGTGTCCATGTCAAAATGTAATCATCCAGTTTTGGGCTTAGAAAAAAATCTTCAACACCAAAGCTTACCGTATACCAGTACTGGAAAGGTACCGCGCAAACCAGCCGTAAAGAACAATACTTTTTCACGTTTTATTAGTATTGTTACTTTATGAACTCTGTGCAACAGTGGAGCAGCGTGTCTGTGTGCAGCTGCTCTCTGCTTCATCACTGTCTGCAGCCAGAGTGGGCGGGGTTTCATAGTGACATGTCCCTCACAGAGCGAGACCTTCTATGAGCGAGACAGACATGGCTGACAATGGCTTGAGTGTTCCTGCCGACCTTCCTAGGCTTTTTTGAAAAAGCAAACGCACGGAGCAAAATGAGGAAGTAGACGTTGCCGACAGTAAGGGCAAGCCCACGGACACCACAAAGCCCGTCTGACCAACGACCAACTCGGAAAAACATCGAGCTGACAGACATGTGGACTTGTTCAAAGAGTTCAGGGAGCTGCAGATTAAAGATAGATATAAACATAATAGACATAAATACCTTTAAATCTTTATTTTGACTTTTTAAGTTTAAGAATTTTAATAAATAAAAAAAAAAATAATTTTAAAGTTCCACATTCTGTCATCTAATATATTTTCCCATTACTTCTGATGATATTTAATTTTACGTGGTATCTTTTCAGTATTGGTATCGAGATATATTAGGCAGGTATCGTACCGAAGTCATAATTTTGGTATCGTGACTAAACTAATTTCAACATTGTTTTAAGTCAGGTTTTCCCACTTTTGCATGTTATATTTAAGATGATCAGTACCTTCTCTGTGTTGCCATTGAACTTGCCCAGGATGTTGAACAGAGGGACCTGTGGAATAATGAGCTGCTCCTTCTCATCCTTGTACAGTGGAGCTGTTGGGAGGTCAAGCGTTAGAAACAGGAAGGTGGACTCGGACATCTGCTCCTGGTACTCCTCTGTCACGAGCAGCGCCTCTTTCTCCTCTGGTGTCTGAAAATAAATAAATAAATCTAAGAAGGATCCTTTCCTAAATGTATCATTATCTACAAAACTGGTCAGATATTTTTAAAAGTATTTAGGAATAACCCTGAACTATTCTATTAGTAACACCATCATTCATATTACAGATGTCAATAATGATTTCACAACACAAGAAGGAAACTCACCAAATCTGGGTGTGGAAGTTTCTTGGAGAAGATCCGCATAGAGCCTTGAAATGCTTTTGTAATGCTTGCTATTAGAGCAGAACGGAAAATGAGGACAGAAGTTAATTTGCATTTTTCTAACCATTAATAATAAATGAAACATTTGACAGGCTCCAACTAACTCAATTAAATTCAACCTTAGAAAAAGAAAGAAAAATATAATCACCATTCATTTTATATCATATCAAATGTATGTATGTTTTTTCTTCATCTGACACATTAACATGCCAAATACCTATCTGAATATCCCATTAGGACTCAAACTCCTCCGACTCACATGTTTTTTTCTTTGTGCCTCCAAGAGCACCATGCAGAGCATTCAAGAACCACGTCATGAAATCCACAGCATCTCCTGCAGAACAGACAACAATTAAGTAGCATCCCAACCTAGTCCTCATAGAGCAGCATGTGTTTACCATCATAGTGAAGTACTACAGTTTCTGGTAACTAAAGCATTACCTTGCTTGGTAATTTGGAAGTTCTTCTTGCTGCACAGCACCACAGCCTGCAGCATCTCGTGTGGAGACACATGAGCCTTGAAGTTTCTTGGATTCCAAAGTTTGCGCATCAGCTCACCAAACCTCTGCACCAAGAGGAACATGATGTCCCCCGGCGGCCTGCGGATTCCTCTGTAATTTTCCTCCTCCAGGAAGTAGTTTCGCAACGGTGGAACATTTGAAAAAGCCTAGGATGATGAGACAAACGTGAAATAGTTGGGATTATTTAAATGTTTATGACCAAGTCCAGAGAAGGGCTTTTTTCCGATGTGAAGGAAGATTGCTCATGGCCGTCCTTTAAAGACGGCAGGTCATAGAAAGTCGCCAAGTGATGTTCCAATGTTGAGAACACTCTGAAATTTGCATCCTTTGTTTTTGAGAATTCTCAAGGATGCACAGATGGATCCTCATCAAGCTAAAATACCAACAATCCACTGCGTTCACACGCTGCGCAAAGTATTTAAAAATAACGGAAGGGAAACAATACACTTTCAAATGTAAGTGAAGTTATTTTAAATACTATTGCTTGTTGTAGATTTCATAGATTCATTATGAGAATTTAAATAATAATCGTTAAGCTTAACCCCTTAGTTTTCTGTTTACATGTTTAAAACTATCTAAAATAAAAACTATTATAGCAGGATTATTCATTCTTCTTGTTGCAGAAAGCTTTCAAAAAACGAGCTGATAACTCCTGCAGTGCCAGAGTATAAACCCCGTAACGACCACAGGAGATCTTTGTGTTTACATGATGCTCTATAAAAACGATCTAAAATAAAAAGATATTGTAGCTAGAACAGTCATTCTTTCTGCAGCAGAAAGCGAAGGCTTCGGTCTCTCCAGTGACCCCATTGAACAGTGATTCAATTAGCACGTTTCCCAACCACATAACGCACAATTACCCTATTTATGTTTGTATTTACTCTTTTTTAGGGTCAGCCCCGCAAAAAGAAGCGGAAGCACTTCTGCACTCGCAATTTTTTCCAAACTAACACGCTCACAAACGTTAGGCAGAACTCTAGACTCATCTCTACAGAATGCGACTACTAAGGAAGTGTTTTAGCAAGACTGCAGTCTGCATAACAGATTTTATCTCGGGACAATTTTCATAGAGAGTAGGTCTAGACCACACAGCTGCACATTTGTGCACCGTGGCAGTTGTTCATACCTGTAACACCACATTGGCGTAGTCGTTGGCTTTGATGTTGTTGAGCCCTACAATGCCTGGCAGGTAGGTTGTACCATCGTAGGCTCGGTACAGTTTACCCTGCTTGTCCAGCCCTGAAATGTGCTGCTGGGTGAAAGTTGGTTTCAGCACATACTGTAGAGAGAATAAGAACGTGTCAGCAGATAACTAACAGAACTACAGTTTGTACCGTGCAGTATTTTTGATGCAGCACCGCAATATGAATAACTGAACTTCAAAATATATAGTTTTGTAACACATGATCAATATTAAAGCAATTATTTACCTCTCAGTTCTATTCATAACAACATTATAATGAATTTAACATTTACAATCAAAAGTATACTACAATAATTACGAGCCTCTCTCTAACGCAGGGACTTTCCTTACCGTGATATCTTCTAGTGAAGAGTCGATGATCTCGTAGTTGTCTGGCAGACAGTAAAACTTGAGCGTGTGCAGATTCAGGAACACATGATGGGTGAACTGCACACTGTGAGTGTAAGCGTGGGACTTCAAACCTCTACCTAAAAAACGCACAAAGGAGTATGGTTAAATCAGCCAAGGGACAAAGTGATCCCGGGTTAAAAGTCAGATCATGAATTAATTAATCTTTTTTGTCATTATACAGGATGTACAACGAAACGTTGTTCAACTTATCTTGGTGTAAGACAAAGGAAGAAAGATAAGAAATAAAATAAGTTACAGACAAAGAGATGAACAAACCAAAACAGGAGCAGCAGCAGTAAATAAATAAAGTGTTGGTGCAATAGAAAGGTGTCAGTGTAACTTAATAAGTAATAGCAGCAGCATGTATGTGCATGTAACATGTATCCATGTAACAGTGTCCATTATGGTGGAAGTGGGGTGATGGAGGCCGCAGCTCTGGGGTAGACGCTGATTCACAGTGAGTTTGTTTTGGTCCTGATTGTCCTGATATCTCATTCACCTACCTTGAAAGTATTTCCCACATATAAGGCAGGCGTACACGTTGATGTGGGAGAGAGAGATGGAGCAGAGCTTCTCAAAGTCAAAGTCCAGCACACTCCTGATGGATAACCAGACAAGAAGAGGGGGATCAGCTGTTAGAGCAATAGCAGAGGAGGACAAGGCTAACGAGCATGTAGAACTAACGTTAAGTAGATTCAACTTTATCTTGCCTGTTGATGGTGTCGAGGTAAGGACAATGGCGGCTTCTTCGGTCTTCTATTACACGTCCTCGGACTGTTTTGGCTGCCAATGAAACATTAAAGTATAATAACATTACATTATAAATATCTGTATAATATTTCCCTGAATCCCCCCCGGGGACAAATAAAGTTTTTTGAATTGAATTGAATTAATAAAACCTCACTGTATTTGTATATACCTTTATCTTGATTCTTATATTTGATCTTACTATTTCATATTTCACTGTATTATATTTTTGCCAATTCTTGAAACCTGCTAAAGGAAAAAAAAATGACAATAAAGAAATGATTAAGTCTTAATTCTAAGTGAAACGAACACAGTTGAACCAGGTTGTGTTCAATCACTTGTAAGCTAAAAATGCTAGCTGACCCAACCGTTCACCGTGAAGTTGTTAGAGGATGATGGATTTGATCCGCAGGTTGAATCGGAGGGGCGGTGACGTTACGTTAACATGTGATTTACTGGCACTTTAGCCCCGCCTGTGTGACTGGACCGACCCGCGAGTTAAATCGAACCCACTTTCATCTGGCTTCAAGTAGCGTCAGTTAGCTACATGCTAACCAAAACGTAGCACACACGTTAGACGTAAATAAACGCAACTTACGTCTGTCTTCGTCTTCGTCATCGTCCACTTCTTCAGCCTCTCTTTCTCGCTTTAGAGAAACCATCATAGCAGATAGCCCGTGAGTGTGTGTGCGCGGCAAAATAGCGAAGAAAGGTGCAACTTTAGTTGTACAAGAGATGAATGGGTCAGGGCACAGCGCGCTTCGAAACCAAGTCAAAAGGAAGGAGGTTTGGGGAAAAGGATGTCTGAGCTCGGGGGGATGACACATGCGCAGTAACATCTGGGCTGCAATTGCCGAAACACAGACTTTTTTATCGTAAAAGTTTGTTTTACTTAAAAGCTCAGACTTTTTTTTACTTAAAAGCTCAGACTTTTTTTTCATAAAAACTAAGACTTTTTTTTTAAAAGCTAAGCCTTTTTTTCGGAAAAGCTCAGACCTTTCTTACGTAAAAACTAAGACTTTTTTTCATAAAAGCTCAGACTTTTTTTCCGTAAAAGCTCAGACTTTTTTCCATAAAAGCTCAGACTTTTTTTTTCGTAAAAACTAAGACTTTAAAAACAGTACAGTCTATGATAAAAGCCCAGGCTTTTGTGTGTGTGTGTGTCCCGGCCTCCTTCATTTAGCCTTGGTTGTACGTCGCGCATCTACCAAAAAGCAAACTAAAAACTCTCCCGGAGTTCTGAGCTAACGACTGTTCTTCAACTGCTAAATGCTAGCACCGTGGGTTGTTTTGTGAAAGCATAACCTGATGTTTTTTATATTTAATTCATGTAAAATGTATGTGTTGGCGTGTTTAAGAATTCCCCTTTTTTAATACTATATTTTCTAGCTTTACTTATACATTAACTCCGGGAGTGTTACATTTGGACAACAACTAACCGTTAGCTAGCATGTAGCTCTTTGTCAGTGTCTAATGGACCTGGACCAGACTTGTTGCCATCATTTGCGTCATTAGCTCACAAATACTGTCACCGCATTAGAGCTGATTGTTGAAATGGATATTTTAGGGGACGATGAAGCGCACGAGCTGAAATACAAACGTGGGGGCCGCTTGGATATGAGCCATGGCTTCCTGCACCATATCCGGAGGAACCAGATTGCTAGGTGATTTCCTTTAACCAACGTCTAACTAATGCTATTAGCTACCTAACAGACACAACACGTAGAGCTGCAACCACGCATTTGTATAGAAGTTGATCTGATGACGAAAGGTTCAGTAGTAGGGCAGGTAATGACTTACATACCTTATTTTAAGCTCAAAATGAAAATGTAAAGAAAGGTCACACAGGCCCCATGGCCACACTGGAGACAAGACAACATATCACTGCAAAAAGTAAACAAACCAAAGCTCCAGTGTTGCATACTATTATCAGTGTAATAGGCTCGACATGTTTTTTCCTCCATGATGATGGATGTGAAAATAAAAAGGTGTAACATATTTAGGTGTCAAACACTTGATGTGTCTTCATCTATTTGTTATCTCTGATTATTTTGTCAGATATTTAATGTATGACCTTAAGGCACAATAAAACATTACTTTTTTGCTAACCATTGAACAATGCATGTGTCTAAAGCAAAGATGTAGAACAAAAAAAAAGTATTTGTCTATACTTTTTTGGAGGTAGAAAAAAAGAGTTGAATTGAAAAGATACACATAACTTTAGAGTTATTAATATATTTTATATTAATATATATAATCACGATGCAAACTAAAGTAAAACGTCATTATTGATCATTCTATCAATTGTTTTCTCAGTGAATCAGTCAGTTGTTTGGACTCAACAATGGTGAAAGTGTGTCCTAAAGGTGACGTCCTCAAATGTCTTGTTTTGTCCACAACTCAACATTATCCAGTTTACTGTCACAGAGGAGTAAAGAAACCAGAAAATATTACATTTAATAAGCTGGAATCAGAGAATAAAAAAAAACCTTTAAAAATGACTAACTTTAAAAATAGTTGGGGATTAATTTAACAGTTGACATAAAATCAATCAATCTTTGCAGCTTTATTAACTAACTAGGTTCAAAGGTCAGTGATATGCTGCACTGCATGTTTTTAAAACCCATGAAATATTGTACATTTCCAAGCAATGACTAAATGTCGATTTCTTGTCTCTTTAAGAGATGACTACGATAAAGAGGTGAAGCAAGCCAAAGAGGTGAAGCAAGCTAAAGAGCTTCAGCGGCAGCGGAACACAACGACCCCCCGACGACCTCGGCGACCTGATATCCAAGTGTACCATCCCCGACGCAGAAGTAAGTGCGATGCGCTCTGTTGTGTCATTGCCAACGGTAAATCTAGTAAAGATTATTCACGTGTTCTCATTTTGCAGACGGATCAGAACCAGGGGCCGGTGCTGAGGCTGAAGAGTCCAATGAGAGCGGATCAAGCACAGAGACGGAGACCCACGGTACTGAACTCTTCTGGCTCGACTATCAGGCGGACTCTGGTACCATCACCTCCTACCTTGTGCACAAGGTTAATGCAGATCCCTTTGACTGATTTTTCTATCTCTTTGATCTATTTCACTATGCCTTGATCTTAAATTGCCTCGTGCGCTCTCTGTTTCTACAGGAGGATAAGCCTGAGACGGTGGCGGGACGTGTAGCAGAGAAGAACATCCTGGATTCAGCCATGAGGGCAGCTCTAGAGGCTCGAATTCAGATGGAAATTGACAAAAGACGAGACCAAAGCTGAGTGATACACTCAAACAGTATGAGAACAAAGGGTCTACAGGAAAAGAGGAGCAATAGTTCATTTGCAGTTCTGCACTCCCACAAAGCAGTAACACTGTTGACAGTGTTGGGGGCATAATGAGGACTCTGGGATCATGTACAGTGACTGTCAGCGCCGGAGATCCAACTCGATGAGCCACAATCAATCCGTCCTTTGTTTCTAAAAGAGAAGAACCAGCACTTATCAAAGACAGTATGTTCGGGAGTCGACTGTCAGGTTCACGTTTACTACGTTTTGCTCAGCTCGGCTTGTTACCTCATCCCCTCATTCATAACTTCAAGGACACTTGAACACCTTCAAGTTGACTGGACCTATAAACTGATGTTGCAGTTACATTTTGAAAGGAGTTAGGTACTCTTTGACAGAGAGCACTGTTACCCTTCCTCCGCTGTTGAACATGTCCCGTTTTTCTTTTGTTTACAAAGTTCTAGTTTTTATAAACAGGATTTATATATTTTTTTGTAAAATGCTTTGAACTGAACATCAGTACATCAGCAATTTAGAAATGTGAGAATATAGTTTAGTGGATGTAGCCATGATAATGTGTTTGTGTGGCAAATTGTGTTTCATTGTTTTCAGTATTCTAATTTATTTTGGATTGTTGAAATACTTTTATTTTTGATACTGTAATATTTTTGAGGACACAACTCTTTACGTATAAAATGGCACTTTTGGAATTGAACAGCCATAAAATGTGAATGTTTTTTCTCAGTGTCTTTATATGTTATAAAAACACTCAAACCTGTGCGTGGAAGTAACTGACTTTGATCACTTCTATCCTGAAAAATACATTGGTATATATATATATATACACATAGTATAAACAATACAGCAAAATACTGTATCAGTCTCTCTTAACGTCATGTCCTCAGCAGGTGGCAGTATCAGCGTTTCAACTCTGCAGGCCTATCTTCCATGTGTCTCAACTTGTGTTTTAATATGTCAAATTACATTTTTAATCCATACGTATTGCATAGTAACAGTGGTTTCTAATTTTAAAGGCAAATGGCCAAACTTTCACTTTCTATACACAAGACAGTTATTGTCAATTGTGGACACTACTTGTTGAACTTACACAAGTTTTTATTCAAAAGGTAGAAATAAACTGCAGTAAAGTAGACCTTGGATTTCCAGGCTGACTGACGTATTATATTGCAAGCTGCTTGTCTGATAAAGAGGCCTGTTTTGGTATCAGTTGCTTCATTTCTTGTACTACCTTCCAACCTGGTGGCCTATTTTTTGGCCTGTTTTTCCTGAGACAAACCCAGCAAGTTATAACCACCAACCCCCCACTCAAATTCTCAGGACACCCTGAAACACACAAGCCAGGAGAGGGATGTCTAGCTGTGGATTGCATACAGAATGGTCCTGGGCCACAAGGTTAAGTAAAAATGACTTTTTAGAAAGGGTAGCATTCCACTTTGAAACCAGCAGAGCAGGTCATATGGTTCAGTGTCCCGTCAAACAGATAAATAGCAGACAGCCATCCCATCCCAATGCTGAAAACTGGAGTTCAACTACCATACAAGTTGAGTTGACATTTGGCTAGACAAGCCACTGAGCTACACCAAAGTAGGAGATTAATTCACTGTTTTCATAAATGCATGAAAATATGCAAACTTCATCCTCTGGCCACATGGCGGGCCAAGTCTCCACATTGTTATGCAAAGCCTTGTCAAGGAGCAGCGGCCTCTGCTGTGCGATTGGTGGAACAGACACTCCCCTTTAGGATGTCAACGCCCTTCTCTGGCTCACTTTTAATTCTCCAGGCAGCATGTGACTGAGGTTATGAGAGGGGAGACACATTCCCATGTTAGCCCCTCAGTTGCTCCTCACATCAGCTCCAGTTTCACCATTTCTCAATTGGCTGGCCAATGACCCAATCACAACCCACACCTTCGCACCTTCCCCTCTTAGTGCAGCTTAACATTAACATTATTATATAACGCACAACCTGCCGTGCAGTTGTTTGCCCCCAGGAAACACCTGTCAAATGCTTTGAAAGCACAGGCATTTGCAATTTAATGAGGAGCCTGTTCTGACTGGCAGTTATTTATTTTGCGTTAAGTCAATTTTGCCTGACAGGTTTTTGGGGATGTGCAATATATGTAACATATTCCCACATCTAGTTGGATAACATGGCACTGCTGTGTACTTACATTTGAGTGAATCTGAGTTTCACACCGCACTATTATCTGAAGGAACTGTGTAGCCACCATGAACCGTCTGTTCCTTTTTAAAACAATATAAAGGTTTGTATTTAAAGCCTGTGTGTTTGTATTTAAACAATTGTTTCACTTACAGCAGATGTTCAAAAGCATGTTGCCCCAATGCTAGATGGGCTGCTAGCATTTCTGTTAAAATATCTCAGCTTATCATGGCCTCCATCACATTGCTACTGATCATTTTATTGAGGTTCTGAACTTGAATAGTTATGCAAATACTGTACACAAAGCTCCACTGTTAAACACAAAAGTACACCGTGTCTGTAATCTCTCTCTCCATATCTGGGTCTATAGAGTTATGTTTACCGTGTGGGCTGAATGTGTATGTTTACATAGTTTTTTTTTCTCTTGTATTTCTGAGTGTTGACTAAAATGATGGCACTCCAGGCCAAGGGCCCAGTTTTCCTTCATCATCTTGCATTGTCTCTTGATTTCCCTTGGGTGTGTTTTTTAATGCAACTAAACAGAAATTAACTACTTTAGTCTGCTCATGAGGAACCCAGAGTAACAAAACACACATTTTGCAGTTTGCAATAGGATCAACGCATCTACCTCACAGTTGTACTTTGGACTGTTTTTTGTGAGGCTTTCAAACTTACTCAGCCGAGTGCAGTAATCTTGAAGACGGATGTTACGTAACTTTCTGTAGGATTTAGGCTGGCCTGGTTTCAATGACAAAATTAGTCTAATACCATTTTAATAACAGAAATGTCTTCAGGACTACTTTAAACATATTCGCATGACTGTGGAGGTGACAACAATGCAGGTTGATTCAAAGGCGCCGATGTACTCAGATGCACCCTTGCACCTTCATCAAGACGGAAGCTTGTGATGATAAGATGTTATTATTCCACACGCCTTATTTTCAAAGGCCTAGGCTGTGCAATCAAGCGGTATGCGTTTTAAAAAGTGACATAATTAGGTCACGTTGAAAAGGGATTTATTCTATTTTGCATAAAAACAAATTTGCATTCCACATTAGACTATTAAAAAACTACCAACTACAGTAAAAGCAAATGTATATCCTTTTACAAATTACAAAAACAGTCATGAAAACATTGTTTCCTTCCTCCTTTTTGGTGGTGAATCAGGAAAGGGAAAGTCAAAATTTTCATTTTGAGAATGCCTGCTGAACCAACATCATTTAAGTGCAATACTGGCATCAAATTAACAAATTATTGGAGTAGTTCAACACATGCAAAAATAACCTACAACAACAATGTGTGGCTTTAATTTCACTTTCCTGCAAAAGTACAGTAGAGCAACAGCAAGCTCGCACAGGTATTGCATCAGCTGTCACCCAATCCTTACAAGAAACTCCGAGTTCAGCGTAGCAGCTGATCTGCTTCTGCCCTTTACACAGTGACAGGTGTGTGGATGTGCGTGTGCGTGTTTGTGTATCTGCAAATGTTTGGTCTCCATGTAGTGCTCTGTTTAGGTGTCCATAGTACTTTGTTTGGTCTCAGATGCTGTTGTTGTGGTAGGAGTAGTCTTTTTTGCTAAGGAGAAATAAAGACACACTGTATGTACCAAAAGACTGCAGAGGCACTGTGCTTGTGTGCATGTAGAAGTTAGATGCTTTGTCAGCAGGCCGTTGATTGTTCAGTGTAATGTGAGTATTGTGCAATCCTCTTAAGTAAGTTCCCCTGAATTTTATAATAAACGCCCAGTGCGTTTTAGCTGCCTTGTCATAGGTGTGACACTGATCACTGTGAGTGATCATGCCCATTCAAGGCTGTGGAAGTGTAACCCCCTCTCCATTCACAGTTAAATATAGACGTTTGACTGAGCTAATGTGGTAGTGGAAATGCACAGCTGCTGTAGTCAAACTGCAGACGGGACATGAGGTCTGAATTGGATGACGTTACTTGAGCATCAATCCTAGCTTGATATGCTTCCACTGTAGATGAGTATTCAATGCCAGCTTGCATGTATTTAGAGTTTGTAATTCAACCCTGAACGCCACATCAATACGCCTTCACCTTCAGCTCATGTATGGAAATAAAACCTATTACAAAACAGAATGGTATAATTAGTGCTTTCTATTAACTTTATTTTCTAAGTAATACAATCAGGGCTGGGCGATATATATTGTAAGAGCGATGTTAAAATGTTGATCGTATACATTTTTCCGTATCGTTTCTATCGCGATGGCGACACTTCAGGTTCTGATTCTTGGGAGTTGTGTTCAGTTTGCAGTAAAGCTATTGACCATACTATAATACTTTTTTTAGGATTATACAAAAATATCATATAGAATATTTATTCATTAAATTACCAGAAAACATGCTATATCTTGAGTCTTTGGTCGTGTCATGGGAGGTAAAAGTTCCTCAAAAGTATCTCTGTAACACAAACTCTTGAGCCAATAGCTTATGGTGACCAAATGTGCAGACCACAAAATCCAGTCATTGGTTTGCAAAGCTGGCAGGATTTATGTGGTACAGTAACAAAGCTAATTATAGTGAAAAAGCTAATTGGATTACCAGTTCAGTATTGAAAAGGCTCCAGAGATCTTAGCTCGAATTGGATTTGATGCTAGAATCTCTTGTAAAATATGTATTACATATATATAACAGATCATAGATTCTCCCCAGGCATTGCCATATAATATTTAGCATTCTTCTCAAGTTTTACGCAACATTACAACATAGCAGTTATCTTGAGTAAACCCTTAAGGCGCTGACAAGAGAGGACTGGCCCAACTTGTCTTGTCTTGGATATTTCAACACCTACCTGAGAGGTGTTACGTGTCATACCAACATTATGCATTTGCTTTACTGCAGAATTTTACAAGCGTGCATTAGGCATCGTTTTAACTCTGCATGTGAGAAACATATGTACTTTGTTAAAGCTCAGGTAGCAGCTGCTTGGCTTTAAGAGTTTGATTATGTGCACCAGAATGCCATGCAGTATTACTTTGTATTTATTTCATCTTTTAACTCGTGTCAACTATTGTTATTATTAAAGTCTGTCCAGAATGGATTGCAACATTCTACTGGCATCTGTCTTCTCTATTGTTCATTCTGCACAGTGTTATATGAAGTTCAGCATACGCCCTGAACAGGAAGTACCAACTTGATGCCTTTTGAAATGTATGTCTATGCTTCATGCGGGGTATTTACGTAAACAGCTGTGCTGCTGACATCATCTTGAGCAAACTTCCAGAAATCCTTGCTGTTTCTAAAAATACTTTACCACTACACGTTTAAGGCGACTGCAGCAGATCTCTGGAAGTCCTTTTCCAAAAAGGTTTCTTTTGCATTACACTTTCTTGGATTGGTGTCGATCTTGAGACTCTCTTTTATCACATTTTGCCATTTGCTCCATTTCCTGCATTGACATTTACAAGTATATTGTTTTGTAACATGAATGTTTGCTTACACCAAGACAAGGCTTTGCGCTTAAGTTACAGTATCCAAAGGGACAAATGTCCTTGCTGAAGTTCTGTGAACTGCACGGGCACAGAGTCACAAAGTACGCATTTCTGTCCTGTTGTGTCTAATCTCTGTTATCAATTCAAGGTTCACTTGGACACATGGGAATTTCTCTGCTAATCTTTAAAGGTCACTCAAGCATCCCGGCCTGCTGTTCCTGTTATTATGTGTTGTTAACTGTGCCACAGTTTGGAACCCTGAAGGTAAAATAACTGCATGCACTGAGAGAGATGAGAAAAGAATTTAACAGAGACGAAACAACTAAGTTACAATTATCATTGTCTGTTGGCAACTAAGATAAGCTTGGTATGTAACTGGCCTACAAAATCTACATGTATTCAGGATCATTCTTTATTGACTGCAAGTCATTCTGTGAAATGGGGATCTTTTAAGACCGTTTAAAGTCCATTTAAAAAATAGTATCACAGAAAACATGGTTTACTGAGGCATCCAAATACTGTAAGTACTGGGGGTGCTGGTAAATTCTGCTCAAGAGGCCTATACGGTGTGATGTCAGTTATTTTGCAGTGCATGCAGTTACATTTTATTCAAGTATTTAGGGCGTCATACTTGAAAAACATTATACACAATGACGTTAGGTGTCAAAGACAGATGGAGACTAACTGGTCTAATGGGAAAAACCAACACGTCGCAAGAGGTGTCATTAAAACCAGGAGTTATACCTATCACACTAAAAGTATAATGACATTTTCAGTATTTCAGGCAGCTGTCAGAGGTTCAAACATGCTCAGGGCTTCACAATGTCCAGGAGCAATGTGCTTAATGAATACAACCCCAGAACCTGCTTTAAACCATTTCCCTCTGGCAAGACACACCAACGGCCTCACCAGTGACCCGGTTGATGAACAAAACAACTGTCACAAAACCACTTCTTGAGGATTGTTCCAGTGACACTTAACGTACCATAAACTGAGTGTAGTGCATGTGGCTGCAAATACTGAATGCCCTTCTTTCGACACACCAAAAAGAAAAGTTTATCCAGTTCTCACAACTTTTTTTGTGGCTGCATGGCATCAAAAAGTTTGAAGATTGGTCCATATTACGCTTCAAAGTCACCACGCTACAGAGGAATAGTGTGGGAATTATTAGTTGGCAATAATTTTAAATTCTGATAAGATTGTTCGGCAGTCTGACACACTATTTAACTGGACATCGGATGATGCAAAGTAAATGAGGGCCCTAAAAGCTTCGAGATATGCTGCTGGACCACTTCAGGACTTTGCCAATGCAATAATTTGTCTTCATGTATGAGTCATCTTTGTTAAATCTAAAATCTCACTTGAAAGGGGGGACTAAACAGTACAGCATTAGCAGGGTTTAATATGTTTGATTCTTAAACCAAGAGGGAAGCAGACATTCCCTAATGACTGCAAACATCTATAGGTCATTATGACAAATGACTTGACGTGGATTAATATCCTTAAAAGTTGGTACTGTATTTTTCTTCGTTTTACCAGCAATGGCTTGTGATCCTCAACGTGGAAAAGAACTTTTTAACCATTGTCTGACCGAGCACAGGTGCCCCTAATAACACTTTCGGGCGGAACTAACGAGGATAGGGGATTTAAAAAAAAGATACCGAAAAACATCCATCAGGATCAATAGTTGTAGTCAGTATAACAACCCTTCTTCCTTAGTGAAGCCTTTTCTTTTAAATTCAGAAGTGAAAAATCTGCACTATCAATGAACTGAAAAACACAAGTCCATGTGTTTATAGTTCAATATAGAAATCTTCATGTCCACGTTTCCTCAATAAATTGATTTAATAAAAAAAAGCTTTATTCTCTGAAGTTAGCTTGTATGAACTCCATCCCAGGTACTAAAGCATGGAGGGCTATAAAAACATCAGGGGGTACCTTGAAACACCAATTTCTAAATGCATTTTTATTCAGTGCAATTTATTTGACCCACTTTAATGTATTTTTGCCAATTGACCAACATTACTAGCCCGGCACCCCCATTACTTTTTCCATTCAAAGTAGTTATTGCTCATATACTTTATTGCAATGTTTCTTTTACCATCTTTAAAACAAATTGGGCACTGTAAAATTAATTAACATACCTTAAAAGAAGAAGACAATGAAAAAAAACCATGATGACAGAGACATTTGGAAGGAGTAGTTGTTTATTACAGAGCATAAAGAAAACTACCCAGTCTAAACATGAAGCACAACACAGTATGAGCTACTTGTTCCTCTGGAAGTTGAGCGCATGTTGGTAGGAGGGGAGAAAAGCAAATGGGGGGTAGAGGAAATAGAAAAGGCACTCTTACACTTACTGTAACCAAGGGGGGTGATCTCGGAGTGGTAAAAGGGAACAAAAAACCAAAACTTGAATCTATCCCACACATGGAAAGGCTGTGTAAACAAGGCTGGTTTCTCTGTACTACACCAGCCAAACGTTGCCAGTCCAGTGAGGATAGGTAAGAACTAAATGATTGCACCAGGCTTTTGAATGGGATTTCATAACCAACCCACTTAAAAATACAGCCTACAGTCCAAAAACAAGAGGTTTTAAAATATTCATTAACAGTAACCAGTGACACTTCGTTGTTGAGGCGGACCAAAGCTTTTCTGTAAGACACTTTGGAGCCTCAAGCCAAACACTGAAAAATGGTCAAGTCAAAAGGAATTCAAGATTCAATCGCCATGTGTGTTTAAAGCTGCCTTCTGAAATCTCGGCTTCTCTGTATCCACGCCGTGTTTCAGAGAACAAATAAATAGTGTTACAGTTTGACGTCAAGCCAATAAGACTCTGTGGCAAAGAACGCACTCCTTTAAGAATAAAGATGGGGACCAGGTTTCTCTGTAGCTACACCTGCCATCAATATACTTAAGGAGTTAAAAGGACCTTTAGTCACTTCAAACCATAAAAAAGCAAGTGAATCTACATTTAAAAAAGGATTTGTTTAAAATTTAATCTTAATGCAATCCAAGTTTTGCCATTACTGTCAAGTATAACAAATACCTCTGCAGACCAGAGCAGTGACATAGCAGCTTCTGACTTTTCTGTATGACGTCAGAAAACAGCAAAGGTCTGTAGGGGCATCTGGCACTTCATGCTCATTTGAGAGCTTGAATAATCAGGATTTGGCTGGCCCATTACCCTGCAATGCATAGCATTTTTTGTGAAAACAGCAACACTTACAACTGTGCCAGTCTAGCATCCTCCATAAAGAAGGGGGAATAAAGCTAACAAAAAGGATAAAGAACGCTGGGTCAGAGAATAATTATACCAAATAGGAGGAATGTTGAGAAAGACTTGTTGAGATGGTTTCAGATCAGATGATCCTCTGACCATCAAGTTATTCTTCTAAAATGGGCTTGAAAAATGTAGACGTCACGCAGACTCCTCAGATCAGTAGCACCAGTGAATTGAAAATGGTATCTCATATAGCCTAATATGCTACTGCCGTAACACTGAATAGAAGGCTAACAATATTGACGAGTGTGGAATGCAACTGAACGCAGCTATTCAGGGTCTATCACAACAAAAAAGCAGGGGAACAAATCGTAACCTCAAAACCTGGGAGAATATGAAGTACTACGGTGCATGAGTTTGAGGAACCCATCCAATTCTTTAAACATCAAGTTTCTAAGCCATGCCTACTATGACCCAGTAGGATACTGTAACCAGCCGAAAACAGCAAGACAAAGGAGGGAGTTGGAGTGAGGAAGGGAGTCATGTGTTAAAATGAAAGCATTACTATGAGAGAGAGAGAGAAAGAGAGAGAATGGACTTTCACCCCCGGAACCTTGTAGGCTTCTCTGTAGTATACACCAACAGGCCTGGGGGGAAAAGCTTAACATGTTTAGTATTTGAGCTTTTTGGGCACCTCCCATGGGAAGGAGTCTCGGCCAAAGTGGCCATAGGCCGCGGTCCTCTGATACAAGGGTTTCTTCAGATCCAGCTCCCTGGAATACATAATCAACATATTTAGCAGCAGTCACACCCAGTGACCTCAAATGCACACAATCATACTCACACAGGAATAACGCTCACATTAGCCGGTGGGGAGTGTCGAGCCACAAAAAAAAAAATTAAATATCAGGTTTGTTAGACCAGCTGGTAAAGAGGGAGACGTGAAGCCTGGACACTTACCCTGACAACCAAACTCATCTCTGCGTAGCGTGGGTACTGCAGCTGCAAACCACTCCCATTTACAAAAAGGACACCTCTCTTACTATGCACTACAGGGCGTCATTACAAAAGATACCATACACGTCTAACCAAATAACGTGTAACCATGGACACTGTCATTCAATCCAGTGGAAAGTGATATGGTTATATCAAAGCTGTTGATCACCGAGGGCAAAGAGAATGCAAGCTGTAGCAAAAGGAAACGGCATTGGCTCTGAAGAGTTTTCAAATACATTATTAATTAAATTAAATCTAAATCCAGGACAAGATAATTTAACAGAAACAAAACTAAAGGCACCAACAGGAAACAATCTGCTGTTTCACAGAGTGACTGGTGGCTTCTGGAGGATAAACATTACCTGACAATGACTCCAGGGCGGAGATCAAAGTTCCTCTTCACAATATCAAGCAGCTCCCGCTCACTCTTGTGGGAGGTCCCATAGTGGAAGATAGAAATGGAAAGGGGATGGGCAACTCCAATGGCATAGGAAACCTAGTACAACACACATGTACATTATATAAAGCATAAAACAGATAAAACTTCAGGTAGGATCCTCTTGCAGCCCTTCTCTAAAATTAAAAGATAGGTTCTACCACTTACCTGGACTAAAACTCTCCTGCAGAGCTCAGCCTTCACCAAAGACTTGGCCACCCAGCGTGCAGCATAAGCAGCAGAGCGGTCCACCTTTGTATAATCCTTCCCAGAGAAGGCACCACCGCCGTGGGCTCCCCAGCCTCCGTAGGTGTCAACAATGATCTTGCGTCCTGTCAGTCCAGCATCACCCTGTGATAATGATTAGGTGGTACACAAGTAAGTAACTTTTTTTGGGTGGGGGGGGGGGGGCTGAAAGCCACATCCTCTTAACATTTACCTGAGGGCCACCAATAACAAATCGCCCGCTGGGTTGCAGATGGTAAATGGTGTCATCATCCAAATAGATGCATGGAACAACAGCTTTGACGACCTTCTGCTTCAGAGTGTCTCTCATCTCCTCCAGGCAAATATCCTCATCGTGCTGAACAGAGACGACAATTGTGTGCACACGCACTGGAAGCATGGCACCACGGTCCTGTCTGTACTGGACAGTAACCTACAAAAAAATTAATATAAATGAGCAAAACCGCAACAAAAAGATGATTTATACAAGTTAATAAAAGCAAGTATAACAGCTTTACCTGTGTCTTTGAGTCTGGTCGAAGCCATGGAAGGGTGCCATTGCGACGCAACTCAGCCATCTTAGCGTTTAGTTTGTGCGCAAGGACAATTGTGAGAGGCATGCTCTCCTCTGTTTCATCAGTGGCATATCCAAACATCAGGCCCTGCAGAGTAGAGGCAATCAATATGTGCACACATTTCCTTAGAGGAAAATACAAGACCTCAATCCCGCTTCAGAACAAACACAGTAGACCAAAAAGCTGATTATTAAATACTGACCTGGTCCCCGGCTCCAATGTCTTCCTCATTGCGGTCAATGTGAACACCCTGAGCGATGTCAGGAGACTGCTGCTCCAAGGCCACAAGAACATTGCAAGTCTTATAGTCAAAGCCTGTGAATGAGAAATATAGCAGCAGATCAAAACAGAGTGCATTAAAAACAAATGGCAGATCCATAACAATAAATCAATAACATGCAAGACCTTTGGATGAGTCGTCATATCCAATTTGGCAGATTGTATCACGAACAACTTTCTGGTAGTCCACTGTGGCACGTGATGTCACCTCACCAGCCAACAGGATCATCCCAGTCTTGGCAACAGTCTCTGCGCCAGGAAAGAAAATGAATATATTTCACTGTCAATGCAAACATCGGATTTGAACTGACACAAAAAGAAACGGTTTTTTTACTTACCACATGCAACTTTGGCATCGGGGTCCTGCTTGAGATGGGCATCTAGAACTGCATCACTGATCTGATCACAGATCTTGTCTGGAAAAACAAGAACAACGCAACTTAGCACCGGCGGCAGCAGCAACAAAAACAACCGATTGCAGCAATGGTGTAAATCGCTGCACGTTAGCGCCATTGACAGTCTCGTGCTCAGTGGGAGTGGCTCTCAAGCCTCTAATAGTCGCCATTTCAGCATGTGCACGTGTGTTGGGGATGGATAAGGCGCGCAACTAACCCGAGGACCGGAAGGAAAGCACGACACACTTCAAAACATTCAATAAATTGTATCTACTTGCTTCGACCACCGTATGCAGTTATTCGGGCCAGCTGATGCCTTTAACGCCAGCAGTCATTGTGCTTATATGCATAATAATAATAATAATAAAAATAATATCTATTGTATCCCAGGATACTTTGATATGTTCAGGAAAATGTTTACCAACAAAACACACTAACATTGTAATGAAAGAATATTAAAGTAGCGTTAACAGGGATTGCCTGGTGTATTTGCAGAGATTAGCTAGCTACTAGCAGCGCGTGCTCGACACCGGCCCAGCTACACTGACGTAACTAACGGAAAAGGCCGTAACGTTGACAACGATTGATGTTCCATTTTTATTTTAATGTAAAGTGAAACCGCACTCTCGCATGTTCTACATATAGCTTAATTTGTTCGGACAAACTCAAAAGAACAGTGTGTAAGAGTCTTCTTACCGGGATGTCCTTCGCCGACCGACTCCGAGGTGAACAAGAAACAGTCCTCGTCAATGAGGGAGTTATGGAAACCATTCACCTGTCCGTTCATTGTTGTCGTTAACGGCTGCTGTTAGCGTGTACAAATGTTAATGTTAATATCAGCCTTATTCTGGATCTTTTCTACAAGCAGTGCCTCTGCGTTTGCACTCCTCTCTGTCTCAAAGGGCACGCTGGTCTCTCGGTGTGTTGCTCCTGTAGCTGAGCCTCATGGCGCAGAGCTCCACTATTTATCCAGTGAAGTCAGACGCGCTGACGTCACTAGGAGGTGGACCGTACCATCGAGCCTATCGAGGGGTAAAAAAAATAAATACAAAAAGCCTATCGAGGGGGTGTGGCTATCGTCATCAGAGTGTACTGCGGAATGGAAGTCGTACAGTAACCATGTGCTTTTAAAAAATCGTTACAGTGATACGAGAGCCTTTCTCAATCAGCATTTTGCCGTAGAAAGTACCTCACCCCACCAAAAGACAGTTAGTTAGTCCCTACCTGTTCAAACGAATGTTTTCGATGCCACTGTGTGCACAAGATAGCTGGATAAATACTGTATACAGTATATATACGGATATTAATATTGTCTATATAGTATAGTATATAGTCTCACTCTATATGTAAAGATTCAACATTCACAAACTTCATTTATCCCCAGGGGATAATTAAGTAAGGCACGTAGAACAGACATTGCACAATGACAAAAAGAAAGAAAGAGTGACTAAGAATAAATAGACAAATACGTTATGAACCTAATAGAATAAAAACAAAAAGACAAAAGGAAAGTGTCTTGAGATAACTGTTGTTATGATTTGGCACTATAAATAAAGTGAATTGAACTGCACTTTGTGTTTAGGGCATGTGCTGTAATTGGGTGACATGCATTTTGTTAATGGATATCATTTTTTCAATAAAGTTTGAAAAAAAAACAACCTTATGTTCTATTGTTATTTTACAGGGGATGTACAAGCTAGAAACCCTACCAGTCTTGAATGAAAAATCTACTTTTGTTAAATTACTGTCCTGATTGTACAACAACTGGATTTAAATCATAAACTTCTCCACCATCACATGTGGTCACCACACTCCCACAATCATCCTTCTTGTATGTCTTCATTCCCCAGCCTTGATAACATCTGACAGTGCTACACCCCATACCTCAACCATCACTAAAACACAAATTGGTTCTTCATTCTAACTATGAGATCGAAATTAACATCAATCCCTAGCCCTAAATAGCTTCTTTAGAAGTTAAGACTGGCCAAGGTATTCTTTCTTTGCAAAAATACCAACTTTATGTCCTGTATTTTAAGCAGGTGACCGTCTGTAATGAATACAGGAACAGTCACCTGTTCAACAGTGCAGTGTTTGTTGTAGTGACAGTTGTGTTTTCACAGTGTTAGGATCAGTGTAAAAGCTAATATTTAATCAGTGAGTTAGATAATACATAGAGACTTCAGAGGCCTTATAAAAGTTCAAATGTCAAACATTTGTTTTGTAAATTGACATTGATATGATCTGTTTTTCACGATGTGTATAACACTCCTTCTGGCTTTGTGTGTACCAGAAGTGTACCACACAACAAATAAAGGTTTCACAGAAACCATTATTATAGTAGTATAAATCAATACTGGTATAATTAATATGATAAACTGCATCCATTTTAGCTATCCCAAGAACATCAGAACATGTGTTTCCCTGGTGAAATAACCTGGAAATACAACAAAGTAAAACCAGTGGAGAGAAAAGCAGAGGCTGGAGATACTATATCTCAACATAACTTGATTATCCTTTACTTAAAAAGCTCTCATCTCGGTTTTACCCTTCAGGCACCGTTGGGAACACGCTGTACCTTGTACCTTTGTGGCCAACAGACAGGTTTAATGAATGTCTCCCCGACGTCATGTACCTGCATATCGTATTTTGCTTGTCATTGTAATTATCTAACATCCTGCACCTATTGACCGTCCCATTAATTTTACATTTTAAATTTTTGGCTAGTAACAGTGACAAAGCATTTATGAAGATATGGGGCACACAAACACAGTCATGCTTCAATCAAAGCACTGAGTTGCATCATAGAGCAGACCTGATGTTCTATCTTACCTACAGTGAGGAGATATAACATGATCATGGTGCTTAAACAATTAACTTTAATAGTGTCTGTTAGGTAATGATCATTATATGAGATAAAAAATAAAGGTATCATCAATATCCAGCAGTAGATGGACACTGATAAGGGTTATTCCACAGACTCATATTCTCATATCAGATACTACAACATGTCAAAATTCTAAAGTTGCCTTCAGCACACACATACTATTTTATTAGTATTAGCCAAAACTGAACCCCAATGACCACTTGCAGGTTCATTAGTATTGTCAGCTTGTACCTTTTTTGTCAGTTCGTTTAATTACACGAGTATGCTGTTTATTGTCACTAAACCAAGCACCTCAATCCCTGACCAGTGTTGCATCAGAGCGGTACAGTCATTTGTCACCATGAATTTGCCGGGTGGACACTTTCTTTTCAGAGGGCAAAAGCGTGATGCAAGATGCACCTGCTGTTGCCTTCTGCAGGATGTGTTGTTCTTTCTGTTGCCCACTTTCGTTCAACAAGTATAGAAGCAAGCAATATCCACCATAACCAGCAATAAATCACAAAGAGCTGAGCGGTTGTTCAAAGATAAGTAATCGTAGATTGGGCCACTGGTTATTACTGAATGATGTTTCACACAACCGAATGTAATGCATGGACCATAAATGTTGTCGCATTAATGCCCTTCATGGAAATATTACTTGCACTTATTTGTGCAAAGGTTTAAGCAGCACAGACTGCATTTTCTCAAGGAATTAGATTTATTACTAGTTAGTTATTGACTTATTGTAAACCACATTATTTCAGTCAGTTTCAGTTTTGTTGTGACTCTTTTACCACACATGCAATAAATATAAAGAGACTCAGGAAAGACACAGACAGCACAATTTGAAGGGGAGTTTATTATTTCTTTGGACAGTGTTTCACTACTGCAGTTTTTGGGTTAGAGAACAAAGCAAGTAACCTCTAAAAAACATTCTTACCTTACTCATCAGATGATTTCACAGCAATTAACAATTCTCATAAGCCAAGAATTAGTATCTCTCAGGCTATATATCTTTTTTTGTCAATTTCATTCACAATTGTAAAAAGCGCGGTAGATTAAACAATCTACTCTTCAGACAATAAAAGCAACATCTGATCTGGATTTACTAATATGGAAACTGGACAAATCAGACTCTCTTTTCATAGTTCCTAATAGAACAAGAAAATAATTATCAATATTCTGTAATAACTGTCGAAATAATGCTCCCTCACTGGCCAGCAGAATTCAGGCTCATTTAACATTTAAATAAGAAAATAAATACATAATTTAAGTAAAATAATCTTTGTGGCATAGATTGTCTCCTATTTTGTTTTCTACCATACTTAATATTTGTCCTTTACATACATATATCTTCTATTGAGCCACATAAATACAAAACAATAACATTCTGTAGACAGAGCTTTTTTTCTATTAACATTTCACAATAGTCACTGGTCATGACTGCAGAACTGACCATACTTATCTAAGTTACCTAAAGTAGGACAAAGTTATACAATCTTTTTCTTTAAATCATGTTACTCTAAACAAAGCTCTATTAGATGTTTCATTTTGAAAACAAGAAAATACATGAATGCACTATGAAATGATTTGAACAATTTTAGATCTATGCAAGCATGACTGTCCTGCATTTTCTTCACCTAACACTTACACAGAAGTTAAATGTCTATACTGTCCTTACCAAGTTTTTTTAACAATTTTCACAGCCACGATTATAACAAAGAAGAGTCAAAAACAGCACTTTACGGCACAAAAATCACAGTACCGGAATGTAGAGTATGTCCAGCAGCAAACCATGCAGACACAGTCAATCACCACTCATTGCCACAGCTAGCAACAGCTAGCCACACACACACACACACACACACCCATAAAAACACATACATACAAAAACTGATAACAGACAATCACACTGAGGTTACAGCTACAACAGTATACACTGTCCTACACTAACAGCCCAAAAGTACAAAGTGTCTAAGATGGTGCATTAGAGGTCACACGGTAACAATGCAACACGACTATTGTGACTACCGTCACTGTCAGCTAACCACCAGGATCAGTAAGGGAGAATCTGAGCACAAGAACACACAAAACCAAAACAATGGAACAGTGAGTTGAAAAAAGACAGAAAGACTCAAAAATCATACAAACAATATAGCATTACATAGAACCATTTCATGTATTTGAAATATCACATTAGCGTTGTGATATTTCACAATAGTGGAACATGTATACTTTGTATCATACTGGCAGTATAATGCAAAGCCCTGTAGCATCTCTACATAGTAGAGTCCCTGCTCACATTTGTCAGATTATGAGTTTTACTTGCTTTTAGTTGGATATGTATTAAAAATAGAATAAAATCAAATATGTGATTTATTTTCTTGGTAAATTATTTAGTAAAGTAACTTTGCTGCTGTGAAAAGCAAGATTTAGATAAGGCTTATTAAAGCACATAAAAGGTATGTGTGTCAATGCAATATACTGTGTAAGTGTCCTGGGTCAGATATTGCTGTTTGTAACCACTTGAGTGCAGAGTTAGTGGCCAACCATAAATCAACTTGTTCTGGCAAGACAGCTTTGCTGTGTTTGCTGATGCCTAGCCACCCACACCCATCACATCCCACTGCACTGATTTGGCAGTCTATTTGAAGGCCTTTACACTCACATTTCTAAACTGACGTGCTGTGCCACTGACATGGCTGGTGGTTGAGCCCCATTAACCCCATTCTCTCCACCCACTTTGGTTTTGCTCAGTTTTTTTCATGCACCATGGATGCATGTTTTACATAATGTTAATACATATTGAATATCTAAAGCAAAAAGTATCAGCAAGAGTAGACCCATACGGCTAAGCCACATTGCATGGCTATCTCCATTTGCACATTTGCAGAAGCTAATAATCTGAGTGATTGTTGACAAAGCTGGTGATGCTTATGTGTGGTGTTTTGGAGTAAAATGCTTTTTTTTCATTATGTCTCTGTGATCCTCTTGGTCTGAGCAGATTTGTTTCATAATTGATACATGGTCCACAATTAAACTGATTTGCAAGCATTGTCTGTCTTAGGTCTCGTCTCAAAAGTGTTTACTGTTAGTGTGCAGTCTGCTGACATGACTGCTCAGTAAGTCAGTGCAGAGTTTCAAAGCATTGTCAGAATATGGAAAAGATGGTTTTTAAAAAGTATTAAGTTTCAACTCTTTGTACTCTACATGACCATAGCGTCCTTGAGTATTTCCTAATGCAAGGTGTCAGCTCCCTGTACTGTCCACACCTGAGAACGGACAAAGGTAGAAGAAACACAGGATGGAGTGAAAGGTTTACAGATAATAAAAAAAATACAATGTGCACAGCTTAATATAACAACTCAAGGCAAAGTAGGCCTTCTGGACAAACCAGATGGCAGTTCCTGAAAAGGATGGCATCAGAAACTGTATATTTTCATCACAGAAAACATACAGCGTAGTGGATGTATAGAATAAAAGACACAACAGTTTACTATGTGACCTGTGACAACAGCAGGACTAGGTTGTGCATCACACCCCTGAACCCTCCATGTCTTTTTCCTTCTCCACAGGAGCAGACACCTGGCTGCTGCTGCCATCTGCTGGACACCCTGTGGACTCACTCTCAGCTGTTGCAGTGCTGGATGGAGAGCCATCAGTGATGTTGAGCACTTTCATTTTGGCCTGCGTGGGGCTGCCAGGGCGGCTGCCAGGGCGGCTGCCAGAGCGGCTGCGACTGCCGCGACTGTGGCTGTGATGGCTTTGATGGCTGTGATGGCTGTGATGGCTGTGATGGCTGTGATGGCTGTGATGGCTGCGGTGCTTGGCCTTACGTGGACTGGGACTGCGGGATCTTGTCTTCATGAGGACGACGGTGCTGTCATCCTCTGAGCTGAAGTCCGAGCTGTCTGAAGAACTGGCGTCAAGACCTGAAGTGGGAAGTTGGATCTGAAAGATAGATGAAAAAGAGGATAAGAGCAGAATGTAGAGTATGGGGAAAGAGCAGCAAAATGTTGGTAAAGGTAATGAAAAAAAGTGTTAAGATGCAACACCAGTAGTAATAGCGTACACTTGATGTAATGTCTTCCTCTTAGAGCTAACGTATTTGATTCTTTTAACCTCAAGGAAGCAGAGCTAGAGTGCCATGATTACCTGAAATGGCTCGGTTACACCCACAATGGTGCTCATGTTGTTGCTATAGTAACCCAAGATAAAGTCTCCTGAGCCTTTGGGCAACTCCTCCTCAGTAAAGGTTACCTGGAAAACAGTTAGTCAACATCTATTAAATGTGAAAGAAAATGATCTCTGAAGAGAATTCAGCATGCAACCAGATTACCTGATGCTCTTGCCGAGTGAAGTCATTTTCTTCTTGCTTGGCCCACACATATCCAACATAGTCCTTATGGTGCTTGAAGCCCACCTACATGATTAAAGTGGGTAACGCACAGAAATATTTGTTATACGACTTCTGATGATCTGTTGACGTGGATTCTTCAGACACAACGTATTTTTAGGCTAGAAGAGGTAAAAGTGTTTACCTTGTACAGTCCGATCCAGTCCCAGGAGCTGCGAGGGTAGTTGGGCACCAGTGTGAATTTTGCTATGGCATCAGCAATACTATTCCACTCATCCTCCACCATGATTGTGACCAGGGGAACATCCACCCTGTACGGGAACTAAAAAGAACATTTACCACAAACATTTATATAGAGTGTAAAAATACTGTAAAGATAAACTTAAATGATAACAAGGGCTGAGTATCAAACCTCAGTACTGATCAAAATCAGCATCAATTATAATTAAATATAATTAAAAACTCAAGTAAATAAAAGTTGGCCGAAAAACGCATGGTTGTTTTCTTAATCTTGTGTAGGTAATATTTGAGCAGATTCAAATCACAAGTTATATAAAACATACTTTTAGACTATATTTTACTTCAGCAAAGTTCTTGTACAGCAGTTTGCATCAGAACAACATTTTGTTATTGAATTAGAACCAGAACAAGAAAGATTACAAACCTGCAGGGTGAAGATGGAGGAGACTGGTTTGTGATCACTGACGGTGTACTCCATGTGACTTCGGTAGTAGTGTTGTGTCACTTTGGTCCCGCTGGTCAGCCCCGAAATAGAGCTACGCTTCCCTGCGCTGAGATTAATGGCGGCAGTAGCAGTGGCTCTAAGCCGCCACAGGATCCGGTCGGTCCAAGCCGGTTTACGCTTCTTACCACTTGGTTGGAGACAGAATGAGAGAGAGAGGTGGAGCGAGAGAAAACAGTTCAAAATCAGTACATGAAGGAAAGAAGAGCCACTTCGATTTCTCCCCCCGGGCTAGTGAGGACCTTTTCAGAGAAGGGAATAAGTATTGCCAATCTGGGCTCTGTGATATCTGGTGGTTAACTCTGTCATCACGAACCTTGTGTCGTATGTATCGGTTCCAACATCAAACTTGTAGGTGGGGGGAAATTTCAGGGCTCCCTCTTGGAAACCCTCCAACACTGTCTCACTGTCTTTGGCCATATTGAGCTGTAACAATGACAATAAGAAGACATTACTCACTGCGGTTTAGCATTTCTCTACTGCCCTCTAGTGGAATCACTTACACAGTGCAGAGTCCATCAGACAAAAAATAAGACATTTTATCATGTACTTCCTGACTTTTTCACAAGCTGAAATGATAAGTCTTCACAAGAATTCTGATGTTATGTTATATTTTGAAGTGAAAAGCTTTTTTTGGAAACAAACCTAGATAAGATTTAAATGTAAAGACTACTTTTGTTCTTTACAAAATTAAAAACTCGATCAAAGGTTAACCTGATTCTATGAGTACAGAGGAGTTACGTTTCTTTAAAGAGGGACCACATGCAGTGGTGTTGAATTTCAAAGTAGTCTGTCTTTATACACTATATTTACCTGATCCTTTTCCAACAACACTTGAAATTTGTTGTTATCGATGGCGGATTTCACCACTTGCATATCTAGGTCATCAATGCGGAAATTGAGATCTCCGAACCAGAAGACCACACTGTGAAAGAGGAGTCATTTCAAGAAACAAACACACAAGTACTTTTCCAGTGACGATTGAGACACCATTTTCATCATAATACACAACTAAGGCTGGTATTGTTTGTCAAAGATTTATGAGAGTGCAAAGGCCGTGCTGACTTACTCGTGGTCCAGAACCCCGGTGGCAGCCTGGCCCTCAAACTGCTGCTGCTGCAGGATGCTCTCGAAATCTTCCATGCGCTGCTCTGAGTTTTCCATGTGAGCCGGCAGGTGGCAGTTTAGAAAGCAGATGGTGTGCCCGAACGCTGACAAGCGGGCGCTCACACCACCTTTATTCCCCTGTAACACGACAAGCAAAATTGAATCATATTAAAGAAAAGAAAGCTAACACTGTTGAAAGAGGAAGAAAGCTTTTGTATTACTCATTAAAAGTTAATGAATGACTTAAACTATAATCAGTGATGGAAAAGTGGCTAAAGACACTGGTAGGTATGTCAGTGTTTTCCCTGTATTGAGTGGTGCATGTGTCTGCGCCACAGACAAACAGGACGTTTACTCATTAAGGACCACTGAAGAATGTCATCAATATTTAACGCTAACAGTAAGTGCACAGTGGGGGGACAGGAGGAGTCTGCGGGTTTCTTCCCACTCTTCTCCCAACTGCTCTGACCCGCTAAAAGACAAAGAATGTTTCAGTGTAAAAGTATGTGATTGTCTGTTAGTAACATATTGTAGCAAACATCTTTTTTTTTAAAAGACAACTGGTCTTTCTACTTGTAAAACTGTGAGAGTTACAGGCGTGGATAAAAGCAAACAGCCTGCATTCTTTTTTTTTACAAACCGAGCAGTAGAAGTGTCTAGACACTGTGGAAAGTTTGTGTCTCCCAGATCTTTATCAGGGTATCATGCAAGCTTACAGTAAACCTCCCGCAGAGATGTCATCCTATGTACAGCTAAAAATATAAAATTTTGAAATGTGTGAAATATCAGTGTTGATCACAGAATGGGATCAGAAGCTGTCTCACCCAGTAACCCCCGAGGCCAGTGCGGGTCGTCTCAGTCTGGACTCCGCGGAGGAAGGGCAGATGGAAATACTTGGCGAAAACCAGCAGTAACAACCCCTGCATCCGCTGGGAGGTCACCTGAGGGACAGACAGGTGTGACAGACAGACATGAAGCGCAAAATAAGTTGACATGAAGAGTTACAGAGGGAGAGAGTTATGAGGAGGCACTTTGCATCATTCTGAAAAGAGTAACTGTATAAATAGCTTTATCTTTAGCATTCAAATTTAAATATACAAATTCTCTAAGCTGGCTTTGGTGTGTGTCAATTTCTGCTGCTCTGCTTCACTTTCTCTCCCCTTATCTTTCTACCCCATTGCATTTCCATTTCGCCCTGCAGGAGCCAGCAGCCAGGCTCTCCCATTACTTTACATGCAGCGCTACACATTGAGGAGGCCGTAGCTTGTGGTCTACCCGCGCTGTGGCAACAAACCGCTTTGCAGAGGAAACATGACGTATATGCTGTAGGCTTTCCTTTCTCCAAGCCCTCCACCATCATCTCAAAAGCACTTGTTTCTTGTGCTGCTACATAATTATATGCTGATTTTGACATTTGGTAAGCACATGTACTTCTAAGCTGTACAAGAGGGGCAGGAATACGACACGTGCATCGTGGAACAAGACTAGGTAATGACATGCTTTGTCAAGCCCCTCACCCGATATTTATGTCCATCCCTCCCTCTCCCTTTCTCCAGCGGTCCAAACATCCCAACCCCCAACTACATGCTGAAGAAGCATGATCACACCCCGCCTTAAAATGCCCCGTGGCCAGTAATGGAGGCACACATCTCTGCACGTGACATGAGACCCGCTCCCTTATAATACTAACCGGCTATTTGAACAACTATGTTGCGTAATAGATTTTACTGAACCGTAAAGTGGATCGACTTTATATGTGGTTTGTGCGTGGACACAGACAATGAGTGTGTGTATCTGTGTGCTTGAGACATCAGTGAACATTGGGAGAGCTCCTGAAGGCTGCCATGCTACAATTTAGGCCTAGAAGAGAAAAAACATTTAAGCCCAAAGACAAGAGATTGTGAGTGAGTGAGTGAGTGAGTGAGTGAGTGAGTGAGTGAGTGAGAGTGATATTATATTTGACCTTGTATTGCACACACCATTAAAGAACTGAGCTGTAAGTAACAATTTTGAAATCTGGGAATTTGGAAGACGTTTAGTGAATAAAAGCTTACTCACTCCAGTCTTAGTCATTGTTAGCTGGAAGAAGCTTAAAGTTAGATTGATTTATTGATATATGTGCTTATTAACAAGTAAATCTTTAAAACTAAGAATAATCCCTTAACTGGCATTGATCTAATATGTTGGCCCTAATAAGTGCAGAGTCTACCAGACATGTGACTCGAGTCATTTAGTCCAAGTCTCAAGTACGTCCTGTCTCCCGAGTCATTTTTTCTTGGGCAAGTCAAGTTAAGTCACTTACCCGCAGTATCTGGTCTTTATAAAGAGAAAAGACAAGGTATTAGTTCATGTCTAATATTATTCACCAATTTATCCAACCTGTTCAAAATCTATGACAATGAATTATATATATATATATATATATATATATATATATATATATATATATATATATATATATATATGTGTGTGTGTGTGTGTGTATATATATATATATACACACACACACACACACACACACACACATACATACATATATATATATATATATATATATATATATATTTATATATATACATACATACACACACACATACATATATATATATAAAAATAACTTTGTGTGTGTATCATTACTTGGTCAGTCCTCACAGACAACAAGTAACGTTACACACAGACATGCTGAAGATTTAAACTGAAAACATAAAATTATCACAGACAAGCCATTCAAGTCATAATATGTGCGTCTTTAACTCAAGTCCAAGTTG
Organism: Echiichthys vipera; assembly: GCF_963691815.1. Lineage (NCBI taxonomy): Eukaryota > Metazoa > Chordata > Actinopteri > Perciformes > Trachinidae > Echiichthys > Echiichthys vipera. The sequence continues at coordinate 19,788,364 of NC_139829.1, read as the reverse complement.
AGTCTTTTTTTTCTGTCAAGTAAAGTTGCAAATCATCAAAAGAGTGACTTGAGTCACTTCAAGTCCAAGTCTCAAGTCAACATCTCTGCTGTCTACAAATCTATAAAAACATGATATAATATGATAACGTTATCTAAATGTTAATCACATATTATAAAATGTACTACAATATTGCAAATGCATGTTTAGCTGCTTGCATGAATCAAATCAGTCACCACATTTTGAGAAAAAATCCATCCAATAAACCACACTGCATAGAAAAAGTCTAACACATTCAACACAAAGTGCCATGTTGCAATTAAAGATCAGAACGGGAAAAAAACTCTTTGCCAATTTGTGAATATAAATTGTATCGCTTACTTTAGATAAATGATAATGAAAATCAGAGAACTATGTGGTCAAAAGACAACCTGACAATGAGCAGAGTATTTCAAAGTGGAAAGAACTATGAGTCTTTTCACCATGTCATGACTAGACAGATTCCTACTGACACCACTATGCATCTCTGCCTCTACTCAAACCTTACTATACAATACTAAACCTGTTCACAGCATTAGTATCCACATGAAGCACACAGAAAGGTCACATGGGAATATTTAATATCAGGTTCAAGCTTACATAGCGGTCCATGATACAGCTGGGGGACAGCATCAGTCTCACTGTCAGAGACTCATCAACACTGACAATGTGATCCAAAAATAAAACAGCATCCTGGGAGACATTTGTCTAGCTCTTTCAGCTCAACGGCTGATTCACACTCTTTGGCTCACCATGCCAACAGAGCCAAGCGTTGTTTCAGATGCACTCAGATGAACACCAACCACAGCTGTTGTAATGTGGTATGAAACATGGAACCAGCACGCAAGACAGTTATTGAGAAAATAAATATTTTGATGATTTCTAAATATATATTTAATTTCCTGGTGGATATCTTACACCAACAGGGCCACGATATGTCCTTTTTTAGTATGCTATATAATACTATAGAGATCAAAACGCTCAATCCACAGATTAATGCACACAGCCTGTATTCAGAAACTGTGCCTTTGACGGAGCCATCTGTGCGGTTGAGACTGTACTCATGACTAATGGGAATGAGCCCAAAATGTCCCCTTTAAGGTTTTATTTGATATACAGTATGGGATACATATTGGAAAGTATTTTCTACATCTGATTCAATAAGTGCATTACATGAAAAAAATTGCATTTCTTAGTAAACTACCTTCCCACAGGAAAAGGGGCAGGTATTCAATCATAACACACAGAAGGGAGACTGAGAGACCGTGAGAGCTTGACTTATGCATTACGAGCTTGGCAGACAGCGGAAGATAGCAGATATGCTGACATTACATGCCTGTTAGAAATTATCACCCCATCTGTTGCTCAGGGAACAAAGATGAGCCGAAACACCAGCGGAGAAGCAGCGATCTCATCAGCCATCATGTAATGCGTATGAATCTAAGCTGTTTAGCATTTTAGTATGAGAGTGTGCATATGTGTTGATAATAAAAGCCATTACTGACCAGCACATAACCAAAGGGGCTGAGTCTCTCCATGCAGACCTCGCTCCACTGGTCTGTGAAGAGGACATCTTTCAGCCTTTTGTTAATCATAGAGTTCACTTCCTGCAGCCTTGAAGAAAAACGACAAAACACACAGGGGTCAACAGCCGACAGAGATGTAAGAGGAGCTGATAAGTGGGAGCTTTGATAATGTAATGGTGGATTAATAAATGGTGAGAGGAGACTTCATTATTGTGGTTTAGAACTGAGCCTGACTGCTCATTAGTTACATTGTTTAGAGTGGATGCACCACAAAACACTCACCCAATAATGTACATGTCTGTGTTTCCATCACCAACATTCAGCCCCAGCAAGGAAGTGATGTCATCAGGTGGCGTGGCCGAACCCACGTTCCAAGTGATGATGTGCAGCCTGTTGGAAAAGGCCGTTATGTAACATCTCTTGTAAACTTTCGTCTCCTACACAGTGTTTTAAACTACACACTCGGAGTGAGAAAGCAGAACCGTTATATAAAAAAAAAATAAGATAGTGTCATTAATTAAATCATTCTGATGCAGAAGAAAGTAGCAGCAGGACAGCAGTAGCTCAGTCCGTTCTGGGGAAACGACTGAAGAAATATTAACATCAAGTTAAAAACAACTTTCCACAAGCTACTGTTTCCATTAGGTTAATCAACACCATTAATTAGGGCAGTAACCAGACAGAACTTGTGCAAAACAAAGGTTGTAAAATGAATTCACACCTTGTATGTTGTTAATTCATGCAATGTCACTTTTCATATTGGGCCACCTGGAAGCGTAGTCGTTAATAATGTCACTTAAAGTGAAATTCCGCATATACACTTATCAAATAAGCCATTTAGACATTTTTTATCGGGTAATAACTATTAACGCAGAAATCCAGTAGCCTTGCCTCTGACCCAGTGTGTGCACTGGGAGAATCCTGAACAGGACAAGCAGTTTACAAAATGGATTAAATGAAATTCTGTAAATCCCAACCTTCCATGTTACACCTGTTGTAAGGATCTATATTTAATGCGGTAATGCATAATGGATAATTAAAAATGTGAATGAACAGTCAGTTCTTCTCTGTTTACGGGCCAAAGGCAGAGGCACGGGACAAAGAACATTTGGGTCCATCAAGTCACAGTTGTTCCACGGCACTTGAGGTTCAGCTCCCTGGACAATTCCAAAAATGTTCTATAAAAAGCAGTGAGCTCACAATGCGTGCAGTGTTATCTTTAAACGTCCACTTACAGCAGACCCTTCCCACAGCCACAGCATGCTGTAGCAGATAAAACTTCATACATGTGCTATACTATACCTTTGCAAGTTTTCTTGTTCATTGAATCAGACTTAAGTCAGTTTTATCAGAAGCTGATTTCTGTGCTTCAACACTTTTGTGAAAAGGTTCCTATTAAGCAACCTAATATATTCCAGATATCCAGTTTACTTCACAGTGATTCACTTCTTACTAAAGCTCTGGTTGGAGACACACCCACGAAAAAGGAGGAACTGGGACACAGACCTTACACAGGCCATTGAAGTGAAAATATGTCACCCTTTTGAGACTTAAAATGGAAACATTTTAGTCCTCAAATGGATGTAATTCAGAAGTAAATTAACTACTTCTCGTGTAGCCTGACAAGACAAGAAATTCTTGACTTGTATAAGATTTATTTGTTTGTTGAGTTTGTGAAAAAGTAGAAGTTAACGCCTCCCGACAAAGAAAAAGTGTTAAATAATTCATCACAATTTGGCTTCATGTTCACTCTAATCAGTTAGCCTTGCAGTGTTGACCGTCAGTGTATATAAATAAATGCCATGTGTGCCAGGCTTATTTTTCTCAGCTGTCTGGGAAAGAGAGACGATGTGAGGACTTGCTGGGACATGAATGTTGGGACACACACACACAGATGAGGGAACTTGCCTGAAGTCTTCCATAGCCAGGGCCTGAGTGTCAGCTGTACCTGCCAGAGAGAGGGCTCTCTGTGCATGAGGGTTCAGGTGAGGAGCCACAGGCCTGCTGGCAGGCGGGTGGGGGACTGAAGCAGCCCTAACCGGGTGGTGGCCTGGTCCTTTGGGACCGGCCTTAGTACTGGGCCTAGTGTGCTCTGCCATGGCCTTGCCTGCTCCAGGACGAGAGGGTTTGGGGCGACTTCCCACAGTGCCATCAGGAGTGCACTCGCCCTGGTTAGCCACCGGAGCGGGTTCAGCTTTGGGCTCAGCTTTAGGTTCAGAGATGTCAACAGAGCCTTCTACCCTGGCGCTCCTCTGGGGCCGTCGAGGCCTGGCAGGAAGTGCAGGCTGGCCGGCAGTGGAATCTGTGGCTGGAGCCGCTGTATCTGAAGCCGAAGCTGGAGTTGTTTCTGCTTCTCGCGTCTGGCTTTGGCTCGGATTATCTTGGTCCATTTCTTAAGATTTCTGTGACAAAGAAAAAAAAAGAAATGTTTCCACTTGTAATATTCATCCAGAACATCTTACACAACTAACCCTTACATATAACAACAGTGTAGCATCAGAAATATATGGAGGGATTCATTTGAGGACCAAGACTAAAGTCTCTGTGGCCATAAAATTATGATACAATGTGATAAAGAAAATCAATTTAAAACAAATAAAGGAGCTAAGAAGGTTTAGAGAAGATTTCTACCACTGAAACACTGGACAGCAGGACATGCTGACAAGTCAATTCAGCTGATGAGTGCAGGACTGTCATGAGATCCTACTGACCCAGCAGGACAACTGAGTGAGTCATTCAAGCTCCCCCAATCGTGACTGTCCAATTACCTGCCTTCCTATGGCCATGAAAACAGATCAATACAGCTGCATGTATTGATAGAAGACTTTTGAGAGACCAAAATACATAAAAACAACAGCTACAAAGAGAGCAGAAGAGACAATGAGAACCGTATTCTCCTACTGTCCTAACCTCTTTGAGCTTTTGGATGGGAGATTTGGAGGACAAAAAGCCTGGACACAGTTTATCATCCTCTCTACTTGTGCCTAAGCCGCCAGTAACCAGGGAGATGCTCAGTCAGTTCATATCAGCTCAGAGCACCTGCCACACACTAACATGAGGAGCTGCTGCAGAGTCCAGAATAGCAAAAGTCAACAGCACGGAATAAACAACAACAACAACAACAACACAAAGAGAGGGAGCTGCAGAGATAGACCAACACAGAGAAGAGGGGAGGACAGAAGTAAAGGAGGACCCATTTATTCAAGTAACAATCCATTCAATAATTGCGTGAATAAATGACTGCTTTTATTGCACAATGGCCATTTAGGCTATTGCATTTAAAAATGTCTGATTTAAATGCAAAACACGGAGCATTTTACATCAGAGACAACTACTTCAATGAATTTATGGGAAATGAATAAATAACTGAGTAGTTATGCTGAGATCCAACAATGCTAAAAGAGATAAAAAGAGATAAAAGAGCACCACTTCTACGCAAAACGTAGTCCATAAATGGTTCATCACCAAAGATGACACAAGGATTTCTCAGATGTCAAACAAAAAAATCCACATACAGCAGATGCTCTTGGACATATCTGGACCTTAAAACAGCTGATTTGAGCACAGAACCGTGGCAGCCCGACCCAGAGCCATCAGTCAGTGATGGTAGCAGTGAAACACGTGAGAGAGGACCAAAACACATCTCAATTTTCTGTGATCGTGAAAGGAGGACAGTCAAATCAGGACAGACATAAACACATTATATTCTCTACATGGCTGAAATTATGGCCTTTACATGAGGGACGTATTTTTCAGTGTCAGTAGAGAGAGAGGGTTATCTTCTGGGGAACAGATAAAACAACAGAGCCTTCTCATAATTATTCACATGACCCGAGGGCTGTCTTCTGTAGTCCACATGCCCAGAAGCATGCTCTCTGTCCACCAATAACCTGGTGCTTGACTGGGCATAATGTATTCCTATGGTCCATGTAAGGCATTTAGTGGGGGGAGTGTGGAGGCAGTTGGCAGGGCACACGTGGGAGTGGGTAGGAGCAAAACGAGCCGAGGGAAGCGGGAGAGCAGAGAGAGATGGCCCATTCAGTGACAACACTGTCTCTTTGCAGAATGTCTCTAAATTGATCCTCTCACACTTCCCTTTGGCACTGTCTATTTTTTCAAGCTTTAATCCCCCTCTCTCTCTCTCTTATCGTCCCATTTCTCTAATCCTTTCCCCCTCCCAACCATCTCCCAGACTCTGTTGTTCTGTCTTACCCACCTTCAATGCATGGGCATTGAATCGCTTCAGCCCGCCAATTTAGTTTTTCCCATTTTGCCACATTATTCCTTTCACACCAAGCTGTGCGCCTACACTATCTTTCTCATATTCCCTCCGTGCTCTGAGGTGACGCTTGTGCTCCTCCAGCGACATTCTCTGTATCGTTTCCCTCAACCAAACCACCTTTAAGTCACTATCAATGACGTCAACATGCAACAGTCCTAGCAGCTGTTGTCAAAACAGCCGGACAATGATTATAATCAGTGGTAATGTGCTCGGGAATATGGGGGGAAAACTGGAGAATGAGAACACGTTCAAACCACGTATGAGAGGAATAGCTGGGAAAAGGGAGGTATAGATGTAGGACATTGTGGAGGTGATAATGAAAGAAGGAAATGTTAAAACGTGATAGAACGGTTAAGATGGAAATAGCCCATTCAGACACTTTTTTCCTGCATGCTTAAATCTACATACTGTGCAGTTAATCTTTCTAACACAAACAAATGTTATTTTGTTGTATGACAGAGCAAGAGCCAGATATTTGCCTTTCCAGGATCAGAGATGACAGACTATACTTTGAATTACACTCACGTTCAAGCAGTAGAGCGGAAGAGTGGAATGATTTGATAATAACAAATGTGTCACAGTGTTTACATGCGACCTCCTGAGGGGGTGATAGCCAGGGAGGATGTAGTGTAACCCAAACAGCAGGCCCCAGCCAGCCTTCTTGGCTCCTCTGATGGGATTATTTGACAACAAAGATTGTTTTGGATGACAGAGTCAGTCAAATGGTCAGGAGTCATATTTCCCGGCTTTCATCTTTAGGGGTTAAAGTAAAGAAAGTCATCTATATCCTCACATAGAATTACCTTTTATCTTAAATCCTCAGCTCTGCGTGGCTGCATTATTCTGACACAGTGATTTTTGATCACATTTTGCCCACCTCTTCGATGTTTAATGTTGAAATTACAGCTAAGCAGAGTGTTGGTGCTCAGGGCCTCCAGGGCCATATGCCCCTGTGACAGGGATACTAATGATGACCCGGACAGAAATGACACCGGCAGCTGCTGCCACATCTGGATCAGTATCACTCCCCTGTATCCAGGAGCCCTAATCTTTCTGATCAGGTCACAGCCAAGGCCTAGGATGTCAAAATGATTCTGCTAACAGTCGAACACTGAAGACGTGCTGACAAGATGGAGTATAATGTCTGCGCTGCAAAATTCTATTGTAAGAAGCAATTTCCGATTCTGTCAATTCAGAATTACAGAAATCAGCCAAATGGAAACATTCATTCTGCTTAAAAGGCTCGGTTGTTATCAGACGCAAAAGCAACATCTGGTTCACCAAATAATTGACATGCATACATTGCACAATATCAACTAATTGGGATAGAATTTTTCATTCAGTCCTGTTAAGGAGTCTGGCAACGCACTCAAATGCAATAACAAAAAGCTCATTAGGGATGATAAAAATAAATCCTCTGTGATTGGACTTGCACGAGAAAGAGGCCCAATGCATGTGCATGAAATTACGCCACTGTCTTACAGAGAAGTTGTCAGTTCATCGACGACATGTTACTTCCAGCCCAGTTACTGCTATTAAAATAAGAAAAAAAAAGCTGCAAAAGTAGCATCAAAGTTCAGTAGCTGCTGCTCAAGTTAGTGAGAAAACCTATCAGACAAGCAGTATATTCACTGCATTTGGACTAAAATTAAATGCAACGTTTGGAATCCAATGTAGCTACAGATTATGAGGCTTGCAGCTAAATCCTCCCTCCCTCAGTGCATCTATCACATTACATCATTGCATGTTACTGCATCCTGAATACTACCAAGCACTGAACTGTGCGGGACCGTGAGGATAAAGGATATATAGTATATACAGCATTTTAGCAGAGCATGATGACACATCTGAGTTATCTGAAACAGCTTCTGATCACATACATACATATGCAGATATTCATGAAATCCGAGATAAGGCTCTTTGACAGGACGTGTTGTGTGATATGTGGTATACTCTGTTATGTAAACACCAGAGCACACCTTCTACACTGCACAGGTGCTGACACTGTTATCTGGCCCATGGTGGATGCATATATTTACATACTGAAACTAAATGACTGATGGCTGACAGAGGACGGTCACAGATACAGTATCTGGCCTAATTACGCTAATGCTTCAAGGACAATTTTTGTCTGGCAGGGGAAAAAGGGGGGAAAAATATATGTGTGTGTACACTGATGTTTGAAAACCTGATTCATCATCTCTGGAATTCTAGTATGATGTCTAGTTATTTTCTATCCTTAATTATCACGGTTTTCACGTTGAAAACAAAAGCTGTGGCATGTTTCCATGACCACAGTATCAGTATCCCTAAGCAGGAGGATCAGCTGTCAAGGATTTATTTACAGGGTGAAACAAAAGTAAACAAAACCTGCGTTGGGGATTTGGTGTTTCTGCTGTGACCACCAAAGACATACAAATAAATGGTTTTCACAAGGTATGGGGAGGAAAATGTATATGGTCAATGTTTTGTTTTTTTTCTTTGTGGTGTGTGCATATATACATACGCAGCAAATTGTAAAGAATGTGTTAAAACAAGATATGACATAAATATGAAGCCATTCATTATAATGATTGTTATTATTATATAGGCTAGTAGTGGAGAATGGGTAGGATTAAATAGGCTTTTGCTTCTTTCTATTCCTTTTCGGACATGTTAATCATTTGCCTTTTATTGTATTCTCAATTGACATGTTCAAAATAAAGCATGAATTCTGTTACAATATAAATGCACCCGTTTTAACACCACACATACAGTAGCCCGTGCTTGCAGCTGATTAGTCATCACCTACCTGTTTGGTTCTTCGGTGTCTCGAGTAAACCGTTTCTGCAGATGTAGCGGTCGGCGAGTCTCGGTGAATGTACAGGAATCACCCACAAGAAGAAGTGAAACGTTAAAAAACACCCTGAACTTTCCTTTCTAGTCGCCTCTCAAATGAAACCATCCGCATCCCAGCGCCTTGCTTCCTCAGCGGGGGAGATGACAGGCAGGCGGGCGGGAGGAGAGCAGGTGGGTTTGAAGCAGATTTTTCTAGGCAGGCTACATCTCACACACACCAACGTCTGCTCCTGCGTTTAAAGACACAGCGGCAACGGCAGCACGCCTGTGCGTCCTGTATGTGCCCTTCAAATTAAAGAACTACGAGAGAGAGAGACAGAGAGAGAGAGAGAGAGAGAGAGAGAAAGGGAGAGGGAGAGAGAGAGGAAAAGAGAAAGAGAGAGAGAGAGAGAGAGAGCTTCCGTTAACGAGCTGCCGCCGATGTTGTGTTTCGGCTGATGATGACGGTTAAGTCCGGCTCCGAAGCGCACAGAACTACAGCAGGTAGACCGGAAATATCGCGGTAATTACAAATCACAAACATGACGTCAGTTTCTCCCTCTCTCTCTTTCTGTTACACGCTCGTGCGCCGACTCGACACTCGTTTCCATGACAACAGCAAACTGACCGTTAGCCACATAATTACCTATTACCTAATTCGACAGTGTGGATTTGGACGGCCGTTCTATGCAGTCAAAGTCTATGATGAAGCACTACTGCCGCCCTGTGGTTGGTACGGAGAAGTGCAGGGCTTAATTACAGAGCACCAGCTGCATGGACTTATAATTTAAATAATAATAATAAACTTTATTTTTACTGTATCTTTCATACATGAAATGCAGCCCAAAATACATCTTCAAATGAATAAGAGCCAGTTGAAAATACAATTAAAAAGAGAGCAAGGGTTAAAAATATATAATAGCATTAAAGTTCAGTTAAAATTGTGTAAGAGTGACCAGGGTTAGTTAAAAGCTAAAGTGAAGAGATACGTTTTAAGCTTACTTCCTGCTGTCTCACGTCTAATATCTTATAATTAAGTAGAAGCACCTGCATCTTTTAACCGGCCCTTTGTAACAATTTGACAACTGAGTGTATTTTTGGGCGGATATAAGATTTGAAACAGTTTGAGAAAGAGCAAGAGTGTCCTGGTGTCAAGCTGATCTGTACAATATAGGCCTTTCTGGCTGCAGTTGACTTGTCAGCAGGAAAAGCCCAGGTGCGTTTAACAGCATTGTCTGCAGGTATTAGTGCACGCTGGCTCCCTGGAATAGCTCCCTGGGACACTTAATGTGCCACGTGTGGTTTTCCTACTATGACAGGTGCAAATGTCTGCTGGTCTAATGTCTTAGCAGAACTTTTTACTGTTAACTTATTGAACTTCCCAGGTCAGAGCCTGACTTCAAGGCATGCTTCGAGCCAAACTTTATTAAAACTACCTTTTTTAAAGAGCTCTTACTATAAAATTGCTCCAGATCTCATCTTTCTACATCCTGTCTATTAAAGCACCCAGTTTGAGCGCAGTAAAGGCTGATTCATCCCCTTTTGGCTGTGTCCCTCTACAACATGTGGCCATAACATTAACCATTTCCTACTTTATCTGATAATGTATTTTAATGGTGCAAATTCTCTTAAAAGAAATTGTAATTAATCAAACTACTAAAGCCAGGTGACATGCATAACGTCCTTATTTTCAATTCATGCTATGTATTTCTGTGCTTGTAATTTTAAATGTTTGTAACATAGCACAGATGGACCTTTTATGTATTTTTTTCACAAATTACAAAGTAATAGAGCAACAATGACGCATTTTTCTTTAAAGTTTATTTATTGCTTGTAGTTAACATTGTAACGGGTACCCTGCACAAGTAAGATCGATTTCAGGAATTCATTTATCTAATATGAAAAGTCAGTATGCTGCTAATATTATTATCACTTTAACTTAAGATTCAAGACTGTGCAGGAAAAGATTCATAAGCAGGGTCCAGAAACATGCATGTGATACAACTTTTGAGGCTGAGAGGAACTGTGTCACCAGATTTGATCTGAGCAGTTTGTTTTCCTGCAGAGATCTTCAAAGTTACTCAGTTGCATCACAGTTTTGGCAACAAGAGGAGGCTTCAAACTTAACGAGAACAAACTCAAGATTGTGAACAGAACAAAAAAAATAAACCGTCCATGTTTCACTGTGTTTAAATTAAGTTTCACTAAGACTTGGATTAGAAACTTGGATTGGAAGTTCTTCAGGAAGAGTCAAGGTCGGGGTGATGTTGATGTCGTAAATGTTGCTGTTTCAACCTCCATCAGAGAAGTTGAAGGGCTGATTATTTATAATCCAAAATACTATTAAATTTACTACACATACAAATGAAGACGAATGAATAAAGACGCCTAAAGCCATATAACTGTCTCCTGACTTATAGGAAGATAAAACACCTTTGAGCTGAAGCCTGCAATAAGATGTTGCTGTGGCAACACCTGAGGGTACCTCATCAGTGTTCATGACCTCTTTAATGCCTTTGGCCTTTATAGAATTAATGAGTCAATAACTGTGTCCTATTCTGTGTGTGTGTGTGTGTGTGTGTGTGTGTGTGTGTGTGTGTGTGTGTGTGTGTGTGTGTGTGTGTGTGTGTGTGTGTGTGTGTGTGTGTGTGTGTGTGTGTGTGTGTGTGTGTGTGTGTGTATGTGCCCTTTAAGCCCAAAGCTTGTTGAGAAAGCTATGTAGTGAATAAATGCAGTGAAGATGGTTGCCTAAAGCTACTTTAGACTGCAGAAGTAAATAAGTGACTATAAACCCATTTACTGTATCCTCATATGATGATTCATCACTTAAATAGCATATATACTATATAGTACTCAACAATGATGTAAGATTTTTGTTGTTTTTATATAATATCGTTAATACACTGAGGCATTTCCAACACTGCTATATGATAAAAGGTGACTAACTTATGTGCATACTTGTTATTGGGAATTTATGGGAAGTATGGAATAATACTACATAATAAAGTTTAAAAAATACCCTAATACTATATGTAAGCTAAATACTAAAATCTTATTTCAATGAGCCTATTCCAGTGTGGACCAGCAGTGCCGTATGTCTTTCTCTTCTGCAGTGAATCTGTGCAGTATATAGGTCAGTGTGTGTGTGTGTGTGTGTGTGTGTATATGTGTGTGTGTGTGTGCGTGTGTGTGTGTGTGTGTGTGTGTGTGTGTGTGTGTGTGTGTGTGTGTGTGTGTGTGTGTGTGTGTGTGTGTGTGTGTGTGTGTGTGTGTGTGTGTGTGTGTGTGTGTGAGTGTGTGTGTGTGTGCGTGTGTAGTTGTGGTTATGTGGTTATTCTTTGCTGCTCCAGTGTTCCTCTACCTGATGTTCCTTTGCAGCTCATCAAACCGAATTCATGTTTCCAGAATTGCTTCTGAAATCTTCCGTTCTAAGTCCAGTTGCTTTTGACTGAAATTGCTTTGCGGATAACGATGACCTGGACAAATGAGAACATTCACAGGCTTATTTCTAAGACGGCTGAAATCCTGGACTAACATTGGAAAATCAGAAAATAATAGAATACTTATCCACAACATAATCAACGTACAACCCTTTAATAATCATTGCCTCTGTAAATCTTATAATGTCCAGTTTGTGTTGAAACTGTGTCGGAGCCATTGGGGGTGTTAGTTCTGTGGTTATTTATAAAGCTTGTTGCATTACACTGAAATACTAATGTTGGAATGCACTTGTGTTCAGTCACTGTGTGTGTTTGACAGAAAATTAATTTGAAGATGATCATGTAGGCCTTAGTAATTCGGTCATCAATTGCCTAAAGACACAAACATCGTCATCAATTCAACAAATGTACTTTAGCTCAGCTCACTTCCCCACATTTTATGCCAAACACAGTCAATCAACCTTTATTTATCTGCTCTCGGTATCCTCATTTACAATGATGTCGAGATGTAAAACAATCCGTGCAAGCAAAACAACAAACAATAAAACAACAATGCAGTTTAAACAAATTAGACAAAATTACAGTATAGTTAAAAGCATTTACAATCAATTTAAACATGCTTTGAAATAAGGCATTTGAGTCCATGTTTAGGGCCTTTTGCAGGTTATTCCATATATAAGGTGCACTGTAAGAGAGCGTTTTTTTTTCCTATTCAGCTCTGATTAATGTAATATGAAGCAATAACCTGTTCTGAGAGCGAGTTTCAAGATTATGTGAGTTCAGAGTTAACAGGGATGAGATAATACAGTTGATACATCTGTAGTATATTGTAATAAATATATGTGCTTCCATATACTATTGATAAAATCCCTTATCATGGCAAATATCACATTTCTTTATCACTCGTAACTCCTCATATGATTCACTTTGTACAGCATTTCATGATTGTCTCGTTACCCTTCAGATCAGTTTACCACATTCACGCATGGACTTTAAAGGGGAACACCTAAATTCCAATATGTTATTTCCATGACCTAGGGAGGTTAAATCAATATTTGTGAACATGAGCAACTCTCTCCCAAAGCCAGAAACCAGAGAAGGAAGTCTCAGACTTCATCAGGTTTAATGTCTGGAGCTGCTCCACAGACACTGAATGGGAGCCTGCTTTTGTTTGTTTTCTTTTTTTCTACGCAAATGAGCTTTATTCTATCGTAGTGTTGTCAGTTCTGAACCAGGAAATGTCCCTCTATACTCTGAACATCTCCCTGGGAGCTCTAAGTGTCATCTCTAACATCTTCCCCAGCTCATCATGGAGCCGCTCCACTCTCCGTGCTCGATGACATCACAAATTTGAGTTTTCACGCTCCAGTTTTTGGATTTAGGAGAGAGTTGTTTATGTTTGCTACTGTGTTTGCACTGTAAAAAATAAATCTGAGTGAATATAAATGTAGCATGATTAAATCTGTGATATCAGCAATAAAAACATAAGAACATATCTAGTTTTGAAGTCAATTTGTTTAAAACACAAGACATTGTACATTTCTGCTTTACAATAGTGTATTTTACTTTACAGGCTTTGATTCACGTGTTGAATGACATAGAAGGGTCCTGTCTCTCATGCCGCACTTCTTTTCAGATTAGTAATATAAGGTTTAATTAAAATAGACTGAATGTTAAAATCAAATGCGAAATGAAGTTTATTTTACTTGCAAATGTCTTGTCTACATGCTCAATCTACATAACAATCTGATGAAAAGGGTAACTTTTTTTAAAGGAGATTTAAGCAGTATATTTTTTTATCAGTGTAGTGTTGTCTTAGACCATGTGAATAATATGTATACATTTAGAAATGGGCGTAATTCCCCTTTATTTGTGCTCTAATGTTTGTATAATGTCTTCATTACAGCCATCATCATCATCATCATTGTTATTTCTAAATATAAAACAGCCCATCTGTCATCTTCTGCTTGCAGGATCTTAACATAATTCAAGAGAAGAAGTTTGCGATAGTTCCGCTTATGTGTGGTTTTAAATGGAGTTTTTTCCTTTTAACACATGTGGGATTAACTGTATTTTGATGGGGATCTCGGCCAATGAGCGCGCTCTCCACGCCTCTCTGTCTCTCTGGGGGGAAACACTTGACGTGGCAAGAGGTCCGGACGTGACATAGCTGCACATCACCCTCTCCTCAGCTTTGTTAGACATCTGCAGGTACTGGACCCGAGGCACAGCGAGTCCTGGAGCGCGATCTGAACCAGGAGCAGTAATGTGGCTGATCGTGTTGGCCGGTTTGATCCACTGCGCCTCGGCCTACGATGTGGATCTGAAGAAACTGGACGGGTTGGCGAAAGCGAGGGTGGAGGTACAGTAACACAGCAGCGTTCACGACACTACGCCTCATACGTGAGAGAGGAGGCTGACTGGGTTTTACGGTGGACATTTTCTGAGTCCGATTTGGGTGAATGTGTGGATGGATGCGTTTTTTTCTTTACATTTCGATGCTTGGCGCATGCGTGAGTGATTCTTCCAGAGGAATAGGATGAGTCCCGCAAACTGGATTGATCTCAGTGCGTTTACAGTTTATCACCAGTGGTGGAAAGTTACATTTACTCAAACATTACAATTAAGTGTCTGGGTACTTGTGCTTTACTTGAGTAATTCCATTTTAATCTACTTTATACTTTTGCTTCACTACATTTCAGGGGAAATATTGTACTTTTTACTCTAGTGGAGTAATGTATTCATTTATTTGGTAACTTTAGCTACAAAATATTATCAACCGATAAAAAGGACAGATAAAGCAACACAGCAGTATATAATGTAAATAAAAGTAGCCCCACCTTTATCAGCTGCAACATTAAAGTGATATTTACATGAATCTATCAAAAATATAATCTGATAATAGATTATTCTGAAATGGGCCATTCTGCATAATGAGTACTTTTACTTGTTGTACTTTAAGTAAATTATTTATGCTGATACTTTTGTATGTTTACTTTAATAACATTTTGAATGCAGGGCTTTTGCTTGTAACAGAGTATTTCTACAGTGTGGTATTACTACTTTTACTGGAGTAAAAAGTTAGGAGGAGGAGTTATTCTTCCACCACTGTTTATTGGTTACCCAATTGTGCACACAGGCTGTGAAGACAACATTAATGTAAATATATATTAATAACCATAAAATCTGCAACAGTGACTTCCAGTTTTTTTTCCTGAGGGTGTGGAGGTCAGAGTCCTTCACAAAAGTGCCTGAAATTCAACCGTTGTTTTGTGGGAAACCTGTGCACTGTTCCCCTCAGGACAGGGTGTCACCAAATTCACCACACTGCCAGAATCACTGAAGAAAAGCACATTTGTGTTAGTCACACCTGCTACTCAATACATGTAGCTCAGATTTCTTTTCTTTTTTTTTAAATGGGTCAGGCATCCATCACAGAAGCTAAATCTGTGCTCTCATATGCTGTCATGATACCACAACATTAGAGAGACTGGGAAGGTAACCCCAAACCTCCAGCTCCACACGAAAAACATACATAAAGACACATTTCAGTGGCTAATTCAAGTGATGTCCCATTTCCAAAAGTAGGAGAGCTGCTCGTAACCATTTTCCTGCATGATATGTTGTCTCTTTCCCAGACGTGTGGCGGATGACAGCTGAACAGGCTCAGAGAGGTAAGTTACCGCCAGGAACAAACACACTGAGAGCCAGTGTTCAGACGCAGTAGAAGGCCTGAGAGCCCTTAAAGCCTAGAAGTGTTTGCTCACTGAGAATCATTTTACATTTACGTCTAGAGTTTCACATAATCCCCAACAGATCTGGAGCCCTGAGTGAACAGTATTAATCCCTTCCTCTGTCCGCAGGTCAAAGCCTTTGTGGTCCAGGACATTCCTCTTTAGTATCCTTTGACTCAACTAAACTGCTGATACATGTTCTTAAATATGTCCTTTTATAAATTCTATGAAAGTACAGTATTTTCTCTCTTTGCCAAATCCTTGACCATCACCACCTCAGCCATAACCTGGTGATGAAGCACATTCCTGGGGCCGACCCTGAGCTTGTCCTCCTGAACCACTATTTTGAAGAGCTGGAAGTAAGTCTTTGTTTTTGCATTGTTCTTGTTTAAAAAGATATAAAAGCCCCTTTATTTAGGCTTTGATGTGATTATAGCATCTTTTATATGATATGTGACAGTTAGGATGTAGATCTGAGTCTTTGCGTTGTTTTCAGTCCATTCATTCTCAGAGTCCAGGCGTTAGATTTGTTGAAGTGATGGGGATGTGGATCTTTCTAATCCAGTTACTACGGTCAATTTTACAATCTTACACACAGGGGCTTTAAGCATAATTTGAAAACAGTTTTTTTTTGCAATACATTTTTATTTTTGTTCTCTTGACTCCTAAAGTCAACACCAAAAGCTGTCGCCTCAGGCTCGATATTTAGATATTGTACGCTATAACTCGTCAGCGGACTGTCTTTGATGAAAGTGCCTTTGAAGCATTCGCACCCTTGTCCTGGTATAAATGATCATCTTAAATTGGATCACCTCCCAAGTATGGAAGATTTTAAAGCTAGGATCAAGGACTATTTGTCTACTGAATAAACATGTCCTGTTACTGAACGCAGCTGGTGATAATGTAATGTGACATTTGCCAAACAGTTTTAGCTGTTTTTATGTTGGCTTTGTTGTTGTTTTCAAGTGTGTACTTTATGTGGACCTACTGTGCTGCTCTCTTGGCCACGACCTCCTTGCAAAAGAGATTCTGAATCTCAATGAGTTGATTCCAGGTTAAATAAAAAACAAAATAACACACCAAGCTGTAAACCCACCTGACTTCACCTTTTAAAGCTGTTATGGCAAACTTCCTACCAAACAGTTGCATGCAGATGTCAAGTCACATGCTGCTGCACTGACAATCTGAACAAAATGCGTAATGCAGTGTTTCATGTAACATTAAGACCAAAGTACATAAAAACTAGAATTTTTTGATCTAACCCGTGTCTTTCACAGCGGATCGCCCTGTCTGACATGACGCGCTCTGAGATCAACGAGCTGCTGGCAGAGCTGGGTTTCTACAAGAAGGCTGAACCTGAGGCCGAGGTGCCGGAGGAGTTCCGCTTCTCTCCTGCCAAAGACAGCCCTTTTAAAGACGAGCCGGCGTACAAACCCTCCACTTCCTCTCTTGCCACAGAAAACGCCTCTTCAGAGCCCAACGCAGAAGTGAAGCATACTGATCTATAACCCATCAGAGGAGAGAAAAGTAGAAACCTTAATGTACCACTAAACCCCATCGCTGCTCCACGACCAGCTGGTTATTGCAGCTGACAGAAATTGTCATTTTGAAATAAGAACAGCAGATCGTGAATCAGCCCTGGGGCAAGGGCACAATCTTAGCATCAGCAAAAGGCCATTAGGTCCAGTCTGAATTTGCACATATTATTCTTGCTGTTTGTTCTTATTTTTGCAGCAGAAATAACACAACATGCTGCTCTGTGAGTGCTTTTCTACTCTACACAAATACTGGAAGTGTGTGTTTTGTTTTTTTTGGTACATCATGTGTCAGCTGTCTTCAGCCTCTCTTGAGTTCCCTTTGTGTGTCTGATTGTTTCCTTCCTACTGTGAAACCGAATGAAGCCTCAGGCTGAAAACGGTCTGGCTGGCCTGAGGCTGATGCTGCATGTTCTGGTGGGTTGGACTGATGCACACAAGACGATTCAAGTGGAAGCGTTGCAAAAGTAGAAAATAAAAAAATATTTGAAAAACATCATCTCAACCCCGGGGCCTCGCTGTGTTGAAGATCTTTGTTCTCATGTCTGGTGCCTTCACAGTATAGATTTGGCAGACTCCAAAGAGTATGGATGTAAGAATGTTATTGTTGTTAGAAATACTGTAATCTGGTAAATGTAAAAGGCAAATGTTTTGAGACAATTCAACAATAATCCCCACAACAAACATTCATTTCTGAAACTGGTTTTAATTCACATTTAACTGTGGTGCACAGAAACATGAAATTATGTGTTTAAGCTCTTATGTACAGCACTCACTTCTCCGTGGAAGGTTTTTCATCTGGCAGCGGTGGAATAATTCTCAAATAATTTCTCTAAATCTACTCAAGCAGAGCTTCAAAGAACAAGTTTTGGCTCTGGAACGATCAAATTTTCAACATCTTCTCAAATGAACCTTAAATTTTACAATCGGAATAAAAATCTTCCGTTAAAATGCTTCCTTAGCTTCATGTTTGTAAAATGTACAATTGGCAGTTACGTTCAGTCACGATTACACAGAAGAAAGCCGGTTTTCATCATCAGGCCTGTTGACTCGTCCAATTGACTTCACAAAACATTGTGGTAGCTTGAGCTTATTGACTTACTTTAAACAAAGCTTTTAAAAGAATAATGTACACACTAACAAAATAAAAATCTACTCAAGCATAAATAAGAAGCCCTCTAAAAGAGCTGTGTGAGTGTGTTGGGCAGGGCGAGTCAGTAATAGTGATGATGGCAGCACTGCTGTACACACACTTTTTAGTAAATATGCTGTCAATCAAGCAGTTAGACGCTGTAAGACAACAGACTACAACCTACTCTTGTTGTCTTTCTACCTGAATAAAAAGCATCTTTGCTGTTAGAAGAATATTATGATGATGCAGAGATACAGGAGGGGTACAATGTTCAAATCATCTAAAACATGTTCTCAGTCGAGTTCAGACAGGTGAGATTACTCAAAACAATGGAGCAAGAACATACCTGTGCTCATGTATTAAATAGTAATATGCATAATAACTTAATTCAAATACAGCCAGAGTTTAGTAAAAATGAAAAAAAAGTACCGGAATAAAAATCAAATAACGCGTCATAAGGTTGGGTGTATTTTTCTTTCTGTGGAATTACCAACAGAAATGCCAGCAAATTACAATTATTACAAAAGTGTAGCAGAGAAAAATGTAGCTATGAATAACTTAAAAAGGGGAAATACTATAAAAAATATTGATGTGTTTTTCAGTACACTAGCATAGCGACACAGCTACTGCATGTTGAATATCACCAAAACTTTGTACAAATTCAACCTTAAAAGGTGCTCTTATAAAACTTTGGCGAAACTTGGACTTTGTGTTAATGAAACAATGAATATACATCACCACTGCCAACAAAGGTAATAGGCAAACTTACACACACACGCGCACACACAAACAAACACGAACACACACAATCCCCAACTTGTCCATCAGAGATGAGAGACTCTGTGACGCAGCCCGTCAGAGTGGAGGCGGTCATCGGGTGAGGATGGGGTCTCTGAGCACAGGTCAGAGGTCACAGGGCCGACCCATGGACATCTCGTATCTGCGCAGGTGGTTGACCAGAGACTGTACGTAGGTGAAGACGCATTTGGAGTCAGGTTTATTACCCATGATCATCATGTCCTCCACTTCCAGCAAAGGCATGCAGTTGCAGTAGGTCCTGAGGAACAGCATACAAGATATGGTGTGTATGAGAAAGAGGAGGACGAGGAGACAGCAGGGTCGAGGACCACAGATGGAGCAGAGAGGGGGAGATCCTCATCAGGTGCTTTCTCATAATAATTTACTGACACACAACTCTGCACTGACAAACTCCAGCCCGTCCTTTCTCTATTATGCTCTTCTTCTTTGAAATCCTTTTTTGTCTCTGTTTTCTCTAAAGCACCGCATGGAAAACCCTTTAAAAGCTCTCTATAAATAAACTTCAGTAATGTAGCTTGTTTCAATAAACAGTTTGAAGAACAAAGACCTCACATGTATAGTAAACCATGCAGGCAGCGACCACAGGGTGGCATTATATCTCCACTCTACTGTAAACCCCCGGAGACGTCCTACACAGACAAAGCGCGGAGGAGCAGGAACAACACGAGCGATAAATCTCTTGCATGAGAAAATAAAATGTCAACAAATCGGTTTTGTTATTTAAGGAAGTGTTTATATCGGGTCACTCTGCACTTTATTATTACACTTTAAAAGGCTTTATAAGCATAAACACCTGTAAATGCACACTTGATAAAAAGTCAGCGGAAAACACAGCCTTTCTGTCCCCTGCTTTGTTTCTTAACTTCTCTGTTTGAAACGTTGTGATACAGCAGTTCCTTTTAAAGTGTTGAGCTACAGATGGTCCTGGCTCTCTGCCTGGGCCATAGTCTGACTATGCAGAAATACACACATGAACACACACACATACCATGTTAGGTACTTCGGACCTCAGTAGCTTCAGATTAACATGAAGAATCAAATATCCAAAAGCGGCCAATAAAGGAGTTTTCTGAAGCACCCCCGTTTGATTTAAAATCTAACAGCGCGCGCACACACACACACACACACACACACACACACACACACACACACACACACACACACACACACACACACACACACACACACACACACACACACACACACACACACACACACACACACACACACACACACACACACACACACACACACACACACACACACACACACACACACACACACACACACACACACACACACACACACACACACACACACACGTCTCTCAGAACCAAAGTGAGGTTCCTTCGTAGGTTCGCCCCCCTCTCTCACCATGGGTTCAGTTTTAGGCTGGGAGCGACTCAGGAGGAGTTTTTCGTTTTAACGAGGCCCTTCGTCACCAGACCCCTGTAGAACTCCTGCAGGTACGTATACACACACTTCCAATCCGGCTCACGCATCTTCACCATGTCCTCCACATCCAACAGCTGGGGGCAGTCCACTAGTTTCCTGTGCCCGCACCCAGCAGGGGGAGGGGGGGGACAAGGACAGGAAGGAAAGGCAGACCAAAACAGATAGAAACAAAGAAGAGGAGGAGGGTGAAGTACAGATAGGAAGATGAGAGAAGAAACAGGACAGAGATAAGAGGACAAAGTGTGGGAGAGAAGAAGAGAAGAAGGGGGAGGGGGGCAGATAAAGCAGTGAGCGGCCAAACGAAAAAGATTCAGGGTGAATAGATGGGAGAGAGAAAATGACACAAAAAGAAACAATAACATTACATTCTCTGTGTTCACAAATATATCCATGAGTTGACATGCTTCATGAACATCATGATACGTACAGTATGTGGCAAACACACACACACACATATAGGACAAAACAAAACGTCAAAATGAGTGTCGGTTGATGCTCATTTAGACTTTTTGTTTGCTGTTGTTTTTTTCTCTGCGACTTTTGACCATTTCAATACGACTGTTCTGTCAGAAACACAAGACACGATGAAAAAAACAACAAGGAGTCTGCAAAAAAAACAAACACAAAAACACAACCTGATGGTGACTCTAAAAACATACTGGTGCACAGGGTGTGTGTGAGAGTGTGTGTGTGTGTTGGGATTCCAGATAACAGCAAACTGCTGTGAGGGTCAGGAGTGCCTGGGAGAGTGATTGATAGTGCAACACAAAGGTGGAAAGACAGGGGCCGTGGTTGGGTGACAGTCCAGTGTTGAGAGCATGAATCAACATCAGCATGGACATTGTCCTACTGGATGTATGTGAGCATAAACACACAAGCACACACATACACAGGTGGGTTTGGGGCATCACAAGTGAGGATGATGTGATGCAAAAGGGATGAGAAAGAGAGAGGAAAGAGAGAAGAGACATTAGGAGTAAAAAAAGAAGGGGAAATGCTGAGGCCACAGCCGAAAGCTCGTCTGTTCTTTTTTTTTTTAACCTGGTGGATGTTTGGGGAGGGTTTGCCCATGGGTCTCTGGTTTAGAGCACATGGAAGGTGTCTCAGCAGTTACTCATAGTAGAGGACAGATGGAGAGTGGAGGTTTAGAGGTGGAGGAATTAGAGTAGTAGCCTTGAGGTGGTTCGATACACCTGGGAGAGACAGGGAAAGTTAACGCTGGGACTTCAGTCGAGGAACTTCCGCGTGTTTTCGGTCCGTCTCTGTACTCCAGGGTCAAGCTGGTGTTGGCAAAGAGCAACACTGAATAAAGTGTGTTTTTACAGAGGAACGAGAGGAAGATGTGAAAAATCTGTATGCTGTATGTATCTGATGCAAAGAAAGGGAAATATGTTGCTTTGGAAAACTTGTTTGTCATTCTGTATTCACGCCATGACAGCCTCGGTTGGAAGATAATTATATGTATCTTTAAAAGTTCCTACATTTTGCAAATTTTCATGTTCTTATTGGTCACTATATCTGGGTCTTCCACATCTGTGTCTCTCCACGGTCATAACAGCCAGGGAATGACTGTCATTGATACTTTCACGGTATTTATATAGCACATCGACCTGCTTTATAATTTAAAAAAACACATGGAAATCAGTAGTGCAGTGGCTTCTTCTGACGATTTCTTCTCATATTTTTCAAATTTTCTCTTTCAAGCTTAACAAAAAGGAAAGTTCACTGTAGCTGATCATCAAAGTTAGCTGACACTCGCAGAACTGATGTGGTTAGTGGACATGTTACTAGGACAAACGTGTTTTTTCTGTGTACTCACTCTGCAGTGCTGAAGGCCACCTCAAAGTTTTGCCTGCGGTTGCTGGGGCTCAGGGAGTCGTAGTCAAAGGATTCAGGGAAAAAATTGTGCACCAGGGCACAAAATGCCATGCCATTACTCCAGCTGGATGAAAAATTCTGAATATCCACATGCTGAGGGAGAAGACACACAGGATAGATAAGTGATGGAAACATTCCCATGGTAGGAAAAGATTATCTCTTCCCGAATCGGCAAGTTCAGCCACAGCTTTACTGGCTGACATAAAATATGAGCTGTGAACACACAGTGGGTTGCCTCGGCTGGCTGGCTCACCTCATACGAGCGGGTCTTGGCGCGGCACCAATCGAGCAGCATCTGCTTGATAGAGTTTGCGTTGGGTACACCAAAGCTGGTGGAACGCTGGACCTTGTTTACCTTGGCGATCGCCTGATTTCCAGGACTGAAAGAAAAGTCAGGTTTGTGTTAATATTTACATGCTTTGACCTGGTCCTTTTCTTTCTTTGGTAGTAATACCTCTCTGTTTATCCTTACCCCCCTCCCTCCTTCTCCAGCTTCTCTATCATGGCTTTGCGGGCCTGCATTGCAGAGGTTTTCGGCAAAGTCTGAGCCCTCATCAGCTCCTTGCGCTTCTCCGCCTGCCTTCGCTCCACTGCGGCCAACCCGCCGCTGCGAGATGATGAATCATCCTCACGATCAAATACACTGAGGCAGGGACACGTATAGCAAGTTAATGTGTGAAAGTGCAGGGATTTAAAATTTTGTGTAATGTGCTGATGAGTCCTGACCTACCTGCCCACTTTTTTGCTTGTGTTGGAGGAGGAGGAGGAGGATGACGTGGAAGAGCTGAAGCTGTATGATTTTGACTGCACTGTCCCTCCTGAAATAATAATCAAACACACAAACATATGAATGACATTGTTGATATGACTGTACAGTATTGTAAGAGAGCCAGAGAGCGAAATAAAGTAATGACTCACTGTCAGTTTTCTGCAAATAACTGGCCTCGACAACAGTGCTGCGTGTTGATCTGCTCCCATCATCTAAATACACAAACTTAAATCAATATACATATTGGACATCCGTTTCAGGACTGCTATTGTCCTCTTAGTTTTTTATCAACTACTTTTTCCTCACAGGATGCCTTTTGTTTTGCAATTGTAAATAAAAATAGCTTTTTTGTTGTTTTAAGTGGTTAAATACAGTTTCAAGAAAGGTTTAAAGAAGGTTCAGCAATGTACAGGGAAACAAAAAACTACCAGACGAAGCAAAGCGGTCTGTCTTGGTGACTTGGCTGAGTTTGGAGCCATCTGCTGACTTCTCCACTTTCCTCATCACGACCTCTCCTGCTCCGACCCCAGGGCGGCCTTTCTGTGCTTCTCTCTGCTGTCGGAGCTCCTGCAGACGGGTCTCGCGCTCCTTTTCTCTCTGGTCTAGGGATGGGCGAGGAGAGGAGGGGAGGGGAGGAGAGGACACGAGAGGAGGAGACAAGAGATGATGTCAGTGGAAAAAGAGGAGGACAAAAGGTCCTAAACAAACTGACAGCACCTCATCTGACACAAAGATGGATTAAAACAGGGTTTCCGAATTTGAAGCAATACATCTCAGGATTCTTTCCACAGTGCTGTAAAATTCCTCTGAACACACAAACACCCACAGGTGGGGGGCTCGCAGCAGAGCCAGAGCTGTCAAGTAATTTTTACTGCACAAACATCACAGATCAAAGAGAGCAAACACACTCTGATCCTCCCCAGTGAAGGGCTGTGCCAAGTCCAGCAATGTCCAGTATACTGATCCCTTAACACCTGCAGTGCCACCTGCAGCTTTAACCTGAGAGCGTCCGTGTATTTAAACATGCTGCGACATTTATTCTAACTCTGTATTCCCTTCGTTCTGATTTCATTTGTCCTCTACACATCTGGGAATCCATTTAGGAGGTTCAACTGCTCAATGCAGCAAGGCACCTGGTGAAACCAATATGATGTGTGCTCACTGCAAAACAGATAACACTCAAAATGTGGTAGACATTTCAGTCACAAGGTAGCAGCACACTGAGGTGAGTGGTAAACCAGGATTCATGCGCGTTAACAAAACTGTCAACATATCATTGATCATCCACCACAGAGGTCTGAGAGATAAACTGTTGGTGTGGTGACAATGACAGTATGGTGCATACAAAAAGACAAACACAGGCAAGTATCAAATGTTAATGCAGACTGCACACCAACCTGCCCTACCTAGTTCCTCTTGAGTACATCCAAGCTTGACCTCTGAGGGCAGAACGGATAGAAACCATGTGGAAATTGCAAGTTACTATACTCAGTCAATTAAATTAAAAGCCATCAGGCTTGATTATAATGAGGCAGTTTGTCCTTTGATGATTTGAAAGAAAGCAGTAGTCTTGAAAAAAGTCTTTGTTTGGTTTGAGTAGATAGGATAGTGGATAGGAAGTTGTTTCTCTTAGTGCTGTTACCTCTCTTTTTCTTACGAAGATCTCTCATGGCTGCACGGATCATTTTCCTCTCCTCAAAGTCTTTCGACTCATCGAGCTGTGGAAGGAAGAAAAAAAAAAAACCCCGGAAACAATGAGATCATTCCTCACAAAACGCCAAAATGGCATGGCTCTATTTATGCATGCAGCTCTAACATTGCATTGTGCATACACACACACAACACCAGACTGTGACTTTTCCAAAGGCACCCTCACATAGCTGGCGAGATTTATTGTCAATACACAAACTTTTTGCACGACTGAAGCTGCTTTTAAATCTAAATCATCCAGATTAATAACGTGGCTGTGAAGTACCATTTTGTCGAGGAGCTCTTCGTCCTCGATAGCACCCAGCTGTTCAACGGTCAGTTTTCCAGAGCGCTCGTCTGGTTTGGCCTGAGCGCTCGAGCCGTTGGGGATGGCCGGGATGTGACACGGCAACTGGGCAGACGGTCCAACTGAATACACCGGCTCAGAGGCCACAACGGGCTCTGTCTCCATCTGCACATGACACAAAAACACACAGTGTGAGAAAGAGCACATGCATGCACAGTGATTCATTCATTCATTCTTTTAATTTTTTTTTTTAAACGAGAAAGAAGGAAATTTTGACCTTATTGAATTTGTGCATCGCTATCTGAGAGCTCCTGCAGAAACAGTCCCCTAACATGGAGCCCAGACTTTTAACTTGCAAAACCAGGATGAGGGTTTTAAAAAAACATAACAAAAGATTGCTGACATTTAGGACGTAAAGAGTTTAGTTAACACACTGCAGCCATAATAGGCCTGAGTGTGTGAAGTAGGCTCCCTCTAATAATCTCTTTTTGAACCAAGACTGCCAGCTCACCACATCTCATCATTTCTTCCATCCCCTCCTCCTTCCAGCCATGCCAGAGAGGGTGACAGTAAGCACATGAGAGCGAGAGCAACCCTGCCAAGTTACTGTTAACGTAGTTCATGGAGTGTGACTGACATACCGAGTGTCTAAATGATACCGAGCTGCTGTGAAGCAAGAGTTTATGTGACAGGTACTGTACACCATTATGGCTGGAAGATGGGAACAATGCATTAGCAGATATAAACTCTGAGGAATACGGTATGAACACCACAGAAGGAGTGGTGAGCAAAGGAGAAGAAGTAAAGAGTTAAGGAGCATGTTGAAGAGGAAGTAGTGCAACGAGAGAACAAACGTGACTTTATAGTCTGTTAATGTAAGACTGGACATCTTCCAGCATATTTGGAATGACCATAAATCCTACTGAAAACACCTCTTAAATGTACATTCTTCATGGTGCTGAATGCCTGTGGTAGACTATGAGCTCTAGCTGTGGCTTCAATGCTTTTGTTGTAACCGAGTCCAGGTCCAGATATAGCTCAGACAGCTGGCCTCGTCCCTATCCACAGCTGCCTGGCCCTCCTCCCTTCGGGCCCCAGCAGGGCCAGGTCTCACCAGGGAGGGACAAAGCCCAGAGCTGAACCACAGTGCTGATCAGGTGGCCACTGGTTTCAAGAACTTTCTGGAAAGACTGGACTGAGGGGCACTTGACCGATGAGGAATGTTTTGGGACACAACAAAGCCAAACAAGGGCTCTGATTCAAGCAATTAGGGAATGTGAGTGGGGTGAGAAAATCCCAGATAACCTTAGTGCTCGAGTCATGTTTAATTCAGCTTCAGCATCTGAATCAGTAGGGCATAGAAATGGGCTTTTTGTCAACTTTTTCCTATAATGGGAGAAGAAAATTTGAAAAAAACTTTTGGATTTATCACTCCACCAGCAGAATTATGAAAAGCTGACATGGGAGCTGATATTGCGCAAATATACTGGGGGAATAATCCAATATGATCACCCCTCATTATCACAATCATCGAAGTAACATTTAAGAGAAGCCCATCACCTTTGAGACTACACAGACAACGTTCAACTCACTCCTTGATCACTTGCCTTAAGTATGGAAAGCCCTGCCCGTCTTTTCCCCCCTGACCGCAATGGGACCTCTGTGTGAGGGTGCACGTCTGAGTGTGAATGTAAACACATCACAACAATCACAATGTGTCATTTGACATATATATGAGAATCCCATCATCTTTACTGGAGTAGTTGATTGGCAGATCCAGCTGTCTTTTCAGGATTAGAAAGAAATATCAACTGTGGTCGGTTGAATAACTAAAGATAAAGCCTCTGCACCAAACACTCAATATCCTTCAAAATGTCACCAGTGCACAGAAACACAAGCAGGGTTTGTCATGGGATTTCAAGAGCACATAGAGCAAACAAGGCTTAAGATGCTTGCATATCCTGTCAGTCATGAAACTGTGCATCAATCTCCATGTATGTAAGACTTAAATCCCATTTTTGTTCTGAAGCCAGACGAGTAAAACCGTTCCATGTATGGCTCGATCCTTTTTGGAAAAACATCTAATGCTAAGTTCATATTCCTGAACATTATGGATGATCTGAGGATGGGAAACTCAAACTATAGGTCAGGGCCATTGTTACTGTTAAAAATATAGTCATGTTTTCCTCCAACAGTAAGTGTATCCACTCAACAGAACACTTGCATGCAGACACAAGAGTGCTAGCCAGGATCAGAAACACATGGTGTTAGAGGATTGGAATACCTCTGTGACAGATTGCAGGGAAGTCCTCCTCATAAACACAGTTTGTCAAAACTGACTGACTGACAGCTGGGATGGCCAAGAAGGTGAGGACATGATTTAAGATTGAAACCAATGGAAAGCTAACATATGGAACAGCAGGTCAACAAGTACCTGAGCAAAAATACAGTGTCACTGGCTTGGCACGTAACTAGTACTCATGGCCAGCTGATGTGTCAACACTGAAACAAGAGACATTCCCATTCTTCACGCAGCTTATCTGAATTAAAAAAGGGGTCATGATTAGAGGCATAAACAGAGAGCAGTACCGTGCTATAGTTGCAGGAAATGTTTGCCATCAGAGACGGAGCAGAGAGGGAGCGGCGAGTTGCAAAAGTGGGAGGGTGGGGGACAGGTGAAGACTCCCAATTATGAGGTTTGCTTGTCCCAGTAGATACAGAGTCCTGGGGGCATGATATAGTTTCCTGGGGTACGCTTGATGGAGTATCCAGAAGAGTGCTAGCTGTGTCCTGGAGCGCAATGGACGGAGAATCCTGGGGAGTGCAGGATGACGTATCATGTGGGGCTTCAAGTGCGGTGTCCTGGGGTGTGGATGCTGGAGAAACACTGGACAAAGTTGGAGGATCCCTGGACGAAGTTGGAGGATCACTGGACGAAGTTGAAGGATCACTGGACGAAGTTGAAGGATCCCTGGACAATGTTGGAGGATCACTGGACAAAGTGTGAGGATCACTGGACAAAGTTGGAGGATCACTGGACAAAGTGTGAGGATCACTGGACGAAGTTGGAGGATCACTGGACAAAGTGTGAGGATCACTGGACGAAGTTGGAGGATCACTGGACGAAGTTGGAGGATCACTGGACGAAGTTGGAGGATCACTGGACAAAGTTGGAGGATCACTGGATGGTGTTTCGTTTTCACATAGAATTGTGGGTGAGCTTTCCTTGCTGGGCAGTACATGCCCAGGTAGGCCCATTGCTTGGCACAGGGCCTCCACATGCCTCACAAGCTTTTCTTGCTGAATCCGCATTCTCAGGTTCTCCTCCTGCAGCCTGGTAAGGGCTTCGGCCAGAGGAGCCACCTGAGCTGCCGCCCCCTCCAGACGGGCATCCACTCGCTTCCCAAAGGCCTGCAAGTCACTATGGATCTCCGCCACTGCACACTGTAATGTTAATTCAAATTTACTTTCGCACAACTGCTCCTCTTCATCTTCTGCCTCGTCCTGAGTGAGAAGATCACCAATCACCTCCTCCAGGCCAGACTCGGCACAAGTGCTATCTGGGCTGCCCAAAGCCTCTGGAGCCTGTGAGGCTGGGAGGAAGTCCAGATTCACTCCAGGCATGGCCAGACCAGCTGCAATTAATATTACACTGGCTAAAGTCCCTTTAAATCCACTTAAGTGTCCCAAAAACTTAAATTGGGGTGTTTGATCAGGGAAATGAAACGCTTGTGGCGTGAGATGTGAGGGTAGAAGGTGTCCTCTCTGTCCTTCTCTTTATAGAGACCTTTCAGAACAATGCACGTTCTTTATACCCCCAGCAAATCTCCCCTCTCTACAGGCCAACACCCTGACAGCCAATGAGCATGCAAGGAATCCTGTTTCCCAGGCAGCAGTAAGCCCCACCCCCCCTATTTCCAGGTGCTGTGGACACGTCTATTTATCTCCTGCACCGCCATCATTCTTCTGAGCCAGTCAGTCGTGGGCCACTGGTGGAGGCCCGAGGGGGAACTGTAGTGGAAACAGTTCTGAAAACTCACCCCTCCCTCTTTCAACTTTCCTTTTATTTAGAGTCGTTGTCCTTCACACCTCGATTGGCAGGCGACAAGGTTTCAGATAGGGCTCTAGGCCTGGGCTGAGCGGAGTTACACATTAGTGT
This sequence comes from Echiichthys vipera, assembly GCF_963691815.1. Lineage (NCBI taxonomy): Eukaryota > Metazoa > Chordata > Actinopteri > Perciformes > Trachinidae > Echiichthys > Echiichthys vipera. The sequence continues at coordinate 19,758,804 of NC_139829.1, read as the reverse complement.
TTCACTCATAAAATTACTTTCTGACAAATTACAACTGTGTCGTGACTAATCAGGTCACTTGTGTTGCATGACTGTGATTTAGGGCAGACCTCCAGAGGGAAGATCAGTCCATGAAGGACCAAGTGTTTAGGGCCATGACACAGCAGAATGACCAGTGAGGGTGAGCTGGGGCCAAGTTCTGAACGCCTCTGGACAAGGATGTTGGGAAGGACATTGCAGCCGTTCCAATATTTTGTTTTAGGCTTACTAACGAAGCAGCAGGGACCCAGCTGCTGCTCATCTAGATGCTTCAAGTGCTTTTGTGATAAATTAAGAGCTCTCCTAGAGCGCTGACAGAAGGCTGTGTGTATGTTGTTTGTTGTTTAAGATGTTCAAGTACATCTTTTGAATTCCTACTGATGATTTCGTGCCATATTGCAGACCATGCAGACAAACCAAAGGGTAATTTACATACTGTATCTCTAAAGGCAACATGATTAGAAGCAAAAAGTGAAACCTGCATGACATGCCACTACATCACAAGCATTCATCTGATTTTAAGTGCAGTGGAGAATAATGTGACAAAGGGAGACAGTGCGCTCTCCTCAGATTTACAGGTAAGCAAAAAGAATAGTCTGGACCCAAGGGAGAGTGGAGATAAATGTGAGCGGCAGCAGGGAAAGTGGGTCAAAACCCAAGAAGGACATGGCTCTAGTCTTATCATACATCAAAGCACTAACAAATTTTACCCACAGAGAAGCAAAGTGATGGAAAGAAGCACTCAAGATAAAACACTAATAAGTGGATACACATATACTACAATTGTGTGCATGTATATGTCTATTTCTTATTACCATGGCAGAAACTTATGTAGAAACTTTTCGTGCTTAAATGTGTCTGTGACTATTATTGTTATTTAACATAGTTTCCAAAAATAATGTAGTGCAGCTTTGAAGCTAAAAAAAACAAAAAGACAGATGGCAATAAAACATCATCAAGACTTTCCCATGTTTTTGTCTCCAGTTTGCTCTCCAGTCTGCGTACCAGCTTTAAATCTGTGACACACGTGAACTGCCTGGTTAACCAGCATGAGTCATGGATCAGCAGTATGTTAACAATTGGGTCCTTCTTACTCTGGGAGACAGTGAGACAATCTTTCTCAGACTGTGGGCCTCTGTCCATGTTCCCGCCGCAGCACTTTACCAGTGACCCAGAGCATGGCAGTGATCTCTATGACCACCGTCCTGTCATCATCCTGGTAATAAAACTAAGGCGTTATTTATATTTGTGTTGTAGGCCGAATACAGTCGACGGCATGGACCGACGGCTGAGATGAGCAGGAGGCATCAATAATCTGCCGCCCTCACTTGTCTGAAATTAGCAGCTCACATTTTGCCTTCACTGTTTTAGAGTCTTTTCATTGCTTATTTGATTTAAAATCTTTCTCTCCGTTGACTCAAATACATTGTAATTTACAGGCAATCCACTTTAAGAGCATCAGCATCAGCCTGTTTTATTGGAATAAAAAAAAAAAGAGAAGTAGTGGACGCTCTGAGTACAGAAGATAGACCACAGAGGAGAAGCCCCAGACCACCCAAACAGATCACAGTCCAAGACAGGAACTACTGTGGTCAATAAACAGTCAACACCAAACAGGAAGAACTTATAAACACTCGTCTTGATATTTGCACACTCTTCTTCTTATAATGAGCATAATGTGCAACTTAAATGTGAATCCTCCCCTGACGTCTCACACAACCTTCAACTAAACCAGGGGAAAATCAGAGAACAGGCAGTCTCTGGATCAGTCGGAAGGTAACCAAGCTGCCTCCCCCTGGTTGACGCTAACCAACAACGCCTGCTGCTGTTTTCATTTGCCAATAATCTCATTAGCCAAGTCACTCAGGCTCTGTGTTTTCTGGGAAAACGTGAGCAGATCTGGGCAAAGCTGGTGAAATGTCAGTTTAGTGCCGAAAAAAAAGAGAAAGACTTATTGTCGTAGCCTCATGGTTCATCAATGAAGACATTCATGTTGAGCCTATACAGTAAGGATGCCGTTGTCTGGTTAGCCATGTATTACATATGTACTGGACAGCCTAGTGGTTCTAGCATGCAGTTAGCACGGTAATAACAATTAAAGCATAAACTAATGATTGATGATGCGATTTACTCATGCAGCTTCTTCAACTGCATACATTTCTTTTAGTATTATTCAAAATACATTATGTTTAGTGAAGTCATACACATGTTAACAACCCTGCAAAGACGTTACCTGCGTTCTGTTATGGTAAGATTGTAACAGCGCTCAGTTCAGACAAGTATAAACCTCATCTCTCGCAGAATCTTTGTCCTCTTCCTGCAAAATCCCAAAGAGACTCAGTTTGAACCTGCTCCCGTGTTTGTGCGTCTCTATCAAGAGCATAACTGATGGAGACGGTCTAATTCCAACACCTTAAATTCACCCTGCAGCCCTGTGGAGCCTCCTCCCAGCCCTAATTAACCAGTTCCCTGATCCCATAACCAGATTGCAGCTGTGCTCGACACAGGGGGTGGAAAAGACAGCCATTAAAGAGTAAACAGGACACAGCTTCTCCTCTCTTACCCTCTCAATCCCCCACTCTCTATTCACAAGGATACTTCCTTTCATGGAGGAGCGAGAAGGTTAAGGAATGAGGCAAATGGAAGTTTAGCTGTTCTTCCTAACCCCAGAGGTCACTGTGAGACAGGAGGGGATTGGTTAAACTCTGACCACTTTCAGTCTATTAGAGTGTGCAAATTTAGAGACGAGGGTTGCATCTTTAAGTTGCGCTAAGAAAAGATCGCGATGAAGAACTTGTGTCAACATGTGTTTCAATCAACGTGCATTAAGACAGACAGGTGTGATCTGCAAAAACATTTCCCAGATAAATCTCAGCGGGCATGGCCTGCTGAGAGAAAACAAGGAATGCCCAGAGAGCAACTCCCTCTCCCTCTCTCTCTCTCTCTTTCACATACCCTACAAGGACAGATGTGACTGGCTACCCACTCTGTGTTTGATAAACACTGTTCTTCCCTTCTTCTCCCTCCTTTTCACACTGTCTTTCACTGTCCCGGCTCACTTGCTTTTCAGGCCTTTATAGGTGGTAAAAAAAACGAACAGTGGAATTCAATTGAGTCAGTTGGGATGAAATAGTAGATGAAAACAAAACGTTAATCTTAAATTGGAAAGGAACTGGGAATGTGGTTTTGATGCATGTTTGACCGATTCTGTCCAGACTCTGCGAAGCCTCAATGCTGTGATGATTTTATAGGCAATTTTTTGCAAAGGCAGACCGTACCTTGATGGAGGATCCGGAGGAGAGGCTGGATGAGGAGATCTTGAACGGTGTAGCTCTGAGGCCAAGGGTCAACTCTGAAACAGACGTAGTGAAGACACAAATTCACACAGATTTAATTATTAAAACGTTTAAATTCAGGTTGGTAAAGTCCACAGCTAGGGGTTTAATAAGAACAATCTCCAGAAGGCCAAGAAAGTTCCTGGCAGCCATATGCATGTGTACAGGCGTGTGAATGGTCTTGCACTGTGTTGGTGCTAGCCATTAGTCAGTTACATAAGCTGCCATAGTGTCATAAACAACAAGGTCTCACATCTAATGAGAGACAAGCAAGGAAATGTAGATGACGCCACTTTTCACATAAACAGCCCTAGAGTAAGCGCATGCATTTCCTTGTGACCTGTAGTCAAACCCCTCACTCCCCTCTCTTCAGTCCGCACACGCATGCATAAAACATCTCATAAAATAAAGGATTGATGCAGGCCAGGCCAGCATAGTGGACATTTAAGACTCTTGGTCGGAGATAGAGATACCAGAGACACAATCCCAGCCTGGCTTTGGTCAGTGAGAGACAGGCAGGTTCCCAAAAAAGGAGTCCAGAACCATTAAAGCAAACTGAGCTGAAGAGAAACCTATGTGACACTTGTGACGGAGCCCAGTGGGGCTGCCAGCATGTGCCGGGGGTGTCGGTTGTAAGAGGTGTAATTGTACAGGCCCAGCTTGAGTCTTAAATAAACTGTTTGGGTTGGAGGTCCCGGTTGCTGGGAATAGCTGAAACTTAAGAAGTCTTGTTTGGACAGACAGCAAAAGCAGCTGCAGCAGCTTCTGAAACAGAATGAGAATTCAAGCAATTCATGTTTCATTTTCATGCAATTGATGAATCCCTGCTGGCACTGCGAGTATGTACTGTGCTGAGTGTGTACATGTACAGGAACAGCGTGTTTTTACGAGACTGTCCCGCCGTAACGTGCCTATAAATATAGGCATATATAAATATCTGACAATAGAGAAATTCAAACCATCCTGAGGTGGTTCTAGAAAACCTACAAAATGCTACATACTGTATTTTAGTCATCGAAAGTGGAAAAAGTTTTTCAGTACGACTTGACATTAAGATTCACTTATTAAGAAAAAGCAGATTTCAGGTAAGCAAACATGGTTTGAGATTTTTTTATATTTTCTTCTATTATCAAAAACTGTCTCGTTAACATTACCAGTTATTATCACAGGACGCCCCGGTGTTAAGGCGCTGACCATGGACTGCAACAAACCTGATTTGTGTGCGGCCCGGGGACGTTTGTCGCATGTCCTTTCCCATCTCTCATTTCCTGTTATCTGCTCTACTGTTGACTCACCCATAAAAGGCATAAATGCATGGACACCTTTTCTTTATAGTTGAGAGACAGAGAGGAAACAACATTCAAACTGAGGATCACAGGATCTCTAATCAGCAATAAATGAACTGCTGTCCCACAAACATTTTTCTTATTTAAATGCACCTAAATGAATGCTGAAATACAGTCTCATTTTAGATAAAATGGGGGCCGACATTATCTAAAGCGTGGAACAACCAGAACACTGAACTGTGTGTGCTATCAGGCTTATTCATCCGCACTGTAACAGTATAACTATTCAGTCCAGCCTGAGACAGCCAATTATTGTTTCCTTTGTCCCAGTATACTCACTTCTGTCGACTGACCTCCCCCTCCACGCGGCAGCAACTTGCCCACTCTAGAAAAAATTCCCCCCAGTACAATCTCAATGTTTCATATTCAGCTGGAACATCTATCCCCACTCATCCACGCGCTTTGCTTGTCATCATCCCACTTCAGACCGATTGCTTGGTGCCATTCGTCTCCCACAGTGGCTGGGATTCCATTGTGATCTTAGGGTTAGTTATTAGCAAGGAAAGACATTTAGTCGCTAAATTTAGATCCATGTTGCCTGAAACACAGTGGGCTGCAGATCTCCATACGAAGAGAGTGTTTAAGGTCAATATAATTACGTTTCACCTAAAAAATATGTTGTTAAAACAAACATTGGGGTTCCGTCATCATTCCCATTCTGAATTAATACTTTGGAAAATACTGCATCATGTTAAGAGAGTTATCTTCGCACTGACTGAATTAGAGTATGAGTGCTGTAAGATTGGTGACCTACCTGCTCTCTGTCCCAGAGAATTAGGAGTGATGCGTGGCATCATGTTGGTGATGGGTACAATATTGCCTCTAGAGGAGGACGTAGACGAGGTGGTGGTGCGTCCATCCTTGATCTCGATGGTGAGGAAAGTCTTCATGTCCGGGTCTGCCTCTCCCTGGGTGACCTGCTGTCCAGCTGCTCTCCCTTGGGTCCTGTCGTCCTTTGAGCTACTGGAGGCATGCAAATCTTTTTCAGCTTGGTCCCTCGTCCCACCCATGGAGTTCTGCCATTGGCTGACTGATGACAGAGGTTTATTAGCCACACCTCTTGGCAGAGGTATGGCCTGACTCTGGGATGCGGCAGAGGTGCGAGATGTGGAGTCTGCACGTGGCCTTGCTGGCGTGTCTCCAGATGTGCTGAGGGATGCTGCTGTGTGTGTAAACAGCTCAGTGGATCTGGAGAGATTCGTCGGGACGCCTCTGCCGGAGGTGGTCCCGTTCCTCAGAGGAGCTTTCTTAAAAGCTGGGACATTTGGGCTCTGGCTGGGCTCGTTGAACTTGCGCATACGATCACGTACAGAGTTGGTGCGGTTGAATTGTTCCAATACAGCATCTCTCTTCTCAGGTGCTGTAAAGACATAATGCAGGAGGAGAGTTGAAATCAAAGGAAAAACACTCAATACAGTAGAGACAGAGAGCCTAGACCCTTTCCACTATTTAGGCTCCAAATTAGCACACTTAAAGTATTTCTTGCTCTCATCTCCTCCTCCACCTCAAAAGCCTTCTACAAATCCCATTCCTCTTTTCCTCCTCTCTCTAGGTTTTGTTCCAGCCCCTTTATTTTGCTTGACTTAACACCCCCCCCTTTCATTTTCTTTTTTTTGGACTTTTCAGGACATGTTTCCTCCACTCATGGCTATTTTTTCATTCTCTGATCCTTAATGCTGTCAGATAATGTGTACAAAGCTCATGATCTGGCACGGATCCTCCAACGGAAAAAACACTAGTGATTAGAGGAGAAGATATTCACTGAGGTCATCCTGAGAAAGAAAGAAAAGATGAGCTGCTTGGGAGTAAAACCACAGTTTATAGTACAATGGACACAGAAAAGCACTGTCTGGTAGAGAAAGTGAAAATGGCGTACATTAAAACAATTCCCTTTTCCCAGCACTCTTTTCTTTGAGTGGTCCTGCACAGTCACACCAATGTCTGTCAACGTCTCCGTATACGGGAGTCCTACAGGCTGTAACCCCTCTGGTGTGACACACTTTTAAGTCAGACAATAAATGCATTGTCCATAAACTAAACCAAAAGTATCTGTGCATAGTTACAAGAGTATATAGGAGTTACAACTTATCTTTCTATCTATTCTTTTTCAGTCCAAAATGTATTTAATCTATATAAAATGATTGATCGTTTCCATTATAAAGTTCTTAATGTGGATTGGTTTTCTATTGATTAATCATTTTAAGACTCAGTTGGACTCATTTCTTACCAGAATCCTTTGCTTTGCTGTGAGTGAGGGGCAGATCACTGTTAACTGTCATCTAAAATGGGGAAAAATAAAGAAACACGACAGAACAATCAGCGGAGGAAGTAAAGAGAAATTAAGGGTTAACATTCACTGTGCCTGGATTGACAACAACAGAGCTGCTGTACTGAACAGCTCCATGTTTGACAGGGCAGCAATGCACATTCATGAGAGTCTTCATGCGCACACACAGACCTACACAATCCTCTATACAGAATCAACTGGTGGTGTTTTCATTATGTAACATTTGTGTTTGGAGAGAAGCAGTGGGTTTTTTTTTTGGCCGCGGGGCCATGATGGGCCCCAAAGTGTTTACATTACTCTCAGGAGACTGAGAACCAGCAGGGTATATTGCAGGGAACAATAAAAGAAGTCCGGGGCCAGCCTTGGGTAAACACATTTAGAGGGGCGACACGATGGCGTCATGGTGACCTGAGCGCCCAAGATGGGAAGTTAACAGAAGCGCTGCGTGTTTGCGTGTTCTCTGTACTTTGGGCTGAAGAGAGACAGAACCTCTGGCCCGTAACAATGTCTATCCCTCTCTGACAGCAGGTGAGGCTGACACGCCGCTGAGGTGAAGCAGAGACACTCAGGTGCACAGTTTGTTTGTGTAGCCAAGTAACGAGAGTTAAACAGCACCTAACAGGGGCTCTGCCTGGTGTGTTTATGGATACCGATGTGACCTGGGTGTCACTGAAGAATGGAGTGTCGGGGTTTCTTGTCAGGGATAATGAAATGGACAGAAAAGGAGAGCACGGACTGTCAGTGCATGTGACTGTGGCTGTATGGCTCAACACCTCACTCTAGTGGTACAATTATGAGAAATACTGTGTATTGATGTTTCCATTGAAATGGCTCAAACTCATACAGATTTGAGGGGGGTTTAAAGAAAAAACATGAAGTGTCTAAGTAAGTCTCTAGAACTAACTGTAATCACATCTAGTTTAGTCAAATAAAATAATAGAGACAAAGTAAACAAACATGCACTGTAGACTACATGTCATTGGCAGATAATATGTAAAAAAAGACCTTCAAATAAGGTGAATGTGAAGCCGTTTCCATTCACTCTTGCCGTGTGTTGAAACTGCGATTATTATGTCTCTCCACTATTTGATTCAGATTTTGCCTTTAATATGTCACCTGTCTATATATTCCAGACTAAAAGACAACAGCCATTCATCTAATACAAGGACTGTGGACTCTACCTTTTGCTTATGGAAGTCTTCTTTTCCCTTGGCGCTGCCGTTGAGCAGGCCAGTTGCAGGATCTCTCCTGGATAAAACAGCCTGGTCAGGCTGCTCGTGGTCAATGATGAGATCCTGGTTGGACCGAGCCTGGAGGCCGGCTGGACCTTGGCTTCCGCTCTCCGTTTCTGAATCTGTGCTGTAAGTTGAGCTGCTTGTGGCTAACTCGACCTCCTCTGCTGGACCTCTCTCCTCAGAGGACATACTCACGCTGTGGTCAGATGTCACTGAGTCGGTCCTTTTCCGTGTCAAAAGACCAACGCTGTCTGAAGCCCCAGAGCCCAGACGGGGTCTGACGCCAGAATCAGAAACATCTGAGCCCAGTCTCTGTCTGACGTAGGACAGGGAACTGACGCTCCGTTCTGATGCACCAGAGTCTAGCCGACCACGCTGGGAGGGACTCTGGCTTCTGTCTGAAGCTCCAGAGTCCAGTCGGGCTCTGTACGCTGAGCCCAGACTCTTCTCCGAGGCCACAGAATCCAGATTGGACCTGGAAAGTACAGAGGTCACACTGCGGTCTGAAGCTGAGGAGTCGGACCTTTGACGATGAGACCGGACCAAGTCTGGCTCTGCGGTCACAGCCTCTCTCTGAGGCTGGATCAGCAGAGGTCCAGGGCCGTCGTCCTTTACCAAGTGATCGAGAACCAACACCATGCCTGATTTGGAGCCTGAAAAAGAACAGAAATGAAAGATTAGCCATGAAAGCCTATCTGTACCTTGTGGCATTGCTGTTTGTTTAAAACCTGATTCTTACATTACTTCTATTCTTCCTCTCACTGAAGTGAAGAGGGTGTTACTGTATATGAGCAAAGAAAGCAGTAGGTGGTGAGGTTAGAGATTGAAGTGATGGAAATGAAATACTTCTGCGGGAACAGGGGCCCCCATGAGAGGCCGGGCTACAAAATATCCATCGGGATCACAGAGGAGGCACGTGGAGACATGAGGGGATGTAGGCATTTCCTCCAGACTGGCCTCAGTTCCCAAGCAAGATTTGTGAGATTGTGTCGGTGGATGTGCGTAAAGAGAAGGAGGGGTCGCAACTAAAGAGAGGGAGCATGTGGCTTAACCATGGGCGGTAAGCAAGTACAAGAAGTCAAGGGGGAAGTGGGAGTGAAATAGAGACTCGGACAAGTACTTCCCCTCCCCTCTGTTCAAGCTCCTTTACTGCTCCTTCTCTCCTCAGGAAACCACACTCCAAACAACACAGTGCTGCCCACATCCTCCCTCTGTAATAGTCTCTACCAACACCCCATGGTGCTTCTAGTGATGGAATATCTGAGGTTCTGGACGCACCGCAGATAAGGAAAACAGAAATGTACACACAAATGCATGAAAACAATTCTGCATGACTTGTGTTTGCACCAACTCTGCAACCAAATAGGGTTCACAAAGTATGCATGTCTGTCATTTACAAACCAAATCAAAGAGTCTGAGCGGCAGCCGGAGAAATCTCTTTCAACTTCCGATTAGCCATCAAACAGCCCTGTTGAAGTTTAAACGGGGGGGAAACTGAAGTCGCTATCTAAACTTTCGTCAAAGCCACCAGGCTCCTTTGCCAAAACTGTCATTTTAACCTCAATCATTTTGTATGTACATACACCTAAACAGGGCTGTACATAGCTGTATATAGTGTTTGTGCTCTATATATTGACTGGCAGATATTTTTTCAGGTGGTTTTAGCTGCTGTTGGCCTGCTAACTACCATCTACTGTAGATAATACAATAACCATGCATAAGTACCTCATATAACCCCACTATCCCTTTAATGCAGCTGACACCTCAAAAAAAAGGATGCTCACTAAATTTTGTGAAATGAATTTATAAATGGCAGCAAGTTGTTGATTAAACAGACCAAATGATTATGTAATACAGTCTGAAAAGAAAACGTGAAACACAATTAGGACAATAAATGGCTGCCATTCTCAGATGTGACACTATGAATGGTCCACTAGACAGCAGTGTCCATATCTAATGATGCACTCAACCCAAACTCAATTACTGCTCAACTGAAGCGAAACAAAACACACCGCTTCTTTGACGTACTCTCACGTTTTTGTTCATGTTTTTGCCATCGGGAAGCTGTCATGTCCATTGTATAGAGATTTCTGGGAAAATCCCTGTTGGTGCTGGGTAATGAGAGGCTTGCTTTTAGCTCTGAAATAGCTACAAAAGCAGCCTGCGCTTGTGCACTTCGCTGCCAGTCAATATATAGAGCACAAACAAAGGCCAACTAAAGGTTTTCTTTATGCTTCTTTCAGACTGAAGCAATGACCCAAGGAAAGCTTGTTTTTGACGTTATTGTGAACGGGGTCAAAACAGGTTTTTCCACTCTGCCTCGCCTGCTGATGACCCGGGTTTAACATGGGCTCAACACACCTCTGCTTTGGTGGTAGAAGAAGGGTTATTATGAAATGTCTCATTCAAGCTGTTGCGTTAGCTTTTCAGAACGTTGACCAGATACAGAAAAGAAATATACACTAAAAAAAAAACAACAACCAAAAAACAAACATTGCAGCAACAATTTAATGCTATCAAAAAGGATAGTCTAGTTGATATTATCTTTAGGTCATATGATTCCCGACCTTTTTTGAATTGTGACCCTCTACTGTTGAAGCGATGCCGACTCCTGACCCTTGGTTGCATTTGTCTCTGAGCTGCGAGCAGGTCATGCAACGTTTCCTGATCGTATTGTTTGATTTTAATAGTTTTTAGAGTCTTTAAGATGTAAAATTCTCCTGATTTTCAACTGAAAAACGGAGATTTGAATAATTTTGAGTGTTGTCTTTGACCAACGTTAAAGTAATATTTCATGCAAAACGCCTATCAAGTATGATGATTTCCTGCTTATGTTTGCTCTGTTTTATATGATTTTTTGGGGGGGTTGAACTGACAAAACATGACATCTAAAGACATGACTTTATACTTTGAGAGACTGGGATGGATATTTTAATAGACCAAATGATTTATTGATTAAGCTAGTAAATAAAGGGCAGATTCATCATAATGAAAATAAACATTAATTGCAGCCATAAAATGTAAGTGCATGTAAATGTATGACGAGTGGCCTGGTACAGTATTAATAGTAATAACTGCTCCTGTGCTCACTCCTTCACAGGGTTTTTGTGTGAAATTGGCATCAGTGTCAAACCTGAAGTTGAGCAGGTTTCTCTCTTTTGGGAACTCGAGGCATGCGGCATGTCTGACTGAGCATCTTTGCAAACATTTCATTCTCTAAATCATCACCTTACAAGTTACAATTTGCACTAGAATGCAGTAGGACTGGACACGTGGTCATTGGGGTAAAGCTTGTAAATATAAGCTTTTTTTGTCTGAGAAGTAGAGGTATGCATTTGTGCAGCGTTCAAAGACCAAAAAGAGCGTCCCAGAGATCGTCCGAGTCAATCTCATATTTTCTGCCACATTCACTGCTGAAGACAACCGCCCCTTCAAGAACCGCAGGCCCGCCCTGACTGCACTCTCCTTTCCAAACCATAAACGTCTGTGTCTTTGTTGATTGGTGTCCATTTTAAAAAGGTGCTTTCCTCTTTTTGCTTCTCTATGGTGGTCTTTTTTTTGTTCACCCTAGCTTCACCCTGGTTTAAATTGTAAGGTAGGGATAAATCAGGAACAGTGGGAGTTTCTCCGCCAAGTCCTGGTTCTGTTCTGGTATCAGCTTTATTTAGCAGAGGTGTGGCTGTTGGGTTTCCCTCTGTTGCTTCCCATAACCCCACCACCAACCCCAGGTCCATGAGAAGGACACTGGGAGCCAAGTCCAGGGCAGACCCGGCCACACAGAATGACATTATTATGGCCGCCAGCCTCAAGGCCAAGTCTAGGTCAGCCAGGGCCAGGCTTAAATAAAAGAAGAAAAACACTTTCATCCTCGGCCAAGGCTGATCAAACTTAAATCTGGTGACCTATATGAAGGGGATTGTCCAATTAAAAAGCTCATCCTGGTGTGGTTAGGTTGCACAAGCATGTAGCTTAATAATGCACTTTTGTCATTTTACAGGCTATTCATCGTCAGCTCTGTGCCTGCAAAGTTTCAAGGATTCAAGTGAACGAAGCGCATTCATCCCCTCCTGAAGGCTTGCATTCATACTACTTTATTAATGGTTGGGCTAACAGAGTGGTTAATGAAATTACTTCACACTTAAGAAGTCAAAGTCATTAAGCCTTTGGCTGTGAGTGACTACAAACAGTTAATAAAGTTAGATGAAGGAGCCTGAACTAATATGACCTCCTGACCGCCAGCTCAGGAGAATGGCTCCTTTAGCTCACTATTTTAACAGGCAGTGAAGAGGAAATTGCATCGGCGGATTTATGCAGTCATGTAAACGCAACAGAGTTGGTCAGTGTTGCCTTCGAGTAATTAGTTCTTACCCAAACGTGACCTTTAGGTGAATGTTTACAGCATATACAAGAGTTTAAGTTTCAATGATTCCAAAAGTGTGGCATGGCTAAACATGATGCAGGTGTGTGCAGCATGCAGACTTAATGTGTTAGGCAGAGTTTCTCACCTATTCTCGGCAGTTCTCTGCTTTGTTGAATCTGCTGGCCGCGTAACTCCCGGATCTGAGATCGGACACGCTCTCGCTCACTGTGACTCTCCCGCTCTGTCTCCTATAAAAGAAAAAGAGAATCCCACATGCTCAGTGCGTTTCAATAAAATCTCCAGGTGTATCAGCTAAGGCTGAGTCAGCTCTTTGTGACCTTTAATTTCTTTAAGGTCACAATCTCTTCAGGTTTTACTAGGGACAAACTGCTGCCATCAAACCCTGAATGAAAACTTCATCATCTGTTTGAGGTCAGCCCATGATCCCAACAGTCTTTTGTTGGAGGTTCAGGTCAAAAGCTCCAGCCATGACAGGCAACATGCTTGGCCAGCTGGAAAAGTAAAGAGGTGTTTTATTTTCCATTACATCTGAGAGAGAGACGCCCCAAGTGTCAAAAGAGCCAACCTACGTTCAACCCTGTGTTATATATCTACTTTACAGCCTGACTAGCTCCCACTCCGTCAAGATTACCTGCAGTCTGACTGCAGCAAAAAAAAAAAGCTCTTTCCGCAGCACTCTGGCCTTAACCTGCACCTGATAAACGCAAGTCACAGCAGGGGGAAGACCTCGGAGGAGTATTTTGGCATATGGAGAGGAAACGGGAGACGTGTTGAGGGGAGGACAGAGGGGGGAAAGATGAAGATGCCGGCACTACTGTTGGGCCTCTGGTGTCTGACCTTGAGCTACTCCACGGGAGAATCAGCTGCACAAATAAGCCTCCTACGAACACGTGAGCACACACGCTTTAAATCACTCCCACATATTTGTAATCCACAACACTCTGAGGACTTGCAAACTTTTCTATTAAAGGGCAAAAAGCTTCTGTGTGTGGAGTTTCAAGTAGTATGCGTCATTCTGTAGCTCATTTGAAATGATGAACTATATCATGGCACAATATCTCCTTAAAGGTGTTTAAGGAGAGACATCTGGGTTAAAAATAGTCTGACAAAAGTTTGGGTGGATCGTGAAAAAACACAGACATGACCTTAGATACTGTAAATAAATATAATAGCAGATTCACAGCCGTCTTCTACTTTAAAAAGCTTCTGAAAACACATTCACAAGCTCTCAAGCAAGTAGAGAAGGCACGCACACCCAACCACACAATCACACGACACCATCAGCTGTATGTGTAAACTATGTGAGAGTGGCAGCAGCTACAGAGTCAAAATCTTATAAGTCACACCTTTGTGTTTCAAAAGGGCTTTTGATCAAGGCAGTGTGGGATCAGAGAGACACCAAAGACAAAGCCTGCTCGAGTTTAAACACAAGCGAGAGGCAGAGGTGAGAAAGGACTCGAGACTCTCTGCTCTGTTGACTGTGACCTTCCCCACCTTGAGCAGATTACAGGGCAGATCGGCTCAATCACTGAAGAGAAAATGTAATCAGACACTGTGGCAGAAGACGGCAGCGCAAACAGGAAAGGTGAATCTTGAATGGAACCGCTCAGTTTATAAACAAAGACACCGTATATGGTTAATAAGGTTAATATGGAGGACTAAAGCTGCCAGTATTAAAAAAAAAAAGAAAAAAAGAAAGTGACATAATAAATAAACTAATAAAAAAAGATAAATGCCTCATTTATAAAATATTTGTAGGTTGATTGGAAAATAGATAAAAATACAAGATTAATAAAGTTACGTTTTGTTGCTATCCAGAAAGGATCAATCTGTGTTTGTGAAAGAAAAAAAACTTTCTTCAAATTAAACAAGAAAATGTAAATGCTACATGTGACATTGTGAGCAGTGTAAATCTACACAGAAGTTGCTCCAATGTCACTTTTTCCGCATGGAGAAAAATAAAAAGCTAAGTGGCAGCATAAATCCTGGGTCGTAAAAAAACACTTACTGTTGCTCATGCAGACTGTGAATATAGTGGAATGCTCATTTAATGAGTCATTACAGCGTCTGATGAGTTTGGAGGATGTAAACAGTCTTCTGCAACCACACAAAAGACTTGAAGGCACTACAGTGTAATAACGCGAGAGGTCACACACAAATGGCACTCTCCTTTTGAGTGGAGTCACTCAATCAAAAGAGTCACAGGGGGAGATAATTGTGTTTGAGCCATAAACACAATTAGAGAGGACAAGTCTTTTCCTCACCCGCCCCTCCTCTCTCTCTCCCGCTTCTACAGACAGACAGCCATCATTTCACAGCTCCCACTAAACCACAGGGAACACATTTCTCACAGACAGTGAGGCAGAGGGGGGGGGGGGGGGGATTGGAAGATAAAGTGGAACTGCAGATGCAAACCAGAGCTTCGAACCTGCTGCCAACCACCATGCTGTCATTAGCGGCTTCTCTCTGGCCCCGACAGTGAAAGACCTGACAGAGTGGAACCAACACTGACACCGGCCCACTCCAAAACCACTCATCCCACGTGGCCTCAGAAGCCCTCTTGCATTGGACTATAATTGCGACCCGTAAACACAAAAACAACTGTCCTGTCTTGTGACCACAGCGAGGCGTCGGCCCTCCGGATTCCTCTGAAACCCTCAACTCCACAAAAAAATAACAACAATGAGGCTGAGGCCCACACCTCCTTCACCGACAGACAGGTGAGATCAGCTGCAGATAACCTATCAATACTCTAGTTTTCCATGGAAGTTAAATCCATCACTGCACTGGTCAGACCATTTGAGGGTCTCCCATGCCTCCACGTGGGAGAGAGAAGAAACCTCGCAGCTCTTTTTCCATTACTGCAGCCTGAGGAGCCACACACTCGGCTTACATCCAAGAACTGAAATACAGAAGCTGGAATGAAGTAACCATCATCTCAGTCACACACACACACACACACACACACACACACACACACACACACACACACACACACACACACACACACACACACACACACACACACACACACACACACACACACACACACACACACACACACACACACACACACACACACACACACACACACACACACACACACACACACACACACACACACACACACACACACACACACACACACACACACACACTCACTCACTCACTCACTCACTCACTCACTCACTCTCTGGAGTGAGGGATCCCACAAAAAAGCTCAGCCCTGAGCCTCATTCCCATTTTGACTGACTGCACATCATCACATGCCAATCTAAGCTTACTTTTCTGGTCTTATTTGGATCTACTGTTTTTTTTTTTTTCCTTCAGCACAACTCATCTCCAAAAGTCTGCTAAGACCTCTCTGTAACAAACGCTTCAAGACAATTAAACAACTCTTTCCTCAGGTCTCTTCTTGCAACATATTTATGAGGAGATCAGAGAGCAAACAACTGTCTGCAGCTGTGACAGCCTACCTGAGCTCACGACACACCTTTAGCCTTAATAATGACAAATTACAGGGTAAAACATCTAAATACACTTATAAATATCCAAGATGTGTTTTTAACTTGTAGAATTCCAATTTCAAGTTATGTTGTTGCATTAATTTCACTATTCTGCGCTTGTCAGTGACCCAGTTTCATCTCATGCATCATTAAAGTGTCACCTACATCCTGAGAGTTAAACTGTCATCTTAAGTGAATAAAAATAATCCCATTCAGACACAGTGAATCATTATGAACAGGTTGATGAATACAGATGTTTAAAAGACAGTCAGAGACGAGCGTTTGGTCTGTGCCACACAACAGCAGAAAAATCTGAATGACATTTACCTTCTCTCCACTGACCCGACTTCCCCTCTGACTCTCTCTCTCAGCAGTGACCCTCTTAGAGTCAGGACGTCCGCTACTCTGCTGCTCTACTCCCTCAGCCACATCATACACACTCACACCACGCACACACACGCAATACCAACAAGCCACTCCCTTGACTTCCCCTCCCTCCCTCCCTGTCTCCAAAGGGGCAATTGGGATCACACACACACACACACACACACACACACACACACACACACACACACACACACACACACACACACACACACACACACACACACACACACACACACACACACACACACACACACACACACACACACACACACACACACACACACACACACACACACACACACACACACACACACACACACACACACACACACACACACACACACACACACACACACACACACACACACACACACACACACACACACACACACACACACACACACACACACTGCTGCATTACTTGAGACAAGAGGAGATATTTTAATAATTATTTAATATTTTTTAGACTTTGATACTTTTTCCGACTGGCATTTGTTTTTAAGTATTTTTTTAATAAGCTGTTACAATACGGTTTCCCCTAAATGAGCAAAGGAAACTTACTGTACGTCAGCTATCGTTGCATGTCATTAAAACATGTCCAATAAATACGGTCATTACCTTCTAATGGGTGTTGGATTACAGCAACATTAACCCATTAATTAAACAAGCATTTATATTTTCCATCTTATGTTTTTGTGACTTGAGTTCTCGAGCTGGAGTTTGTTTCCAGCTGCTGGCAGTGTGAGCATATTACGTGTGTTTATGCTTGAGTTTGGCTGATGTTGAGGCCTATCTAGGACCTCCATCTGTATGGGACAATTGCACGCAGCTCAAAGAGATCCGCTGCTGTGATGTGAGTGGAAGGAGCCCTGCTGCTGCTGGTTGATGTTGTCTTTGGCCGCGTCCCCATTCCAGCGCAGACTAGACTGCTGAAGCACAGCTGGTGGGCTGCCTGTCTGTCTGTCCGTCCCAACTCCCCCCCGTCCAGACATGCATCACGCCACCTGTAGCTCACAACTCCTCCGCCGTACAGCTCAGCTGTCTTACAGGAAGTGAGGTAAAAAAGGCTTGAATGTGAGAGCATCCTGTGACGCCAGCATGCTGTCATTGCTTCCTATCTCAGGAGGATACACACACACACAAAGGAATGAACTGACAATGGGACCACCAGAACTATTTTCCTTAACAGCATACATAGACGTTCCTCCACCTCCATCCCTCAAAAGAGTTGAGTTTGGCAATGGTGACGGCATAAAGTAAGAATTAACTTTGTTTTCCCCAGAGCACTCATCAAAAAACACTGATCAAACACAGCAGATAAGATTACATCTGGCTCCTGGGAAACTCTCCCAAACAGTCAAGCCTCAAGTCTCTCACGTCCGCTGCAACAACTATATAATGTAAGTTGTTACAGTGCAAAGGGTAAAAGTTTAGTACAACTCTGAAAACACAGTCCATTATCATCCACTAGAGGGCTGAGAGAGACGTCCGAGAGCAGACTTAAGGGGGGATTCAACGACATGTGATGTGGGACACCGAAAGTATCAAATCAGATCGAATTAAATTAAAAGTCTTTAAGTTCTTTGAACCACTTGTCTCTCTCGCTCCAAACTTTAAATTTCAGTGTGCAACTGTCTCAACGTGTCAAAGGCTGTAGATCTAGTTGTGTGCAAAATGACAGTGTCTGTCAAAAACTATTTACTGCCTCCTCTAAACACCAGGCTCAAAGTAAACTTATCTTTCTCCTCATACTCCGCCAAAACTGAATTAGGATGTAATGTACAAAAGCACATTCTTTGCTCCGTGGCAGCCAAAGCATTTGTTTTGTGTGTGGTGTAGCCACGTTCATGACACAATGTGTACCTCAAGTCACAATGCTAGTTGTTGTTTGCTGCATTCTTCATTGTGGCAGCAGAAAAACCTCCGTGGTCACTGTTGACGTGGAAACAAACTCGCAACTGCACCCGCAAATTGGTCTGTGCTCAGTTCATTGTTGCAAATGGAAGCGGACGCGAGTATTAGAATTGAGACGGTTTACTCATCAGTTTTAACGTCCATTAACTCTGCTGTACTCACCCCAGTTCCCATGCTGCTCTGGGGCTCCACACTGCTCAGGCTCCAGGCAGCAACCTGGCGCTTTACCCCGCTCCACAGTCCCTAAAAAAAGACACAGCAGTATGAGAATGAAAAAGGCGACTCATTAGTCAAATCTGATTTCAAACCTGTGGTCATTAGGAGAGAGAAAACACAGATGGGAAACAAGCTAAGATGACAGAAAACAAGATTATCTGAGATGACCTGACACGGCCCTTGCAGTGGCCCCAGACATCACAGTGTTTCAGAGTGAAAGGGCAAACCCAGACAGCACTAAGGAATGACAGGAATCCACTATCTGATCCGGCATCACAGGTTCATCTGCCACAGTAACTATGGCGACTATGGACCACAGACAGCCAGCTATCTGTCCCTCAGGAATGATGTATACACATAAACACTATTTATTTACACCCCAGGTTCTGACAAAGTAATTACTTCCATTCATTTGGCAGTTGAGGAGATCACAGTTAATGTTTTACCTGTAATTTCAGCGCCCTCATCAGGCCAATCAGTGCCTTCCTTTTTGACTGAGAGTTTGGTGCCAAAATAACATAATTTCCCTAAATTTCATCAAGATTGAAGGAGTGGAGTCCAGGTTCACATCATTGTAAGAATATTGAGCTAAATCTTTTTTTAATTTTGACTTAAAGTATGTTTCCCTGACATCCAGACATTTTGATCTTTAACTAAGTCTTTACGGCGCCATTCTTCAGACAGTTTAAAGGTGCCATATTTTGCTAATTTTCAGGTTCATACTTGTATTTTGGCTTTTTTACTAGAACATGTTTACGTGCTTTAATGTTCAAAGACATTATCTTTCTTATATTGTCTGTCTGAATATACCTGTATTCACCCCTCTGTCTAAAACGCTCTGTTTTAGCGCCTGTCTCTTCTTCGTTTAAAAACACAATTTCTGAATACAGCGGTGTGTATT